>NC_079191.1:173196668-173903334 GCF_029499605.1 Hyla sarda
TCGCCCTATAATAGCCATAATTCTTATTTTTTAATCTACACACTCATTTGTGGGCTTGTTTTTGTGGGACCAACTGTACTTTGTAAGGACACCTTTCATTTTTCCATAACATTGGTTCCGAAACAAAAAAAAAATAATGTATTTGTGAGGTGAAACTGAAAAATAAAATGTAATTTAGCAAATTAGTTTTTTTCTTTTTTACGCCATTCACCTTACATGTTATTTTGATACTTTAAGTCACCCCAATTACAACAATTCCAAATTTATTTAGTTTAATTAAAATTCAAATCTTTAGAATTTTTTTTCTTTTCCCTGACCCCTGTAACATTTTTTTTTCCAATATATTGGGTTGTATGAGGGTTAATTTTTTGCACTGTAATGTGATCTTTGTATTAGTACCATTTTGGTATTGACCATACTTTTTACAGGATAGGATGTTAGGAAAAAAAAAACGCAATTCTGTGGTTTGGTATTCTATGTTAACGCCGTTGACCATACGGTGCATGGGTCAATACGAAATAAGTCTATTTTTATTATGTTTACATGTTTTTTGTATGGAAAATGGGAAAAGGAGGGAGAGGGTTATGTGAACTTTTAATATTTTTATACATATATTCATCTGTGCTCATTTGGTTAAAGGAGTACTCTAGTGCAGAGTATTCCTGCTCCGTTCTGCCCGGGCTGCAAAATAAATGAAAATTAACCATCACTCACCTCCCTGGGTTCCCGCGGAGCGCCACTACAGCTGATCGGTCTTCCGGTGCATCTCCTTCATACTTCCGGGTGTAACGAAGCATCACATGGCGCTCAGCCTATTATGGGCCGAGGCTGAACATCGCGGCTGCGGACGATAGGCTGAGCGCCATGTGACGCTTCGTTACACCCGGAAGTATGAAGAGGATGGACCGGAGGACCGATCAGCTGTAGTGGCGCTCCGCGGGAACCCAGGGAGGTGAGTGATGGTTCATTTTCATTTATTTTGCAGCCCGGGCAGAACGGAGCAGGAATACTCTGCACTAGAGTACTCCTTTAAGCCTGCTCCAGGTGGCCATAGATGAGGAGGAACCTCGACAGTCGATTGCCCCCCCCCCCCCACACACACACAGATTGCACTGCGGGTCCACCCCACTAGACCACCAGGAATGGATAAAAGGTCCCTTTAGATGCAGTTGTCAGTGGCAATCTAAAGGGTTAATAGTTGCCAGCAGCTACTAGCGGTGGCACCCAGCTACAGAAAGCTGGGGGACACTGGGTGTGGAGCAGGCTCAAGTTAAGAGCCCACTCCATACACCCCGAGTGTCGCCAGTTGTCGGTTTGGCTCAGCTTGCCTGATCTAGGGATAAATGTCAGAGAAATTCACCTGCCGGCGCCTGGAACTGCATGTCCCGTGCGTCGGGCGATAGGATTTCCACGTCCCTGGAAAGAGACAGAAAATAAACTAAAAAATAAAAGCGGGGATGTCAGCCATGGACACTAAATCAAAACCAATCAGAGGGGGAGATCAAAACCTGTCCAGAGGAAAAGTTGCTGAGTTGCCCATAGCAACCAATCAGATCACTTCTTTAATTTTTCAGAGGCCTTTTCAAAAATGAAAGAAGCGATCTGATTGGCTGCTATGGGCAACTCAGCAACTTTACCTCTGGACAGGTTTTAAAAAATCATTCCGAGTGTCTGCAAAAGGAGTAGAGCCATGTAAAAGAAGCATTTCAGTCTTGGTGCCCAACTTGTGGCAGAAGCAAGACCCCCGTTTTTTCTCTGTTTTGCCTAACAGCAAGAATATTCTATAGATCAAATACTAAGTAAACCTGGTGGCAAACCAAAGAAAGATGTCCAGCCTTCCAGCTCGTGGATGCGATGCTTGACTTTATTCACAAAATAGCTTCATAAAAACACAGGTAGGGACACAAAGTGACGCGTTTCGGCCAGTGTTCTAGTATGAGTAAGGCCTAGAGCACCTAGTATCGCGAATCGCATCCACGAGCTGGAAGGCTGGACATCTTACTTTAGTTTGCTGTTGGTTTCGGCGTAGTCCTCACCGGTCCGTGCCTCTGTGACGGTGTTTGGAGTGAGCTGATCTGCCTGTTTTGCTTTTCTTTAACCCCTTAACGATGCAGGACGTATATTTACGTCCTGCGCCGGCTCCCGCTATATGAAGCATCATATCGCGGCGGTCCCGGCGCTCATCAACGGCTGGGACCCGCGGCTAATACCACACATCGCCGATCGCGGCGATGTGCGGTATTAACCCTTTAGAAGCGGCGGTCAAAGCTGACCGCCGCTTCTAAAGTGAAACTGAAAGTGACCCGGCTGCTCAGTCGGGCTGTTCGGGACCGCCGCAGTGAAATCGCGATGTCCCGAACAGCTGATCGGACACCGGGAGGGCCCCTACCTGCCTCCTCGGTGTCCGATCGACGAATGACTGCTCCGTGCCTGAGATCCAGGCAGGAGCAGTCAAGCACCGATAACACTGATCACAGGCGTGTTAATACACGCCAGTGATCAGCATTGGAGATCAGTGTGTGCAGTGTTATAGGTCCCTATGGGACCTATAACACTGCAAAAAAAATGTAAAAAAAAAGTGTTAATAAAGGTCATTTAACCCCTTCCCTAATAAAAGTTTGAAAAAATAAAAAACAGTGTAAAAAAATAAATAAACATATGTGGTATCGTCGCGTGCGTAAATGTCCGAACTATAAAAATATATCATTAATTAAACCGCACGGTCAATGGCGTACGCGCAAAAAAATTCCAAAGTCCAAAAAAGCGTATTTTGGTCACTTTTTATATCATTAAAAAAATGAATAAAAAGTGATCAAAAAGTCCGATCAAAACAAAAATCATACCGATAAAAACTTCAGATCACGGCGCAAAACATGAGTCCTCATACCGCCCTGTACATGGAAAAATAAAGTTATTGGGGTCAGAAGATGACATTTTTAAACGTATACATTTTCCTGCATGTAGTTATGATTTTTTCCAGAAGTGCGACAAAATCAAACCTATATAAGTAGGGTATCATTTTAACCGTATGGACCTACAGAATAATGATAAGGTGTAATTTTTACCGAAATATGCACTGTGTAGAAACGGAAGCCCCCAAAAGTTACAAAATGGCGTTTTTTCTTCGATTTTGTCGCACAATGATTTTTTTTTCCGTTTCGCCGTGCATTTTTGGGTAAAATGACTAATGTCACTGCAAAGTAGAATTGGTGACGCAAAAAATAAGCCATAATATGGATTTTTAGGTGGAAAATTGAAAGGGTTATGATTTTTAAAAGATAAGGAGGAAAAAACGAAAGTGCAAAAACGGAAAAACCCTGAGTCCTTAAGGGGTTAAAGGGGTATTCCAGGCAAAACCTTTTTATATACATATATATATATATATAGATATATATATATACACATATAGAAGTAATTTACAAATCTGTTTAACTTTCCGGAGCCAGTTGAGATATATATTGGCTCCGGAAAGTTAAACAGATTTGTAAATTACTTCTATTAAAAAATCTTAATCCTTCCAATAGTTATTAGCTTCTGAAGTTTTCTGTCTAACTGCTCAATGATGATGTCACGTCCCGGGAGCTGTGCATGATGGGAGAATATCCCCATAGGAACTGCACAGCTCCCAGGACGTGAGTCATCAGAGAGCAGTTAGACAGAAAACAACAACTCAACTTCAGAAGCTAATAACTATTGAAAGGATTAAGAATTTTTTAATAGAAGTACTTTAAAAATCTGTTTAACTTTCCGGAGCCAGTTGATATATAAAAAAAAAGGTTTGGCCTGGAATACCCTTTAAGTAAACCTGGTGGCTGAGGTTTGCTTATTGTCATTAATGTATTCAGTTGCTAAGTGCTTCAATCTAGTACCAAAAACATGATACAGTCAATAACAGCACCTAGCTCAATACCAGCATCTGCGTCCTCCTTTTGGTACAGTCATTGCTGGCAGAAAACTAGATACTGCATATCCAAACATGCTCTTTGGGAGAGAAGTACATGAATACTCATACAGGGTGAGATGGAGTTGGAATACTGGTGTGACAGCCGGCTGATAAATGGGGGTGAACGGCGGCCTACTGCGAAGGTATAAGGGGGAGCGCAGAGTGCTGCGACAACTGGAGTAGCAGTGTATATATCAGAACACAAATCCGATGTATTTTTTATTTTTTTTTATTACCTGAATAGAACTTCTTTGTGTATTGTCTGTTACCAAGCAGGACCTTGAGTTGTGTAGAGAGCTGGTGAAATTGCAGGCTATGTTGTAACCATAACTTCCCGCTATCTTCACTACTTCCATCACCATTCCTCTGGCTGTTTTCGCAGAGAAGTAGAAACTAGATTAAGAAGGAAAACAAGGAACAACCTCAGAAAAATGCCATAAATTTACACACTTATGTGGGTTCTGCCACCTTTCACCTGAAGTGTTTGGCCATTTCTAGTCCACTTCACCTACTACCCTCCATTATGCTAATGTTCTAATCCACATCTTCACTATTCGTTTTGTAGAGGACTGTGGTATTGTTGGAAGAGAGTGTTCAAATAGATCACCTTTAGTGAATAGTTTTAGGCATTGCATTTCCAGGGATTCCCTGATATTCCATTACAAAAATCAATGTCTTTGTAATCAGAAACAATACTACAAATCCAGGATCACATGAACCCCCTCTGTACGGGCATCATTGCTAATTACGCTAACATTTAAATGGGCCAGCGGACAGTCCGCAATAGTGTCAGATTTGCGGACTGTCTGCGGACCCATTCAAATGAAAGGTAACCTTGCAGTGGGAAACCTGCCGCTAGTTACTAGCATGTGAAGGCACCCTAAAGAAGAACTTGTGCAAAAATTTACTTAATCCCTATCCACAAAATGATCGGGATGGGACCTGGCGCTCAGTAAGGGGCCGAAAAGACCCAAGTGCAGCACACAACATTGTTAATGGTCTGGTCCTGTCTTATCTATGTACTGGTATTAGCCTTCATTGTAATCCTGTTACTGAAGATAAGGAGGACACTGCTTAGAAGTTTTTTTTCGACAGAACAGGTATTATCAACTTATTATTAGGCCTATTGGTCTGCATGAAGACTACAAAATTTAATCGAAAGTTTATTTTATAATATAGTATATAATAAAATGGAAAATGATCCCCTTGGCAACATATGCTGTACATGTACAGCACATGTCCATAATGCCCACCGTAATGTACAGCATGCTTTTGCTATTAGACTATGAAGCGAGCTCAGGAGTCAAGCGCTCCTAAGATGGCGGGTGTTGGCTGCTATCAGCTCCTTAAATGCTGCAATAAATAGCGATTGCAGTATTTAAAAGGACATCTGCAGCAAAAGACAACGTATCCCCTATCCACAGAATAGGGGATAAGTGTCTGATCGCAGGAGAGTCTGACCACTGGGACCCCCCGCAATCTCCTGCAAGGGGCCACAGCTCTGCGGCGGGTCTCCCGTGCAGGAGGCATGCCGGCCGCAGCGTGACGTCGCCACTGACACGCCTCCTCCATGTATCTCTATGGGAGAGGTGGGGAGGCAGCGTTCATGCATTCCCGCCTCGTCCATAGAACTGTATAGGGAGGGGGCATACCCTTGACGTCAGAGAGGTCAACGCTATGCGCATTAGCCGCTCAAATAGAGCAGCAATGCAGGGGCCCAGTTTGGGAGATCGCAGGGGGTCCCAGCGGTCGGACCCCCTTGAGATCAGACACTTATCCCCTATCCACAGGATAAGTTGTCTTTTGCTGCAGATGTCCTTTAAAAGGATTAGTGAATGACAGGAGCAGTGGCTTTCAGCTGTTCGATCAGCAACCTCGCAATGTGACTGTGGAGTGCCGATTGGTTACCATGATAGCTGAAGGCCTTCTCAAGATCTGCTTATACAGTATGCCTCTGGCAGGCTGTAATAGCAGAGCACCGATCTTACTGATAAACACAGGGCAAAATATAATTTTTACATCTAGCATAATTTTTTCAAAACATACAAGCAATGTATATGGAATTGCGAACACAAATACTGTATATATGGCCATGAGACCAAATCATATCAAGGCTTCATTCTAGCCATGAATCATCCATTACCTGCTCTACCTGGGGAGATGACCCAGGGAAGAGTCGGGGACTGTTCTTCACAAAGTTCCAGTAGTTCTGCTGCTTACTGTAGACCTAAAGCCAAACAATGGGGTTAATATCTATCAAATGTCTTCAGAAATATGTGATTAGGTTTATTTTAATTTTATTTTTTTATCAGTAAAAAAGGAGAAAAGGATCAGCGGTAGACCTATGGGAAACCAGGGAGAGGTAAGGATCAGGGTTTTCTTTTTTAATGTTTCCCCCATGCCCTGGCACATTATTAATGGGGAAGATGTGTGATTGGGGGAGAGGGGGTGACATGGGGGTGTGAACATAAAGTGGGAGAGATGTGACATATCAGAGGGTTCAACATAGAAGGATTGACGCTGCATGGGGGATGTGAAATTGGGGAGATTTTGCTTTTGAGATTTAATACATATTGGAGTCAGTTTGGCCTGAGCCCAAATGGAGAAAACTAAACTCTTACCTGATCACACACAAGCCCATGCTGAAGAATGTTGCTCATGTCTCGGCAGAGTCTCTGAAGGCCACCATATTTGGACCACACATTTCGGCTGTTGCCCGATACCAGTCCTTCCACTGTGGTTTTCAGATTATCCAGGAGCTTCCAGAGCTCATCCCTGCTGAATAATGGGACAAGCGTGTTATTATCTTCACTAGTAATGGAGGAAATGCACCGAGCTGCACAGGAACATACCACAATTCATGCTGATGTCTCAGCTTTTTATGCTACACAGTAAGCAAATTCTGAGTAACCAGAAAACATCAATCGCCTGGAGGGGTTAGAAAGAAGCCACATGAAGCACATGATATAACGTGCTGTATACAAAAGTAAAATACAAACCATTAAACTTCTTAACGGCTTAAAAGGAAGAAGTCAGCATGTTAAAGGGGTACTTCTGTGGAAAACTTTTTTTTTTTTTATAAATTTTTGTTTTTAAATCAACTGGTGCCAGAAAGTTAAACAGATTTGTAAATTACTTCTATTAAAAAATCTTAATCCTTCCAGTACTTTTTAGGGGCGATATACTACAGAGAAAATTCTTTTTGGATTTCTCTGATGTCACGACCACAGTGCTCTCTGCTGACCTCTCTGTCCATTTTTGGAACTGCCCAGAGCAGGAGAAAATCCCCATAGCAAACATATGCTGCTCTGGACAGTTCCTAAAATGGACAGCAGAGGTCAACAGAGAGCAATGTGGTCGTGACGTCAGAGAAATCCAAAAAGAAAAGAATTTCCTCTGTAATATACAGCCCCTAAAACGTATTGGAAGGATTAAGATTTTTTAATAGAAGTAATTTACAAATTTGTTTAACTTTCTGGCAACAGTTGATTTAAAAAAAAAAAAAAAAAACACACAAAAAAAAAAGTTTTCCATGGGAGTACCCTTTTAAAGGTCTACAGAGCAGGTTTGCTGATACATCTGGCACATGCCCGCCTACAGACACTGCATAGTGCAGCGTAAAAAGAGCCTTAGGGGCCGTTCTAATAGGTGAGATGTATCGGTCTCATGGCATACCCCTTTAATGCAATTATGTTTATGTATGGACAGCCGTTGGCTGTCCAGGCATGCTGGGAGTTAAAGTTTTGCAACATCTGGAGGGCCACAGTTTGAGACCACTGTTTTAGACCCTTTAATTAAACTATACAACTAGAGATGAGCGAACTTACAGTAAATTCGATTAGTCACGAACTTCTCGGCTCGGCAGTTGATAACTTTTCCTGCATAAATTAGTTCAGCTTTCAGGTGCTCCCGTGGGCTGGAAAAGGTGGATACAGTCCTAGGAGACTCTTTCCTAGGACTGTATCCACCTTTTCCAGCCCACCGGAGCACCTGAAGGCTGAACTAATTTACGCAGGAAAAGACATCAACTGCCGAGCCGAGAAGTTCGTGACGAATCGAATTTACTGTAAGTTCGATCATCTCTATATACAACCAAAATAGAGTGGGACATTTTTTCTGCATGTTTCATATGTACTGAAGAATCTTTCATATATAAATGGTGTACATGTTAATGTCAACAGAGCAGGTTTGCTGACATTTCTGGCACTTTTTCTCTCAAGCGGAACAAATAATGCTGCCAATGCAAATCCAATGCAAATACCCAGTTCTCTCCCCCTTCCCCGAGAGACACACTGCCGGGGGGGGGGGGGGGGGGGGGGGGTTTGAATTGTTCAGTCTGAAAGTCAGGTGTATAACCCCATAGTATTAAGTTCATCACAACAATCCTAAATGTACTGTAGCTCTGTAAGAAGCCGACAATAAGAACTTTTACACAAAACAAGAGATATTTCTCCATTGTCCATAGGGCATAAGGTAGAAACAGGTCTCCCGCAGTTGTCTGAAATAAGTGTTGATAGCGTTAAAGGGGTACTCCACTGGCCAGCGTTCGGAATATTTTAGTTCTGAACGCTGTGTGCACGCTGCGGTGTTCGGCCACACCTCCTCATGACATCAGGACATGCCCCCTCAGTGCAAGTCTATGGGAGGGGGCGTGACGCCCCCTCTTATAGACTTACATTGAGGAGGAGTGTCCTGACGTCATGAGGGGGTGTGGAGCGACCCCGCAGCGCGCACACAGCGTTCAGAACTAAAATATTCCAAACGCTGGCCAGTGGAGTACCCCTTTAAAGGGGTACTCCATTGGAAAACATTTTTTTTTTTTTATCAACTGGTGCCAGAAAGCTAAACAGATTTGTAAATGACTTCTATTAAAAAAAAATCTTTACCCTTCCAGTACTTATCAGCAGCTGTATGCTACAGAGGAAATTATTTTCTTTTTGAATTTCTTTTCTGTCTGTCCACAGTGCTCTCTGCTGACACCTCTGTCCGTGTCAGGAACTGTCCAGAGCAGGAGAAAATCCCCATTACAAATTTATGCTGCTCTGGACAGTTCCACACATGGACAGAGGTGTCAGCAGAGAGCACTGTGATCAGACAGAAAAGAAATTCAAAAACAAAAAGCATTTCCTCTGTAGTATACAGCTGCTAATAAGTACTGGAAGGGTAAAGATTTTTTAATAGAAGTAATTTACAAATCTGTTTAACTTTCTGGCACCAGTTGATTTAAAAAAAAAGTACCACTTTAAGCACTGTAAACGCATCTATAGAGCCCATATGCCAGTCCAAAAAGGTTGTCATTTTGGTCTCCGATCGAGACATATGCAGCGGGGTCTGCGAGATAGATGCAGCAAATGAACACATACTGTGCGTAACACACCCTTTTACTATGGGACCCTATATATGACGGATGCTTATGTTTACAAACACTGCATAATGAAGTGTAAAAGGAGCCCCAGGAGCCCATTATTCCAATAGATATGCCCCCCCTTATATTGTTTATTTTCTGCATGTACAATAAATGTGGCTGGAATGCCCCTTTACGTAAATATGTTTTCAACACTTTTATATTGAACTATACTATTTGAGCTAAAAGTATAGAGGGACTTTTTTTTTCTAAAGGTTTCATACGTACCGAAGAATCTTTTATATAAATAGCAACCGCCTAGGGCTCTCATGCATGTCTCCTGATCTCAAACGCTCCAGTTAACCAGGTCAATAAGAAAATACACATCACAATGCTGTGCACCACTTAAGTGACAACAAGTATCAACATTTATTTTTATTTCTATACAGCATGTACAGTTCTCATTCACACTCCATATAAATATTTTATCATGGTCTCTTTTTTTTTTTATCTGATGAACTAGATTTCATATTTGAACACTTAATAAAAAAGGATTTTTTTGGTATAAAACAACCTTTATTAAGGAGAATTAGTCAGCTCTGCATTAGGATCATTGCCATTCCCACAGATGACAAAGTCTTTGCGGTGGATTCCACCGGCTTCACCATGAGCCTAACCAGAACACCGGGAGACCTCTCCGGCATCCTGCCACTGCGGGATTACATCGTATACCTTGCTCAAGCATGGTAAAGTGGTTCCCCAAGCAAACTATGGGTTACTCTTCCTGGCATCGGGATGTTCCTGCGCGGATGACTTAACAGCAGTGCAATGTTTTTGTATCCACATTTAAGGAATGCACATTTAAACTATATAGATGCACCCTTGTTTTAGGAATCATTATTGAGCTATTATTCTGGCTGTACTAGGTTCCCCTGAGGATGTCCCTGTGCGCCTTGTATTATAGCATGCCGACAGAAACGTGTTGGGAATGCGTGCAATAGATTTTTTAAAAACTCTATAGTGCTCTCCAGAATAAATGCACAGCGCATATCTATCAGGAGTGTAAAGTAATATTTCTTTATTCTATTAATATCCTCTATGCCAACTCCGAAACATTGGAGTATTGAGGATCTCCTTTTCTCTGTCTCTACAGCACCTTTGGGTAACTACACTGTTCCATCTGGTGGCTTTTATATTCTTGTATGAATAAATGTTATATTTTAACAACACCCCTTTATATTATTTCTACATTTATGAGACAGAATTTCAGCAGCTGAATATTTGCTGCTAAGATTCCGTAGTGTGCACTGTGCAGCGAAATTTCATTGCCAGCAATGGGATTCTGCAGCACCGGAATTTTCAACTGAAATTCCTAAGTCAAATTCCAGATGGAAATTCCATAGTGTGAACACGGCCTTAGGTGTCCAAATTATTAGATTATTGTTGAAGCTTAACCCCTTAAGGACCGGGGTTTTTTCCGTTTTTGCATTTTCGTTTTTTGCTCCTTGCCTTTAAAAAAATCATAACTCTTTCAATTTTGCACCTAAAAATCCATATGATGGCTTATTTTTTGCGCCACCAATTCTACTTTGTAATGACGTCAGTCATTTTGCCCAAAAATCTACGGTGAAATGGAAAAAAAAAATCATTGTGCGACAAAATTGAAAAAAAAAAAACGCAGTTTTGTAACTTTTGGGGGCTTCCGTTTCTACGTAGTACATTTTTCGGAAAAAATGATACCTGATCTTTATTCTGTAGGTCCATACGATTAAAATGATACCCTACTTATATAGGTTTGATTTTGTCGGACTTCTGGAAAAAATCATAACTACATGCAGGAAAATGAATACGTTTAAAATTGTCATCTTCTGACCCCTATAACTTTTTTATTTTTCCGTGTATGGGGCGGTTTGAGGGCTCATTTTTTGCGCCGTGATCTGAAGTTATTAACGGTACCATTTTTGCATTGATAGGACTTGTTAAGGATTAAATGATATAAAAAGTGAACAAAAATGCACTATTTTGGACTTTGGAATTTATTTGCTCGCACGCCATTGACCGAGCGGTTTAATTAATGATATATTTTTATAATTCGGACATTTCCGCACGCGGTGATACCTGTACGCCTTTGGTCCTTAAGGGGTTAAGGACCCAGACAATTTTCACTGTAGGACCCAGCCATTTTTTGCACATCTGACCACTGTCACTTTAAACATTAATAACTCTGGGATGCTTTTACCTTTCATTCTGATTCAGAATTTGTTTTTTTGTGACATATTCTACTTTATGTTAGAGGTAAAATTTTGTCGATAAGTGCATCATTTCTTGGTGAAAAATTTCACAATTTGATGAAAAAAAATAGAAAATTTAGCATTTTTTTTTTTTTTACTTTGAAGCTCTCTGCTTATAAGGAAAATGAATATTCCAAATAAATTATATATTGATTCACATATACAATATGTCTACTTTATGTTGGCATCATAAAGTTGACATGTTTTTACTTTTGGAAGACACCAGAGGGCTTCAAAGTTCAGCAGCAATTTTACAATTTTTCACCAAATTTTCTAAATCAAAATTTTTCAGGGACCAGTTCTGTTTTGAAGTGGATTTGAAGGGCCTTCATATTAGAAATACCCCACAAATGACCCCATTATAAAAACTGCACCCCTCAAAGTATTCAAAATGACATTCAAAAGGTTTGTTAACCCTTTCACCGTTTCACAGGAATAGCAGCAAATTGAAGGAGAAAATTCAAAATTCCATTTTTTACACTTGCATGTTCTTGTAGACCGAGTTATTGAATTTTTACAAGGGGTAAAAGGAGAGAAATCTTCCTAAAATGTGTAACTCAATTTCTTGTAAAGTGTATGTAAAGTGTTGGGCGGGCGCAGTAGAGGGCTCAGAAGGGGCGACAGTGGGATTTTGGAGAGTGAGTTTTTCTGAATTGGTTTTTTTGGGGGGGGCATGTCACATTTAGGAAGCCCCTATGGTGCCAGAATAGCAAAAAAAAATAAAAATAAAAAAAAAAACACATGGCATACTATTTTGGAAACTACACTCCTCAAGGCACGTAACAAGGGGTCCAGTGAGCCTTAAAGGGGTAGTCCAGTGGTGAAAAACTTATCCCCTATCCTAAGGATAGGGGATACGTTTGAGATCGCGGGGGGGTCCGACCGCTGGGGCCCCCTACGATCTCTCTGTACGGGGGCCAGGCTCTCCGGCCAGATAGCGGGTGTCGACCCCCGCACAAAGCGGCGGCCGACACGCCCCCTCAATACATCTCTATGGCAGAGCCGGAGATTGCCGAAGGCAGCGCTTTGGCTCTGCCATAGAGTTGTATTGAGGGGGCGTGTCGGCCGCCGCTTCGTGCGGAGGTCGACACGCCCCCTTCCCGCGAGCTGTCGGGGCTCCGTACAGGAGATCGCAGGGGGCCCCAGCGGTCGGACCCCCCGCGATCTCAAACTTATCCCCTATCCTTAGGATAGGGGATAAGTTGTTCACCACTGGACTACTCCTTTAACACCCCACAGGTGTTTGACGCCTTTTCGTGAAAGTTGGATGTGTAAATGATTTTTATTTTTTTTTTCACTAAAATGCTAGTTTTCCCTCAAATTTAAATTTTTTACAAGGGATAATAGGACAAAATGCCCCCCAAAATCTGTTACCCCATCTCTTCTGAGTATGGAAATACCCTATGTTAGGACGTTAAATGGTTTGCGGGCAAACTACAATGCTCAGAAGAGAAGGAGTCACATTTAGCTTTTGAAAAGCAAATTTAGCTGAAATGGTTTTTTGGGGGCATGTCCCATTTAGGAAGCCACTATGGTGCCAGGACAGCAAAAAAAAAACCCACATGGCATACTATTTTGGAAACCACACCCCTCAAGTCACGTAACAATGGGTCCAGTGAGCCTTAACACCCCACAGGTTCGTGAAAGTTGGACGTGTAAATGATTTTAAAAAAAAATTTCCACTAAAATGCTAGTTTTCCCTCAAATTAATTTTTTTTTACAAGGGGTAATAGGACAAAATGCCCCCCAAAATTTGAAACCCCATCTCTTCGGAGTATGGAAATACCCCATGTGTGGACATCAAGTGCTCTGCTGGCGCACTACAATGCTCAGAAGAGAAGGAGCGCCATTGAGCTTTTGGGGAAAAAAAATTGTTTGGAATGGAAGTCAGGGGCCATGTGCGTTTACAAAGCCCCCTGTGGTGCCAGAACAGTGGACCCCCCATATGTGACACTATTTTGGAAACTACACCCCTCACAGAATTTAATAAGGGGTGCAGTGAGTATTTGCACCCCACTGGCATTTGACAGATCTCTGGAACAGTGGGCTGTGCAAATGAAAAATTACATTTTTCATTTTCACGGACCACAGTTCCAAAAATCTGTCAGACAACTCCTGTGGGGCGTAAATGCTCACTGTACCCCTTATTACATTACGTGAGAGGTGTAGTTTCCAAAATGGGGTCACATGTGGGGGGGTCCATTGTTCTGGCACTATGGGGGCTTTATAAACACACATGGCCTTCAATTCCGGACAAATTTTCTCTTCAAAAGCCCAATGACGTTCCTTCTCTTCTGAGCATTGTAGTGCGCCAGCAGAGCAATTTACATCCACATATGGGGTATGTTCTTACTCAGAAAAAATGGGGTTACAAATTTTGGGGGGCTCTTTTCCTATTTTTCCTTGTGAAAATGAAAAATTTAGGGTAACACCAGCATTTTAGTGAAAAAAAAATAAATTTGCTTCATTATTCCAACCAACTTTGAAGAATTTTCATTAAACACCTGTGGGGTGTTAAGGCTCACTATACCCCTGGCCGGAATTCTCCATGACGTACGACTACGTTATGGGTCCTTAAGTACCAGGGTGTCATGACGTAGGCGTACGTCAAGGGTCTTTAACGGGTTCATCAGGTAAAGCTTAACAACAAACAAATCATTGTAGCCAACCGAAGTCAGACTGTTAACATCCCATAAGAAGTCTGCCTATGTTGGAAATCTTTGGCACTAGTTGGATGAAAGAGCATTCTCAGACAAATAGTGGGACGAAAGAATAATATTCTCCTAACATTCCCAGAACATTATTAGAACAATAGTTTGCATCTTCATCCGATGTCACTGATCAAGTATGGCCAGCTTGAACAACTTTAGGGACCAATTTGAAATAAACACGTGTGGCGATGTCTGTAAAATGAGGGTCAAGGGTTGTTCAATCATCACTGTTCTTCTAATGTCTATGGCCACCTTCAGATGATGGCAGTTTGCAAAGTAAGACAGGACTAAGGTTGCATTTCCACTTTACAATTTTTTATTTTTTTTTAACTGACACTGTAGTTTTTGAGTCAAAGCCAGAAGTGGATCCAGCAGATAGAAGTATAAATCCTTTCTTCATATTTCCTATTCCTTTTGAATACACTTCTGACTTTGTTTCTATATTCCAAAAACTGGAAAGAGGAAATGCATACTTCGATCTGTCAAGCGGTTTGTTTAATAAATTGTCCGTTGGCACTTTGCCGATCTGATATTGATGGTCTATTTTGAGGATAAGGCATCAATTTTACCTTGAAATCAATTTAGCTACACGTGAGATCTGAACAGGAATGTGGTAAGCTATACCTCTGTCTTTCTTGTTTTATATTTTATTTATTTATTTTAAAGCTGATGGTCTAGCTTTAGAGTAGACCATAAGTAGACCCTTTATTGTTTACTAAGCATAGCTCAGTACTTTTAGCCGTCGCTGTGCCTAATACAACAGTTTACAGTATCTTCATCCCATTCAAGTGAAAGGCACTGAGCTCTAAGTCTGTGTTATTCATTGGTCACTGCTTTCTATGGTATCGCTTTATCCTGACATCTGCCGAATATTTACAAGTTAAAGTAATGAGGCATTAAGAGTGCACCTATAGTGTTACACCCCCCCTTTAATGTGTTGGAAAATCAATTAGCAGTGTTAGATTAAAATGGCTTGAGAAGCTGAAAACTCAGTGACCCTAAGGAGTTCTGTAGAGCATGAACAGTTCTACATCTTATGTGCAGAGACCTTTCCAAATATCTAGAAACATAAGAAAATACGGTACTCAGCATCATGAAAAACATTTAGGTCAGATTGGTCTATGAAAGCTTCACTGCAGCGTGTTAGCACTTCTTTGGAAATAGGTTTACAACTTTTACCTATGACAGAGATTTATAAAAAAAAAAAAAAAAAAATTGGTACTTGCCTGTCTGATCCCCCGCCACCACTGCGACAATGCCCAGTCCCCAATGATGACCACTTCCTGGTCCCCACCTCAACACACGCAAGTACTGCCTCAGCCACTCAATGGCCACAGAAGTCACCCGCCTCTGCAGAATTTGAGGAGGTGAGTAACTTTTTTTTTTTTTCCCCCCCGGCCTGGGAACTTTTTGGTGTTTCATAACAATGCTGTTTTTATGGCTTTTTCCCAAAACAGCATCTTAAAGTACATGCGTTTTTGGTTGCACTTTTTTTTTTTACCTGGGTTTCTCTCTTTACAAGGTCATACTTATCTGATCATTTTATTCAATGATATCTATTGAAAAATGTGGGGGAAAAAATCCACAAAAAAAGTGGAAAACCCCATATGAGTGAAAAAATGTATAAATAAAACACACCACAAACTGGGGAAAAAATCCAAACCTACAGCACGATTCATTTTTGGGAAAATGCATTTATGATCCAAAATAAAATAAGAAAGAGTTCGGTATAGTGTTTGCATATTTACCTCCAGATAACATCTGGTCACATTGTTTTATTTCTGTTCCAGAAAAACTACTGTAAAGGTTTCCTAGGCCCCTGCCAGCTGCTGTATGTATACAGCAGCAACAATAATACAGTGAGACACAGACATATTGGGGGGGGATTTATCAATTTTGCCTGGTGACAGTTTCTTTTTACCCTTTTTTTTTTTTTCATGCACCAAATTTATCATTTGGTGCGAGTTGTTAGTAATTTTGGCTCAAATGTTGAAATCAGCCGTTCACAGCGCCTTTTACACAGAACTTACCCCCACAGAGGAGGCGTATTTTACCCTGTAGAGCAGCCATTTCGGAGTCCCTCCTGCAGTATATCAGCAAGCGACATGAGTTATTTTCTTTTGTGGGGTTTATAGCCACCATTAGAGATGAGCGAACTTACAGTAAATTCGATTCGTCACGAACTTCTCGGCTCGGCAGTTGATGACTTATCCTGCGTAAATTAGTTCAGCCTTCAGGTGCTCCGGGGGGCTGGAAAAGGTGGATACATTCCTAGGAAAGAGTCTCCTAGGACTGTATCCATCTTTTCCAGCCCATCAGAGCACCTGAAAGCTGAACTAATTGATGCAGGAAAGGCCTCAACTGCCGAGCCAAGAAGTTCGTGACGAATCAAATTTACTGTAAGTTCGCTCATCTCTAGCCACCATGTGAAATGGATTTTATTTTCAACTTGGGTATTTATTTTTATTTATTTATTTATTTATTTTTTTGTTACTTTAGTGCAGTGGTCTTCAACCTGCAGACCTCCAGATGTTGCAAAACTACAATTCCCAGCATGCCCGGACAGCCGTTGGCTGTCCGGGCATGCTGGGAATTGTAGTTTTGCTACATCTGGAGGTCCGCAGGTTGGAGACCACTGCTTTAGTGCTTATCTTTCCTGATCCTGTGCGGCCATGTCCAATGCTGGCTCAACGGAGGGTGAAGGTCCCTCAGAGACAACTATGTCGCAGCATAGTATTGCGCAGCCCCGGAGGCGTCGCTGCTTTCACAAAAAAAAAAATTTTTTTTAATGTATTTTGACGCCTTTACATTTTCTGACATTGCTAAGTGTGTTTTCCATGTGCAAAATCTCTTGGCGGGGATTTGCGCCAAAAAGACGGGAATTGCGCCAAAAATCGATTGGCGCAAATGATAAATTACTGACTAAAGTTGAAATCACACACAGGACCGTGTGATTTTGAGAAAGTTGGAAAAATGACAGTGGAGAAGATGCGCCAAACTTTGGCGCAAAAAGACACTGCGCCAAAGTTACGTAAAAAAAAAATTATAATAAATCCTTTGATAAATACCCCCCATAGGGCCTATTCACACTACGGAATCTCTGCACTGATTTTTAAGCAGATTCCTTCAGTGGAGTCAGTGATCCAGAATTTTCATGGCAGAACACGACCCACAGAAATTCTGCAGTCTGTGTCTGGAGCAGAATTCCGCTAGGAAAATATGTGATTACTAAGCACTGGTTAGGAGGTTCTAAGGGAGATCACTGTCACATTCTTCATTGATAAATGTACTAATCCTGTATGACTCCATAGTAAAGCACATCTGTGAGTCAGTGAGCTGCCAAAAGTGAGTTAGCTGACCCAGAATGGACCACGAATTAAACACTGATTTTTTTTTTTCCTGGGTCAGGCTGGTAATCACATGACCCAGTTACAGTGATAAAATGCATTGATGCAGCTGTGCTGGGATAAAAAGGATGGCACTGTAGAACTAGTGATCATGAGTGTGCATGATATGGGCAAAATGTAACCATGTTAGAGCCATGCTGCAGCAAATCTACAGGTGTTTGGGACTATGGATTGTATGCTTCATTAAAGGGGTACTCCGGCCCTAAGACATCTTATCCCCTAGCCAAAGGATAGGGGATAAGATGTCTGATTGCTGGGGACCCCTGCAATCTCTCATGCAGCACCCAGTCTGGAGGCTCACAACCAGGTGGCCGGAGTATTGTGACGTCACAACTCCGCCCCCTCAATACAAGTCTACGGTCGTCACGCCCCCTTCCATAGGTTTGAATTGAGGGGGTGGGGCGTGACATCACAAGGAGGTGGAGTCGTGATGTCACGATACTCCGGCTCCGTGGTCGTGAGTCTTCCGACACGGAGCCTCCAGCGCTGCATGCAACCGAGACAGGTGGGTGCTGCATGTGAGATTGCGGGGGGGTCCCCAGTGGCGAGACACCCACGATCAGACATCTTATCCCCTAATAAGACGGAATAAAATGTCTTAGGTCCGGAGTACCCCTTTAAGCGGAGCATTTGTGCCTGTAGTAACAGATGCATGATGGGAATGCATAGGTCACATCTGTGTCGGAGCTCTGTTTAGGAGCTTCGTCGCAGAGTCCAATGTAGCAAAAAAATAAATAAAAAAAACACAACAGAGCTGGACAGTCCGTTGCAAAACTGACACCAACATTCACTTTGAATGGGGTCCTTCAGGTTTCTGGTGTTTTCACAAGTCAAGAATAGAAAAATAAAAAAAAATAAAAAAAAATAAAAAAAAATACTGTAGGTCCGATTTTTATATACCGCTCAGCTCCCGTCATCACAACGCTGGTGTCGGCATTCGTTCTGTATTATACCTCTGACCACAGAGCTGCATTTCTTTTGCAATCTCACAAGTACAGCCACAGGAAACTACCATATAAATCCATTGAATAGATCAGAATCCTCAGCAAAAGGAGTGCTAAGCGCTGGCGTTCCAGATGATGGGGTCACAGGTCGTTGCTACTGGTTGCCTTATCTGTGAAGTCACTTTATAGCCTCTTATTAAACACTTTCACCACCCAAGGTGAAACAGAGCAACCCGCAGACAACGCTCACACAACTGGACGTACAAGATGCTATTTATATAGTAGAGAGTGTTTGGCAACCCTCCATGGCTCATCTATACATACCTACGAAGGCCGCTCCCATATGTGAAAACATCAAACACTTCGAAGAATATTCTCATGAATGACTAATAGCTTGTAATGTATGAATATTAGGAATCATTACCCCGATACTGTATCGACCAATGTTTCCCAACTAGTGTGCCTCCAGCTGTTGCAAAACTACAACTCCCAGCATGCCCGGACAGCCAAAGGCTGTCCGGGCATGCTGGGAGTTGTAGTTTTGCAACAGCTGGAGGCACTCTAGTTGGGAAACATTGGTATAGGCAGTAACAAGCTGACCATACAGGGAACTCACACACAAGTATAGGTCAGTGTAGGCTACACTAGTCCATACAGTGGAGCACACTGCCCACCTCAGGACTGTCCTTAGGACTTAAAGGGGTAATTATTAGGGGTGTGAATCGCCAATAATTTGGCGATTCGATTCGAATCGCGATACCAGGGTGGCGATTCGATATATCGCGATATTCCCTATTAAAAGCTTGGGAAAACTTATTCTAGCTGAGAAAGAACAAGATCCCGCGAGAGTTGTCCTGTGAGTGCGTACGTTCTCCTTCCTGTTTGTTCTGAGTCTGTAGTCTCGCGGTAGCAGCCTGCGAGTGGGACAGAGCTGATAACAGGTACACTGCCAACTAGTGGTCAGGAGTTTAAGTGTTATAAAAAAAAGTAGACAGACAAATAGGACTGTGACTCAGTGAGTGAAATACAGTAAATGTTAATTATAATAATTTATTTAAAAAAAATCGATTCTCAGAATTTTAAAAATCGATTCAGTATTGCGGAACAAAAAAATCGCGATAATCGCGCGAATCGATTTTTTCTTACATCCCTAGTAATTATTATTATTATTATTTTTTTTAATGAACTGGCGCCAAAAAGTTTAACAGATTTGTAAAGTACTTCTATTTAAAAAATCTTAATCCTTTCAGTATTTTTTAGCAGCTGTATGCTACAGAGGAAATTCTTTTCTTTTTGAATTTCTTTTTTTGTCTTGTCCACAGTGCTCTCCTCTGCTGACACCTTGTCAGGGACTGTCCAGAGCAGCATAGGTTTGCAATGGGGATTTTCTCCTGCTCTGGACAGTTCCAGATACGGGCATCAGGTGTCAGCAGAGAGCACTGTGGACAAGACAAAAAATAAATAAAAATAAATAAGAATTTCCTCTGTAGCATACAGCTGCTAAAAAGTACTGGATGGGTAAAGATTTTTTTAATTGAAGTCATTTACAAATCTGTTTAACTTTCTGGCACCAGTTGATTTAAAAGAAAAATATTTTCCACCGGAGTATCTCTTTAAGGGGTCACACTGTTACAGTATATACATTACAAGTAGGGATGTCCCGATACCGATACTAATATCGGTATCGGGGCCGATACTCGGCATCTGCATGGTATCGGGGACTCGTTTAACGTCACCGATACCATGTCCGATACTGGCTGCTGTGCGGCCGCTGTCCCGTTCTCCCGATGGCATCATTGCGTCCTATGGAGCAGTGTTCCCCAACCCCCGTGCCGCGGACCGGTACCGGTCCATGGATCAAACAGTACCAGGTCGCCCGAGGAACTTTAAATCATTTTACTGTGGCGGCCAAGGCGCAGAGCATTGCGCGCTCCCGAGCCCGCCCTTTGTGTGACAATAGCTAATGAAAATTCGCTATTGTTAAACTGATCCTCCTCCTGGCCAATCAGGGAGCAGGTCCTCCCGCTTCCTGATTGGCCGAAAGGCAAACCTAAGTGCCTGAAGTGCAGCGCTAAGTGCCTGAAGAATTCACACAGGTCCGCTCACACTGTTACTGTACTTACATCTACCTGCAGCAGTGTATAACGAGACTTCCTTGCGGGTATGCGCGCGATTCATGACATCATCGCATACGCAGCTCAGGACGTCGGGACGCTGACGTCCCGTGTGACACCTGTGATGAAGTCACCTATCGCGCGCATCCCCGCAAGGAAGTCTCGTTATAGACTGCTGCAGGTAGATGTAAGTACAGTAACAGTGTGAGCGGACCTGTGTGAATTCTGAGTGAGTGAGATAAACTTGCCTAATATGAGGACCTGCCCAATCACCAGGGGCAAAACTATATTCTTAGGGGGCATAATTGTTTAAATATACCAGGGGTAATATCTATCTGAGGGCCTGTATAAACCTATTGGGAAACCCTACCTGATCATCAGGTAGGGCTCCCCAGTAGGTAGACATGCCCCCAGATAGATATGACTCCCATCAGTGATGGGGATCATATTTATCTGGGGGCATGTCTACCTACTGGGGAGCCCTATCTGATGGGGGTCATATCTATCTGGGGGCCTGTCTTCATATGGAGGAGCCCTACCTGATGGGGGTCATATCCATCTGGGGGCCTGTCTTGATATGGGGGAGCCCTACCTATCTGGGGGCCTGTCTTCATATGGGGGAGCCCTACCTGATGGGGGTCATATCTATCTGGGGCCTGTCTTCATATGGGGGAACCCTACCTATCTGGGGCCTGTCTTCATATGGGGGAGCCCTACCTGATGGGGGTCATATCTGGGGCTTTGTCCACCTACTGGGGGAGCCCACCCCTTCTATCAACTGGAGGCACATATCTATCTGGGACATTATTTACTAGGGGAACCCTACCTGCCAACCTGATAAAGGGACATACCTTCCTGAAGTGGGGGGCTACCGATGTTTAACTATTTAACAAAGGAGACCTACTTAATTAACAAGCGTGCCACGGAAAAATTATCAAACATTTAACGGTCTGCGGCGATAAAAAGGTTGGGGAGCACTGCTATGGAGGAGCATGTGACACACACGTCACTCCTCCTCCCCTGCGCCCAGCATAACGCTACGGAGGAAGCAGAGCGACGTGTATGTCACATGCTCCTCCGTAGGATGCAATGAAGCGATCAGGAGAACAGGACAGCGGAGCGGCAACACCCGAGGACAGCCGCAGGTGAGTACTGTCTATATAAGGGGGGGCCTGCTGTCTATAAAGGGGGAAGGGCTGCTGTCTATATAAAAGGGAGGGGCTGCTGTCTATATAAAAGGGGGGCTGCTGTCTACATATAAGGGGGGGGCTGCTGTCTACATATAAGGGGGGGGCTGCTGTCTACATATAAGGGGGGGCTGCTGTCTATATATAAGGGGGGGGGCTGCTGTCTATAAGGGGGGGGCTGCTGTCTATATATAAGGGGGGGCTGCTGTCTATATATAAGGGGGGGCTGCTGTCTATATATAAGGGGGGGGCTGCTGTCTATATATAAGGGGGGGGCTGCTGTCTATATATATATATATATATAAGGGGGGCTGCTGTCTATATATATATATATATATATATATATATATATATATATATATATAAGGGGGGCTGCTGTCTATATATATATATAAGGGGGGGCTGCTGTCTATATATATATATAAGGGGGGGCTGCTGTCTATATATATATATATTAGGGATGTAAGAAAAAAATCGATTCTCGCGATAATCGCGATTTTTCATTTGCCGATACAGAATCGATTCAAAATATTTTTTAATCGATTCTTTTAGGGATGTGGAATTTTTAATAAAACGCACTTTATCTTACCTGCCAACGAGCCCCCGGAGCTCCGGTACAGGTGTTCGGTCCCCGGGCTGTATTCTTCTTACTTCCTGTTAGTCCGGCACGTCACATGGAGCTTCAGCCTATCACCAGCGGAGGCGGGACATCGCTGCGGCCAGTGATAGGCTGAAGCTCCATGTGACGTGCCGGACTAACAGGAAGTAAGAAGAATACAGCCCGGGGACCGAACACCTGTACCGGAGTGTACCGGAGCTCCACGGGCTCGTTGGCAGGTAAGAGAAAGTGCGTTTTATTTTATTTTGCAGCCCGGACGGGATAACATGAGAAAAGTGAGCACCGGAGTACTAGATCGCCGCTGTCAAAGCTGACAGCGGCATCTATTGGGATCTATGAATGCTCCCAGGTGGGCGATATATCGCGATGTATCGTCACCTAGACGGTATCGCGATATATCGCGATATATCGAATCGCCACACTGGTATCGCGATTCGAATCGAATCGCCAAATTCTTGGCGATTCACACCCCTAATATATATATATATATATATATATATATATATATATATATATATATATATATATATATGGGGGGGCTGCTGTCTATAAGAGGGGGGGCTGCTGTCTATAAGAGGGGGTGGCCTTCTGTCTATATGGGGGGGTGGCCTTCTGTCTATATGGGGGGGGGTGGCCTGCTGTCTATCTACAAGGAGGGGGCCCACTGTCTACAAGGGGGGGCTGCTGTCTACAAGTGGGACACGAGGGGGTGCTGTCTACAAGGGGGGGGGGGCCTGTTGTCTACAAGTGGGAATGGGGGGGGCGCTGTCTACAAGGGGGTCAAGAGGGGGTGCTGTCTACAAGGGGGGGGCCAGAGGGGGTGCTGTCTACAAGGGGGGCCCTGTCTACAGGGGTGGGGCTGCGGTCTACAGGGAGGCTGCTACTAATGTCTGCAACTATCTATACTACCTACAAGTGGATACTCCCTACTATTAAAGGCAATCTTACAGCAGAGTCACCTGCCCTAACTTCAATTTATAGGTAGATAGTGCAGGTGACCCGGTTTCTACCGCTGCTCATCATGTGAATGTCAGCACAATCGCTCCGTAGACATCAGTTTCGCCGCCAATGCAAATTCCCTGTTCTGCCCAATGGAGAAGAGAGAAATCTTGGCTCATACTACAGCAGCTGCCTCCATTGTACACAACAAGGACCCACATATCGTACGGTAAACAGCACCAGAAACCGGGTCACCCTGTTGTCAGATTCCCTTTAAAATAAAAGTACTCGTACTTGGTATCGGCGAGTACTAGAATTAAAGTATCAGTACTCGTACTCGTTCTTAAAAAAATGGTATCGGGACATCCCTAATTACAAGCTTTTATTTACTAAATTTAGAGAACTATTTTTCCACACTGGACTGTATATCAGGCATGTGTTGAAGTTGCTATAACTCAAAGTAGACCCTTTGCCTTTCTCGGAGCTCCAAACCCCCTGCATAAACACACATTGAAAAGTTAACAGGCCGCCCACCCGCAGCCGCCACAAGCAAGATTCACTATATTCGGTCTTACTAAATCCAGTGTAAAACAGTGAGCAGATCATAAATTACCTCTGCTACTTTAGCAGAGGGGTCACTTGACTTCTCTAAATCTCCAGCCATGCCATCTTTATGCTTAAACCACTCCAATTACCATTAAGTATAGGACAAAACAAAAAGGTGGCCGTAGTGTAAACGATAACCAGATTCAGCAACAACTCCTTACATAACACCGAGATTATAATCCACATGCCACGAAAAGTGCCCAACTCCTGAAGTGTCCAACCACAATACTTTAACCTACTTAAAAGAAGCATGGCACACAATAGAATGTCAGCCGGCATGAACTACATTCCCAGAGATATGACACCATGCTGTTACCAGGGAGCAGATCCATCCAGTGCAAACAGTGACACCTCAATGTCACCAAAGAGCAGATCCCTCCACTACACACCCACAGTGACACCTCAATGTCACCAAAGAGCAGATCCATCCACTACACACAGTGACACCTCAATGTCACCAAAGAGCAGATCCATCCACTACTCACAGTGACACCTCAATGTCACCAAAGAGCAGATCCATCCACTACTCACAGTGACACCTCAATGTCACCAAAGAGCAGATCCATCCACTACACACAGTGACACCTCAATGTCACCAAAGAGCAGATCCATCCACTACACACAGTGACACCTCAATGTCACCAAAGAGCAGATCCATCCACTACTCACAGTGACACCTCAATGTCACCAAAGAGCAGATCCATCCACTACACACAGTGACACCTCAATGTCACCAAAGAGCAGATCCATCCACTACTCACAGTGACACCTCAATGTCACCAAAGAGCAGATCCATCCACTACACACAGTGACACCTCAATGCCACCAAAGAGCAGATCCATCCAGTACACACAGTGACACCTCAATGTCACCAAAGAGCAGATCCATCCAGTACACACAGTGACACCTCAATGTCACCAAAGAGCAGATCCATCCAGTGCAAACAGTGACACCTCAATGTCACCAAAGAGCAGATCCATCCACTACACACAGTGACACCTCAATGTCACCAAAGAGCAGATCCATCCACTACACACAGTGACACCTCAATGTCACCAAAGAGCAGATCCTTCCACTACACACCCACAGTGACACCTCAATGTCACCAAAGAGCAGATCCATCCACTACACACAGTGACACCTCAATGTCACCAAAGAGCAGATCCATCCACTACTCACAGTGACACCTCAATGTCACCAAAGAGCAGATCCATCCACTACACACAGTGACACCTCAATGTCACCAAAGAGCAGATCCATCCACTACACACAGTGACACCTCAATGCCACCAAAGAGCAGATCCATCCACTACACACAGTGCCACCTCAATGTCACCAAAGAGCAGATCCATCCACTACACACAGTGACACCTCAATGTCACCAAAGAGTAGATCCATCCACTACACACAGTGACACCTCAATGTCACCAAAGAGCGAGATCCATCCACTACACACAGTGACACCTCAATGTCACCAAAGAGCGAGATCCATCCACTACACACAGTGACACCTCAATGTCACCAAAGAGCAGATCCATCCACTACACACACAGTGACACCTCAATGTCACCAAAGAGCAGATCCATCCACTACACACACAGTGACACCTCAATGTCACCAAAGAGCAGATCCATCCACTACACACAGTGACACCTCAATGTCACCAAAGAGCAGATCCATCCACTACACACACAGTGACACCTCAATGTCACCAAAGAGCAGATCCATCCACTACACACACAGTGACACCTCAATGTCACCAAAGAGCAGATCCATCCACTACACACACAGTGACACCTCAATGTCACCAAAGAGCAGATTTATCCACTACACGCAGTGACACCTCAATGTCACCAAAGAGCAGATCCAACCACTACACACACAGTGACACCTCAATGTCACCAAAGAGCAGATCCATCCACTACACACAGTGACACCTCAATGTCACCAAAGAGCAGATCCATCCACTACACACAGTGACACCTCAATGTCACCAAAGAGCAGATCCATCCACTACACACAGTGACACCTCAATGTCACCAAAGAGCAGATCCATCCACTACACACACAGTGACACCTCAATGTCACCAAAGAGCAGATCCATCCATTACACACAGTGACACCTCAATGTCACCAAAGAGCAGATCCATCCAGTACACACAGTGACACCTCAATGTCACCAAAGAGCAGATCCTTCCACTACACACAGTGACACCTCAATGTCACCAAAGAGCAGATCCATCCAGTACACACAGTGACACCTCAATGCCACCAAAGAGCAGATTTATCCACTACACACAGTGACACCTCAATGTCACCAAAGAGCAAATCCATCCACTACACACACAGTGACACCTCAATGTCACCAAAGAGCAGATCCATCCACTACACACAGTGACACCTCAATGTCACCAAAGACCAGATCCATCCACTACACACAGTGACACCTCAATGTCACCAAAGAGCAGATCCATCCACTACACACAGTGACACCTCAATGTCACCAAAGAGCAGATCCATCCACTACACACAGTGACACCTCAATGTCACCAAAGAGCAGATCCATCCACTACACACAGTGACACCTCAATGTCACCAAAGAGCAGATCCATCCACTACACACAGTGACACCTCAATGTCACCAAAGAGCAGATCCATCCACTACACACAGTGACACCTCAATGTCACCAAAGAGCAGATCCATCCAGTACAAACAGTGACACCTAAATGTCACCAAAGAGCAGATCCATCCACTACACACACAGTGACACCTCAATGTCACCAAAGAGCAGATCCATCCACTACACACAGTTACACCTCAATGTCACCAAAGAGCAGATTCATCCACTACACACACAGTGACACCTCAATGTCACCAAAGAGCAGATCCATCCACTACTCACACAGTGACACCTCAATGTCACCAAAGAGCAGATCCAACCACTACACACAGTGACACCTCAATGTCACCAAAGAGCAGATCCATCCAGTGCAAACAGTGACTCCTCAATGTCACCAAAGAGCAGATCCATCCACTACACACAGTGACACCTCAATGCCACCAAAGAGCAGATCCCTCCACTACACACAGTGACACCTCAATGTCACCAAAGAGCAGATCCCTCCACTACACACAGTGACACCTCAATGTCACCAAAGAGCAGATCCCTCCACTACACACAGTGACACCTCAATGTCACCAAAGAGCAGATCCCTCCACTACACACAGTGACACCTCAATGTCACCAAAGAGCAGATCCATCCAGTACACACAGTGACACCTCAATGTCACCAAAGAGCAGATCCATCCACTACACACAGTGACACCTCAATGTCATCAAAGAGCAGATCCCTCCACTACACACAGTGACACCTCAATGTCACCAAAGAGCAGATCCCTCCACTACACACAGTGACACCTCAATGTCACCAACGAGCAGATCCATCCACTACACACAGTGACACCTCAATGTCACCAAAGAGCAGATCCATCCACTACACACAGTGACACCTCAATGTCACCAAAGAGCAGATCCATCCACTACACACAGTGACACCTCAATGTCACCAAAGAGCAGATCCAACCAGTACACACACATATATATTGACAACTTAAGGTTACTAAAGAATAGACCTATCCAGTGCACACACATAGTGACGCCTCACATCACCAAGATACCAATTCATCCAGTGTAGAAGAGAAAGTGGAATACACCTTCTCTTCTACATTGCCTACGGAGTGGGTCGGATCCTGTCTGTGATGCAGCCGGGAGTCCATTGGGGTGCACTGCAGTGTATTCTTTCTTCATTTGGATCCATCCAGTGTACACACATAGTGATACCTCAACGTCACTACTGGCTAACTCTCAGAGTAACCAATGTGACTGACAAATAGGTCACAATCTATGGGAAGGTTATGGACCAAGAGTAAGGCTGGGTTCCCACGTAGTATTTATTCAGTGTTTTTGGTCAGTAGTTTAAGCCAAAAGTAGAAGTGGAGCCAACACAGAGAGAAACTGGAATGTGAAGATTTTCATCTTTTACAGTGTTAGGATAAGTTCACACATAGTATTTAGCTCAGCATTTTTAACCAAAACCAGGAGTGCGACTTATAAGGAAAAAGGTCCATTTCACTGTGCTGGTCCAACCCCTGCGTTTGGTTAAAAAATAACTGAGCTAAGTCCAGACCAACATACTACGTGTGAACTTGGCTGGTTTCACCCAGAAGTATTTGGCTCAATATTTGCATCAGTATGACAAAATTCCAACGTGAAACCAACAAATACATGTTAAGCAAAGAGTTGTACCTTTTCTGTGTGGACATATGCCTGGTTTTGGCTAAGGCCATATTCACATGTGGATTCTGCATCAAATCAAAGCCCAATAGACTTCAATGGGATTCCACACTCCCATTCACACTTCAGAACATCTGCATGAAGATTCTGCAGGGAATCCGCACAGATTTTGCACAAGCCAGAAACCATGTACAGGAAATTCTGCCGTGTGACTATAGCCTAAGAATTCTGACGTGTGAAAACAGCCTAAGGGTAATGTCACACGTGCCATATTTTGCTGTGTATTTTCTGCAGCTGATTTGCTACCTATTGACTTTAATTGGAAAGAAAATATGCAGCAGCAAATATGCAGCAAAGTATAGCAAGTGTCACCCTATCCTAAGGGTACATTGACAGATACAGGATCTGCTGCATATTTTGTACAGCTCATTTTGCTTTAATGGGTAGTAAAATCAGCTGCAGAAAATATGCAGCAGACTCTGTACAGGTGAACATACCCTAAGAGTAAAATAACACGGGTGAGATGTGCTGCAGATAACTCAACCTCAAGTACAACCCTGACTGTACAGACATCTGTCAATAAATCACAGTGTGTTCCTGTGCTGGAGGGGAGGATACTGCATCTTTTCTGTGGAATGTCTGCTGATCATCATCCACCACATAGACATGACTACAGCCACCTGCAATATGGAGTGAACATGGCCACCAGTAGATGTGGGCACAGTATAAGATGGCACACCACTCTTCTACCATAACCCCCTGAACCTGGGGCACAGTATAAGATGACACACCACTCTTCTATCATAACCCCCTGAACCTGGGGCACAGTATAAGATGACACACCACTCTTCTACCATAACCCCCTGAACCTGGGGCACAGTATAAGATGGCACACCACTCTTCTACCATAACTAACCCCCTGAACCTGGGGCACAGTATAAGATGACACACCACTCTTCTACCATAACCCCCTGAACCTGGGGCACAGTATAAGATGGCACACCACTCTTCTACCATAACTAACCCCCTGAACCTGGGGCACAGTATAAGATGACACACCACTCTTCTACCATAACCCCCTGAACCTGGGGCACAGTATAAGATGACACACCACTCTTCTACCATAACCCCCTGAACCTGGGGCACAGTATAAGATGACACACCACTCTTCTACCATAACCCCCTGAACCTGGGGCACAGTATAAGATGGCACACCACTCTTCTACCATAACCCCCTGAACCTGGGGCACAGTATAAGATGACACACCACTCTTCTACCATAACCCCCTGAACCTGGGGCACAGTATAAGATGACACACCACTCTTCTACCATAACCCCCTGAACCTGGGGCACAGTATAAGATGGCACACCACTCTTCTACCATAACCCCCTGAACCTGGGGCACAGTATAAGATGACACACCACTCTTCTACCATAACCCCCTGAACCTGGGGCACAGTATAAGATGGCACACCACTCTTCTACCATAACCCCCTGAACCTGGGGCACAGTATAAGATGACACACCACTCTTCTACCATAACCCCCTGAACCTGGGGCACAGTATAAGATGACACACCACTCTTCTACCATAACCCCCTGAACCTGGGGCACAGTATAAGATGACACACCACTATTGTATCATAACCCCCTGAACCTGGGGCACAGTATAAGATGACACACCACTCTTCTACCATAACCCCCCTGAACCTGGGGCACAGTATAAGATGACACACCACTCTTCTACCATAACCCCCTGAACCTGGGGCACAGTATAAGATGACACACCACTCTTCTACCATAACCCCCTGAACCTGGGGCACAGTATAAGATGACACACCACTCTTCTACCATAACCCCCTGAACCTGGGGCACAGTATAAGATGACACACCACTCTTCTACCATAACCCCCTGAACCTGGGGCACAGTATAAGATGACACACCACTCTTCTACCATAACCCCCTGAACCTGGGGCACAGTATAAGATGACACACCACTCTTCTACCATAACCCCCTGAACCTGGGGCACAGTATAAGATGGCACACCACTCTTCTACCATAACCCCCTGAACCTGGGGCACAGTATAAGATGGCACACCACTCTTCTACCATAACCCCCTGAACCTGGGGCACAGTATAAGATGACACACCACTCTTCTACCATAACCCCCTGAACCTGGGGCACAGTATAAGATGGCACACCACTCTTCTACCATAACCCCCTGAACCTGGGGCACAGTATAAGATGGCACACCACTCTTCTACCATAACCCCCTGAACCTGGGGCACAGTATAAGATGGCACACCACTCTTCTACCATAACCCCCTGAACCTGGGGCACAGTATAAGATGACACACCACTCTTCTACCATAACCCCCTGAACCTGAGCTACTTATCTAATGTGAACACAGCCTTATCCGCTCCAGGAGAGATAACTACATGCTGGGGCAGGAGAGAAGCTGTGCTGTGCCCCCCGTCCTGACCTCTTCTGCCCCCCTCTGAGCACTAGACCCCAGCTCAGATATGTTACCATACTCACCCGGCGAGGACATCCCGGGGCAGGCCGCTGATCTCCATCCCTGTGCCCGGGACAGACACTTTCCATCTCACGTCAAAACACGAATCAGCCCAGCCTAAGACACGCCCACAGCCCTCGTGCCTCCTAGTTCCGGTCAGAGCCAAAACTACAAGTACCATGAGCCCCCGCGTTGCGCATGTCTGCCAGTAGCACTGGGGCGGTGAGCTGGCCTGAGTGTTTGGACTCTGTGGTGGTACAGTATTCCCTCGTGACGTGTAATGGAAAGCACCACAGTGGCTCATCCGGGGATACCGTTTGTGTCCTGACCAGGAGTGACTCCCCTGACTGCGCCATGTTCACACGGCAGAAGAATTCCGCACGGACATTTCCTTGCAGCATAGTCCCATTGATTTCAATGGGATTCTGCTGCACTGTTCACGTGGCAGATTTCCTATTCTGGCATCTGCAGAAAGACTAAGCATGTTTATTTTTCTGCAGATTCCTCTAGGACAGTGGTCTTCAACCTGCGGACCTCCAGATGTTGCAAAACTACTACTCCCAGCATGCCCGGACAGCCAACGGCCAACCAACAGATGTTGCAAAACTACAACTCCCAGCATGCCCGGACAGCCAACGGCCAACCAACAGATGTTGCAAAACTACAACTCCCAGCATACCCGGACAGCCAACGGCTGTCCGGGCATGCTGGGAGTTGTAGTTTTGCAACATCTGGAGGTGCGCAGGTTGAAGACCACTGCTCTAGGAAATACATTCCACAGGGGCTATGTCCACACGTGACATTCCACAGACTGAGGGCGCCAGCACAATATGCCGTCTCATAGATGACAATGCATTCCGTGCAGAGTCCGCAGAAAGAATGGACAGATTCATTCTCTGTGGACAGTGTTACCGGAATTTTCCAGATCTTTCCTCCGTGTGCACAGCGCAGCAAAATCCCATTGAATACAACAGGACTCTGCTGCTGCAGAATCTCCGTGCAGATATTCCACCGTGTGAATATAGCCTCAGGCTATGGCTGCATTCACATCCCCGGATCAGGTTTTTTGTTAAAAAAAACATATGTCTCAAAACCAGACAGGACCGTATATACCTCTGTACAGTTTTAAACCGTATAAGTTTGAAAACGGATGTCCGGTTGCATACGGTTTAATACGTTTTTAGAAAAAAAAACGGATACGGTTTTATGTTTGTCCTTAATTAAATAAAGTTCTTCTTGTTCTATTTGTGGGAAGAACTGTCGGCCGGATGAAACCGTTTGCACATACGGTTCTGTACGGTTCCCATTGACCACAATTTAAAAAAAAAAACTACACGGGTTGTATGCGGTTTTTCACCCGGACATAAAACCGTAGTAGACTACGGTTTTGTGTACGGGAAAAAAAACGGATAAAACCATAAGTGATGCAAAACGTACACAACCGGATGATACGTTTGGCATACGGTTTTCAATGACATGTCTATACATACGGTTTGCAATACGGTTCCATACGGTTTTTACACTGAAACCGGATACGGAAACCGTATTGCAAAAACGAGATGTGAATGCAGCCTATGTTCACAGGGCAGAATGTCCGTGCGGAATACTGAAGAATATTCCACTGGGGCATTCTGCTGCTCAGTTCACACAGCAGCAACATCTGCCGCTGAAATCCTGACACCAATGTCCGCAAAAACATTGGACTTTGTTTTTGCACATTTGGCAAGGAAATGCATTGCTGTCTATGGGACGGTGTAATGAGAAATTCTTTTTTTTTGTATAACTTTATTTAAAGAATTTTGTATTTTAATACAGAAGAAAAATACGACGTGTACAGTGAGCATGAGTACTTTGCAATATATAAAGCAACATTTGCAACTTTATATATATAAAGGAGAAACACTGTAGAGATGAAGTAGGAGGAGAGAAAGGGAAAGAAAGCAAAATGAAAAAAGAAATAATGATGAAATAAATTAAAATAAATAAAAGAGAGAATATAAAATAGAGAATCTCGCATGGCCATGGCACATCAGTGGTTATTCAGAGAATCATCATACTCCTCCCAAAGCCTCCATATCTTCTTAAAGACATGGAGTTTATTATCTAGTACTGCTGAAAGACGTTCCATCCTATACACTTCTTAAATTTTTTCCAACAGGGCTCGGCGAGGATTCGGGAGATTTCCACCAACGGGTAATGAGAAATTCTGTGTCTTGATAAGTTCTGTGTCCCGATCAGCTGATGAAAGTGCTGAGTCAGCAGAGCTGCCAGCACAGACACTGTGATTGCACTGTGATTGGTTGATGGGGGTGTGTGTCTGCTCACTGCACAAATCACACTGTTGCCTCTAGACAAGCCTAGACAAGCACAGACACAGATTTTTGCAAACCCTAATCCCTTATGTATTCTGACTGGACACACATCTTTTCAAACCCTAATCTCTCATGTACCCAGCTTTTCCAAGACACACATCTTTTCAAACCCTAATCTCTCATGTACCCAGCACATATCTTTTCAAACCCTAAACTCTCATGTACCAAGCTTTTCCAAGACACATCTTTTCAAACTCTAAATTCCCATGTACCCAGCTTTTCCAAGACACACATCTTTTCAAACCCTAAACTCTCATGTACCAAGCTTTTCCAAGACACATCTTTTCAAACTCTAAATTCTCATGTACCCAGCTTTTCCAAGACACACATCTTTTCAAACCCTAAACTCTCATGTACCCAGCATACATCTTTTCAAACCCTAAACTCTCATGTACCCAGCTTTTCCAAGACACATCTTTTCAAACCCTAAACTCTCTTGTACCCAGCTTTTCCAATACACACATCTTTTCAAACCCGAAACTCTCATGAACCCATCTTTTCCAAGACACACATCTTTTCAAACCCTAATCCCTCATGTACCCAGCACACATCTTTTCAAACCCTAAACTCTCATGTACCCAGCACACATCTTTTCAAACCCTAAACTCTCATGTACCCAGCTTTTCCAAGACACACATCTTTTCAAACCCTAAACTCTCATGTACCCAGCATTTCCAAGACACATGTCTTTTCAAACCCTAATCTCTCATATACCCAGCTTTTCCAGGACACACATCTTTTCAAACCCCAATCTCTCATGTACCCAGCACACATCTTTTCAAACCCTAATCTCTCATGTACCCAGCTTTTCCAGGACACACATCTTTTCAAACCCTAATCTCTCATGTACCCAGCTTTTCCAGAACACACATCTTTTCAAACCCTAATCTCACATGTACCCAGCTTTTCCAGGTTAAATAATCTCTCAAGTACCCAGCTTTTCCAGGATACACTAGTTTACAGACCCTTATCTCTCATGTACCCAGCTTTTCCAAGACACACATCTTTTCAAACCCTAAACTCTCATGTACCCAGCTTTTCCAAGACACATCTTTTCAAACCCTAAACTCTCTTGTACCCAGCTTTTCCAAGACACACATCTTTTCAAACCCGAAACTCTCATGAACCCAGCACACATCTTTTCAAACCCTAAACTCTTATGTACCCAGCTTTTCCAAGACACACATCTTTTCAAACCCTAAACTCTCATGTACCCAGCTTTTCCAAGACACACATCTTTTCAAACCCTAATCTCTCATGAACCCAGCTTTTCCAAGACACACATCTTTTCAAACCCTAAACTCTCATGTACCCAGCACACATATTTTCAAACCCCAAACTCTCATGTACCCAGCTTTTCCAAGACACACATCTTTTCAAACCCTAATCTCTCATGTACCCAGCACACATCTTTTCAAACCCTAATCTCTCATGTACCCAGCACACATCTTTTCAAACCCTAAACTCTCATGTACCCAGCATTTCCAAGACACATGTCTTTTCAAACCCTAATCTCTCATATACCCAGCTTTTCCAGGACACACATCTTTTCAAACCCCAATCTCTCATGTACCCAGCACACATCTTTTCAAACCCTAATCTCTCATGTACCCAGCTTTTCCAGGACACACATCTTTTCAAACCCTAATCTCTCATGTACCCAGCTTTTCCAGAACACACATCTTTTCAAACCCTAATCTCACATGTACCCAGCTTTTCCAGGTTAAATAATCTCTCAAGTACCCAGCTTTTCCAGGATACACTAGTTTACAGACCCTTATCTCTCATGTACCCAGCTTTTCCAAGACACACATCTTTTCAAACCCTAAACTCTCATGTACCCAGCTTTTCCAAGACACATCTTTTCAAACCCTAAACTCTCTTGTACCCAGCTTTTCCAAGACACACATCTTTTCAAACCCGAAACTCTCATGAACCCAGCACACATCTTTTCAAACCCTAAACTCTTATGTACCCAGCTTTTCCAAGACACACATCTTTTCAAACCCTAAACTCTCATGTACCCAGCTTTTCCAAGACACACATCTTTTCAAACCCTAATCTCTCATGAACCCAGCTTTTCCAAGACACACATCTTTTCAAACCCTAAACTCTCATGTACCCAGCACACATATTTTCAAACCCCAAACTCTCATGTACCCAGCTTTTCCAAGACACACATCTTTTCAAACCCTAATCTCTCATGTACCCAGCACACATCTTTTCAAACCCTAATCTCTCATGTACCCAGCACACATCTTTTCAAACCCTAATCTCTCATGTACCCAGCATTTCCAAGACACACATCTTTTCAAACCCTAATCTCTCATGTACCCAGCACACATCTTTTCAAACCCTAAACTCTCATGTACCCAGCACACATCTTTTCAAACCCTAAACTCTCATGTACCCAGCTTTTCCAAGACACACATCTTTTCAAACCCTAATCTCTCATGTACCCAGCACACATCTTTTCAAACCCTAAACTCATGTACCCAGCTTTTCCAAGACACACATCTTTTCAAACCCTAATCTCTCATATACCCAGCTTTTCCAGGACACACATCTTTTCAAACCCTAATCTCTCATGTACCCAGCACACATCTTTTCAAACCCTAATCTCTCATGTACCCAGCTTTTCCAGGACACACATCTTTTCAATCCCTAATCTCACATGTACCCAGCTTTTCCAGGATAAATAATCTCTCAAGTACCCAGCTTTTCCAGGACACACTTGTTTACAAACCCTAATCTCTCATGTACCCAGCTTTTCCAGGACGCACATCATTTCAAACCCTAATCTCTCATATACCCAGCTTTTCCAGGACACACATCTTTTTAAATCCTAATCTCTCATGTACTCAGCTGGGTACATGAGAGATTAGGGTTTGTAAAGAAGTGTGTCCAGGCTGCATACATTTGGATATTTTGGCTTCAGGTGAACCCGGTTCCCGGCGCTGAACAACCAGACAGGTGGATAGATTCAAGGTAAGTTTATTGATCAGAATGCAACGTGTTTCGCTGCGCATGTGGTGTGATGAGGACTCCGGTCCTACGGAGGCCTGGTCACTATTCACAATGCAAGTAGGAATATAGTCACATGATTGTGATTGTGCTTTCCCTATGTGCAATAATGATATGTAAAGGGTTAATTCTTACCTATTTAAACTAGCTGTGTACCCTTTTTGTCATGCCTGAGAAAGCTGCGGATGCGCAGTGAAACGTGTTGCATTCTGGTCAAAAAACTTACCTTGAAGCTATCCACCTGTCTGGTCGTTCAGCGCCGATGCATTGCCATAGAATGAAATTTGCCATAGAATGAAATGCTCCGCCTCCATCACATCCTATTGGCTCACACTTGTCACGTGACATATTTAACCACTTAAGGACCTAGGGCGTATGGATACGCCTTGACGTCCTGGTACTTAAGGACCCAGGGCGTATCCATACGTCCATGGAAATTTCGGTCCCCGCCGGGCGGGGACCGGGCCGGGTTGACTGATGATATCAATCAGCAGGCACCCCGCGCAAATGCCCAGGGGGGTCATCAGACCCCCCCCGTCGGCAATCGGTGCAAATCGCAAGTGAATTCACACTTGCGATTTGCGCCGATTCCGGGTCATACGGGTCTATGGTACCCCGGTGACCCAGAATATGAGGGGGATCGCGGTTGTCTAAGACACTCACGATCCCCCTGTAGGCATAGGAGTGAGGTGGCAGGGGTGCCACCCCTCCTATCCCTGCTATTGATCGTCAGAGGCGACGACCAATAGCAGACCGGGGGCGGGGTTAACTTTTGTTTTCCCCATCCCGCCCACCCACAATAGGCGGGGCAGAACGGGGAACCGAAGGGGACCGGGCGCTGACGTCCACTTACCGATCCGGAGGCTGTGGCGACGCTGGTCGGCGGGTGGCGCGACGTGCGTCAGAAGAGGACTGCTCCCGGGATCCTACGGAAGCCAGTAAGTTGATCTGGAAGGCTACAGTCTGAGACTGTGGTCTCTAAACTGTAGCCCTCCAGATGTTGCAAAACTACAACTCCCAGCATGCCCAGACAGCTGTTTGGGCATGCTGGAATATGTAGTTTTGGAACAGCTGGAGGGCTGCAGTTTGAGACCACTATACAGGGGTCTCTAAACTATATCCCTCCAGATCTTGCAAAACTACAACTTCTAGCATGCCCACATAGCTGTTTGTTGTCTGGGCATGCTGGGAGTTGTAGTTTTCATTAAAGTTGGATGGGAAAATTAAAAAAATTATATTTTTTCACTAAAATGCTGGTGTTACCCTAAATTTTTCATTTTCACAAGGGAAAATAGGAAAAAAGCGCCCCCAAATTTGTAACCCCATCTCTTCTGAGTAAGAACATACCCCATATGTGAATTTAAAGTGCTCTGCGGGCGAACTACAATGCTCATAAAAGGTGCGCCATTGGGATTTTGTAGAGAAAATTTGTCCGGAATTGAAGGCCACATGTGTTTACAAAGCCCCCATAGTACCAGAACAATGGACCCCCGACACATGTGACCCCATTTTGGAAACTACACCCCTCACGTAATGTAATAAGGGGTACATTGAGAATTTACGCCCCACAGGTGTCTGACAGATTTTTGGAACAGTGGTCTGTAAAAATGAAAAATGTAATTTTTAATTTGCACAGCCCACTGTTCCAAAGATCTGTGGGGTGTAAATACTCACTGCACCCCTTATTAAATTCTGTGAGGGGTGTAGTTTCCAAAATTGGGTCACATGTGGGGGGTCCACATTTCTGGCACGACGGGGGGCTTTGTAAACGCACATGGCCCCTGACTACCATTCCAAACGAATTCTCTTTCCAAAAGCTCAATGGCACTCCTCCTCTTCTGAGCATTGTAGTTCGCCAGCAGAGCATTTTACGCCCTAACATGGGGTATTTCCATACTCAGAAGAAATGGGGTTACAAATTTTGGGGGTCATTTTCTCCTATTACCCCTTGTAAAAATGTAAAATTTAGGGGAAAATCTGCATTTTAGTAAAAAAAAAAAATGTTTTCATTTACACATCCAACTTTAACGAAAAGTCATCAAACACCTGTGGGGTGTTAAGGCTCAGCGGACCCCTTCTTAAGTTCCTTGAGGGGTGTAGTTTCCAAAATAGTATGCCATGTGGGTATTTTTTGCTGTTCTGGCACCACAGGGGCTTCCTAAATGCGACATGCCCCCAAAAAAACATTTAGCAAAAGTTGCTTTCAAAAAGCCAAATGTGACTCCTTCTCTTCTGAGCATTGTAGTTCGCCCGCAAAGCATTTTACGTCCTAACATGGGGTATTTCCATACTCAGAAGAGATGGGGTTACAAATTTAGGGGGGCATTTTCTCCCATTACCCTTTGTAAAAATGGTAAATTTTGGGGGGAAAACTGCACTTTAGTGTGAAATTTTTATTTTTCCATTTACACATGCGATTTTAACGAAAAGTTGTCAAACACCTGTGGGGTGTTAAGGCTAACTGGACCCCTTGTTATGTGCCTTGAGGGGTGTAGTTTCCAAAATGGTATGCCATGTGGTGTTTTCTGCTGTTCTGGCACCATAGGGCTTTCTAAATGTGACATGCCCCCCAAAAACCATTTCAGAAAAATTCACTCTCCAAAATCCCATTGTCGCTCCTTCCCTTCTGTGCCCTCTACTGTGCCCGCCGAACACTTCACATACACATATGAGGTATTTCCTTACTCGAGAGAAATTGGGTTAAAAAAGTTTGGGGGCTTTTTCTCCTATTTCCACTTGTAAAAATTCAAAAACTGGGTCTACAAGAACATGCGAGTGTAAAAAATGAAGATTTTGAATTTTCTCCTTCACTTTGCTGCTATTCCTGTGAAACGCCTAAAGGGTTAACACACTTACTGAATGTCATTTTGAATACTTTGAGGGGTGCAGTTTTTATAATGGGGTCATTTATGGGGTATTTCTAATATGAAGGCCCTTCAAATCCTCTTCAAAACTGAACTGGTCCCTGAAAAATTCAGATTTTGAAAATTTTGTGAAAAATTTTAAAATTGCTGCTGAACTTTGAAGCCCTCTGGTGTCTTCCAAAAGTAAAAACATGTAAAGTTTATGATGCAAACATAAAGTAGACTTATTGTATATGTGAATAAATATATAATTTATTTGGAATGTCCATTTTCCTTATAAGCAGAGAGCTTCAAAGTTAAAAAAATGCAAAATTTTCCATTTTTTTCATCAAATTTTGGAATTTTTCACCAAGAAATGATGCAAGTATCGAATTTTTTTTACCACTAACATAAAGTAGAATATGTCACAAAAAAACAATCTCGGAATCAGAATGAAAGGTAAAAGCATCCCAGAGTTATTAATACTTGAAGTGACAGTGGTCAGATGTTCAAAAAATGGCCGTGTCCTTAAGGTATATTTGGGCTGGGTCCTTAAGGGGTTAACCGTCACGCATCGACGCGCACAGCAGTCTCAGTTTGGCTATCACCGGGAGAGGATCTCCCTGCGTAGGGATGGACAACTGAGCACCTGCAATACTAACTTTAGCCCTACGCTATTTGAGTAGTGCTGCGCCTGTGCAGTACTACTTTACCTGCGCCCAATGCTCTACTGCATAGGGATCCCGATAGCGATGTGGATCTATCACGCTCGCGGGGAGGCACGCTGATGACAGCGCTATCGGGCATAGGGATCCCGATAGCGCTGTGGATCTATCACGCTCGCGGGGAGGCACGCTGATGACAGCGCTATTGGGCATAGGGATCCCGATAGCGCTTTAGATCTATAAAACAGTAAATGTGATAAAAGAGTAAATGTATGAGCCGTATGAGCTGAGTAAATGTATGAGCTTCTGTGAGCTCCGTGCAGTTTCAGCCATCACAGGGAGAGGAGATCTTCTCCTTGTGATAGCCAAACTACGACTGCTATGCGCGTTGATGCGTGACGGTTAAATATGTCACGTGACAAGTGTGAGCCAATAGGATGAAGGCGGAGCATTTCATTCTATGGCAAATTTCATTCTATGGCAATGCATCGGGAACTGGGTTCACCTGAAGCCAAAATATCCAATTGCCGTACCTACTCCGGAGGGCAGCAGATGACCTATTTTATATACCTTTTCCATTGTTGTGTATGTGCCTACACAACCACCCAGGGTGAGCAGTAAATTTATATACTAAACTCACGCTTTGGGTACAAACAATACTGTTCTATGGAGCGCTTATTCCTTTCTTCCCAGGCTGCATACATGACAGATTAGGGTTTGTAAAAAAAAGTGTGTCCAGTCTGAATACATAAGGGATTAGGGTTTGCAAAGATGTGTGTCCTGGAAAAGCTGGGTACATGAGAGATTAGGGTTTTTAAACAAATGTGTCCTGGAAAAGCTGGGTACATGAGAGATTAGGGTTTGAAAAGATGTGTATCTTGGAAAAGCTGGGTACATGAGAGATTAGGGTTTGAAAAGATGTGTGTCTTGGAAAAGCAGGGTACATGAGAGTTTAGGGTTTGAAAAGATGTGTGCTGGGTACATGAGAGATTAGGGTTTCAAAAGATGTGTGTCTTGGAAAAGCAGGGTACATGAGAGTTTAGGGTTTGAAAAGATGTGTGCTGGGTACATGAGAGATTAGGGTTTCAAAAGATGTGTGTCTTGGAAAAGCTGGGTACATGAGAGATTAGGGTTTGAAAAGATGTGTGTCTTGGAAAAGCTGGGTACATGAGAGTTTAGGGTTTGAAAAGATGTGTGCTGGGTTCATGAGAGTTTCGGGTTTGAAAAGATGTGTGTCTTTGAAAAGCTGGGTACAAGAGAGTTTAGGGTTTGAAAAGATGTGTGTCTTGGAAAAGCTGGGTACATGAGAGTTTAGGGTTTGAAAAGATGTTTGCTGGGTACATGAGAGATTAGGGTTTGAAAAGATGTGTGTCATGGAAAAGCTGGGTACATGAGAGTTTAGGGTTTGAAAAGATGTGTGTCCAGTCAGAATACATAAGGGATTAGGGTTTGCAAAAATCTGTGTCTGTGCTTGTCTAGGCTTGTCTAGAGGCAACAGTGTCATTTGTGCAGTGAGCAGGCACACACCCCCATCAACCAATCACAGTGCAATCACAGTGTCTGTGCTGGCAGCTCTGCTGACTCAGCACTTTCATCAGCTGATCGGGACACAGAACTCATCAAGACACAGAATTTCTCATTACACCGGCCTGGCAGCTGAGTCCGAAATCGCATATTCAGCGCAGCTCCCCGCCTGTCAATCAGACAGGCGGATGCGAGCGCTGTGCACGCATCCCTGCAGGGCGCGCTCCTGACTCTGCTGGTGTGAGGTGGAAAATTCAAACTGAGAGTCAGTTGAGCGCTGCTCTGCAAGATAGAAGCAGCAGGGCTAGAGTTGGGGGAGAGAGGAGGTACACGCCCCCTCCCTCATCTCCCCCAAGCTAAGGACGCAGATCTCCACGGGGAGAAGTACACGCCCCCTCCCTCATCTCCAGATCTCCACGGAAAGCCAGAGCAGGGGAGAGAGGAGCATGGCTAGAGCAGGTCTAGAAGCCAGAGCACTGTTCCTCATCTCCCCTGCCTGAGCTCTGACTGTGTTTACTGTACACGGACTGGGGATTCATACACTGCAGGGACTGGGAATAAATCTCTGCCTGGGGATGATTTCTATGTGAGGAGGAGGGTAGGGGGGTCCCTGTTATATGTGTGTGTGTGTGTATGCATGCTGGGAGTTATAGTCCATGTTATGTGTGTGTGTATGCTGGGAGTTGTAGTCCCTGTTAGGTGTGTGTATGTTTGCTGGGGGTTGTAGTCCCTGTTAGGTGTGTATGTATGCTGGAAGTTGTAGTCCCTGTTAGGTGTGTATGTATGCTTGGAGTTGTAGTCCCTGCTAGGTGTGTGTGTGTGTGTTTGTGTATGCTGGGAGTTGTAGTCCCTGCTAGGTGTGTGTTTGTGTATGCTGGGAGTTGAAGTCCCTGTTAGGTGTGTGTGTGTGTATGCTGGGAGTTGTAGTCCCTGTTAGGTGTGTGTATACTGGGAGTTGTAGTCCCTGTTAGGTGTGTGTGTGTGTGTGTATGCTGGGAGTTGTAGTCCCTGTTAGGTGTGTGTGTGTGTGTGTGTGTGTATTCTGGGAGTTGTAGTCCCTGTTAGGTGTGTGTGTATGCTGGGAGTTGCAGTCACTGTTAAGTGTGTGTATGCTGGGAGTTGTAGTCCCTGTTAGGTGTGTGTGTGTGTGTGTGTGTGTGTGCTGGAAGTTGTAGTCCCTGTTAGGTGTGTGTGTGTGTGTGTGTGTATGCTGGGCATTGTAGTCCCTGTTAGGTGTGTGTGTGTGTGTGTGTGTGTGTGTGTGTATGCTGGGCATTGTAGTCCCTGTTAGGTGTGTGTGTGTGTGTATATATGCTGGGAGTTGTAGTCCCTGTTAGGTGTGTGTGTATGCTGGGAGTTGTAGTCCCTGTTAGGTGTGTGTGTGTGTGTGTGTGTGTGTGTGTGTGTATATGCTGGGAGTTGTACTCCCTGTTAGGTGTGTGTGTGTATGCTGGGAGTTGTAGTCCCTATTGGGTGAGTGTATGCTAGTGTTTTCCAACCAGGGAATGCTGGGAGTTGTAGTCCCTGTTATGTGTGTGTGTGTATGCCTGTGTTTCCCAACCAGGGCATGCTGGGAGTTGTAGTTTTGCAACACCTGGAGACACCCTGGTTGGGAAACACTGGTGTATACTCTCTACCGTTGTGGTGAACTACAACTCCCAGGACACTACAGAGGCAGCATGCTGGTGTTATACCACAGGCAGAAGACTCCTGAATGACATGCTGGGAGTTGTAGTCCCTTTTGTGTGTGTATGCAAGTGTATCCCAACCAGGGCTGAGTTATATATAGTGTGCTGTGTATAACGGAGGTTTCCTTGGGCTGCAAGGGGAGGACGAACTGCACAAGCTGGTTTCTGCTGGGGTGTTCATTAGCCCCATAAAGAGGACATAGAAATGCATGGGGTTTGTACAGGACATGAATATCACTTTATGAACCCTGTGCATTTATATGTCAGCGTTCATACAGGGACATAGAAATGCACGGGGTTCATACATGGAAGCAGAGAGGCACAGGGTTCATACAGGGAAGCTGAGATGCACGGGGGTTCATACAGGGAAGCAGAGATGCACCGGGTCCATACAGGGAAGCAGAGATGCACAGGGTTCATACAGGGAAGCAGAGATGCACGGGGTCCATACAGGTAAGCAGAGATGCACGGGGTTCATACAGGGAAGCAGAGATGCACGGGTTCATACAGGGAAGCAGAGATGCACGGGGTTCATACAGGGAAGCAGAAATGCACGGGGTCCATACAGGGAAGCAGAGATACACGGGGTTCATACAGGGAAGCAGAGATACACGGGGTTCATACAGGGAAGCAGAGATGCACAGGGTTCATACAGGGAAGCAGAGATGCACAAGGTTATTACAGAAGACTTCATGTCAGCGTTCATTGCACTGCAGCTTTGAGAGAAAATCATGTCAGGAGGGACATACAGGAGAAATAACTTTGTAGCATGTACAGCTTCATCCTGGGGAAATTGAGAAGGAGGAGAAAATGGATGAAGTTGTACATGCTACAGAGTTATTTCTCCTGTACGTCCCTCCTGACATGATTTTCTCTCAAAGCTGCAGTGCAATGAACGCTGACATGAAAACCACTGTACAAACCCCGTGCATCTCTGCTCCCCTGTATGGACCCTGTGCATCTCTGCTCCCCTGTATGGACCCCGTGCATCTCTGCTTCCCTGTATGGACCCCGTGCATCTCTGCTTCCCTGTATGGACCCCGTGCATCTCTGCTTCCCTGTATGAATCCCCTGCATCTCTGCTTCCCTGTATGAACCCCGTGCACCTCTGCTTCCCTGTATGAACCCCGTGCATCTCTGCTTCCCTGTATGGACCCCGTGCATCTCTGCTTCCCTGTATGAACCCCGTGCATCTCTGCTTCCCTGTACGAACCCCGTGCATCTCTGCTTCCCTGTATGATCCCCGTGCATCTCTGCTTCCTTGTATGAACCCCATGCATTTCTGCTTCCTTGTATGAACCATGTGCATCTCTGATTCCCTGTATGAACCCCGTGCATCTCTACTTCCAAGTATGAACCCCCGTGCATCTCTGCTTCCATGTATGAACCCTGTGCATCTCTGCTTCCCTGTATGAACCCCATGCATTTCTATGTCCCTGTATGAACGCTGACATAGAAATGCACAGGGTTCATACAGTGATATTCATGTCTTGTCCAAACCCCATGCATTTCTATGTCCTCTTTATGGGGCTAATGAACACCCCATGAAAAAGCGGAAACCAGCTCGTGCAGTTCGTCCTCCCCCCCCCTTGCAGCCCGAGGAAACCTGCGTTATACACAGCACACTAATATAACTCAGCCCTGGTTGGGAAACACTGGCAAACACACACAAGGGACTACAACTCACAGCATGTGTCATTCAGGAGTCTTCTGTCTGTGGTATATCACAAGCAGCTGCCTCTGTAGTCTCCTGGGAGTTGTAGTTCACCACACCAATACAGGGCATGAACCAGTGTTTCACAACCAGGGTGCCTCCAGGTGTTTCAAAACTACAACTCCCAGCATCCCCTGTTTGGGAAACACGAGCATACACACACCTAACAGGGATTACAACTCCCAGCATACAGACACACACACACACACACACACATACCTAACAGGGACTACAACTCCCAGCATACACACACATAACAGGGACTACAACTCCCAGCATACACACACATCTAACAGGGACTACAACTCCCAGCATACATACACACCTAACAAGGACTGCAACTCCCAGCATATACACACGCACACATAACAGAGACTACAACTCCCAGCATACACACACACACCTAACAGGGACTACAACTCCCAGCACACACACACACCTAACAGGGACTACAACCCCCAGCATACAGACACACACACACACATACCTAACAGGGACTACAACTCCCAGCATACACACACATAACAGGGACTACAACTCCCAGCATACACACACATCTAACAGGGACTACAACTCCCAGCATACATACACACCTAACAAGGACTGCAACTCCCAGCATATACACACGCACACATAACAGAGACTACAACTCCCAGCATACACACACACACCTAACAGGGACTACAACTCCCAGCACACACACACACCTAACAGGGACTACAACTCCCAGCATACACACACCTAAAAGGGACTACAACTCCCAGCATACACACACACCTAACAGGGACTACAACTCCCAGCACACACACACACACATAACAGGGACTACAACTCCCAGCATACACACACACACCTAACAGGGACTACAACTCCCAGCACACACACACACATAACTGGGACTACAACTACCAGCATACACACACACCTAACAGGGACTAAAACTCCCAGTATACACAAATAGACACACATAACAGGGACTACAACTCCCAGCATATACACACACACCTAACAGGGGCTACAAATCCCAGCATACACACACCTAAAAGGGACTACAACTCCCAGCATATACACACACACCTAACAGGGACTACAACTCCCAGCATACACACACACACCTAACAGGGACTACAACTCCCAGCATACACACACCTAACATGGACTACAACTCCCAGCATACACACACCTAACAGGGACTACAACTCCCAGCATACACACACACCTACCTAACAGGGACTTCAACTCCCAGCATACACACACGCACCTACCTAACAGGGACTATAACTCCCAGCATACACACACCTAACAGGGACTACAACTCCCAGCATACACTCACATAACAGGGACTACAACTCCCAGCATACACACACATAACAGGGACTACAACTCCCAGCATACACACACACCTAACAGGGACTGCAACTCCCAGCATACAGACACACACACACACACACATACCTAACAGGGACTACAACTCCCAGCATACACACACATAACAGGGACTACAACTCCCAGCATACACACACCTAACAGGGACTACAACTCCCAGCATACATACACACCTAACAAGGACTTCAACTCCCAGCATATACACACGCACACATAACAGAGACTACAACTCCCAGCATACACACACACCTAACAGGGACTAAAACTCCCAGCACACACACACACCTAACAGGGACTACAACTCCCAGCATACACACACCTAACAGGGACTACAACTCCCAGCATACACACACACCTAACAGGGACTACAACTCCCAGCACACGCACACACCTAACAGGGACTACAACTCCCAGCACACACACACACACATAACTGGGACTACAACTACCAGCATACACACACACACCTAACAGGGACTAAAACTCTCAGCATACACAAACAGACACACATAACAGGGACTACAACTCCCAGCATACACACACACACACACACCTAACAGGGGCTACAAATCCCAGCATACACACACCTAAAAGGGACTACAACTCCCAGCATATACACACACACCTAACAGGGACTACAACTCCCAGCATACACACACACCTAACATGGACTACAACTCCCAGGATACACACACCTAACAGGGACTACAACTCCCAGCATACATACACACACACACCTACCTAACAGGGACTTCAACTCCCAGCATACACACACCTACCTAACAGGGACTATAACTCCCAGCATACACACACCTAACAGGGACTACAACTCCCAGCATACACACACACACCTAACAAGGACTGCAACTCCCAGCATATACACACGCACACATAACAGAGACTACAACTCCCAGCATACACACACACACCTAACAGGGACTACAACTCCCAGCACACACACACACCTAACAGGGACTACAACTCCCAGCATACACACACCTAACAGGGACTACAACTCCCAGCATACACACACACCTAACAGGGACTACAACTCCCAGCACACACACACACATAACAGGGACTACAACTCCCAGCATACACACACCTAACAGGGACTACAACTCCCAGCACACACACACACATAACTGCTTCCCTGTATGAACCCCGTGCATCTCTGCTTCCCTGTATGGACCCCGTGCATCTCTGCTTCCCTGTATGAACCCCGTGCATCTCTGCTTCCCTGTACGAACCCCGTGCATCTCTGCTTCCCTGTATGATCCCCGTGCATCTCTGCTTCCTTGTATGAACCCCATGCATTTCTGCTTCCTTGTATGAACCATGTGCATCTCTGATTCCCTGTATGAACCCCGTGCATCTCTACTTCCAAGTATGAACCCCCGTGCATCTCTGCTTCCATGTATGAACCCTGTGCATCTCTGCTTCCCTGTATGAACCCCATGCATTTCTATGTCCCTGTATGAACGCTGACATAGAAATGCACAGGGTTCATACAGTGATATTCATGTCTTGTCCAAACCCCATGCATTTCTATGTCCTCTTTATGGGGCTAATGAACACCCCATGAAAAAGCGGAAACCAGCTCGTGCAGTTCGTCCTCCCCCCCCCTTGCAGCCCGAGGAAACCTGCGTTATACACAGCACACTAATATAACTCAGCCCTGGTTGGGAAACACTGGCAAACACACACAAGGGACTACAACTCACAGCATGTGTCATTCAGGAGTCTTCTGTCTGTGGTATATCACAAGCAGCTGCCTCTGTAGTCTCCTGGGAGTTGTAGTTCACCACACCAATACAGGGCATGAACCAGTGTTTCACAACCAGGGTGCCTCCAGGTGTTTCAAAACTACAACTCCCAGCATCCCCTGTTTGGGAAACACGAGCATACACACACCTAACAGGGATTACAACTCCCAGCATACAGACACACACACACACACACACACATACCTAACAGGGACTACAACTCCCAGCATACACACACATAACAGGGACTACAACTCCCAGCATACACACACATCTAACAGGGACTACAACTCCCAGCATACATACACACCTAACAAGGACTGCAACTCCCAGCATATACACACGCACCCATAACAGAGACTACAACTCCCAGCACACACACACACCTAACAGGGACTACAACTCCCAGCATACATACACACCTAACAAGGACTGCAACTCCCAGCATATACACACGCACACATAACAGAGACTACAACTCCCAGCACACACACACCTAACAGGGACTACAACTCCCAGCATACACACACACCTACCTAACAGGGACTTCAACTCCCAGCATACACACACGCACCTACCTAACAGGGACTATAACTCCCAGCATACACACACCTAACAGGGACTACAACTCCCAGCATACACTCACATAACAGGGACTACAACTCCCAGCATACACACACATAACAGGGACTACAACTCCCAGCATACACACACAACTAACAGGGACTGCAACTCCCAGCATACAGACACACACACACATACCTAACAGGGACTACAACTCCCAGCATACACACACATAACAGGGACTACAACTCCCAGCATACACACACCTAACAGGGACTACAACTCCCAGCATACATACACACCTAACAAGGACTTCAACTCCCAGCATATACACACGCACACATAACAGAGACTACAACTCCCAGCATACACACACACCTAACAGGGACTAAAACTCCCAGCACACACACACACCTAACAGGGACTACAACTCCCAGCATACACACACCTAACAGGGACTACAACTCCCAGCATACACACACACCTAACAGGGACTACAACTCCCAGCACACACACACACATAACAGGGACTACAACTCCCAGCATACACACACACCTAACAGGGACTACAACTCCCAGCACACACACATAACTGGGACTACAACTACCAGCATACACACACACACCTAACAGGGACTAAAACTCTCAGCATACACAAACAGACACACATAACAGGGACTACAACTCCCAGCATACACACACACCTAACAGGGGCTACAAATCCCAGCATACACACACCTAAAAGGGACTACAACTCCCAGCATATACACACACACCTAACAGGGACTACAACTCCCAGCATACACACACACCTAACATGGACTACAACTCCCAGGATACACACACCTAACAGGGACTACAACTCCCAGCATACATACACACACACCTACCTAACAGGGACTTCAACTCCCAGCATACACACACCTACCTAACAGGGACTATAACTCCCAGCATACACACACCTAACAGGGACTACAACTCCCAGCATACACACACACACCTAACAAGGACTGCAACTCCCAGCATATACACACGCACACATAACAGAGACTACAACTCCCAGCATACACACACACACCTAACAGGGACTACAACTCCCAGCACACACACACACCTAACAGGGACTACAACTCCCAGCATACACACCTAACAGGGACTACAACTCCCAGCATACACACACACCTAACAGGGACTACAACTCCCAGCACACACACACACATAACAGGGACTACAACTCCCAGCATACACACACCTAACAGGGACTACAACTCCCAGCACACACACACACACATAACTGCTTCCCTGTATGAACCCCGTGCATCTCTGCTTCCCTGTATGGACCCCGTGCATCTCTGCTTCCCTGTATGAACCCCGTGCATCTCTGCTTCCCTGTACGAACCCCGTGCATCTCTGCTTCCCTGTATGATCCCCGTGCATCTCTGCTTCCTTGTATGAACCCCATGCATTTCTGCTTCCTTGTATGAACCATGTGCATCTCTGATTCCCTGTATGAACCCCGTGCATCTCTACTTCCAAGTATGAACCCCCGTGCATCTCTGCTTCCATGTATGAACCCTGTGCATCTCTGCTTCCCTGTATGAACCCCATGCATTTCTATGTCCCTGTATGAACGCTGACATAGAAATGCACAGGGTTCATACAGTGATATTCATGTCTTGTCCAAACCCCATGCATTTCTATGTCCTCTTTATGGGGCTAATGAACACCCCATGAAAAAGCGGAAACCAGCTCGTGCAGTTCGTCCTCCCCCCCCCCCCTTGCAGCCCGAGGAAACCTGCGTTATACACAGCACACTAATATAACTCAGCCCTGGTTGGGAAACACTGGCAAACACACACAAGGGACTACAACTCACAGCATGTGTCATTCAGGAGTCTTCTGTCTGTGGTATATCACAAGCAGCTGCCTCTGTAGTCTCCTGGGAGTTGTAGTTCACCACACCAATACAGGGCATGAACCAGTGTTTCACAACCAGGGTGCCTCCAGGTGTTTCAAAACTACAACTCCCAGCATCCCCTGTTTGGGAAACACGAGCATACACACACCTAACAGGGATTACAACTCCCAGCATACAGACACACACACACACACATACCTAACAGGGACTACAACTCCCAGCATACACACACATAACAGGGACTACAACTCCCAGCATACACACACATCTAACAGGGACTACAACTCCCAGCATACATACACACCTAACAAGGACTGCAACTCCCAGCATATACACACGCACACATAACAGAGACTACAACTCCCAGCATACACACACCTAACAGGGACTACAACTCCCAGCACACACACACACCTAACAGGGACTACAACCCCCAGCATACAGACACACACACACACATACCTAACAGGGACTACAACTCCCAGCATACACACACATAACAGGGACTACAACTCCCAGCATACACACACATCTAACAGGGACTACAACTCCCAGCATACATACACACCTAACAAGGACTGCAACTCCCAGCATATACACACGCACACATAACAGAGACTACAACTCCCAGCATACACACACACACCTAACAGGGACTACAACTCCCAGCACACACACACACCTAACAGGGACTACAACTCCCAGCATACACACACCTAAAAGGGACTACAACTCCCAGCATACACACACACCTAACAGGGACTACAACTCCCAGCAGACACACACACACATAACAGGGGCTACAACTCCCAGCATACACACACACACCTAACAGGGACTACAACTCCCAGCACACACACACACACACACACACATAACTGGGACTACAACTACCAGCATACACACACACCTAACAGGGACTAAAACTCCCAGCATACACAAATAGACACACATAACAGGGACTACAACTCCCAGCATATACACACACACCTAACAGGGGCTACAAATCCCAGCATACACACACCTAAAAGGGACTACAACTCCCAGCATATACACACACACCTAACAGGGACTACAACTCCCAGCATACACACACACCTAACAGGGACTACAACTCCCAGCATACACACACCTAACATGGACTACAACTCCCAGCATACACACACCTAACAGGGACTACAACTCCCAGCATACACACACACCTACCTAACAGGGACTTCAACTCCCAGCATACACACACGCACCTACCTAACAGGGACTATAACTCCCAGCATACACACACCTAACAGGGACTACAACTCCCAGCATACACTCACATAACAGGGACTACAACTCCCAGCATACACACACATAACAGGGACTACAACTCCCAGCATACACACACACCTAACAGGGACTGCAACTCCCAGCATACAGACACACACACACACATACCTAACAGGGACTACAACTCCCAGCATACACACACATAACAGGGACTACAACTCCCAGCATACACACACCTAACAGGGACTACAACTCCCAGCATACATACACACCTAACAAGGACTTCAACTCCCAGCATATACACACGCACACATAACAGAGACTACAACTCCCAGCATACACACACACCTAACAGGGACTAAAACTCCCAGCACACACACACACCTAACAGGGACTACAACTCCCAGCATACACACACCTAACAGGGACTACAACTCCCAGCATACACACACACACCTAACAGGGACTACAACTCCCAGCACACACACACACATAACAGGGACTACAACTCCCAGCATACACACACACCTAACAGGGACTACAACTCCCAGCACACACACACATAACTGGGACTACAACTACCAGCATACACACACACACACCTAACAGGGACTAAAACTCTCAGCATACACAAACAGACACACATAACAGGGACTACAACTGCCAGCATACACACACACACCTAACAGGGGCTACAAATCCCAGCATACACACACCTAAAAGGGACTACAACTCCCAGCATATACACACACACCTAACAGGGACTACAACTCCCAGCATACACACACACCTAACATGGACTACAACTCCCAGGATACACACACCTAACAGGGACTACAACTCCCAGCATACATACACACACACCTACCTAACAGGGACTTCAACTCCCAGCATACACACACCTACCTAACAGGGACTATAACTCCCAGCATACACACACCTAACAGGGACTACAACTCCCAGCATACACACACACACCTAACAAGGACTGCAACTCCCAGCATATACACACGCACACATAACAGAGACTACAACTCCCAGCATACACACACACACCTAACAGGGACTACAACTCCCAGCACACACACACCTAACAGGGACTACAACTCCCAGCATACACACACCTAACAGGGACTACAACTCCCAGCATACACACACACCTAACAGGGACTACAACTCCCAGCACACACACATAACAGGGACTACAACTCCCAGCATACACACACACCTAACAGGGACTACAACTCCCAGCACACACACACACATAACTGGGACTACAACTACCAGCATACACACACACCTAACAGGGACTAAAACTCCCAGCATACACAGACACACATAACAGGGACTACAACTCCCAGCATACACACACACACCTAACAGGGGCTACAAATCCCAGCATACACACACCTAAAAGGGACTACAACTCCCAGCATATACACACACACACCTAACAGGGACTACAACTCCCAGCATACACACACACCTAACATGGTTTACAACTCCCAGCATACACACACCTAACAGGGACTACAACTCCCAGCATACATACACACACACACCTACCTAACAGGGACTTCAACTCCCAGCATACACACACACACACACCTACCGAACAGGGACTACAACTCCTAGCATACACACACCTAACAGGGACTACAACTCCCAGCATACACTCACATAACAGGGACTACAACTCCCAGCATACACACACATAACAGGGACTACAACTCCCAGCATACACACACACCTAACAGGGACTGCAACTTCCAGCATACACACACACATAACTGGGACCACAACTACCTGCATACACACACCTAACAGGTACTAAAACTCCCAGCATACACACACACACACCTAACAGGGACTACAACTCCCAGCATACACACACATACACACACACCTAACAGGGACTACAACTCCCAGCATACACACACACCTAACAGGGACTACAACTCCCAGCATACACACACACATAACAGGGACTACAACTCCCAGCATACACACACATAAAAGGGATTACAACTCCCAGCATACACACACCTAACAGGGACTACAACTCCCAGCATACACACACACCTAACAGGGACTACAACTCCCAGCATACACACACACCTAACAGGGACTACAACTCACAGCATACACACACACACACACCTAACAGGGACTACAACTCCCAACATACACACACACACCTAACAGGGACTACAACTCCCAGCATACACACACACACCTACCTAACAGGGACTACAACTCCCAGCATACACACACACCTACCTAACAGGGACTACAACTCCCAGCATACACACACCTAACAGGGAATACAACTCCCAGCATACACACACATATAACAGGGACTACAACTCCCAGCATACACACACCTAACAGGGACTACAACTCCCAGCATACACACCTAACAGATACTACAACTCCCATCATACACACACACCTAACAGGGACTACAACTCCCAGCATACACACACAATTAACAGGGACGACAACTCCCAGCATACACACACACCTAAAAGGGACTACAACTTCCAGCATACACACACCTAACAGGGACTACAACTCCCAGCATACACACACACACCTAACAGGGACTACAATTTCCAGCATACACTCACATAACAGGGACTACAACTCCCAGCATACACACACATAACAGGGACTACAACTCCCAGCATACACACACACCTAACAGGGACTGCAACTTCCAGCATACACACACACATAACTGGGACTACAACTACCTGCATACACACACCTAACAGGTACTAAAACTCCCAGCATACACACACACACATAACAGGGACTACAACTCCCAGCATACACACACCTAACAGGGACTAAAACTCCCAGCATACACACACCTAACAGGGACTACAACTCCCAGCATACACACACACACACACACCTAACAGGGACTACAACTCCCAGCATACACACACACCTAACAGGGACTACAACTCCCAGCATACACATAACAGGGACTACAACTCCCAGCATACACAAACATAAAAGGGATTACAACTCCCAGCATACACACACCTAACAGGGACTACAACTCCCAGCATACACACACACACCTAACAGGGACTACAACTCCCAGCATACACACACACACACCTAACAGGGACTACAACTCCCAGCATACACACACACCTAACAGGGACTACAACTCCCAACATACACACACACACACCTAACAGGGACTTCAACTCCCAGCATACACACACACACCTAACTAACAGGGACTACAACTCCCAGCATACACACACACCTACCTAGCAGGGACTACAACTCCCAGCATACACACACCTAACAGGGAATACAACTCCCAGCATACACACACACACACACATAACAGGGACTACAACTCCCAGCATACACACACACCTAACTGGGACTACAACTCCCAGCATACACACCTAACAGGGACTACAACTCCCATCATACACACACACCTAACAGGGACTACAACTCCCAGCATACACACACAATTAACAGGGACGACAACTCCCAGCATACACACACACCTAAAAGGGACTACAACTTCCAGCATACACACACCTAACAGGGACTACAACTCCCAGCTTACACACACACACACACACCTAACAGGGACTACAACTCCCAGCATACACACACACACACACACACCTAACAGGGACTACAACTCTCAGCATACATACACCCATAACAGGGACCCCCCCCCGTCCTCCTCACATAGAAATCATCCCCAGTCAGAGATTTATTCCACTTCCCTGCAGTTTATGAATCCCCAGTCTGTGTACAGTAGACACAGTCAGAGCTCAGGCAGGGGAGATGAGGAACAGTGCTCTGGCTTCTAGACCTGCTCTAGCCATGCACCTCTCTCCCCCTGCTCTGGCTTTCCGTGGAGATCTGGAGATGAGGGAGGGGGCATGTACTTCTTCCCGTGGAGATCTGTGTCCTGAGCTCAGGGAGAGGAAGGAGGGGGCGTGTACCTCCTCTCTCCCCTTGCTCTGCCCTCCCCCAGCTCTAGCTTCGGAAATCTTTGGAGAGCTGGGGAAGGAGCGGACGCAAGAATTGAGGGGGGCGCGGCGCAAAAATACACCTCACACCGGCCCTCCCCTGTACTCCCCCTGTATGCACGCTCCAGAAAGGGAGCGCAGCATACAGGAAGAAGGGCGGAAGCTGGCACAGCCAGGCTTCTGATGACGTTGTGCCTGCCGGGCCACGCCCACTTCCTGCCCTTGTATACTGCTCAACACTGAGATACTGAAGATGCTATGAAAAAAGGTATATACATGGGGTTTTAAACTAAAATAAATACAGGGATAGAGATAGTTAGAGTCAGGGACAGATGGGGAGGGGGATTAGGGAAAGTTTAGTTGATGATAGGTGCTCTTGATAGGCCTATTGTCACCCTTCCCAAGAGCAATAGGTAATGCAGAAAAAAAGGATGGTCACAACCTCTGTTAACGGAAAACTTGCAGGAACTTTTACTGAGGAATTTCTGTGCATGAAGTAATAGTAACAGTCCAGATAACAGAGTCTCTTTACATATAGCTTGAGCAGGGATTGACAGTCGGTTGGGTTCAGATAAGCCCAATTTAGCTTCTGAAGGATTGTATAGCAGAGATCTGCTGGATTTAGGGGAGTAATTAGGTCCAGTGACCTTGCGATGAATAGTGGGAAATTGCTTAGTCTATCTGCTACCTTGAAGGGCTAGGCCGCAAGGCTTTGGCCTAGCAAATCGTCTTGTAAGCTGCGGAGGTCCTACCTCTTCCAGAGTCAGCAACCCAAGAGAGGGATCAAGATGGCGCAGGTCCCTTATATGGGCAGGGGCTGGCCGTTTTGGATTGGTCCATAACGACTGTCACTCACCGTTACAGTGCATTGTGGGTGAACATGTCACGGGAACCTCCAAAGGTCCTGTAGCAAAACCAAAACCATAGAGTTCTAACCTGATCACGTGACCCGCAGGTCCTGCTACACTCCTAACAGTTAGATAACTAAATATATACATATTTCTATACTTATACTTAAATTAATTTTAAATAGAACTGCTATATAGTCATCGACTAAGTGAGAGGTGACCAGGGGAAAACTACAAAAGTGGGACCCCGACGTCCTAGGGACTCTGACTATGGGGACCTCTATATAGGTAACGTATACAATACGGTATCGGGACACCACAAACTCCCTTACTTAAAATAAGTCGACCTTGACGCCTGTGCCCTAAGGCAGATGAACTAGGACTAGAACAGGATTATACCTAAAAAAAATGTCTATACATCCTGGCAAAACCTAAGTAAACATTATACACATTCACATTCTCTGGATACTTTTACTAGTATCTTCACTAGACAATATTGAAGCTATCTAGACATTGAGGAAGCTATCTGACCTTTAGTTTCTAGCTCCTTAAACATTTTTTTTATATAGCTCTCTATAACATTTATGAGGCTAACTAAATATTTATATACAGCTTTCTATTACCTCTAGTCTCAAGCTGTCTAAACATTTTGAAATCTCACCACATTTCTTCTTTTTGCCACGATGAGTCACCTGTTAGTACACAGAAGGGTATATTGGCTTGCCCGAGGCTCTCTACCAATAAGGATGGCTACTAGGGTCTATCGGCTACACGCTACTTACCCCTAGAACACAACAGTATAACCTACCTAGGTTACCTTTAGAAATAAATGTTTAATTCCAAACTCGCAAGAGCACCTACTGGCTAGGTAGAGCATCTCACACACGTAATACAGAGAAAAGAAGTATGAGTGTACCTAACAGTGGCAGGAATTGGGTATCAATGGGCTATAATTCCTAAGTGTTTCTTGAATGTGAGATATTTTTTGTTTTTGTGTATGTACTGAAGTAGACTGAGATAGTACATTGAAGTGAGTAGTTTAAGTGCTATGTGTGCAGTACTGCTTACTAGTTTGTCTTGCTACCTTAAGGGTAAATTACCCTGTTATTTTTGTTAAGACTGGTGCTAGTGATTGGCGACTAGAAACAATGTCACTCTCGGAGGAGCCAAGAGAGTCACCTATTGAGCAACTACTTAAACACCTTTTAGCATTTTTATACCTTTATATGTACATGTGTACAAGAGTTATTGACATTTTTGCTTTTTGGTGTACAGGTGCATATAGCGGACAATTTTCCGTGTACAACCCTTACTTACTTTTTATGTACACAGACACAAAGCTATTATTTTTTTTTCTTTTCTGTGTACAGGAACCATATACATTCTTATTATACATACGTACACATGTATTAACACTCCAACAAGGTTCAGGTGCATACACCTGATAAGTGCACATTTTAGCAAGAGAGTCCTATAAATATAGGGTTATGTACATAGAACGGAAGTGTAAGGATCTGCAGTCCACCTACACTAGGAGTCTATGGGAAACACGGCTTTACCACAATCAGCCGGGCACAAAACTAACGAATCTCCTACTGGCTAGGAGTCTCTTGACCTGATGGTCAGGCACAAAGCTTGATGGTTACGTTTCTGAACTTGGAACTGGAACAATCTTAGCACAGTCCTGCTAGGCACATGTCTTGAACTTGGTTACTGAAAAAACAAAAGTGGTTAGCATAGAAAAGCAATAAACATTACTTTACAGTCCTTCAAAAGACATTTCTTCTGAATCTTCTTGTGCCTCTTGTAGATCCTCTATATCTCCCAACATCTAAAGCAGGAATGGAGTTAATGTAACTCTCCCACACCACATTGGTGAGAGTAGAATGGGCAACAGTAGGATTCAAAGTGACCAGAGGCTTACTGGCCGGGATCAAAGTGGGTGCATAAGGTTTTAGCACCATCTCCATATCAGGAGTGGGACAAAGCACTTTCGTCGGTACCCTGGAAGCAGGCAAACTCTCCATGTCAGAAGAGGGCCTTGGTACATATGTTGGTACCTGTGCAGGAGGCAAATTCTCATTGCTCCAAGAGGGCCTAGGTACGGCCTTTGGTGCCCGCAATTTAGGCTTACTTTCTTGATCTTGAGAAGGACTTGGCACTTTACTGTACATAGAAGATGATTGGTGTTGTGGAGGCTCCTCCTCCTTGAGTATGTTGGTGGAGGCATCAGGAGCAGACCATTTCGGCCTCAAGTTGAAAGGATCCGATGCCCAATCTGTAGATGGAAAGTATTTGAAGGGAAGCTGTGTTGAGGCTGTTGGTCTTGTGACCGCTGCAGCCCATTCTCCATGCAGGCTCTGGACGGGGGTGTACTCCACAATTTCACCCACCTCCAAGGAGTAGAACTTTTTATGAAGATATGGCCTCTGTACTGCTCGCCGGTTTACGAGGATGGTTTGCCCTGTGTGGCAATCTAGGAGTGTCCCATTCCCTCTGACCTTGTCGAACTTGGCCACAGCTGCTCTTCGTCATTCTAGAGGCTCCTCCCCTTCTCGGGGATAGTCCCATTTGCGGATGAATAAAGCTTCCATTTCTTTAGTATTCTCCTGGTAACAAAATCTTTCTTCAGGAGGCAAATGCACATGCTCAGGGGCGTACAGTTCTCTGTGTCGGGCCTTTAGTTTAGCCATCAGTTCAGCCAGCTCGGCTTCTTGACGGGCCCTTTCCCTTTGTGCAGCTGGAATTGGTGGGAGTGGCTTCCCAGGTATGGGTTGTAGAACCGCATGCATATACTCGATAAGTCCCGGCTCGTCCCCAAAGATCCACTGGGACAAATCTGGAGAGCACGGTCGTGCACTTGGCAAAGTAGATAAAGGTATTTTAGCTTCAGGGCTGGAGGAGGAAGAATAGGCCGCCTCTGGCGGGGTACTCACTGCAGACTCCTCCGATGGGATCTCAGCCCACGAGCCCTAAATTCTGTGGTGAGGGGACAATCTCACTGGCGATGCACCTCCAGGTGTCCCTGCGCTCTCCGTTGGAGGTGTCTCTGGCCAATCGTCGTCATCATCAGGCATTGGGGGAAGATTGCAGGTCCCCTCTTCATCTAATGACAACCGCTAATGACAACTGCAGCAAGTTCTTCTTCCGCTGTTACGGCGCCATTTTGCCATCTTCACCACGTGGAACGCTGCTCTCCGCCATGTCTGTACTCTCCGGCTCCCTGTGCAGACTGAAGAGGTCGCTGTGCGTGGTGTCTTTTATAGTGGGCTTCCCCAAAATGGCGGCCGGCAGGAAGGACGTCATCGGTGCAGCCCCGACTTCCGGTCCTCCCAGAAACAACTCCTGTGTCTCCAAGTTCCCTTTCGGTTGCGGGCCGTGGCGCAGCGCAGGCCTTTTTCGCGCGCTTCTCTGGTAGCAGGTTAACTCCTCCCATGCTGACTGGACCAGAGGATCGTAGCATGAATTCGTTTCGCAGTTTACACATTCTTGCTGCGCATGAATTTTCGCCTCCCCCTTACTTTTCGCGTCGCCCCCTTGCAAGTTGCACCACACGCACCGCTCTTATACACGATAATGCGGTCTGCGACACATGAATAAAGTCCGTTACTTTCTGGGGGGAGTACAATTTCACTATTGGCAATAGCAGTAGGCACACACCCAAATCCTGTTCGTGCAACGCTAAATAGAGTTGTGGTGGCGGATGAGGGGATACTGTCTTGTGGGAGTGTAGGGTAATTAGGGTGTTGCTGTTCAGGATAGTTAAGGGCGCTGTTAACCCTTGTCACTCGTGACGTCAGGGTGAGGGTTAAATGCTGTGTTTCTTGATAGGCCTATTGCCACCCTTCCCAAGAGCAATAGGTGATGCGGAAATAAAGGATTGTCCACAACCGCTGTTAACTGAAAACTTGCAGGAACTTTTACTGAGGAATTTCTGTGCTTGAAGTAATAGTAACAGTCCAGATAACAGAGTCTCTTTACATATAGCTGGAGCAGCGATTGACAGTCGGTTGGTATCAGATAAGCCCAATTTAGCTTCTGAAGGATTGCATAGCAGAGATCCGCTGGATTTAGGGGAGTAATTAGGTCCAGTGATCTTGCGATGAGTAGCGGGGAATTGCTTAGTCTATCCGCTATGTTAGAGGCCTAGGCCGCAAGGCTTTGGCCTAGCAAATCGTCTTGTAAGCTGCAGAGATCCTACCTCTTCCAGAGTCAGCAACCCAAGAGAGGGATCAAGATGGCGCAGGTCCCTTATATGGGCAGGGGCTGGCCGTTTTGGATTGGTCCGTAACGACTGTCACTCACCGTTACAGTGCATTGTGAGTGAACACGTCACGGGACCCTCCAAAGGTCCTGTAGCAAAACCATAGAGTTCTAACCTGATCACGTGACCCGCAGGTCCTGCTACGCTCCGAACAGGTAGATAACTAAATATATACATATTTCTATACTTATACTTATATTAATATTAAATAGAACTGCTCTATAGTCATCGACTAAGTGAGAGATGACCAGGGGAAAACTACAAAAGAGGGACCCGACGTCCTAGGGACTCTGACTATGGGGACCTCTATATAGGTAACGTATACAATACGGTATCGGGACACCACACATCATTCCATATTGTCTGCACAGAAAATTTCAATTCAGACATTTCATCGTATAAACAGCCTTATAGGAGGGATCTGCATACACAAGTCACTTTATATCAGATACCACTGTTTTCAGAAAACCTGCTTTTTGCAGATAGAAATAAAGAGCAAGAGTAGGCGGTTTTCACCTGGCTTTATTTTTTTGTCAAAAAAAGCCAAATTCGATGCATGGCGTTTTCTTTGGGGGAAAAAAAATAAAAATAAAAAATAAAAAAAACACTGTGGCCAGATGTTAGCTGGGAGTCAATAGGGAAAAATGAAACACCAAACCCACTTGGTGTTTTTTTCACTCTTCTTCTGTATTTTTTTGGCTCAGTGACAGTTATACAAATAATGGCAGAATGTTGAAACTGGCTTTTCTTCAGGGAATCTGTAGGAGGAAAAAAAAACCCTCTAATTCTGTGGGTCCGAGTGTCTATCTGTGAGGGTCTGTGATGGGACTCTCACCTGGATAAAACCTTGAGGTTATATGTGTATCACCCCTGTAGTTGGGGTACTCTAGGAGACTTTCAAGCCATATGTGGTCTGACCAGTGTCAACTGCGTGGGACCGGTATAGGAATATGCAGAGAGAAGAGGAAAAAAGGGCTGTCTCCACTCGGCGCTATCTCCAAACGATGAATAAAAGATGAGGGAGTTCCTCTTTCTTTCTTTCTTCAATAAAAACTTGTTTATTGAATAAAACAAAATAAAATAATGGATTACATCAAAGTAAGACACATTTCGGGTGTTGTACCACCCTTCCTCAGTTGCAACAGAAACGCCTGAAAGGCGTTTTGCTTTGATGTAATCCGTTATTTTATTTTATTCAATAAACAAGTTTTTATTTAAGAAAGAGGAACTTCCTCATCTTTTATTCATTGTTTGGAGATAGCGCCGAGTGGAGAAAGTCCTTTTTTTCCTCTTTTCTCTGCATGCTATGCCATAGGTATAGCATCATACAGTGAATGCCATCTAATGATTGCATATAAAAGTCCCTAAAAATAAAAAAATTCTAAATGTTTGTAAAATTATATTAAACCCTCTCCCCTAATAATAAATAAAATCACCCTTATTTTTTCCATTTTACAAAAAAAATTTTACATATTTGGAATCACCATGTGCGTAATTGTCTGAACTATTAAAATATAATGTTTATGATCCCGAACAGTAAACGGTATAAACATAAAAAAATACTAAACAGAAAAATACAAATTTTTCATCACATCACATATCAGATAAAAATGTATAAAAAGCGATCAAAAAGTCCCATCAAAACAAAAATGGTACCGATAAAAACTACAGGTCACACCGCAAAAAATGATCCCTCATACAGCCCTGTATACAGAAAAATAAAAAAAGTTATAGGAGCCAGGAAGGGCAAGGAGGAAAATGTTATGCATACCAATTTTAGTACATTAGTACAATGATAGAAAAATAAATTGGGCATCATTTTAATCGCATTGACCTACAGAATAAAGATAATGTATCATTTTTACCATAAAGTGCCCAGCGTAAAAAAAATTAAAAAAAAGTTGCAAAATTGCAGATTTCTTACAAATTTCCGCTCACAAATAATAATTTTTTGGGTTTTGAAATACATTTTATGGTAAAATGAAAGGTGTCAATACAAACTAAAATTGGTCATAGAAAAAACAAGCCCTTATATGGGTCTGTAGGTGGAAAAATAAAAGTTAGGCTAGAATTCCACTGAGGTTTTGTTCAGATTCTGTTCCATGATGGGATTAGTAGTACAGGTGCTGAGGGACCAATGGCACCAGTTGTCACTCCTGAGACCCGCTGCCATGATAGCTTAAAAGCCGTGGAAGTGGACGATCCGAAGCTAAGATTAGTACTCGGTAAATTGATATTTGCCAGCAAAAGCCCTCATCGGTTTCCTCCGATGAGAAATATAACCTTACGGCACTGTACGTTCATATTGCCAGCCAGAAGCCCTCATTGGTCATTCAGTGGGGACCAATGAGGGCATCCAGTGGCTAATATGAACTTATTATACAAGTCGGCATATCCTTTTCTTTACAGTATCCCCCCCCCCCCCCTCCCTTCAGCTGCCTGCCCCTAAAGAGCCACCACATTCACTGCGGTTGTTAGCCCCTTAGCCCTGCTCACCTCTGCATTGCTCAATGCTATGTACAGTCAACACTTCAACTCCCAGCATGTCCTGACAGTGAGGTATACTGGAGACCAAATGCAGCTCGTAGCGGCTGTGGCGAATTGTAGGCTTCACCTAGACAAGCCACTGCTTAGACACGCATGGAAAAGCGGCATTAGGTTATGTTCACACATTCTGCAAACTGCAGGTGCCGGCATAAACATGCCAGCGCTAGGACCGCACAGGAATCCGCCGTCTCATAGCCGGCTATGCATTCCGTGCAATGAACGTGTTTATTCTTTCTGTGGACATGGAAAACGGAATTTACGTGCCAGAAACATCTAGCACGGAAATTCCACCATGTGCACTGCGCAACGGAATCCCATTTGATTTAACAGTATTCTGCTGCAGCGGAATCTTCGTGCAGAATTCCAATGCAAAATCCTGCACGGAAATACTGACGTGTAAACATGGCCTTAGGCTGTGCCTCTAGCTCTCTATTTTCTACGGGTAAACATTAGCTCTGTATTACAGACTTCAGAAATGGCCATAATACAGATATAAAATCCACTTGTGTAAAAGATGCATTAGAGTACGTGGTGTTGGTGGTGTGTGTCACTGAGCCAGTCATAGTCAATACCACAGTCCTCTGAGGCTCCTCTGCAGTTCCATAATGGTGAGTGTGTCACTGAGCCAGTCATAGTCAATACCACAGTCCTCTGAGGCTCCTCTGCATTTACATGATGGTGTGGGTCACTGAGTAAGTCATAGTGAGTACCACAGTCTTCTGAGGCTCTTCTGCAGTAGCATGGTGTGTGTGTATGTCACTGAGCCGGTCACATTCAGCACCCCAGTCTTCCGAAACTCCTCTGCAGTTACATGACGGTGTGTGTGTCACTGAGGCGGTCATAGTCAGCACCACAGTCCTCTGAGGCACCTCTGCAATGACATGGCGGTGTGTCACTGAGCCGATTATAGTCAGTACCACAGCCCTCTAAGGCTCCTCTGCAGTTACATGATGTGTGTGTCATTGAGCCTGTCACATTCTGTACCACAGTCCTCTGAGGCTCCTCTGTAGTTATATGATGGTGTGTGTCACTGAGCTGGCCATGGTCAGCACCACAGTCCTCTGAGGCTCCTCTGCAGTTATATGATGGTGTGTGTCACTGAGCTGGCCATGGTCAGCACAACAGTCCTCTGAGGCTCCTCTGCAGCTATATGGTGGGATATGTGTGTGTGTCACTGAGCCGGTCATAGTCAGTACCACATTCCTCTTAGACTCCTCTACAGATACAGTAACCCCTTGAGATATGATGGCCTCGACATACGTTATTTTCAACATACGATGGCCTCTCAGAGGCCATCGTATCTTGAAAGCAGTATTGACATATGATACTTTTTGTCGGGCCATCATGAAAATAAACGGTTCTCCGGCGGCGCTGGTTGCTGCAGCTGCCGCCGGGCTGTTTCAATTGCGGAGGAGCACAGCTTCAAATCTCCCTGGTATGTCATGTGACGTTACATCGTCACATGACATTGCCGCGTCACACAGAGATTCACTCCGTGACTGTCTGCTGCGGGCCGAGTGGTGAGTCCTCTCCCCGGCGCATTAACCCCCATGCACATTAACCCCCGAACCCCTTAACCTGTTAACGACCATGGACGTATATACACATCCATGTGCCGTTAATGGGGTATGGCCCGGGCTCCCGACTGGAGCCATACCGGTCGGCCCCCAGCTGATTCCTGTAGCTGGGGGCCGGCGTTAATAGCCGACATGCGGCAATCGCCGCGGCCTGCTATTAACCCTTTAGATCGCTGCTGTCAAAGCTGACAGCGGCTTCTAAAGGAAGCTGTGAACGCTCCCTGGTGGTCCAGTGGGGTGGATCACCCCCCGCAGCGCGATTGTGGGGGGCGATCCACTGTGGAGGTAGCCGGAGGGCTTACCTCTGCTTCCATGCTGGCTGCTGTGCTCTGAATGATAAAGCCTGGCAGCGCCATAAAAATATATCATTAAAGGAAATCTGTCATCAGAATCACCCGCACTAAACCTGTTACACAGGCTTGTAGTGCGGGTGATCCTGATTAAAACGCTTCTTACCTGGTTAAAAATGGTTCAGCGGTTCTTCAGATATCTTTATTTTTAGTTTTCTGTTATTCCCTGGCTTGGGACTCAGTGGGAGGTGTTATCATCTCGGACTCGGCCACACGTCATTCTAGCTGGGCAGAGCTGCCGCCCGGCTCATGAATATTCATGAACTTATCCTTGTACTCTAACTCCTTTTTCTAGGTCTGGTGGGGAGGGCCGCCAGGATAAGTTCATGAATATTCATGAGCCGGTCGGCAGCTCCGCCCAGCTAGAATGACGTGTGGCCGAGTCCGAGATGATAACACCTCCCACTGAGTCCCAAGCCAGGGAATAACAGAAAACTAAAAATATAGATATCTTAAGAAGCGCTCAACCATTTTTAACCAGGTAAGGAGCGTTTTAATCAGCATCACCCGCACTACAAGCCTGTGTAACAGGTTTAGTGCGGGTGATTCTGATGACAGATTTCCTTTAATTAAACCACATGGTCAATGGCATACATACAAATTCCAAAGTCCAAAATAGCATATTTTTGGTCACTTTTTATACCATAAAAAAATTAATAAAAAGTGATCAAAAAGTCCGATCAAAACAAAAATGGTACTATTAAAACGTTAGATCACGACTCAGGAACCAATGACCAGTTTTCCATAGACATATGTACTCAACATATGATGGTTTCAACATACAATGGTCCTCCCGAAACCAATTACCATCATATGTTGAAGGACCACTGTATATGGTGGTGTATGTCACTGAGCCGGTCATAGTCAGCACTAATGATGAGCGGCATTGGCCATATTCGAATTTGCAATATTTTGCGAATATATAGACAAATATTTGTCCTATATTCGCAAACTTTGCGTATTCGTTATATGCGCATATTCGTGTATTCGAGGAAGAAAACAGTGAGGGGGTGGGCAACTTTACTATTGGTTGCTTGGGATGTTGTTGATAACCTCTGACAAGTGTATTTGCATCATTCTAATTGGCCCACAAGTGAAAAGAAGGAATATGCACATATGCGGAAAAACAAATATTTGCAATTTCGACTATATAGCGAATATATTCGCAAATTTGCAATATTCACAATAAAAATTTGAAATGCGAATATTCGAGCCCAACACTAGTCAGCACCACAGTCCTCTGAGGCTCCTCTGCAGTTACATGGTGTGTAGTTCATAGTCAGTACCACAGTCCTCTGAGGGTCCTCTGCAGTGGTGTCTGTGTCACTTTCATTTTCAGTATCACAGTCCTCTGAGGGTCCTCTGCAGTAATATGGTGGTGTCTGTGTCACTTTCATTTTCAGTATCACAGTCCTCTGAGGGTCCTCTGCAGTAATATGGTGGTGTCTGTGTCACTTTCATTTTCAGTATCACAGTCCTCTGAGGGTCCTCTGCAGTAATATGGTGGTGTCTGTGTCACTTTCATTTTCAGTATCACAGTCCTCTGAGGGTCCTCTGCAGTAATATGGTGGTGTCTGTGTCACTTTCATTTTCAGTATCACAGTCCTCTGAGGGTCCTCTGCAGTAATATGGTGGTGTCTGTGTCACTTTCATTTTCAGTATCACAGTCCTCTGAGGGTCCTCTGCAGTAATATGGTGGTGTCTGTGTCACTTTCATTTTCAGTATCACAGTCCTCTGAGGGTCCTCTGCAGTAATATGGTGGTATCTGTGTCACTTTCATTTTCAGTAACACAGTCCTCTGAGGGTCCTCTGCAGTAATATGGTGGTGTCTGTGTCACTTTCATTTTCAGTATCACAGTCCTCTGAGGGTCCTCTGCAGTAATATGGTGGTGTCTGTGTCACTTTCATTTTCAGTATCACAGTCCTCTGAGGGTCCTCTGCAGTAATATGGTGGTGTCTGTGTCACTTTCATTTTCAGTATCACAGTCCTCTGAGGGTCCTCTGCAGTAATATGGTGGTGTCTGTGTCACTTTCATTTTCAGTATCACAGTCCTCTGAGGGTCCTCTGCAGTAATATGGTGGTGTCTGTGTCACTTTCATTTTCAGTATCACAGTCCTCTGAGGGTCCTCTGCAGTAATATGGTGGTATCTGTGTCACTTTCATTTTCAGTAACACAGTCCTCTGAGGGTCCTCTGCAGTAATATGGTGGTGTCTGTGTCACTTTCATTTTCAGTATCACAGTCCTCTGAGGGTCCTCTGCAGTAATATGGTGGTGTCTGTGTCACTTTCATTTTCAGTATCACAGTCCTCTGAGGGTCCTCTGCAGTGGTGTCTGTGTCACTTTCATTTTCAGTATCACAGTCCTCTGAGGGTCCTCTGCAGTAATATGGTGATGTCTGTGTTTCACTGACACATTCAGTACCACAGTCCTATGAGGCTTCTCTGTCTTTCATTTGTCTACAGTTTTTACCCAGAAGAAGGTCAATTAACCAAAGTGAGGATGAACTGTAATGAAAACCTTATTTTCCCTATTCAAAATGGCCGCCAGATCTCGCCGTTGTCCGCGGCTTATATTTGTCCGGTTGGAAACACGTCCCCGTCTACAAAGTGCCGGGTAATGCAGGAAGCGACGGCGAGCGTGCGGAGGAATGTTATGCAGGAAGCGGAAGTGGTGGGGAGAGGAGCACGAAGACGATGAACAACAAATTTGATGCGTGAGTTAGGGGCTTGGGGCAGAGACACATAGAGAGCTGTGGTGATGCGGAGCGACACGGAGCCCCCGTTATGGGGTCGACAGGGTGTGCCCGGGAACGCCCACTGCGCTCATAGCACAGTGCTACAGCGTGTAGTGTTACATCCTGCGATACCTGTGCCCGTGTGCATTGGCTCCTAAAACTGTATATAGTAACACATCGTCTATGGATACTGGCGCTAGAGCGATCACCTGTTTGCTGTACTGTACATGAGCATCCATAGCTAGAGAGGCTTCCTGCACATTACATTGAGCAGTGCTTCCCAAGCAGTGTGCCTCCAGCTGTTGCAAACCTACAACTCCCAGGCTGTCTGGGCATGCTGGGATTTGTAGTTTTGCAACAGCTGGAGGCACAGTGCTTGGAAAACACTGACATGAAGGGACGTTCTGCCAGGATCAGGGCCTTCTCTAGTATTCATAGCTTTACTATAATGATTGTGTTTTAGTCTGAAGGACGATGACAGCGGGGATCATGACCAGAACGAGGAGAACGGCACACAGAAAGACAGTGAGAAGGAAAAGAACGACAAGGACAAGAACCAGGGCTCCTGCAAGAAGAAGGTAGGACGCTGCACTGTACACCGCGTACCGGAATACTAAAGGAGGCGTCCCCACCAAGGGTGGGTTATCGCCTTATACCATCATGTTCTATGGTGGAGAACCCCTGTCTCCATGTCTATATAAAAATGCTTCTTCCATATCCTGGGGGGGGGGGGGGGGGGGGGAGATTTATCAAGAAATGTCTATGTTAGATCACATTTCCACCATTTTTTTTTCTATTCTTTGACTAGAGTGCGCCTTATTCATCAATAATGCGCAGCATAATGATGAATAAGGTGCAGCTCTCCTTTAGTGTGAAAAGTTGTCGAACATACACCTTTTCTAAAAAAAAAAAAAAAAAAAGAGTCAGACCAACAACCAGAGGCCTGGGTTCTCAACCCGTGGTACACGTACCCATAGGAGTACGCCACGGGTTGAGCATTGGTAAGCGAAAGCACCGACAAATACTTGCCATGCACTGGCAAGTACTTGTCAGCGCATAGCCAGGCAAACCTCCAGATGTTACAAAACTACAATTCTCAGCATGCAGTGACACAAGGACATGCTGGGACTTGTAGTTATGCAACAGCTGGAGGCACACTACTATAACTTTCAGTATGCCCTTTGGCTGTCTGTGCATGCTGGGGGTTGTAGTTATGCAACAGCTGGAGGCACACTGGTTGCAAAACACAGTTTGTTACATAACTCAGTGTTTCCCAACCCTTGTGGCTCCAGCTGTTGCAAAACTAAAACTCCCAGCATGCATGGTCTGTTAGTGCATGCTTGGAGTTATAGTTTTGCAACAGCTGGAGGCACACGGGTTGGGAAACACGAAGTTAGAAAACAGATAATGCCCAGACAGCCGGAGGGCATGCTGGGAAGAGAACAGATTGGGGACCACTGTGTAGTGGTCTCCAAACTGTGGCCCTCCAGATGTTGCAAAACTACAACTCCAAGCATGTCCAGACAGCCAAAGGCTGTCTGGGCATGCTGGAAGTTGTAGTTTTGAAACTCCTAGAAGCAGCAGCGAAGATTAGTGACTATCGCACGGATGTCTGCCATTAACCCCTCAGATGCCGTATCAATAAAGATCAAGGCATCTGCAGCACTGTGGTCACTAAAATGGATGATCGGATCGCCTGCAACGCTGCCACGGCGATCCGGTCATCCAGAACTGCAGACGGAGGTCCCCTCACCTGCCTCCTTTGCCTTCCACGGGTCTTCTGCAGAAGATGACCGATAATAGTGATCAGTGCTATGTCCTATGCCTAGCACTGAACAGTATTAGCAATCGAATGATTGCTATAAATGGTCCCCTATGGGGACTATTAAAGTATTAAAAAAAAAAAAAGTTACAAAAATTTGAAAAAAAGAAAAAATACAAAAAAATGTAAATTGTCCCATTTTCCCTAATTCACCCCCAAAAAGTGTAAAAAAATTAATAAAATAAAAAATAAATAAAAAAATGTATATACATATTTGGTATCGCCACGTGCATAAATATCCGAACTATTAAAATAAAATGTTAATGATACCGTATGGTGAATGGCGTGAACATGCTAATTTGATTTAAAAGTTTGCGATTTTATTTTTAAGCGCAACAGTAATAAAAAAAAGTATGTAATCATGGGTATCATTTTAATCGTATTGACCCAAAGAATAAAGAACACATGTTATTTTTAACATAAATTGTTCGGAGTGAAAATGAAACCTTCCAAAATATGCAAAATTGTGGTTTTCTTTTTAATTTCCCCACACAAATAGTATTTTTTTAGTTGCGCCATACATTTTATGGTAAAGTGAGTGATGGCATTACAATGGACAACTGGTCGCAAAAAAACAAGCCCTCATACTAGTCTGTGGATGAAAATATAAAAGAGTTATGATTTTTTTTGAAGGCGAGGAGGAAAAAACTAAAACGTAAAAATAAAATAGTCCTTAAGGGGTTAAATGGGTACTCCCATTTATGAAAATGAACTGGTGCCAGAAAGTTAAACAGACTTGTAAATTACTTCTATTAAACAATCTTAATCCTTCCAGTACTTATTAGTTGCTGACTACTACAGAGGAAATGGTTTGCTGTTTCGAACACAGGGCTCTCTGCTGACATCACAAGCACAGTGCTCTCTGCTGACATCTCTGTCCTTTTTAATAACTGTCCAGAGTAGGAGAAAATCCCTATAGCAAACATATGCTGCTCTGGACAGTTCCTAAAATGGACAGAGATATCAGCAGAGAGCACTGTGCTCGTGATGTCAGCAGAGAGCTCTGTGTTCAAAAAAGTAAACCATTTCCTCTGTAGTATACAGACCCTAAAAAGTACTGGAAAGATGAAGATTTTTTAATAGAAGTAATTTACAAATCTGTGAATTCGGGTAGAAAACAGACATGGTGCACATCTACAATCTTGTATAATGATCTGATTGCTTCTCAGCATAATATCAAAAACTAACAGGTTGTTATTATACGTTTTTGATCAAAAAGTACAAGCCCACTCGCCACGTCAAGGCCACCTATTTAGAGTGGGTCCCTAACGTCCCTAGCATAAAATGGCGCAGCAATCAGATCATTATACAAGATTGTAGATGTGCACCATGTCTGTTTTCTACCCGAATTCACACTGTGTTTTTTATCCCCTCCTTTTTTTTTGTTTGAACATGTGTCTGCACTCTTCCCCACCCCCTCAGCCCAACCCTATATAAGTAGTAGTTAGCTACACAAGGGCCATTTCTTTCCTAGCAGCCTCCCAGTCTGACTGGGAGAGCATGGTAAGTGAGCCATTACACCTTGTTCACACTGGTGTGGTGCTGTGCGGTGTCCGTTGCTGCCGTGGCGCCGTGTCTGCGGGGAGGTGCGACCCATAGACTGGTTTGAGTGGCATTGGGGCCGCTCTGCCAGTGGGTCATTTTCCCCCCCGTGGGCACTGGTGTCGCGGCGATGGTGGTCGCCGCCCAGTGCTACGCCATTTTATGCTAGGGACGTTAGGGACCCACTCTAAATAGGTGGCCTTGACGTGGCGAGTGGGCTTGTACTTTTTGATAAAAAATGTATACTAACAACCTGTTTTTGATACTATGCTGAGAAGCAATCAGATAATTATACAAGATTGTAGATGTGCACCATGTCTGTTTTCTACCCGAATTCATAATTTACAAATCTATTTAACTTTCTGGCACCAGTTGTTAAAAAATAAATAAATAATGTTTTCCACGGGAGTACCCCTTTAAGCACCAGGCCAATTTTATTTTAGCATTTTCGTTTTTTTCCTCCTCGCATTCTGAAAATCATAACTTTTTTATATTTCCATCCACAGACCCATATGAGGGCTTTTTTTTTAAATTTTTTTTTTTGCGTCACCAATTTTACTTTATGACATCACTTATTTTACCATACAATGTACGGCGCAACCCAAAAAATATTATTTACGTGGGAAAATTGAAAACAAAAACCACAATTTACCAAATTTTGGAAGGTTTTGTTTTCACGCTGTACACTTTACAATAAAAATGAAATGTTTTCTTTATTCTGTGGGTCAATACGATGAGAATGATACCCATGTTATATGCTTTTCTATAATTGTCTTGCTTTAAACAAATCTCAAACTATTTTAATTAAATTAGTATGTTTGAAATTGCCCTATTTTGACCCCACCTATAACTTTCTCATTCTTCTGTACATGGGGCGGTATGAGGGCTGATTTTTTTGCGCCGGGGTCTGTAGTTTTTATCGCTACCACTTTTGCTTATGGTTTACTTTTACATTTTTTATTACTTTTTTTGGGGGAATAAAATGTGACAAAAAAGCTGCAATTTTGGAATTTTTTTATGTTTACGCCGTTCATTTTACGGGATGATTAACAATATATTTTGATAGTTCAGCCTTTTACACACGCGGGGATACCAAATATGTTAATAATTTTTTTACGCTTTTTCGGTGGTAAAATGGGGAAAAACTGATGATTTTTCAAATTTTTTTATTTATTTTTTACACTTTAATAGTCCCCATAGGGGACTATTTATGGCAATCATTTGATTGTGAATACTGTTCAGTGCTATCCATAGGGCATAGCAATGATCAGTGTTATCAGGTCAAACCAGAGCAGAAGAACCCTAAAGACAGCCAGAGGCAGGTGAGGGGACCTCCGGCCACCATGCTGGATGATCGGATCCCCACGGCAGCGCTGCGGGCGATCCGACCATCAATTCAAAGTATCGCACTGCCGCAGATGCCATGATCTGTATTGATCACGGCATCTTAGGGGTTAATGGCAGACATCCACGCGATGCTCGCCATTACCGGTGGGTCCCTGGCTGTTGATAGCAGCCTGGACCTACAACGCATGACGGACCGACGCGGAGCGTAAATGTACCTCATGGTGCGTTAAATACCACTGCACCATGACGTACATTTACGTCAATTGCCGTTAGGGGTATGTTCACACTTGCAAAGACTTTGCCAGAAATAATGTGATTTTAATCTCCCATTGCCTTAATCTGGAAGTGTTCAATAAAATGGTTTTCAAAATATAAAGCTGAAAAAAAAAGAGCAGTTCTGCTTGATCACATTGAAATCTGTTGGAGCTTGAAAAAGGAACACATGAAAAGCCACATCAAGCTGCACCAAAAACCACACAGCAAACTCCAAAATGGGTTTGAGATGGTTTTATGTTACATTCTCATATTGTGTTCCCGTTGGCTGCCAGGGCATGCTGGGAGTTGTAGTTTTGTAACATCTTGAGGTTCACAAGTGTAATCCAATACAGTTGTTGAGGGAGGGATCAGCTTGTGGTAGGTTGTATACCAGGATTTGCCACAGGTGTAGTTATGTATAATTTGGTCCCTAGGTAACTGCATGGTATGTTGTGTATTTACAGACAGTCGTGCCAGGTCCAGCAGAGCATCCATTACAGTACAACTATACATTCTGGTATTCCCGCAGAACTCCAGGAAGACCAACAAGCTCTCAGAGTTATGAACAGAACATCAAGCAGATTGGAACCTTTGCCTCTGTGAGTGCCTGCTAAATATTAACACTTTGGTTCAAGGGGTTACCGTACAACACCAAAAGCAGTGCTGTCTGGAACGGGCTCATAATATGACAATCCCTCTTAATAGATTTTTTGCCATCCTGTGTTCACCATTATGAAAAATAATGGCAGAGATTTCTAATGCAAAATAAAGCTGCTTACTAGGGATCGACCGATTATGGGTTTGGCCAATATTATCGGCCGATAATCACGATTTTGGACATTATCGGTATCAGCAATTACCTTGCCGATAATGCCTGCCCCGGCCAGAGACCGCCGCCGCTGCCCCATTGCCTCCCCCATCCCTGGTTTTATAATAACCAGTTCCCGGGGTCCGCTCTACTTCTGGCTCCTGCGGCGTCCTGTGCACTGCGCAATGACGAGTGACGTCCTCAACGCGACGCCACTGTCAGTGCGCACAGTGACAGCTCAGGACGATGCCGAAACCAGAAGTAGTGCGGACCCCAGGAGAACTGAGAACAGGTAATTATAAAACCGGGGATGGGGGAGGCAATGGGGCAGTGGTGGTGGTTGGACTAGGGAGGACCCCAGGACAGGCAGGGGGAAAGAAGCGGGCGGTGGCGGTCTCTGGCCCCGCAAAAGCCGCTGCAGTTCATTGATTTCAAGCGCCCGCTTTAAATCATTGATCTGCGGGGCCGGGGGATGGGTGTGTAATAGCCGATAACTTATAGCGGAATATCGGTATAAGCTATCGGCCTGAAAGGTCGCAGATTATCGGTATCTGCCCTAAAAAATCGATATCGGTCGATCCCTACTGCTTACTGTTTGGATCACTCAGTTACAGCCATGATCATGGGGTCTGGACATTTGATGGCTTTTAGGTAAACGATGACATGTTCTTACAGCTACCTATAGCAAGGAGCTTACTTACCATTGAAATCTATACGTTTAAGTCATAGGATTGCTTGGTATAACTAAGAAAATTACAGACTGGTATAACTAAGTCTGTAATGCATTGGATAGAAATGATGATTTTATTTGTCATTCGGCAATAAAGCTGCTAGTCTTAGGTTAGGTTCACACAGGCGGGTCTGCAGTGAGTTTCCCGTGGCAGATTTTCCGCAGCAGAATTTTCCAAGATTTTGCTGCTGAAAACCACAGCAGGAATCTCTCTGTAGACCCGCTCGTTTGAACATACTTTTATGGGTCCATGCTGATGGCTGGATTCTTTATTTTTGATTATCAGTTTCTTATGTTCTAGATCTCACTTAAGCTTGAGCACAAATTCTGCTCCAGCATTAATCCAACCTTTGATGGTAGTCACTGTATATGCTTATGTAAATCAGCTGTCAGTTATTGGTAAGGATGCTAGGCCAGTGGTATAGTGTGGTTACAGGTGTGTTGCTCCCATGTGTACACTGAGTTTAGTGTAGTTTTTGTACTGTTTGTTTGTAGTTTTTTTTTTTTTTTTTATGTGCTGTTTCAAAAAGATTATACAGCATATAAATATTCCGGTTGTCCATTTTTATGCTTCTTGCCTTCAGTAAAGAGGACCATTTTTGTTTGCATTCAGTGGTTTAAAACTTGTTCGCGATTGATACTCCTTGACTGAGGGGTTAATAAAATATCTGTCTAGGCAATCCTCCATTAGTTTTACACAGCAGCACTGCTCATTTCTTTGTTTTCTTCAGTGCATCAGCTAGGTGTCGGGGAACTTTAGCTTACGGAAGATTGCCTATATTCGATATATTGTCACAAACCCATAGTTGCAAGAATAAAATCTTTAAAGTTTTAAGGCTCTGGACATAAGTTAGGTTTCCATACAACAAACCAAAAACATTAAAAACTTTTTTTTTTCTCTCCTAGAAAATGCTTATATTCATAGGCTGTCTCATCTAACCATTCACTTTAATAGCAATTAACCGTGTATTTGCCTCCCCCCCCTGTCTCAGTATTGTTGGGGGTTTCAGAGCTCTTTCTTCTTTGTTTCCACTTTACTAACTCCCCCCCCCCCCCCCCCCCCCCCCCCCCCAAAATCACAATTTCCCCGTACATAGATAAATCATTTAATACTTTATTTGAGGTCTCTGCATTGTTAACTAGGTGGAACAGTTCTGGAGGTTCTATAGCCACATGGTCCGCCCCGGTGACCTGACCGGACACAGTGATTTTCATCTTTTTAAGGAAGGGATCAAACCAATGTGGGAGGTAAGTTGTTGTGGATCAAAGGAAATCCTGCTAATATTACTAGCAGGCAAAATAGTGAGGAGAGGAGTATTGAATGTTTAAGCCAGTAACAATAGCATCAAGCATTGTGTGGAATAGTTATCAAAACCTGTGCAGAGGAAAAGTTTACCAGTTGCCCATAAAAAGACCTCTGAAAAATAAGAAGCGATCTGATTGGTTGCTAAAACTAGCATTTAGTAATTATAAAACAACCCAGAGCAATGAAGATAGGGAAATCTACAAGACTAGGCAGAAAGAGGCCAAGCAAGTTATAACAACTTCTAAAGCACAGGCAGTAGAAAAACTAGCTCAGACTGTGAAAAAAGGGGATAAGACATTCTTCAGATATATAAATAAAAAAAGGAAATTAAAACAAGGAATAACTAAATTAAAAACAAAGGAAGGAAGGTATGTAGAAGAGAATAAGGGGCTAGCCGACTGCCTTAATGAATACTTCTGTTCAGTTTTTACAGAAAAAGAAGGAAAAGGGCCTCCATTAGAGAGGAAAACTAAGGAATCCTTTGATGCATGTGTCTTTACAGAGGAAGAGGTGCTACGTTTGCTGTCTAAAGTGAAGACAAATAAATCACAGGGGCCTGATGGGATACACCCAAAATTATTAAAAGAGTTTAGTGGTGAGCTAGCAAAACCGTTAACAGATTTATTTAACCAATCAATGGTAACAGGAGCTGTCCCGGAAGATTGAAAATTACCAAATGTTGTGCCCATTCACAAGAAAGGTAGTAAGGAGGAATCAAGCAACTATAGGCCAGTAAGTCTGACATCAATAGTGGGGAAATTAATGGAAACCCTACTACAGTATAGGATTGTGGAACATCTAAAATCCCAGGGATTGCAAGATGAAAAACATGGGTTTACTTCAGGGAGGTCATGTCAAACAAATCTTATTGATTTTTTTGACTGGGTGACTAAAATAATAGATGGCGGAGGGGCAGTAGACATTGCATATCTAGATTTTAGTAAGGCTTTTGACACTGTCCCACATAGAAGACTTATCAATAAACTACAGTCCTTGAGCTTGGACTCCAATATTGTTGAGTGGATTAGACAGTGGCTGAGTAACAGACAACAGAGGATTGTAGTCAATGGAGAATATTCAGAGCAAGGTCTTGATGGTAAGGTATGTCTTTTTGCTGATGACACAAAGATATGTAACAGGGTTGATGTTCCTGGAGGGATCCGCCAAATGGAAAAGGATTTAGGCAAACTAGAAGAATGGTCAGAACTCTGGTAACTGAAATTTAATGTGGATAAGTGCAAGATAATGCACCTGGGGCGTAAAAACCCTCAGGCAGAATATAGATTATTTGACACAGCCCTGACCTCTGTATCTGAGGAGAGGGATTTAGGAGTAATTATTTCAGAAGACTTAAAGGTAGGAAGACAATGTAATAGAGCAGCAGGAAACGCTAGCAGAATGCTTGGATGTATAGGGAGAGGTATAAGCAGTAGAAAGAGAGAAGTGCTCATGCCGCTGTACAGAACACTGGTGAGACCTCAATTGGAGTATTGTGCGCAGTACTGGAGGCCGTATCTCCAGAAGGATATAGATACTCTAGAGAGAGTTCAAAGAAGAGCTACTAAACTAGTACATGGATTGCAGGATAAAACTTACCAGGAAAGGTTAAAGGACCTTAACATGTATAGCTTGGAAGAAAGAAGAGACAGAGGGGATATGATAGAGACTTTTAAATACATAAAGGTGTGGTGTGTCCTTCATATAAGGATACACTGGCGAATGTCTCAATTTTAACATCAGTGTTGATGGATAGCCAATGTATTGTTTACATCTACCACAGTAGTGCACCCATATTCCTGTATTGTATTATTCTAATTGTTACACATCCACACCGTTTATCTGGTGTAGGATTCTATAGTGGCACTTGTAGTCCACTGCAGGCATCCTCCAGTGTATGCATTTTTATGCTGGGGATCGCCCCTAGCAACGGACTACAAGGGCAGGATCTGCTCCCCCAGTATAAATGCACAACCGCATTTGGGGTTGAGCACCTCCAGCCATTTGAGACCACTTTTTTGTTGTTTGTTTAGACTTTTAAATACATAAAGGGAATTAACATGGTAAAGGAGGAGAGCATATTTAAAAGAAGAAAAACTACCACAAGAGGATATAGTTTTAAATTAGAGGGGCAAAGGTTTATGCAGTAATATCAGGAAGTATTACTTTACTGAGAAAGTAGTGGATGCATGGAATAGCCTTCCTGCAGAAGTGGTCGCTGCAAATACAGTGAAGGAGTTTAAACATGCATGGGATAAGCATAAGGCTATCCTTCATATAAGATAGGCCCAGGGACTATTCATAGTATCCAGATTATTGGGCAGACTAGATGGGCCAAATGGTTCTTATCTGCCGACACATTCTATGTTTCTATGTGAAACTGGTCATCTTGTACTCTGCGCAGGTTTTGATAAATCTCCCCAAGTGTCTTTCCTTTATTTCCTCCTGTCTAGGATGATGCAAACAAGAATGGAGGAAAGTGGATAATCCGCCTTCGTAAAGGACTGGCTTCTCGCTGCTGGGAGAATCTCATTCTAGCGATGTTAGGGGAGCAGTTTATGGTTGGGGAGGAGATCTGTGGGGCAGTTGTCTCTGTCCGTTTCCAGGTGAGAAACTAGTGCTAAGTAGTAGCTTAGATGGCGATCTTTGGGTTAAAAAAAAAGTGTTAGGTGTTTTTTTTTTTTATATAGTTTCGGAATGGTAAAAGCATTTTATGGTTTAGGATATGTTTGCACTATGGAATTTCTGCGTGCAAAATTGCACTCAGGAATTCCACTGCATGAAACTAAATATTAGCGTGAGTAGGTTTTCTGCTGAACCATTCACACTGCAGAAATTGATCCCCCAAGTAATGTCCCTTTGTTTACAGGGAAAGTGACTTCATATTTACTATATTGCCACTGCTGAAAAAATATAATGAAATAACAATAGTAATTCTATATACTTACAGTCCTTTGGTGCACTTGGAGTGGTCACCCAGACCAATCCTGTCTCCTGTAGCCCCAGTCCTAGCCACCTCTCAGCAGTGATGTGAAGCCATGTGAGACAGTCTGTGACACAGTCATGAGCAAGTTCTTACATCGGTCTTGCTGAGAGGTGGCTCAGGCTCGGTGGTCAGATGGGGCTACAAGAGGAGACAGGAGTGGTCCAGACAGCCCCCAATGCATCAACTGACTGTATGCATACAGAACAACTATAGCTATTTTTCTATATTTTTAGCATTAGCAGAGGAGTATATGTGGGGTCACTTTCAATTTTATTTGGTGGTTATTTCGACCGGAAATTGCTGTAAAAATAAGCGCCTATGCCGCATCATTTCTGCTCCATTTACTATGTAGCAGAAGAGTGGGTGTTCCAAGAGGAATTAAGCAAGGTAATTTTTCTTGCTAATTCTGTAGTGTGAACATACCCTCAGACAATATTTATCTATATTCCCTATTATTGCTTATCAGTGTAATAGAGGGCTTTCCACAGATTGGGACTCCACCTCTACAAGACGTGGCTCTGTGGAGAAACCATCCTGGCTGTGCATTACACAAATAACCCATTTCTTACAAGGGCCCTCTATCATGCGGCAGTTCCAATGTAGTCTGAGACTTTAGTGATTCCAGTGTAGTTTATAGAAACTAGATATTTAAAACTACCACAAACACTCTGCTGACATGATCAATGCTGCATTTTTAGATCTTCAATTTTGCATTATCATACTTTTTTTTATAAGCTGTGAACCTATGTTTTTCTACACCTTTTTAAAGCAGACCTCCTTTGTAAAAACAACTTTCCCTGCACCCCCACTATGTCAGTCTATCATCTGAGCACTTCACATATGTACTGTATATTGTACCCACTGCAGTTCAGCCTTAAGCCTACTTCTGATGATATCTTGTATATGAGAGGTCGCCCTGCTCTGTCTTCCTTTATCCATCCCAAGATGACTGTAGAGCATCACATGAGTAGATAGAGGCGGTCCTATCTCTGCCTGATTAGTCAGGAGAACTTTTTTTGGAGCAGGCCATGCATTTTCTTCATACAAGCACTGACACACAAATTCCCATAGACTCAAATAAAAAGAATGTCACTAAGACTTATTCACACTGTTACTAGGCAATTGCCCTTGTGTGAGATTAAGAGATAGAAACAGCAAGAAAGACAACAGAAGAGGCTGACAAATTAAATTCCTTGAAGGACTATTCCGGGTAGGGGAAGACTATTCCAAAGGATAGGGGATAAGATGTCTGATCGTGGGGGACCCACTGCTGAGACTCCCCGCAATCTCTGCGGGTGCTGAATCTCCAGTTTCGGAAACGTCTGGGTTTTTGGGACTGGGGACGTCACACCATGCCCCCTCCATTCATGTGTATGGGAAGGGGCGTGACAGAGGTTTCCGAAACTGAAGATTCAGCAACCGCATAGAATGCGGGTGCTGCAGGGAGATCGCGGGGGGGTCTCAGCAGCAGGCCCCCCGCGGTCAGACATGTTATCACCCTATCCTTTGGATAGGGGATAAAATGTTTTTGCCCGGAATACCCCTTTAAAGGAACACAGTGTTTCTGTTGATAGGGTGGACTGCTGGGCACACACTGATTTTTGAGGCAGTTTATAGTAAAGATGATTTAATGCTTTCATTTTAGGAAGACATCATTTCTATCTGGAATAAAACTGCAAGTGACCAAGCAACGACAGCACGGATCCGAGATACTTTACGCCGAGTTCTGAATCTGCCTCCGAATACAGTCATGGAATATAAAACACACACAGACAGCATCAAGTACGTGTAAAATAACACTCTTTCCTAGGGTCTTTCATGTGAATGTAATAGCGCTATGGTAGGTTTGGTAAAAAAAAAAATAGCATGACTGGTGTCCTTGTGTTTTCTAGTGATCCTAAATTCTACATATTCAGTTTAATTGACAATTTCAGTATTTAACTTGATATTATTCAACAGAAAATATTTATGGCCCAGTATTAAGAGTAATTTCAAGGTAGAGAGTGGAGAATGACACATGCACCAAGGTAAAGGAGCTTCCTAGGGTTAGTATCTGTAGCTTTTTATTTCCTTTAAAGGGGTATTCCACCTTTAGCCATCTTATCCCTTCTCCAAAGGATGGGGGATAAGATGTCTGATTGCGAGGGTCCCGCCACCGGGGACCCCTGCAATCTCTCCTGTAGCACCCGCTTGTCATCAGCTACACGGAGCGAAGATCGATCCGTGCTGATGGCTCACAATACAGGGGCGTCACGATCCCGCCATTTTGTGACTTCACGATCCCGCCCCTTCGTGACGTCACACATCCTCCTCAATGCAAGCCTATGGGAGGGGGAGTGATGTCATAATACTCCGGCCCCTGTATCATGAGTCATCAGTGAAGATCGCTCCGTGCAGTGGGTGCTGCAGGAGAGATTGCAGGGGTCCCCAGAGGCGGGACCCCCGCGATCAGACATCTTATGCCCTATCCTTGGGAACGGGGATAAGATGTCTAGGGGCGGAGTACCCCTTTAAACCTTTTAATGACCGACAATAGGCCCTTTAGTTGCGCTTGGTGGTCATTGAATATAGAGCTTGCTCAAAGGCTGAACCCACTCTATATGCGGTAGGTGTCTTCTGTATATTACAGCCAACACCTGCCAGCAACTGCAGGCATTGGACTTTAATCTCATTCAGACATTTTAACACTCTGTATGCCTTGATCAATAGCATTCATGGCATGCAGAAAATGAACAGGTGCCGCAACTGTCAAGGGTCCAATCACCAGCGACCGAAACTATAAAATCATTAAAAAAAATTATAATCACCCTTTTCTTATACTTCAAATTAGCATCTGAAATCCTGTCCAAACCCCCCCCCCCCCCCCCATGTATTTGATATGTTTCCTATTCGCATCAATCAGAGTTACTGTCAAAACTTCGGGATGTACAACTTATCCCCTATCCTAAGGATAGGGGATAAGTGTTAGATTGATGGGGGTCCAACTGCTGGAGCCCTCGCGATCTCCCAAACGGCACCCCGGCTCCCTGCATGAACGAGCATTTTCAACCACCGCCAGAAGTGGCAGCTGACACACCCCCTTCAAGCAGCACTATGGGAGAGCCAGTTCGCTGTTTTCTGCAATCTCCGGCTCTGCCATAGAACTGCATGGAGGGGGTGTGTTGGCCGCAGCTTTGTGGTGTGGTCGAAAACACCTGTTTCATGCAGGGAGCAGGGGCGCCATTTGGGAGGTCGCAGGGGGCACCAGCAGTTGGACCCCCCGCGATCTAACACTTATCCCCTATCCTTAGGATAGGGGATAAGTTGTACATCCCGGAGTTATCCTTTAAAGTGTATGTAAGGTGAATGCATGTGGGAAGATCTGCCATGTTGATTTTTATAACCTTTTATTTTATTGACTTAAAGGGGTTATCCAAGCTTAAAAAAAATTGCAAAAGGGCCCCAAGATGTATTAACGCTACAAACCAACAGTTACTCGCCTGTCCGATCCTGCAATGATTGAATCTTACATATTTAAAGGGCTTTTCTAAGTCCTTTTATTTTTTTTTTATTGATGGTCTTCCTCAGGATGTGACATTAGTATCCCATTGGAGGGGATCTAGCACCTCCCTCAGATTAGCTGTTGCAATAGCCACGGTGCTCATGTATACATTGAATACACATACAAAAGAAAAAGGATATAAAGTGCTTTATTTGCATATCTTCTACTCAGTAGAGCAGTGTTTCCCAACCAGGGTGCCTCCAGATGTTGCAAAATTACAACTCCCAGCCTTTTGGCAGCATTTGGCTGTCCGGGAATTCTGGGAGTTGTAGTTTTGCAACACCTGGAGGCACCCTCTTTGGGAAACACTGTAGTAATGAAACTCTCAGCTTATGTTCTACTGGGAGCAGAACATCTAAAAAAGCTTTGTGTGCATACATGTCAGTGCTGCTGCAAGCTCGCCCACGCCACCTGAGAACATCTGCAGTGTGTGGCACCCCCTTAAAACCTCCCAAAACAGTAGTTCAGGTTTAATGCTAGGGAGCATCAGGAAATTGTACCTGGGAGCAACCCAACCTGAAATACTAGGTGTATAGTGGATTTTGATGCAAAAAAAAAAAAAAAAAGGAATGACTTATCCTACGAATGTAATTTGACACATATCCACAGGATAACTATGCAACCAATAGGGGCCTGACTGCTGGGGCCCATCTCGGCCAGTGATTTTATTTATTTAAAAAATCTTGGGAGGACCAGGAGGAGCCAGATTTTCTAATCCCCCGGCAGTATATAAAATGTAAAACCCCTTTTTAACACAGCTGGACCTCATGCAAAGAAGACAATTCTGATTTAAGGTGTCAGTTTTATTTTTATTTTTTTCGACACAACCAACTCCCCTTCTAACATGCTCTAGAAAACAGTAACACTTTTCTGGTCTGTTTTTAAATTAAGAATCAAAGAACAAAAAAAGCTTCTTTTATTGGATACAACATATAGTGTAACATTGCTTTATCAGGCTCTCCGTTTCTTCAGATGACTATACTGGCTGCATCTGTCAGTCAACGGACACCACTTCCTGTGCCAGTGACCATAGAGTCTAGCTCAGTGTTTCCCAACCAGGGTGCCTCCAGCTGTTGCAAAACTACAACTCCCAGTATGCCCAGACAGCCTTTGGCTGTCTGGGCATGCTGGGAGATGTAGTTTTGCAACAGCTGGAGGCACCCTTGTTTTGAAACATTGGTCTAGCTGCTGGTCAGAGCTAGAACGGGTAGGTAGGTAGGTAGGTCAGTCAGAAATGACTCCAGAAGCTGTCCAGTGCTGGGCATGTAGTGCATACTTGGATTATGTAGTTTGCCAGCTCTCGATCTCCAAAATCAGATTTATTTATTTTTTCCTTTGGTTGCTCAGGGCTTGGGAAGAATTTCACGGCCTGGTGAACATCAGCAGCCGCTGAGTGTATTCTCCCCCTCTCCCTGCATGCAGCGGTAGGGCCTCATTTTAATTCTACCCAAAAGTCACCTTTTTTTCCTTTTGTCAATCATCTTTGGCAAGACTTCATTTTGTGTGACTGTGTCAGTGTTTGGTGGACAAAAGAGAAAGTTGTGGTTGTTTGATGTCTATGGAGAACTGATAGAGCCGGTGAGAGAACTGGGTCCCCTGAAACAGAAAATCCATGAGTTTACTGGCTTTACCCTTTTTTTTTTTCCCCATATATTTAACTCCACCTTATTACCTCTTATTTTGTTACAGGGACAAGACAAGTTTCCGAAACACAAAAATTGCATTATGAGAGGTCATTGTCAACCGCTGTGCTGACGTGTTGCTAGGTCTCAATTCATCACTCCCACTTTTGGACAATATTCTGCATGTGTTCTAGTGACACCGTTAACCCATTCACTGCCAGAGGACCTAGTAATTCCTGCCCAAAAAAATGGCAATATGTTGTGTGACCTCGGTCAGAGATGTGGGGGAGAAGGGTCTTCCTGTCACTCTGCTCCACCAACCCTCACTTTGTATGAGATGTGCAAACGCTGCTTTACTGGGGAGAAAGAAAAGCACTAAAATGTTACATTTAATCCTTTTTTTATTTGTGGTTTTATTTTTTTTAAGGGATAGCAGATGGCATGAAATTTTTTTTTTTAACCATTGTTTACCTGTAATTTCTGTGTCAGTGGAACTTGCATTTTCCTGACCAGCAAATCTCTGCTCCCAAAATTTGCCTTGTAATGTTTCTGCAGCACTTTGTTAGTTTCCTTTCATGTTTTACGCAAAGGATTTTGTCTGTGTATGATAATAGAAATCACCACCGTATCAGACCCATTACTGAGACATATCAGTATTATTATAAGTGTTGGTGTACAAGGTTTAACCTTTATTTCAGCTGTACATATATCCCAATGTCATCTCTATTAAAATATTGGGTCTTTAGTCCTGTGTCTTTATTTTACCTTTTTAAAGAGGAGTTATCAGCTCTTTTCTGATTTAGTAATAACACAAAACATTGTTCTTGAGTTACTTGATAACTGTTACCATGCCTCATGTCAATAGTGCGTGTCCTGGCACTCTTGACGCAGCCAGCAACTGGTCCAACGTATGTAAAGACTGACAGTCCAACAATAGATTGAAAAGACGGCACTTGCCAACAGTAGACTTAAGGGTACGTTCCCACACGGTGTATTTGCTGCGTATTTGCTGCTGCGTATTTTATTTTCCCTGTTGAAGTCAATGGGTAGGGAAATACGCAGCAAAATACGCCACGTGGGAATGCACCCTAAAGGGGTATTCCAGGATTTTTTTTATTTATTTGACAATGCTACAGGGGCTGTAAAGTTAGTGTAGTTCATAATATAGTGCCTGTACCTGTGTGTGACGGTTTTCTCACAATTCTTCAGTGATTTTCACTCCAATATTTATTTTTACCAGCATACAAAATGACTGCTGTCTCAGATTTTTCCCAAGTTGCAATGCGGCCGAGACCTGACTCGCTATGATGACAGGGAGCCTGTCTGCTTCAATGGGTGGAGCGATCGCTTGGTGGGAGAGAGATCAATCTGCAACTAATGCAACAGCTGTAGGCATCCTGATTGAAAACCACAGGTCTTTTGAATGGATGCAGATAATTTATGTTTCAATGGGTGGGGTGGCTGATGTGTGAGAGGGAGGAAAATGAAATTGTGGGATTTATAGTAAAAAAAGAAAAAGTCAAACTGGAAATACCAGTTCACAAAAAGCTAGCCACAATATTATGGTAATCTCACAATATAGCTTCTCAGCAGAAAAAAAACTGTTAAAAATCAAGCTTTAATGGGATCATTAAAAACACGGAGAATCAATGGATAAAAAAAGCCACGCCAATGCGCTTCAAGCTTAGATCAAGCTCTTAATCATGGCCATGATTAAGAGCTTGATCTAAGCTCGAAAACCAGTCAGCGTGGATGTTTTTATCCATTGATGCTCCATGTTTTTAATGATCCCATTAAAGCTTGATTTTTACGTTTTTTCTACTGAGAAGCTGGATTTCCCAATGTCTACCCATCGATCCACACGGGCAGTCGACCTGCTTCATCCGAGCTACAGCGATTCACAACTTGGGCAAATCATTCTATTCGTTTATACTTGATCTATATGGTGAGTGAGCTGAGTTGCAATATTCCTTTAGTTTTTTTAATATTCAGTACATCACAAGACTGCAGCAGGGAGCTGCATACAGATAGGCAGGGGAGTAACAATCAACGTCAGCGGTTTCTAGCATCACTATGCTCTTTCTCAAGCCTAGTAAGTGTGGTGATGCTAGAAACAGCTGTCGCTGATTGCTACTGCCCTGCTTGTCTGTATGCAGCTCTATGCTGCAGTCTTGTGATGTACTCCCCTGCTTGTCTGTATGCTAATAAACTTATGATTAAGTCTACTGTTGGTGAGTTCCGTCTTTACATTCTATTGTTGGACTTTTGAGTATTATCTTGCTGTACTGAGCACCACCTGTGCACACTGTGCAACTTCTGCAAGCGACCTCCCATCCCAGTGTGAACGCAGTTCTTCTATAGCAGTAGTGCCAGACTGATTCTACTTTGGTGAATATGTGAAGACTGGTTGGGCAACATTTTTTTATTTAGAATGATTCTCAATCTAATCTAAGAAAAATCTAAATCAGTCTAAAAAAATTTTTTTTTTTCATAGAATTACATGCATAGCAATAACTTAAATGGGCACTGTCAGATTCAAAAACATTTTATATGTTGTCCATCTTGGCAAAACATTAAAGGGGTACTCTGCCCCTAGACATCTTATCCCCTATCCAAAGGATAGGGGATAAGTTGTCTGATCACGGGGGTCCCGCTGCTGGGGACCTCCGGGATCTCGTCTGCAGCACCCCTCTGTCATTACTGCACAGAGCAAACTCGCTGCGTGAGTAATGACGGGGCGATACAGGGGCCGGAGCATTGTGATGTCATGGCTCCACCCCCTTGTGCGCCCCTCCCATAGACTTGCATTAAGGGGGTGGGGCCGTGACATCACGATGCTCCATCCCCTGTATCGGCTGTCATTATGCACGAAGTAAGTTTGCTCTGTGCAGTACTGATAGCGGGGTGCTTCATTCCTGTGCTTCAGCTTGGACAAAGCCATGATTTTTATAAAAAGGAAATCAAATTTTCTTATGAAGTAGGTTACTGTTTTGCCAAGATGTGCAACTTATAATAAGTTTTTGTGTCTTACAGTGCCCATTTAACAACATATATTGGTGATCACAGTTGTCACTTTTACTTTAAAAACTAAGGGGGAGATTACCAAAATCTGTCAAGGGCTTTTAATAAAAAAATAAAAAATAGCAATCTGGTTGCTTTGGGTACCGGCACCTCTACACAGGTTTTGATAAATCTCCCCCCAATGATATATTCCCTCAGTTTTCTGACAGACTTTTTTTTTTTTTTTTTTTTTTGCGCATGCTGCAGGTTTGGAAGTTGTGTAGGGTGCATTCAAACAAAGGGTCTACTGCGAATTTGAAATTACAGTTGTCAATGGTGTGTTGCAGCAACCAGGTGAGGAGTGCAAAGACAAGTGTGTCTTGCCTATAGTGAAGCATGGTTATGGGAGTGTCAGTGTCTGGGGCTGTATGAGTGCTGCTGGCACTGGGAAGCTACAATTTATTGAGGGAACCATTAATGACAACATGTACTGTGACATAGTGAAGCAGAGAATGATCCCCGATCTTCAGAGACTGGGCAGCAGGGCAGTAGGCAGTAGGACCCCAAACACTCCTCCAAGGTGATCACTGCCTTGCTAAAGAAGCTGAGGGTAAAGGTGATGGACTGGCTAAGCATGTCTCCAGACCCAAACCATATTGTGCATCCTCAAACCAAAGGTGGGATTCAAGCTTTGGTGCTCTCTGTGATCAATAGGCCTAAAGGGGTACTCCCATGGAAAAAAAAAAGTTAATCACAGAAAGTTAATCACAGAGAAGGAAAGGAAGTTCCGGCTCCCAAAGCTGGGTAAAATTCCAAGTTTATTTCTTCATATAAAAATCCAGTGCATGAGCAACAATAAAAACATAGAAAAATAGCAACACAAAACGCACCAAGGATTTTATCGTTGCTCATGCACTGGATTTTTATATGAAGAAATAAACTTGGAATTTTACCCAGCTTTGGGAGCCGGAACTTCCTTTCCTTCTCTGTGATTACTCCACCTGAGGACTTGGCCTCAGAGATTCATCCGAAGCTCCCGCTGGTTCAGGTGTATTGTGCTACGATTCCTTGCATCTTGGATACGACTGGGTAAGCTGATATACCTCCTTTTTTCTATTGCCAGAAAGTTAAACAGATTAGTAAATCACTTCTATTAAAAAAATCCTAATCCTTCCTGTACTTTTTAGGGGCTGTATACTAAAGAGAAATCCAAAAAAGAAATTAATTTCCTCTGATGTCATGACCACAGTGCTCTTTGCTGACCACTGCTGACCATTTTAGGAACTGTCTAGAGCAGGAGAAAATCCCCATAGCAAACGTGCTGCACTGGACAGTTCCTAAAATGGACAGCAGAGGTCAGCAGAGAGCACAGTGGTCATGACATCAGAGGAAATGCATTTCTTTTTTTGGAATTCTCTTTAGTATACAGCCCCTAAAAAGTACTGGAAGGATTAAGATTTTTTTAATAGAAGTGATTTACAAATCTGTTTAACTTTCTGGCACCAGTTGATAAAAAAAAAAAAAAAAAAGTTTTCCACGGAAGTACCCCTTTAAGACAGTAATTGTGGCCATACAAAATATTGACACGGAGTCCTAAATGGACATTTCCACTTAGGGTGCATTCACACTGAGTAATTCAAGAGGAATTTACTCGAGTAATTCCTCTTGAATTCTCCACTCCAAATTAAGCAACATCTCCTCTTCCCATTGACTGCAATGTGTTTTACACTTTCCAGTTCACACTGTTCAATCTTCAAGCTGAATCCGCGAGCAGAATCCAATAGAAGTCAATGGTAAAAAATTTTTCTGCCCGACACAGTTTTCATGTGGAAATTTCTCACAAAAGAACAGGGAAATTTTAATTGGTAGTTGTAGGCCAAAAAAAAAACCTGTTTCCTCCTATATTCCGGGTGAAAAAAAACGGAAATTACACGGTGGAATTTTTAAGCAAGAATTCCGCTCCAATTCCTCAGTGTGAACGTACCCTTAATGGTGCACTCACATTTGGTGCCTAAGTTTAGACATTAATGGCTGTGGGGACACAACATATAATAATACAAAGATCTAATACGATATATGCAAAAATGTGATGGGTGTACTTATGTAAGATAATTATATATGTAAGGCTCCTTTCACACTAGGAATATTCATCCGTTATTAAATATCCGTTTTCTGTGTAAAAACGGATGCAAATGGCTGAATAATATCCATCAAAATAACGGGCATATTGATCTGTTTAGACCGTTATAACATCCGTCATGTACGGCCTTTTTAACACCTCTGCCTACAGACTCCCACAGCCGGGACTACTACTACTCCCATCATGGAACATACTTGTTTCCATGAAGTTAGTAGTAATTCTCTGGCTGCAGGAATCTGCCAGTGGCTTGGGAGGCTACATTAGTGTTTGTACTTCAACCCCCATCATGGAACAGACTTTGTTCCATGATGAGGGTTGTAGTACAGGGGCTGAGGGATTGATCGCACTGGGTCTCACTTCTGAGACCCGATTCAATTAGAAGTTATTAAACGGGAGCGGGCGGCATGCTCCACTCCCCTGCGATGTATTTTACTTTCATTTAAATTCCCTGTCGGGAGCCCTGAATGGCCAGTACTGGGGACCCGGCGGGGTTTTCAAATAGAAGCGCTGCGGTGGGGGAAAGATATATAGAACTGCTGGGGGGGGGGGGGGGGGGGGGTAATATATCTGGCCCCCACAGCACTTCTATATATCTTGCCCCCCCCGCAGCGCATTTATATATGTACCCACCGCAGCGCATTTGTACATGTTTTCTCCCCCCCCCCCCCCCCCACACAGCGCTATCATAAACCCCCGGCAGTGCCACGAATGAAAAGTATTCTACAGCAGTGCATCTGGCCGACGCTATGTGCTGCTGAAAGAATACCTGTCATTCATAGTGCTGCAGGGGTCAGAAATATATCCATGCGCTGCTGTAGAATACTTTTCAGTCATAGCGCTGCGGGGGGAACATATCTAAATGCGCTCTGGGGGGGGGGGGTAAGATATATAGAAGTGCTTTGGGGCCAGACATAAACCCCCTCAGCAATTCTATATATCTCTCCCTACCGCAGCGCTTCAATTTGGAAACCCTGCCGGGAGCCCTGAATGGCTCCTCAGTACCGGCCATTCAGGGCTCCCGGTGGGGAATTTTAAAATGAGAGTAAATACATTGTACATTGCAGGGGAGTGGAGCATGCCGCCCGCTCCCCTGTTTAATAACTTCTAATCGCATTGGGTCTCAGAAAGTGAGACCCAGTGCGATCAATCCCTCAGCCCCTGTACTACAACCCCCATCATGGAACAGAGTCTGTTCCATGATGGGGGTTGTAGTACAAACACTAATGTAGCCTCCGCAGCCAGGGAATTACTACTACCATCATGGAAACAAGTCTGTTCCATGATGGGAGTAGTAGTAGTCCCTCTTCACTGCAGGAGTCTGCATATGTCACCTCTTCTGAGCATGCTCAGAAGTAATAAGGGATATTATAAACCAGGTGCACACGGATGACATAAAGGCTCATCTGTTTGCCATAGACTTCAATGCTAAAAATAACGGCCATTAATTTACCCGTTTCTTGTGACGGAAGAAGAATTAGTGTATGTGCAGTTTTTTTCTTCCGTCACAACTAACGTCAGTTATTCATGACAGGCTATAACGGGTCATAACGGATAATCAAAAAAATTTTGAATGGGATTTTGTAACGGACATTTAACATCCGTTTTTAATGCTTTTCTAACGGATGTTTATAACTGATCTTTAATGGATGAATTTTATAGTATGAAAGGGGCCTTACAGTGAAAGGATAGACAGCAGAACAGCCAGTGGTATACAATGTAGACTTTATTCAGAACCAAGTAAAAGCCGCAAGGCATGCGGTACATCCAGCATAAAACAGCAACAATGGAGACAGCGTGGATGCGTTTCAGGTAAGACCCTTCGTCTATGCACACAAAGTCTCAGGTACAGTCAGGTTTATATGGGGATCCGGAAGTGTGGAGGAGGAGCAAGGAGGTAAAAACACCTCCATTTAACCCCTACCACCTCACAGTCGGATCAACTCGTACACAATACGAATATTGGTAATATTCTGACAAAAGTTACCGTAACATTATGGGAAAGAAAACTAGGTATGAACTATATGCAAAAGTTTCATATGTCTGATGGGCAAAAAATCCATATTGGAAAAACAAAAAATAAATAAAAAAATGGGAAAAACACATACAAGAGGCAAAATGAGCTGTCCTAGTTAATAATGAAGTTTTAAATCTGTCCTGCAATTTAAGCCAGATGGTTGTGTAGTGTGCAACATATATATCCAATATACCTCTCTCTTGCATAGCAACTTGACATGATCACCTCCTCACCAAGGTTTACGTACTAGCTCCACGCCATAAAAACTTAGGTAAGAGGTACCGAGAGGCACCCGAGATGTTCACATGATGCAGATTCGTTATTTGTGGTCAGGACTTTGAACCGTGCATGAGCTTACCTGTTATCTCCTGCCAAGGCCACCTGCAAGAAACTAGATTTACCAAGACCTAACACAAAACTCTACTTGTAACATAGAACAGCGGTTGAGGTGTGCCTGAAAACCGCGTCGAGGGTCCGCCTATAGAGGGCATTCCCTTATGTATGGTGATGAAGAAAAGGGTGAGGAGGGTGGGTTTCGCCAACCCAGCATACGCCCAGAGGGAGGGGCCGATGGATGTTAAATAGCCAAAGCCCCTCCCACAAATTCAGCCTGATAGGCTTCCCACTTGTGGTCAGGACTTTGAACCATGCATGGGCTTACCTGTTATCTCCTGCCAAGGCCACCTGCAAGAAACTAGATTTACCAAGACCTAACACAAAACTCTACTTGTAACATAGAACAGCGGTTGAGGTGTGCCTGAAAACCGCGTCGAGGGTCCGCCTATAGAGGGCAAAAATACACCCCCAGTTAGGGTAATTAAGTATCATTTATTTATAATGCCAAAAATTGAAATGCCTCTGCCATTTCCCTTGAGGGATCTGGGACATAAGTGGTATATGCATCAGAACGCCACCTCCCCAACTTCTGGATGACATGTACAGGCACCTTGTGCCTGGATGCCGCCGATGCTGCTCCTATGCGGAATGAGTGACCTGAGAACTCTCTGGGGTTGTGTCCTAAATTGCCAAGCAGCGTGCGGACATGCGATGTGAAAAGAGAAGTGGTAAGAGCACCCCCACCGAAAGGCAACAGTGGCGACTCCGGAGGCCTATCATGGAGGAACTCAACCAGTTGTGCCAACACCGCCACCGGGCACCAGTTGTTACCTGAAGGAAATACTTAACCACCGCCCCCCACCTGCAAGTTTTTGTGACGGACAGTGAAACTTCGAACCAAGAACCCTGCCACCTTAAATGAGCCTTCTGTGGATGTGTCGCTCCCCGCCTGACACATGAAAATTCACCCGGCCGGAGGAAGCCATAGAAGGCTAGATAAATGGCAGATTTGATTATCAGACTGCGCTCGAAGCCAAACGGGTTATTGGCTAATGCGTCAGACATGGCTCGGAACAGCTCGCCGCTGATCGGTTTCCTGAGAGGTGGCGCTGTGGCGCTACGAGCCACCACCCCTCTGAGCGCAGCCTTGACAGCCTGAGATGATAGGATAGACAGCCTGTCTGGGTGGGATAAAGAAATGAAATGCTGACTGCCCGAAAGGTAAGATTTAATAGTGCTATGAGACAGGTGCAGAGGAGAGTGGCAGAAACCGATGAAAGATAGAATGATAGTGGTGTCGTAAGAAAAGGGGATGCTATGTTGCGACAGATATGACCTGAAGGTGTCGTGTTCTGCATGATAGGCCTTTCTGGTATTGGGGGCTAAGGCGTCCGACATTAACTCCCGGGCCACCTGTGTGTAATAATTCAGTCCAAGATTAATTGTGCCAGGCAAGGGGGTTGTGTTCCTACTGCGTCTGCTTGCGGAGCCACCTGTGAAAAGAGATGGAAATTAGCCCTGGACAGAGCATCTGCGGCCGTGTTGTCTACCCCCGGTATGTGTCTGGCTACAAAATTGAAGTTGTGTTGTAAGGACACCCAGACTAGCCTGCGCATGAATTAAATGACAGTAGCATGCCTGGAACTGCCCTTGTTGACTATGGCAATTGTCGCCTGATTGTCACACTGAAACTCCACCGTCTGCCCTGACCACTTGTCGCCCCATGTCACTGCAGCTGCTACAATGGGGAAAACCTCAAAAAGTGCCGAAGTGCTGCTGAAGCCTGCCAGAGCCAATACCTGCTTGGACCATTGGCCCGCCATCCACCTGCCGCCCCACACTGCACCATAACCGGTGGAAGATGATGCATCGGTGCAGATCTTGGGGGACAACTCGGAGGCTGGCGGGACAAACATAGCCGTCCCATTCCATTGTGCCATGAACCTATCCCACATGTTCAGGTCAGCCAGGGCTTGGCAGTCTAACCAAACCCTACTGTGTTGATGAGGGACACCATGCAGCAAAGACAATATTCTGGATACGAACGCTCTGCCCTGCGGAATTGCTCGCATAGCAAATGCCAGCATTCCCAGCAAGCTCTGCAACTCGCCCTTGGTCGTGACCTGGGAGACCGTGTACTTGTGGATAGTGTCTCTGATACGGTTGAGTTTGTCAGTGGGCAAGCTGACTTGCATTGCGACTGGATCTAGGATTACTCCAAGAAAGGTGAGACACTTGTTGGACCGACCGTTTTCTTGGGAGACACTGGCACCCCAATATCAGTGAACAGTTTCAGCAATCTGACCAACTGGTCCGGCTCTTCCCTCGGGCGACTGAGCAGAAGAAAGTCATCCAAATAATGGATGACCTGGCTGCATCCAGAGACATTAACCAGCAGCCAGTGCAATGCCTGGGCCAGTTGGTCAAACAGCCACGGGCTGCTCTTGCATCCGAAAGTCAACTTGGAAGCAAAATAATATGCCCCCTGCCATTTGAGCCCAAACCATTGCCACTGGTCCCTGTGCAATGGAAGCAACTTGAAGGCATCAGTGATATCCGCCTTCGCCATCCAAGTCCCTGGGCCGAGCGCCAAGATGACCTGAATAGCCTGGTCTATGGAAGAATAATGCATGCTAAACTCCTTGGATGGAATGAGAGAGTTGATACTGGGGACAAGTGACCCATGAGGAGCCGACAAGTCAAATATCAGTCTCTTTTCCCATTGAACTTGCCTGTTACCACCCCTACCGGACTGACCCTCCAAGACCTGAATGGAGAAACTAACAAGGGGCCAATCATATAACCTTTCATTAGCTCAGCATTCAGTGACAACAGCGGGATCGTTTACAGCAGACAGCAGATTGTCGCATTCAAATGTGGCCTGCGGCAGTGTGACCATGCCGGCGTGGAAGCCTCTATCAAAACTATTGATCAACCATTGGACCCAATCTGGGTCCGGGTGATCCGCGAGCAGAGCGGCCAGGACTGGAGTACGTACCCCGCCTAGTCATGCTGGCCCTTTCTGCCTACATGCAGAGCCCGGATGTGCCCTGAAGCAGTAGAAGCAGACGTGTAATAACCTGCAATTGCTGAAGTTGCACAAAGACATGTTATAGTTGTTACAAATTTGTGAGCCTCCGAGATAGTGTACTGGACGGCCCAACTTATCCACGGAAGGTGCGGACCTGCTGAAACTGTCCGTGGAAGTGGACGGTCTGGTGGCGCCCTGCTCGCCCTGTTGAGCCAGCCCTACACACCACGCCGTAGTATGCGTGATTGATTGACAGGCGGCACATGCGGGGAATTTGAGATTTGCGAAGTGGCTGCAGAACATCTGTGAATCTTCGATGCTCCAGTCCGTGAGGTACCCATCTTGGCTGAAGGCCGCCGCTGCCATGGCTGAGAAACTTCTATGATAATCGTAGAAATGGGTACCATCGTATTTGTATGCGTATTCAGTAACCCTCAGCAAATACAGGTCGAGCTCCTCTCTGCGCTCCGGCCTGGCTGAGCATATCACCTCCCTGCATTTTCTGAAGGCAATCACAAACTCGTGGATATTTAGCTTCCGTTTCAGCCTGGTGTCCTTACTCTTAAGGACAACAGATAAGTCAGCGCACGCTACCGTTCTAGTGTCCTCAACGTCGAATACAGATAGCAACAGGGCCGCCAAATTGATGTCCTTCCCTTACAGTATGTCCTTTCTCAGGGCCGCTGGGACAAAATGGACTGGTGACACCCTTGGTGGCCCAGAGCGCCTACCTGGGTTGCCTACCGGAACAGGGGCAGACATCTGTGTAGGCGTTGGCGCCTGCAATGCTGCTGGAGCTGGGGGCCCCTGAATGCCCCTTCTCTCCAGAGAAACCAGCCTGCCCAACATGGAAGTCATCATTGCATGCAGTTCAGAGAGGGTGGACTGGCCCGAGGTCCCCTCCTGACTGTCGCCAGCCCCCTGATCCGCCATGAGGAGTTTGTACAACTCTGCTTTTCGGGCGGTTGCTGGAAATGGAATTGCCCTCTTGCGCAACTCCTCCATCAACTTGGGGATCGTCCAAGCCCTGTAAGCTGCAGAGGAGGGCGTCCCTCGCACGGAGCTTCTAGCTGGTGTATCAGGGATGGACATCGGGTCCTCTATGTCTGACACGTGAGACATGACCTGTCCGGGCCGTAACGGGTGCCGGGGAAAAACGGTAATCGTGAGTCACCAGATATGAGAAACGTGTACCCCCCTTGCTGAGTACTGACTGACCTTACCACCACTGTAACACAACAGTAAGAGGCCTGAAACGAACAGCAAATCGACTGTAACCCTGCAAACAACCGAATACATACTTAATGTTAGCTTACAGCTGCAGACTGCCCGTGCAATGTGGCCGAACCCAAGAGTGCTGACCGTAGTGCCAGTGCGACCCAGAGTACCACCTGAATAGTTTGAAACGAGGCCTGACCGTGTGTCTGACCGAGAACGTGTGCATGACGCGTATAGTCATGAATAATTAAACCGTGAACACCTCCTGACTGCGAGTCAAGATTACAGTGTGCACCGTTTCTAACTAACTAGCGATGGCTCTGAAGACGTGTCAGCAACCACCGCAGGCACCCTTGAAGAAGAGTCAAGATCGCAGTGACCACTACCCGTGTTAATGAAATGCTCTGTATGCGTGACAGTAGCAATGACGCCTTGAACCCTATCTGACATGTCAGATATACAGTGATTCAGGGCCTATGTGTAACAGCAGCAGTGCGTAACATTAACTAATGTAACAGGAGTATTAAGCATTTGACTGAAATGACGTGAACTAGCGTCTGCTAGCGAAAGTGATGACCACCGTGAAACGTGAATAAATAACATGAACAACCGCCGTACGGTTGGTACTGACTGTAGCCAAGTTTGCAATGACCAGGAACGTAACGACCACCTAACTGGATACAGCCCACCTAATCTGCAAGAGAAACTAACAGTGTACTAACCATATGGTTTACGCGCCACCTACCACCTCTGACCCATACATGCTGGCACCCCCTAGCCCCCCCCCCTATGCCTGACCACCCCCCCCCCTAAACCGAAGCCACAGTAATATGGATTATAGTATTATTAACTTACAAGCTGCCCCTTGTCTGCGACAGTGCATGTGTCAGGACTGTGGCCTGACACCGGTGCACCATGAGCCAGCCCCTTATTACTGCATGGTACCAATACACTCTGTAAGCCTAACACATTTCCTCACACACATTTTTTTTTTTTCAGCGCCACCTGCTGGCCATCCGTGGAGCTATACCGCCGGCTCACTGGCATGCTGTGACTCCGCCCGTTCAGAGCCCCGTGTTACACGTGAGACGCCGGCACAGGGAGACCCACGTGGGTCGCGTCTCCCCGCGCCTACCATGCCGCCAGCTGCCGCTGGATCCAGAGGCCGTGTTCACTGCGGCCAGCCCGGGCACGCGCTGTACCGACGGAACGCCGCCTACATAACACGCTGGGTGCCGGAGCCTGCCCGCCAAACGAGGGGAGCAATAGCAACAGACCAGGGCCCCAGTAAAAGAACCAGCCGGTCACCCGGCACTTACCTGCACCACCACACACCTGACCCAGCGTACGCAACGAAAGAACCCCCGCAACTTCGCCAACCCAGCATACGCCCAGAGGGATGGGCCGATGGATGTTAAATAGCCAAAGCCCCTCCCACAAATTCAGCCTGATAGGCTTCCGACAGCACAAATGTGTTCCTAAATCCTCTTCTTTAAGGGGCGTATGGTGCTGCCAATGTACAATAGATTACATGTCTTGCACAAAATAGTTTTTTTAAGCGCAACAGTAATAGAAAAGTATGTTTTGATGGGTATCATTTTAATCATATTGACCCAAAGAATAAAGAACACATGTCATTTTTGCCATAAATTGTATGGCGTGAAAACGAAACCTTCCAAAATTTGCTAAATTGTGGTTTTCTTTTTAATTTCCCCACACAAATAGTATTTTTTTGGTTGCGCCATATATTTAACAGTAAAGTGAGTGACGACATTACAACGGACAACTGGTCGTGCAAAAAACAAGCCCCCATACTAGTCTGTGGATGAAAATATAAAAGTGTTATGATAAAGTTTTGTAAAAATTTTAACGTAAAAATAAAATTGAGTCCTTAAAGGGTACCTCTCATCAAAAAAACTTTTGATATATTATAGATTAATGTATGCAGAATAACTTTACAATTGCATGTTATTAAAAAATATGCTTCCTTCTATTTAATTTTCCACTTTGAAGAAATGACCACTAGGGGTCTCCCTACCAGTCCTGGCAGAAAGCATTTCAGACTCATGCTGGAGTCCTAAACACTACGAGCTGCCAGTCTGCTTTGTTCACAAAGGAGAACACTCAGAGCTGCCAGCCTGCTTTGTTCACAGCCTGTTTGGCTGTGAACAAAGCAGGCTGACAGCTCTGAGTGTTTAGGACTCCAGCATGAGTCAGAAATGCTTGCTGACGGGGGGCGGAGCCTAGCCGCGGATAGGAATGGACGCGTGAGCCTGCTGCTCTCTCGTCTGACCGGAGAATCAAGCCTTCTAACTACCTGATTTTCCCCTACAAATGGTCAAATACGGCAAGCTTGTACCTGGAGACCCTGGAGAGTCGCCCAAACCGGGTAGGAATCAGGCTGATATGTCGAAATTCTTCAAGAAAAAGGGCGGTGTATCTCCCGCTCGGCAGGCCAAGATAGCGCATGAGACCACCCCACTCAGAGACCCAGGAGACGACTGTGAGGCCGAGAGTGAAGCCGAGGAGGACACGTCGGCAGTTCTTACCCAGCAATTCCTGAAGTCCTTCATGAAAAAAGCCTTACCTCAGGCGTTGAAACCGGTCCTGACTGAACTAGCAGAGATAAAGTCTGAAGTATTGGGGATTGGTCACAGGACCGAGGCCTTGGAGTCTGCATGCGCAACCCTCTCTGTGCACTCAGCTGCTATGGCGGATCGCACGTCACTTCTGGAGACCCACCTGAATTCCACCTACACTCTCATAGAAGACCAAGAAAACCGCAGCTGCCGGAAGAATATAAGGCTAAAAGGCTTACCGGAGTCCTGGGCAGCGGAGGCGCTCCGGAATGTTGCGGGTGAGATTTTCGCCGGCCTGTTGGGCCCTGATAGAGCAAACAAAGTGATCATTGAGAGGATTCACAGAGCCCTCAGGCCGAAACCGAAGACAAGTGATCTTCCCCGGGATGTGATATGTGGGCTACTGTCCTATGTGGACACTGAGGACATCCTCCGGGCCGCCAGGGAAAAACGGCCGATTAGCTATGGGGAAGCTGACATCGCTCTGTACCAAGACATAGCCCCATCTACGCTGGCAAAAAGGCGCCTTCTACGGCCGCTTCTGGAAAAGCTGAGAGAGAGGGATGTCCAATATGCGTGGCTATTCCCATTCGGCCTGTCCATTAACTTCAAGGGCAGGAGACTCACTATCCGGGCGCCATCTGACCTAGACCGAGTTTGGCCTATCCTGGAGATGGAACCGCTGGACATACCCTCCTGGCTCCCGGTGTCAAATCTAACCCAGCTACCTCCCCTGCCGAAACCGGAGGAATGGAAGATCGTCTCCCGCACCAAAGTGTCATTCAATGTGCGGGGGCTGAACACCCCTGAGAAGCGCCACCATGTTGTGGACCACCTCAGGCGTCTTCACACCTCCATTGCGTTCATTCAGGAAACACACTTTAAAAGAGACAGGATACCCGGGCTCCCAACCCGTTACTTCTCACAATGGTTTCACTCATGCCATGGCTCCTCAGCGTCAAAAGGGGTATCTATAGCCTTTAGCTCATCCCTGCCAGTAGAAATACTCCACCAGCATACAGATTCTTAAGGCAGGGCGTTGTTTCTTCGAATTCGATTATTTAACTCCATTTATACACTTGCGAACCTTTATGCCCCGAATCACGCCCAGGTGCCATGGCTCATTAACACGTTGTCCGCTCTTAAAGCCTTTTCGGAGGGTCCCGTCATTATTGGGTCGGACTTAAATGTTGTTTTAAATCCTTGTTTAGACTCTTCGTCTAAGACCTGTGGTTTATCTCAGAAGCTGCTGTCTAGGTTGCACTCTAAACTTGCTGATTTATCCCTCATAGATCCGTGGAGGCTGCATAACCCTTCCGTCCGTGACTTCTCTTTTTTTCCTACTCGCATAAGACGTATCAACGCCTTGACTACCTACTGATGCATACCTCTCTGCTACCAACAGTAAGTGGCGCTAGTATTGGGGTGATTGCGGTCTCAGATCATGCCCCTGTTTCCTTGTCTCTGTCACTCTCTACCCTCCCTGCCCCTGTGCCCACCTGGAGGCTCAATGAAACCATCTTAGAGAACCCTTCAGCCCTCTCCGACCTTACGGAACACCTCAAATTATACTTTCATACCAATTGCATCCCCGAATCCTCCCCTCCTCTGGTGTGGGAAGCCCATAAAGCCTATATACGAGGCATTCTCATCTCCTGGGGCTCCAGGCTTAAAAAGTCCTATAGACAGAAGACTGACCGACTGTTGGCTGACATCTCAGATCTAGAGCGGCTTCAGAAGAGATCTCAGGTTGAGGCCACTCTTTCTGATTTGAAACTCAAACGGGAACAGCTGCTGACCCATCTACATGCCCAGTCCTCTAAGGCCTACCTTCACCATAGACAAAAAATTTATGCCCATGGAGACAAAGGAGGGAGACTTATGTCTTCCCTCCTTAAAAAAAGGAGGGCCAAGCAGCGTATATTGAGCATAAGAGACAGAGACGGGGTGGTCCACACTGAAACTCCCCTCATAGCTCGCACCTTTCAACAGTTCTACTCGGACCTATATAACCTCCCCGCACCCGCGGGGGCAGACTTGGCCTCGTCTGTACCCTCAGCTCAGGACTCTTTCCTTGATGAGTTAACTCTCCCCCAACTAGATGGTTCCATGGCGGAGGGACTGCTCTCCCCGGTGACCGAACTGGAAGTCCGTAAGGTGATCAAGTCCTTCCCCCCTGGAAAAAGCCCGGGCCCCGATGGACTCCCCCTGTGCTACTATACTACATTCTTGGATCTCCTTGTACCCCATCTCACTGTCTCTTTTAACACTTTACTCGAGGGGGGCGCTCTCCCTCGACAGGCGCAGGAGGCGCACATTACTCTTATAGCAAAGGAGGGAAAAGATATAGAGGAGTGTGGTAGCTACAGACCCATATCCTTGCTGAACCTAGATCTCAAAATATGGGCCAAACTTCTATCCCTACGTATTAAAAAACTACTGTCCCACTTGATAGCCCCGGAACAGTCGGGTTTTGTCCCCGGCAGGGAAGGGAAGACTAACACTATTAAACTCCTCTCTTGTATACACTTTGCTCACTCTAAAAAACTCCCACTGGTCCTTCTCGGCGTAGACGCAGAGAAGGCATTTGACAGGGTCAGCTGGTCCTATATGAGAGCGGTCCTTCTTAGATTTGGTTTTCCTCCAGCATTTGTGTCAGCGATATTCACCCTCTATGCTAGCCCCTACGCTTCTCTGCGAATTAATGACTCCCTCTCCCCGCCCTTTTGCATAACGAATGGCACCAGGCAGGGGTGCCCCCTATCCCCCTCTCTTTTCATTCTGGTGGTAGAGACCCTGCTCCAGAAAATTAGGCAGATGCCTGAAGTTAAGGGATTTGAGATGCCAGGAGGGGAACTTAAGACGTTGGCCTTCGCTGACGATTTGCTCTTCTTATTGTCTGATCCCGAGGGGGGGCTCCCCTGCCTGGTCTCCTTATTCGAGAAATTTGGCACCCTCTCCAATTTTAAAGTTAATGTGAACAAATCAGAGTTGCTTAACGTCACGCTCCCTCCCGCCACACAGGCTACCCTGCAAAATATCTCCCCCTTTCCCTGGGCCAAGTCCACCTTAAAATACCTTGGAGTGCATATAACCCCCACAATTACACGCCTTTACGATGCTAACTTTAAGCCCCTCCTTACAGACACCCAGCAACTACTGACAGACTATGATAATCCCCTTATATCGTGGATCGGTAGGCGTAACGTTATTCAAACATATGTGTTTCCTAAGATAGTTTATAAATTGTCAATGCTCCCAATAGCACTCCCGCCCTTGTTGTTTTTAACAATGCGGAGACTCTTCTCCCGCTTTCTCTGGAAAGCCAAAAAACCCCGACTGGCTAGGTCATTGTTGGCTAGATCCCCCACCAGAGGAGGAATAGGTATGCCGGATGTTCAGGTGATATACAAGGCCATCCAACTGAGAAGGTGGATTTTTTGCCGTTCACCCTCAGGTCCCCCCCCTTCACCTTCGGAGTTCAGAGAGGACCTATGGTCCCGTTGGGCTTATGGTGCTAACTTCTTACGCCACCTTTGGATTCCAGGGAGACGAAATTTCTCTCACTCTCACTCCTTTTCTTGGGCCTCTTCTCCGTGTGGTCTTCTCTCACTCCTACTCTCTCTCCCCCGACTTCTCCTTTACTTCCTGCTGTCCTCATCCCTACTGTTCTAGACCGCATATCCCCCACGTATAGCTCTTTATGGGCCAAATTGAAGAACTACACAATTGCACAAGTATTCACGGACGGAAGGGTCCCAACCACGGAAGAGCTATCCTCCATGTTCCCCATGCAAAAGCTATCCTTTCTACAACTGTCCCACCTTCATATCTGTTGCAGGGAATTTTGGAGTAAGGTGGGGCCCCTGAGACCCTTGACAGACTTTGAAATAGACTTGACGTCCCCCCCGAGAGGTATACATAAACTCTCCTATACCAAAAAATTCTGTTCCTCCATAGACAGCTCCTCTATTCCCGGTTACTTGATCTCCTGGGAAAAGGAACTGAATTTAGTGCTATCCACGGACGAGAGGAACTACATACTGAAATACTCCCAAGGGTACTCTAGATGCGTCAGATTGAAAGAAATGCATTTTAAACTCCTATCCAGATGGTATAAAACCCCGGAGTTTCTCCACGCTCATGGCCTGGCTCCTTCCAAGCTGTGTTGGAGGTGCAATGCCCACACAGGGACCCATACACATATCTGGTGGACCTGCCCGGCTATTCTGCCTTATTGGAGGGGGATAGAATCCAAAATCAGTAGTCTGTTTTCCATCCCCTTCAAAATACAGCCTGATATGGTACTTATTGGCAAGCCGACATTAGCCTTCCAGCCTCATAAACATAAATTATTAGCGCACCTCTTGTCGGCCGCCAAATCCTTAATTCCGCTAAAGTGGCTTAACTCCAGCCCACCCTCTGTTTCGGAGTGGGAGTCCAAGGTCCACCAGGTGTGCCGTTTTGAGGAGTTGACAAGTAGATCTGAGAGAACCTATGGTTCCTACCGTGAGATCTGGGGTCCTTGGCTGTCTTTTGCCTCTAAACCTGGAGACGCCTGATTTGATTTGATTATGTTATATATTATTTGGCCGCTGGACCCTAGGTCTCACTACATTGTCCTGGATATGGCCTCTTATTTTTCTGTTTTAGCGACCATATGTAACTATTGTTATTGACTGCTACCTTGCTGACATACGCTTCTACGCTTCTATGCTGTTTGATATTTCTACTCTCGGTGCCAGGGCAGGCCCAGAAAACGGCCGCCCTTATGCCCTACATCCAATTCCCCCCCCTTTCCCTCCTGTCCCCCTCCCCCCCACCCCCCCCCCCCTTCCCCTACCATTCTTTTCTCCTACCTTGTCTCCCCCCCCCCTCCCCTTTCCCCCTATTCTCTTACTCTTTCTTCCTTTCTCCCCTATCTTCCTGGTAATACCATATAAGCCCTCCTAATAAGGAGGTCTTCTTGTTTTGGTACACGATCAAAGTTCTTTTTAGTTCATATTTGTCTGTTTTTTTGTGTTTTTTTTTTTATTTTTATTTCTTTATGTTGCCTTTGGGCAATCACTGTTATATCATCATATCTTTACTGATGTGGTTCTTTGTAAGTGTCCTTATTCAAAAACCAATAAAATCTTAATTGACAAAAAAAAAAATGCTTGCTGACAGGACTGATTGGGAAAAATACAATAGAAAGAAGCATATTTTTCATTAACATGCTATTGGAAAGTTATTCAACATTCATTAATCTAAAATATATCAAAAGTTTATTTGATGAGAGGTACCCTTTAAGGCCCAAATGGGCTGAGTCCTTAAGGGGTTAAAGAACAAAGGATAAAAGCAAAAAAATATAAAAAATGGACGTACTGGATGACTCCTTCCTCAATGACAAACTTGCCAAAGTTTGATAAACAAAATGGCACTTTATTGGTTAAAAATGGAACTTAGATGTTTCGAACCCGTAACGGGTTCTTCGTCAGGCAGTAGGTATTACAAACTTAAGGACGCAGTGCGTACCTGTACGCCCTGCGCCCGGTCCCGGTGTTTAAAACGGGGTCACACCGTGACCCCCATCACACCGGGTCGGTCCCAGCTGCTAATGACAGCCGGGACCCTGGGCTAATAGCGTGCGGCACAAAGATCTATTAACCCTTCAGACGTGGCGTTTAAAGATGATTGCCTCCTCCAAAACTAAAGTAAAAGCATCCCGGCAGCTCAGTCGGGCTGATCGGGAGTATCGCGATAAAATCGCGATGTCCCGATCAACTAGGACGCGAGCAGAGGTCCCCTCACCTGTCTCCGTCGCGTCCAATCAGCGTTTGATTGCTCCAAGCCTGAGCTACAGGCTTGAGCAATCAACCCCCTATTACGCTGATCCATGCAAAGCTATGGCTTTGCAGGGATCAGGGTAAAAGATCAGTGTGTGCAGTGTTATAGCCCCCTATGGGAGCTATAACGCTGCAAAAAAAAAGTTAATAAAGGTCATTTAACCCCTTCCCTAATAAAAGTTTGAATCACCCCCCTTTTCTAATAAAAAAAACCCGGTGTAAATAAAAATAAACATATGTGGTATCGCCACGTGCGTAAATGTCCGAACTATAAAAATATATCGTTAATTAACCCGCACGGTCAATGGCGTACGCGCAAAAAAAATTCCAATATCCAAAATAGCATATTTTTGGTTGCTTTTTATATCATAAAATAATGAATAAAAAGCGATAAAGTCCGATCAATGCAAACATGGTACCGATAAAAACTTCAGAACACGGCACAAAACATGATCACCCAACCGTATGGACCTACAGAATAAAGATAAGGTGTAATTTTTGCCGAAAAATGCACTGCATAGAAACGGAAGCCCTCAAAAGTTACAAATTTAAATTTTTTCTTCAATTTTGTCGCACAATGAATTTTTTTTCCCGTTTCGCCGTGAATTTTTTGGTAAAATGCAAACATGGTACCGATAAAAACTTCAGAACACGGCACAAAACATGATCACCCAACCGTATGGACCTACAGAATAAAGATAAGGTGTAATTTTTGCCGAAAAATGCACTGCATAGAAATTGCAAAGTAGAATTGGTGGCACAAAAAAGAATCCATCATATAGAATTTTTTTTGCAAAATTGAAAGCGTTATGATTTTTAGAAGGTGATGAGGAAAAAATGTAAATGCAAAAACGGAAAAACGCTGAGTCCTTAAGGGGTTAAAGCTCGCCAAACTTAAATGTACAGAGATTCAAATGCATTTGAATATGTGTACATTTAAGTTTAGCGCGCTTTAAGAAATAGAAGTAACAAATCCATTAAACATTATCCTTCTGCCCACAAAAAAATACTTACCCATGTTATTGCAAGATCCTATCTTGACCAAGTTCACATGCAGGGGCTGCAGATTCTCATCTCGTAGGGCACCCACTTTGGGAAATATATTGTCGCCTAGTGCATTCGTTTCTGAATGTTCACAAAGTACTACCTGGTTACACATCAAAGGTTTTCATTAATGTGGTTCCTCACGGTGTGAAGTGTGCAAATATGCCTTTCAAACTAAGGTGATCTCAGGTCTAGACACTGATAAATGGTTTCCTATACATGCGTTTATTAATTGCCAGTCTACTTACGTAGTATACAGAATTTGTTGCAGGACATGTAATCTATCGTACATTGGCAGCACCATACGCCCCTTAAAGAAGAGGATTCAGGAACACATTTGTGCTATAACGAATCTGCATCATGGGAACATCTCGGGTGCCTCTCGGCACTTCCGCGATGTTCACTTAGGTGACACCTCTTTCCTAAGTTTTTATGGCGTGGAGCTAGTACGTAAACCGTAGCGAGGAGGTGATCATGTCAAGCTGCTACGCAATAGAGAGGTATATTGGATACATACGTTGCACACTACACAACCATCTGGCTTAAATTGTAGGACAGATTTAATACTTCATTATTAACTGGGACAGAGAGGTATATTGGATACATACGTTGCACACTACACAACCGTCTGGCTTAAAGGAAATCTGTCATCAGAATCACCCGCACTAAACCTGTTACACAGGCTTGTAGTGCGGGTGATCCTGATTAAAACGCTTCTTACCTGGTTAAAAAGGGTTCAGCTGTTCTTCAGATATCTATATCTTTAGTTTTCTGTTATTCCCTGGCTTGGGACTCAGTGGGAGGTCTTATCATCTCGGACTCGGCTATACGTCATTCTAGCTGGGCGGAGAGGCCGCCCGGCTCATGAATATTCATGATCTTATCCTCGTAGTCTAACTTCTTTTTCTAGGTCTGGTGGGGAGGGCCGCGCATGCGCTGCGTTCCGTACACCTGGAAGCGGCGTTCTCCCACCGGCTTTTCACTCATGCAGCCCGTCTTCTTACTTGTATTGGGCCGCAGCTCGAGTGAAGCCGGGGGGAGAATGCCGCTTCCGGGTGTCGTTCCCAGATGCGCGCGCCAGTATCTGGCGCTCGGGCCTGGGTTGCGTCACCGATGACACTCCTCCATGTGTTTCCTTGTTTATGTTTTCGGAACCCCTGATTGGATACATTGCCGATGTGGAGTCCCGTCACTGCCTCGCGTTCGTGCGCATGTTCTCACGGCCCGTTCTCACGGTGTTGGTGACGCGGCTCCACATGATTATCCTCTTGTACACTGATTGGCTAGGGAATCATACTTAACACGGACCGATACACAAACAGACCATGCCCTGGAAGAAGCCAGGAAGTGGCGAAACGTCGGGCAGTGGCGTCTCATCTCCCTGTTACATCTTTACCACTTGGTAATATATACTTAGGACTTAATTTGTGATTTGGTACTGTATTGGTTATTTGGAGGGAACTTCCCTTTTGGCACTTAGCTGTTTTGTACACTAGTATTTGGTTTTATATCATCCGTTTGGGGTGAGATTTGCCGTTTTTTGTTCTCATTGTCATGTCTCCAGTCGTTGTACTTTGTTCACAATTATATTTTAACTCTTTTTATCAATAAAAATTTATGATTTTAGATCTGTAATCGCACTTTTGTATGGTTTTTCTTGTTGCTTGCTCTGCGTGGGATCTATTACCCACTGGGAATTTCTGAGGCATTAAAGGAAATCTGTCATCAGAATCACCCGCACTAAACCTGTTACACAGGCTTGTAGTGCGGGTGATCCTGATTAAAACGCTTCTTACCTGGTTAAAAATGGTTCAGCGCTTCTTAAGATATCTTTATTTTTAGTTTTCTGTTATTCCCTGGCTTAGGACTCAGTGGGAGGTCTTATCATCTCGGACTCGGCTATACGTCATTCTAGCTGGGCGGAGCGGCCGCCCGGCTCATGAATATTCATGAACTTATCCTCGTAGTCTAACTCTGGTGGGGAGGGCCGCGCATGCGCCACATTCCGTACAACCGGAAGCATGAATATTCATGAGCCGGGCGGCCGTTCCGCCCAGCTAGAATGACGTATAGCCAAGTCCGAGATGATAAGACCTCCCACTGAGTCCCAAGCCAGGGAATAACAGAAAACTAAAGATATAGATATCTGAAGAACAGCTACCATTTTTAACCAGGTAAGAAGCGTTTTAATCAGGATCACCCGCACTACAAGCCTGTGTAACAGGTTTAGTGCGGGTGATTCTGATGACAGATTTAATACTTCATTATTAACTGGGACAGCTCATTTTGCCTCTTGTATGTGTTTTTCCCATTTTTTTTATTTATTTATTTTTTTTTCAATATGGATTTTTTGCCCATCAGACATATGTAACTTTTGCATATAGTTCATACCTAGTTTTCTTTCCCATAATGTTACGGTAACTTTTGTCAGAGTATTACCAATATTTGTATTGTGTACGAGTTGATCCGACTGTGAGGTGGTAGGGGTTAAATGGAGGTGTTTTTACCTCCTTGCTCCTCCTCCACACTTCCGGATCCCCATATAAACCTGACTGTACCTGAGACTTTTTGTGCGGCTTTTACTTGGTTCTGAATAAAGTCTACATCGTTTACCACTGGCTGTTCTGCTGTCTATCCATTTGTGTTGGAGTCAAGCCGTGCTGGGGATCGTGTGAGCGGACCTGTCTTCTACATTTGCTTATGTTACAGTGAAAACCTGTTTTTGTTAGGACTGTGTTTCCCTAATAAAAAGAATTTACTGCTTTTTCCTAGTTAAAACAGGTGGAAATTATAGGCGATTAGCAAGACACCCCCAATAAAGGAGTGGTTCTGCAGGTGGTGACCACATAATCAGTTCCTATGCTTCCTGGCTGATGTTTTGGTCACTTTTGAATGCTGGTGGTGCTTTCACTCTAGTGGTAGCATGAGATGGAGTCTACAACCCACACAATTGGCTCAGGTAGTGCAGCTCATCCACGATGGCACATTAATGCGAGCTGTGGCAAGAAGGTTTGCTGTGTCTGTCAGCGTAGTGTCCAGAGCATGGAGGCACTACCAGAAGACAGGCCAGTACATCAGGAGATGTGGAGGAGGCCGTAGGAGGGCAACAACCCAGCAGCAGGACCGCTACCTCTGCCTTTGTGCAAGGAGGAGCACTGCCAGAGCCCTGCAAAATGACATCCAGTAGGCCACCAATGTGCATGTGTCCACTCATCCACAGGTGGGGGTTGTGCTTACAACCCAACACCGGGCAGGACGTTTGGCATTTGCCAGAGAACACCAAGATTGACAAATTCGCCACTGGCGTCCTGTGCTCTTCACAGGTGAAAGCAGGTTCACACTGAGCACATGTGACAGAGTCTGGAGACGCCGTGGAGAACGTTCTGCTGCCTGCAACATCCTCCAGCATACTAACTAGAAAAAACTGGAGTCATTTACTCAAATTACAAAAACCCTAATGTTTATTAATACATTCGTTTAAAAACACACACAAAGAAATTCCACAAAAGGGGGGGGGGGGGGGGAGGTGTCACTCTGGACCCTGGTATAACACCTCACAAGCTTACAATATACTAGGACATACATACTGCATCTATTGCATATAGATCATGCTACATACAAGTCAAAACACAGGTATCCATTAAGCTATGCTAGTACATACTTAACAACAGAGAGCAGCGGGTCCCAGGGAGCAGAGCGACACCATCCCAACGCTGCGTTTTGGGATCAACCTATGTACCCACTTGGTACCCAGTCAGAAGCCTTGACAGTGACACTTGAGTATGGAATATCACTGCTGAGGCTGCTGATCATATATAAACAGATTTGGTGAAGAGGCGGAATGCTGTTCACCTCCTCATCAATCTTACATAGTATTCTGTACTGTAGTAGTGGTGGGCGCCGCCCCCTTAGGTTCAGTGTGACTAGGTTAGCTTGATTGTTCATACGTACTAGGTAGCCCTAAAACCAGTGAGCTCATACTGATGGTGTGAGCTGATCTTGAGGGTAGGTTCACATCTGTACCACACACATCTTTTTGTGGTATACCACAAATGGATGTGCAAAAACAAGACCAATTTAGCTCAGTGTTGCATACGTTTTTGTGGTATACGTTTGCATCTACTTACATACGTTTTAAATGTATACTTTTTTTATTTATATGTTAAACTATGTAAAAACTGAAAAACAACTGTAAAACTATAAAAAAAAATCAGTATTTCTCCCCATAAATATGGATCAGAATAGTATATCATAAATAACATCTACTTATTCCCTGACCGAGGCCAAAGACAGTATTAAATATTTATCTTTCAACGGACCTTGTGAGGCTTGGGCAAATAAATTTAACACCAATCGTTGCCACCGTTAAGGAGGATCTGTCTAAGTACACTAAGTCATCCACCTCTTGGTTGGGGTGTATATCTCTGGTTAAGATGTTTACCCTCCTTAAGTTGTTATATGTATTTCAGAACCTCCCTATCAGGCTCTCACATGCATCTATAAAGCAGATGCAGGCTATGATATGGAGGTTCATATGGAAAAGAGGTAGAGCAAGAATATCCTCCAATGTATTACATGTGCCAATAACGGGGGGGGGGGGGGCTGCCCTAATATTGAACTATACTATAGAGCAACTATTTTGAATCAACTAAAAGCCTGGTGGCATAATAATCAGGGGAAATCATGGGTATCTATGGAGGTAAGACTTAATGAAATCTTCATCAACCAATACCGTATTATCGACTCAGGCCATATCTAAAAATAGAGTAAAAAGCGTAAATCCCATAATCAGATCTAGTCTGTCAGTTTGGGAATATGTTACTACCAAGGGCCTCTTAAACGTATTTACATATTCAGATACGTCGGGGGTAGTACTCCAACATTTACTCACAGATACTGATTTTAAACAAGAGGAACAAAGAGCGATACATAAATTATCAGATATACCTAATGGTAATATTCTGTATTCCTTTGAGGAAATCTGGAATAATTTTGGCCTTCCCTCAAAATATTTTATTTTTATTTCTGTAATTAAGGCACTTGATAGCTACCTTAAACTGACAGACCCCACAAGAGTCCTCCCCTTATGAAAAATATTTTATAAATCCAAATAAATATAGTAAAGGTATTTCTAGGCCATATGATATTATCAGCGGCCGCCCAACCCTTCCCGTTTCAAGGGAAATGGAAAAGAGACCTGGGGCAAGAATTTTCACGAGCAGAGGGGAGCTTTGCCTTTCAACTACCAACTAAGGTTTCTCATTGTATAAACCACCTAGAAATATCAAGGAAACTTATGTATAGATGGCATGTGACTCCCAGTGGTTGAATCAGATCTCCCCACAAAATCCAAATCAGTGTTGGAGATGTGGTGCGGCCCTTGGGACGTACTATCACATCTGGTGGGAGTGTAAAGAAATAACTAACTTTTGGAAAGAGATCAATTCAGCAGTTAAAGCTAGGATGAAGGTACTTTCCTTGACACTAGAAAAGCTACCAATAACTGTATTAATGATTGCTGCTCATGTACTATTTGTGGCCCGAAATTAAGTAGCCAAAAGGTGGAATTCTAAGGAAATCCCAGAGACACTAGAATTGTCTGTAATTGAAGTATTTATCTTATAAAGAGGAACTCCAGATGCGGGTTAGGTGTTTATGTGAGTTAGGTGTGTATGTGAGTTAGGTGTGTATAAGAGTTAGGTGAGTATGTGAGTTAGGTGTGTATGTGAGTTAGGTGTGTATAAGAGTTAGGTGTGCATAAAAGTTAGTAGTGTATGTGAGTTAGGTGTGTATGTGAGTTAGGTGTGCATAAAAGTTAGGTGTGTATGTGAGTTAGGTGTGTATGTGAGTTAGGTGTGTATGTGAGTTAGGTGTGTATGTGAGTTAAGTGTGCATAAAAGTTAGGTGTGTATGTGAGTTAGGTGTGTATGTGAGTTAGGTGTGCATAAGAGTTAGGTGTGTATAAGAGTTAGGTGTGTATGTGAGTTAGGTGTGTATGTGAGCTAGGTGTGTATAAGAGTTAGGTGTGTATGTGAGTTAGGTGTGCATAAAAGTTAGTTGTGTATGTGAGTTAGGTGTGTATGTGAGTTAGGTGTGCATAAAAGTTAGGTGTTTATGTGAGTTAGGTGTGTATGTGAGTTAGGTGTGTATAAGAGTTAGGTGTGTATAAGAGTTAGGTGTGTATGTGATTTAGGTGTGTATGTGAGTTAGGTGTGTATAAGAGTTAGGTGTGTATAAGAGTTAGGTGTGTATAAGAGTTAGGTGTGTATGTGATTTAGGTGTGTATGTGAGTTAAGTGTGCATAAAAGTTAGGTGTGTATGTGAGTTAGGTGTGCATAGGAGTTAGGTGTGTATGTGAGTTAGGTGTGCATAAAAGTTAGGTGTGTATGTTAGTTAGGTGTGTATGTGAGTTAGTTAGGTGTGCATAAAAGTTAGGTGTTTATGTGAGTTAGGTGTGCATAAAAGTTAGGTGTTTATGTGAGTTAGGTGTGCATGTGAGTTAGGTGTGTATGTGATTTAGGTGTGTATGTGAGTTAGGTGTGTATGTGAGTTAGGTGTGTATAGGAGTTAGGTGTGTATAGGAGTTAGGTGTGTATGTGAGTTAGGTGTGCATAAAAGTTAGGTGTTTATGTCAGTTAGGTGTGTAGGTGAGTTAGGTGTGTATAAGAGTTAGGTGTGTATGTGAGTTAAGTGTGCATAAAAGTTAGGTTTGTATGTGAGTTAGGTGTGTATGTAAGTTAGTTAGGTGTGCATAAAAGTTAGGTGTTTATGTGAGTTAGGTGTGCATGTGATTTAGGTGTGTATGTGAGTTAGGTGTGTATGTGAGTTAGGTGTGTATAGGAGTTAGGTGTGTATGTGAGTTAGGTGTGCATAAAAGTTAGGTGTGTATGTGATGAATTTTCTAATGAAAAAAAAAACCTGTAAAACAAGCAAAAAAATATCATGTCACCAATATACTTCTATGGGAGAGAACATATACTGCTTATAATTTTTATGTGATACAGAAAAGTAGTGCATGCAGAACTTTTCTATCCCACAAAAAAAAATACACAAATACACAAACTGACGTACTTTTGGCAATTTTACATCATGGAAGTTCACGGGTATACCACATATGTTTTGGTACCGTTTAAACATATCTCCTGGCCTACTGCTGTGATATAGATGTCAACCTACCCTAAGCTTCTGCTATAAGTTAGTCACACTGGTTCTCAGCAGTGACCACTACCTGCACAGTATAAGTCTAGACAGATTTTATTTGGGTGATCAATCTGTAATGAACTTGCATGGACTGACTGCTTTAGAACTACGCACTAAGGGTAGGGTCACACGTAACAGATCCCCAGCGTCATTTACGCTGCAGATCCATTGAAGACAGACCCTAGTGTGTGCCTCCTGTTATGCCTGTGTTGTCTGTTCGTAGCAGCAACCTGCCGTTATGAATAGATATACAGGGACCTGCAAGTTGCCGTGTGCATGGGCAGTGTACTCAGACATCGCAACCGATCTTGGCCTAGCTCAGGGAGCAGAGGGAGTGACCACAATGTCTGGGAGTACGCTGCATGTGCACGCAGCTCCCTGTGTGTCTGTTCGTAACAGCGGATTGCTATTATGAGCAGATAACACAGGCACACTCTAGGGTCGGTCATCAGCGGATCCGCAGTGTAAAACACGCTGCAGATGCGTTACGTGTGACCCTACTATAAGGGGGAGATTTATGAAAACCTGTGCAGAGAAAGAGTAGGGCAGTTGCCCTAAATATAAAAGAAGCAATCTGATTGGTTGCTATGGGCAACTTGGAAACTCCTCCTCTGTACTGGTTTTGATAAATCTCCCCCTAAATGCTAAACTCTCCATTAGCTTCAGAGATATTTAGTGAATTAATAAGGCCATTATCTGGGTTGTTTTTGCAGAATAAAGTAACACAAAATGAATTTGACCTTTGCTGCGTAAGGCTTCATTCAGACGGATACATTTGTTTTCTAACCCCCTGCCACCCCCCCCCCCTTAGTTTTACTATAGGGTTCCGTGTTGCTGTAAGATCTGATCAGTGGTTTTCTATCCAGAATATCAGATTGAAGCCTGAGGGCTTATTAGTTTGATGCATCACTGGCCCCTGTTGAAATGTATTTTCTATTTTTCCACATCCCATTCAGCTCATCTCAAAAAACATGTAGTTCTGAAAAGAAACAAAACAAAAATAGACTTATTTTCATTTCAGCAAAACTTAGGACAAAGTATTCAACAGCAGTTCAGAAGTCTTACCAGAAGAAATGTAGCTGACAAAAGAAGAGCCTTGCCTGTTGGGGTTATCGAAGCTGAAACTGAGATGTAGAGAAGAGGCAAGTTAGGGCAAGAAATGTAAAGCATAGCAGTCATGCATGGGGGGGGGGTGTCAGGGGTACATGAACGCTGTATTTGGGTATCTTTGGAGCTCTTATAGGCAGTGGATAGATAGATATACAACGGTGCAGTACTCATGTCAGTCCATCACACTACAGCGTTTTATAGAAATGATTAAAAGGGCCTCTGTAAGGCACATTACAATACAAATCCCCCCAATGTCTGCCCCCACGGACGCCCATGCACTCATCTGACATAGCTATACATCTTGTTTGTGGAGTATACTGTATAGGGATCCATAATCTAGGTTTCTTACAGTATTATGTAGAATTATGTAAGGGTGTATTCACACACACACAGCAGTTGCAGATTTGAAGTTGTAAAATCCAGTGTGTGTGAATACACCCTAAGGACACGGTTACATGGGGTGCATCCACGGCGTATTGCATGCTGTGGATGTTCGAGGGCAGTCTGCAGGGACTGCATAGCAAGCTCCCAACCGCAGCTGGAAAGATCTGTGTGTCCACTCGTAATGGCAGATTTCCCACTGTAGAAATCCACCGCTACAAGCTGACACACAAAGCTACCTTGGTCGGAGCTGGGTGCTCACTCTGCAGTCCCTTTGTGACTGCCAACAGTGCATTCACAGCATGAAATACGCTGTGTAAGCATCCCATGTGACTCTTCCTTAAAGGCACATCCACACGTGCAAATTTTGCAGACTTCAGTGGGTAGTAAATTCAGCTGCAGAAAATATGCTCACGTACCCTAAAACTGTAACTTTCCAAAACTGTGAGGTAAATTTTCGAACTATTATCAAGATTTCGTCTCTGTTACTGAATGGTAATCTTCCATGTTTGTATCCAAAGGAGGAAAACCCATCTTTGACCATGTGATACTCTTAACCCCTTAAGGACGCAGCCCATTTAGACCTTAAGGACAGATTTAGCAAATCTAACCATTGTAACTTTATGCATTAATAACTCCGAGATGTTTTTACTTATCATTCTGATATTGAGAATGTTTTTTGTGACATATTTTACTTTAAGCTAGTGGTAAATTTTTGTCAATACATCATTTCTTTGTGAAAAATTCAAAAATTTCATTAAAATTTGGAAAAATGTAGCATTTTTCTAACTTTGAAACTCTCTTCAAATAAATGATATATTGATTCACATATACAATATGTATACGTTATGTTGGCCTCATAGAGTTGACATGTTTTTACTTTTTGAAGACATCAGAGGGCTTCAAAGTATAGCAGCAATTTTACAAATTTTCTCGAAGATTCAAAATCTGAATTTTTCAGGGACTAGTTCAGTTTGAAGTGGATTTGATGGGCCTTTTTGTAAGAAATCCCCTATAAATTACCCCATTATAGAAACTGCACCCCTCAAAGTATTCAAAATGACATTCAGAATGTTTGTTAACCCTCTCAAAGGAAAAGCAGCAAAGTGGAGGAGAAAACTCAAAATCTAAATTTTTTTACACTAACGTGTTCTTCTAGTTCAGTGTTTTTTTTAAATTTTTACAAGGGGTAAAAGGAGAAAAAGCCCCCCAAGTTCGTAGCCTAATTTCTCTTGATTATGGAAATACCTCATATGCGAATGTAAAGTGCTCTGCAGGCGCACTACAGGGCTCAGAAGGGAAGGAGCGACATTGGGCTTTTGGAGAGAGAATTTTTCTGATATGGTTTTTGGGGGCCTTGTCGCAATCATGAAGCCCCCATGGTGCCAGAACAGCAACAAAAAAAAAACACATGGCAACTATTTGGGAAACTAAACCCCTCAAGGAATGTTTCAAGCGGTACATTGATCTTTAAGACCTCACAGGTGTTTGACGAATTTTCGTTAAAGTTGGGGGCCATGTAGGTTTACAAAGCCCCCATGGTGCCATAATAGTGGACATGTGACTCCATTTTGGAAACTACACTCCTCAAGGAATGTAACAAGGGGTGCAGTGAGCATTTACACCCCACAGGCCTTTGACAGATTTTTGGAACAGTGGGCTGTTCATATGAAAAATGTAATTTTTCAATTTTCATGGACCACTGTTCCAAAAGTCAGACACCTGTGGGGTGTAAATGCTCACTCCACCCCTTGTTACATTCATTAAGGGGTGTAGTTTCCAAAATGGGGTCACCAATGGGTGTTTTAATTTTTCTCGTTTTTGTCAGCCACCCCTGTGAAAGTCACCAAATTTAGGCCTCAAATGTTCATGGTGCTCTCTCACTCCTGAGCCACGTTATGCGCCCACAGATCGCTTTGCGTCCACATATGATGTATATCCGTACTCGGGAGAATTGTGTCACGAATTTTGGGGGGCTTTTGCTCCGTTTACCCCGTATGAATAAGAAAAGTTGGGGACTACACCAGCATGTTAGTGTAAAAAAATTAAATTTTTTACACTAACATGCTGGTGTTGCCCTATACATTTAATTTTCACAAGAGGTAAAAGTAGAAAAAGACACCCAAAATTTGTAACACAATTTCTCCTGAGTACGGAAATACCCCATATGTGGATGTAAAGTTTTCTGCGGGTGCACAACATGGCTCAGGAGTGAGAGAGCACCATGTACTTTTGAGGCCTAAATTGGTGATTTGCACAGGGGTGGCTGATAGTTGCAGCGGTTGTGGCATAAACACAAAAAAAAAAAAAAAAAAACATGTGACCCCATTTTGGAAACTACACCCCTCAAGGAATGTAACAAGGGGTGCAGTGAACATTTACACCCCACTGGTGTTTGACAGATTTTTGGAACAGTGAGCTGTGCATATGAAAAATGTCACCAATGTTTCAGTGCAAATCACCAATTTAGACCTCAAATGTACATGGTGCTTTCTCACTCCTGAGCCATGTTGTGCGCCCGCAGAGCACTTTATGTCCACATATAAAGTATTTCCGTTTTCGGGAGAAATTGAGTTACATATTTGTTTTGTTTTTTTCTCTCCTTTTACCTCTTGTGAAAATGAAAAATATGGGGCAATACCAGCATGTTAGTGTAAATTTTTTTTAATTTTTACACAAACATGCTGGTGTAACCCTAACTTTTCCTTGTCATAAAGGGTAAAAGGAGAAAAAGCCCTCCAAAATTTGTGACACATAAATACCCCATATGTGGCACTAAACTGTTGCCTTGAAGTATGACAGGGCTCCAGAGTGAGAGAGCGCCATGCGCATTTGAGGTCTAAATAAGGGAATTGCAAAGGGTTGGACCCGGATGCAAGCATGGCGTTTGCCTTCTACATTAAAAATCCCTATGGCCAAACAGGGTGCCAGGGTGTCCAGCCATGCTGGGAGTTGTTGTTTTGCACCAGCTGCAGGCTCCGTTTAGGAAACACTGCCGGACAAGCCATTTTTTATTTTCATGGGGGGGGGGGGGACGACGACGACTGTGTAAGGGTGTGTGTATATGTAGTGTTTTACTCTTTATTTTGTGTAAGTGTAGGTGCAGAACAGGTGCTTTTTCAGTACGTACACATGGGCGGGTTTACGAGTTTCCCACTACAAGTTTGAGCAACAGCGGATTTTCTGCAACTCAAACTCTAAGTGGGAACTTATTGTAAACCCGTGTGCACTAGCTGTTGCATAACTGCAACTCCCAGAATGCCCTGAAGGCCCTGAAGCATGCTAGGAATTGGAGTTATGCAACAGCTGGAGGCACCTAACCACAACTCACAGCATGCCCTTTGGCTGTACATGCATGCTGGGAGTTGTAGTTAGGCAACAGCTAGTGGCACACTTTTTGAAAAAAAAAAAAAAAAGTGCCACTAGCTTTTTCATAACTGCAACTCCCAGCATGCACGGGCAGTCAAAGGACATGCTGGGCATTCTATTATTGTGCCTTCAGCTGTTGCATAACTACAATGCCCAGCATGCCGTGTGACTGTCCATGCATGCTGAGAGCTGTAGATATGCAACAGCTGTTGGCACTTTTTTTCAACAAAGTGTGCCACTAGCTGTTGCATGACTACAACTCCCAGCATGCATGGACAGCCAAAGGGCATGCTGGGAGTTGTAGGTATGCAACAGCTGGATGCACACAACTATAACTTCCAGCATGCCCTTTAGCTGTTAGTGCATACTGGGAGTTGTAGTTATGTAACAGCTAATGGAAAAAAGTGCCACTAGCTGTTGCATAACTAAAACTCCCAGCATGCACGAATAGCCAAAGGGCATGCTGGGAGTTGTAGTTATGTGCCTCCAGCTGTTGCATAACTACAACACCCAGCATACGTTTTGATTGTCCGTGGAAGCTGGGAGTTATAGTCATGCAACAGCTAGAAGCACTTTTTTTCTATCAAAAAGTGTGCCTCCAGCTGTTGCATAACAACTACTCCCAGCATGCTTGGACAGCCAAAGGGCATGTTGGGAGTTGTAGTTATGCAACAGCTGGAGGCACACCACTACACCTGAACAATAAGCTTTATAGCCTAGCTTGACACATACGGTCAGTCATTGTACTTACTGTCAAGTCCAAAGAAATCATGATCTATATTATAATCTTCATTATATCCCGGCCATCTCTTCCATATCATAGCAATCTTATGACCATCCACTGATGTCACCTGCAACCAGAATAGAACATTGGGCATCCCCAGCACTTATGACTGCGTCCTTTATAATAGTGTTTACCTACAGCACTAATTCAAGCAGTGACAGAAAGCACAAGGGTGTGCCTACAAGAGGAAGGTGTCTAGGAATTGTGCAGACTTGTGTGCTGCCATATGGTGGCTCCATAGTGCACTGCGTTAATGGGGTACTCTGGTGGAAAACATCAACTGGCGCCAGAAAGTTAGACAGATTTGTATATGACTTCTATATAAAAATCCTTAATCCTTCTTAATCTTTATGACAGTTTCTGCTTTTTAGGAATTTCAGGGAAGACGCACAGGCTTGCTGGATTTATGTAGAGGCGAGTACCTGTACATAAATCCAGCGGGCCTGTGGACTGGTGGGGATTTATCTTGTATCCCCTCAGTAGTTTTTGTAAGTGTTTGGTTAGTATTTTGCTCAGTTAGATATTGACTCTGGTCGGGTCATTTTCCAACTATATGTGGTTTTTGACTCGGACTAACAACTGCAGCAGACTACGGTTTTCAGTACTGGCCACAAACTGGATATGGTTAGAAAATGAGCCGGCCAAAGTCACTAGCTTGGGGTATGGCACGGGTCTGACAGGGATAAGGCCGCAGCCAGTTTTTAAACTCCCCTCCAGATCTGGCTGCTGAATGTACCCTAACCAACATCTGATTACAAATACAAGAACCCTATGGTAACTTAGCCCTAATTTTACCAGACACCAATTCTTGATGCCAGCTCCTTATTCCAAATGGGATGATTTGGGGAGTTCATACATGTTACCTGGAATTCCTGGTCAGCATGGCAGCGAGCCGCACTCCAGGGGCCTTGGATGTCCATTGTTTTTCTTCCCTCTGAGTCATGCACTGAGAGACTTGGACTAAACAAGCTCCATCTAAACCAAAAAATGATGGAGCTAGAGACAATTCTAGACATAAGTTAAACTAAGGCATTTGTAGGTGACAAGTTTATGAAAGCAGGAACTGTCCATACAGTCTGCAATAGTTTTATTTCTAAGGCCTAAATAATTAGAAGAAGTAATGGCCAATAAAGTGATTATTGACCTAAGATGGATGCAGGACAGGATTATAGTGAGAAGAAACAGGCAATTATAAAGGAGGATATTTACAACTCATTAATCCACTAGACTGACCTCTGCTGGACAAAGCCTAGGAGAACATTAGAAGAGGAGAATACTCTGATGACCATGAGGCAGCAGAACAAGCAGCACACATCCACCCGGTAGGGTCTGCAGAACCTTAACACTTTCTCTCTGCTTTGATCACAGAGTTGAAGGCAGCAAGAGCGAGCAGGGCCGCATAGCTGGTGGCACAAGCAACTAGAATCTGCAATAAAGAAATAACCGTAACTGTAACAATCATCCACAGTCACAGAAATGCCATACAACAGTGGCATCACCTTACATGTGCTGCTGGAAGATATATCCTGGAAAAGAAATTATTGCTAAGCAGATAAGTCATATTCAGGTGTCCAGCAAATCTTAATCACAACCCTCAGTGTTGTCAATAGATGTAGGCACCAAGGGCACGAGCATTGGGTATACTACCCCACTGGGTCACAGCTGTTTCCTTGTCTCCAAGTGCCTGATGTTGATGTAGATGTCAGTAACTGAGTCTATGTTAATGTCCAACATAGAGAAGTGTCAGGGGTGGCATAGTGGCTAGCATGGGAGTTTGTGCTTGGCATAAGGGACATTGTGGTTGACATTGGGCTTTCATAGTTGGAATTGGTTGTCATAGGGGAATTGTGACTGTCATAAAGAAGATTATACACGTTGGGCCAAGAATTTCCTCTGTAGCATACAGCTGCTAATAAGCACTGGAAGGATAAAGATTTTGTAATAGAAATAATTTGCAAATCTGTTTAACTTTCTGTCACCGGTTCATAAAAAAAAAAAAAAAGTTTTCCACCGGAGTACCCCTTTAATGCTGGGGAAAATGAAGGACTAATATCAGAAAAGGCATTCCTTTTGGATTACTGGAAGCAATTGTTTATATTCTGATATATATTTTTTTTAATACAGAATTCTGTTGTATCTGTAAGTTACATTTTTACATATGATTTTGGGCTGGACAGTGATCTTGGATCTGTTCTCTGCATCTTATATATGAAAGATCCTTATACACATATAGAAGCTCAGTGTAAAGGTATGGTCTGCAGACGCTGCATGCTAAACAGCTGCAGTTTTGTGTTGTCAAAACCACGGTAAGATGCTTTCCTATAAAAGTTAAAGGCTAATGTGTATTACCCATCAGGATTTCTGGGCTGAGGCTTAGGGGCCCCTGAGGTAGTGAAACCCATTAATTTTCTATCTGTGGAAGTGTTGTATATATGTACATATATTGTTGGGGTGTAGAATACAAAGTGGCTATAACCAATGGATTCCACTGGTTAATAGCACTTTGCGCCCTGCACAGTAGCAATATGTGTACACATATATTTATCCATTTAGGTGCTGGAAGGGGCCTAAAATACCCTTCCATTGGTTAATACATCCCTGAGTGTTTTGTATGGACCTCATTAAAATAATATTCTTCAGGTTTTGTTTCCATGGCCGTCACCATGTAATTTGTGCAGCACTGCTGCTTGTGGAAGAAGTTTCTCTGTTTTTGTCCATACAAAGACAGCTTAAATAATTTTAAATTTAGTGCAAGAAATCTGAAAAAGTTCAAATTCAAGAACCAGGTGTTTAGATAACCTTAGCCCAAAAACGTGATTATAACCATAAAAACACACTATGGACAAGCAAATAATTTGTCATTTATTTTGTTATTATTACTCAGTACTGGACTAACCGACCATAGTTTGTATTTGGTCAGTTTGGCAAGTTTTTAGGTGACCCTTCCTAGTTTTGGTCTAGAAATTCCAAAAATAAAGTATGGTGACAATCCTAAGATTTCCAGATTAATCTGTTCTGGATGCACCCTAGTGTTTTTCTTGCCTTCCCCACTCTGTTATCTCTTTCTTGTGGTTTTGGCCCTCCAGCCAATGTCAGCTCCTCGCTCTATAATAGTGACAGACTTTGCTCAGACTTGTGATACACATCTCAGGAATTGGCGCCTGGCAAACTCTGTGTCTGTAATAGGAAGAGGGGCTGACAGTCCATCCAGACTCCTGGAGGGCCAAAAGAGAGAGCTGTGGTGTAGAAACACTGACCGGAGAAGGTAAAGAATAGCTTTCCCATGTGACAGGTGATAATCCATGATGTGTGAAAGGCAGAAAGAACATGGAGAAGAGTGAAGAGTATAGTGTAACTGTCATTACAATAAATAATCATTGAAAAATGTAGACGACAATGAGAGATTTTGTTTTCTATTTTATTAATCTCTTTGCTGCCCTTCAGTGACATAATTACTGCTAAACAGGTGTCTCGCCTCCTCAATCCTTCCCAGCTGTTACTATGTTGCACTGAAAATCTGATGCAGCATAATACACTACAGAATATCCACCACCAGAAGACATACTGTATATCTGCCACTGTAATTCTGCCATCATTCTTAAAGCAAAATCTGTGGGGAATAAAGACAGCAATGTCCGCATGGTCCTAGCGCTGACTGAATTAGTTGGCACTGGGCGCACTTAGATGGAAATTCCTCACTGTGAACCTAACCTTACACTTTAAGATGTACACAGCAACCACCAGACTTTTCAACTGTCCCTCTACATGAAAACCATTAGCTGATGTGTCTTGTAAACATTGAAACCATTAAAGGGATATTCCGGTGGAAAACTTTTTTTTTTTTAAATGAACTGGTGCCACAAAGTTAAACAGATTTGAAAATTACTTCTATTAACAAATCGTAATCCTTTTAGTACTTTTTAGCAGCTGTATGCTACAGAGTAAATTCTTTACTTTTTGAATTTCTTTTTTGTGTTGTCCACAGTGCTCTCTGCTGACACCTCTGTCTGTGTCAGGAAATATCCAGAGCAGCACAGGTTTACTATGGGGATTTTCTCCTGCTCTGGACAGTTCCTGATACGGGCATCAGGTGTCAGCAGAGAGCACTGTGGACAACACAAAAAAGAAATTAAAAAATTTAAGCTTTTCCTCTGTAGCATACAGCTGCTAAAAAGTACTGAAAGGATTAAGATTTTTTAATAGAAGTAATTTACAAATCTGTTTAACTTTCTGGCACCAGTTCATTTAAAAAAAAGTTCTCTACCGGAGTACCCCTTTAAGCCAGTTCCTTTCTGTATGTAAAGTTGACTAGTCTAAGCAGTCTCCACCCATCTGACCCCTTGCCTTCTGCTATGCTTGGCACCATGCACACCAAGCATGATAAAGACTGTACTGCTCTTCCTTCTCTTATATGGCATTTGTCAGAAAACAATGTTGTACAAGTTTCCAAACTGTATTATCAACCACGTTTCTACATCAGGCACCTTACCTGGACTGTGCAGGTGAAGGTCATTGTTTCACATTACTTATATGTCTGCATATGCTATTGTGCTACATGTATGGACAATATCAATCACTATGCTAAGTTGTAAGACACACAATTAATAGAACAGTGCCAACTCAGTCTTGGCACAAGAGAAAAAATGATTTGAAGTCCACCTAGAGATATACGTATATTACTGCGTACTGTTGTGTCTCGTAATAACATGCTTACCTTCAATAGCCACAAGTAATTGCTTGGCTGTGCGACTGGAAATAATGTATAATCTCTTTGACTGGCAGCTCAATCCTAAAACAGAAAGCAATGATTACATCCATTTGAGTAATAAAATCCATATAACAAAATAGACAGTAATCATTATGTATATGAAATTGTGCTCTTGTGTAATGAATGTAGAATGCATTAAGTTATCCGCCGTATGAATATTCAGAATAAACACTGAGCGCCCAATGTGAATTACAATATGCACTCATAATCATCAGCGTTGGGGATAATTTAGGTTTATGCTAGTTTTAGGGGACACATAATTATCTATTTGTGCATATAACATTATGCAGAATACTCTCACTTTTTATTGCTTTATTTAAGAAATTGTTGCTTTTTGTTCGCCGCAGTTATAGCAGCTGGGTTTTCACCATTATCCTTAATGAAGGTTGCCGATTTGTAGAAAGGCCACATAAACTGGTGTCTACGGAAGCGGAAGTAAAGAGGGCTCACTTTGTTGTTTTCAAAGTTCTCCTGTCTGCTTTACCTACACACGCAAGGCCTGCAATAATTTCCCTTACTAGATGATCCAATCCACAATGTAATTGTATATGGCTTCTATACAGCCCCAAATGTATGGGATAACCAAGTGATAGAAGTGGCCATCGACAAGTTACTGTGAAAGTATGTTTACATGGATGCGATAATATTTTTACAGTTTTATCAGGTAAAGGAACAGATGAATTGTACTAATATGTAATTTATGATATGTTTACCATCAAAGCATTGTAAGGAATTTTGTAAAACAAATAAATAAATAGTTTAAAAAAGCACATAGAAAATATAGTTCAGTACAAATATTTAGTTTTCTCCATACATGGTACAGCTGTATGTTTGTTACACTGTGTATAGCACTTCTTTCTAAACTTTTCATTTTGGTTAACATTTGTTAACCCCCTAAGCCATTTATTTCCCCCCCCCCCCCTTCATCACCTCCCATGCCATTTTGTTTCCCCCTTAGCACACACTGGCCCTCATTTACTAACAGGCCACAATTTGCGCCACAATTTGCACCAGAATCTGGCGCACAACCTGACAAAATCACTCAAAGTGGAAAAAAAAAACTGCAAAAGGGGCGTTTTTCCCGTCAAAAGGGGCGTGTTCCCCAACAAAAGGGGTGTGTTCCCGACAAAAAGAGAAAAAACCCTCCGAGTGTGAAGAAAACTCACAGGAAAACTTGTGAGTTTTGCTTCACAGAAACCCGACAGTTCTGAGCTGTCGGGAAATTACTCAAAACGGAGTGAATCCTGCTACCCCCAGCATGGAACAGGGTCTGTTCCATGTTGGGGGTAGTAGTAGAGGGGCTGAGGGATTGATCGCACCGGGTCTCACTTCTGAGACCCGATCCAATCAGATGTTATTAAGCAGGGGAGCGGGTGGCATGTTCCGATCCCATGCAATGTACTGTAAACTTTCATTTTTAAATTCCCCACCAGAAGCCCTGAATGGCCAGGAACGAAGAGCCAATCAGGGCTCCTGGCAGAGTTTTAATATAGAAGCGCTGTGGTGGGCAAAGATGTATAGAATCGCTGGGGGGGGGGTATATATCTGGCCCCTCCAGCGTTTCTGTATATCTTTCCCCTTGCTGCGCTATATCAAACTTAGTGCCCGCTGCGCTTGAATAAATGTACTGCCCCTCCCAGCACTATTATATATCTATACTGACCCCCGCTGCACATATTTATATATATACTGCCTCCCTCAAGCTGCGCATATTAATCTTCATCTTCTCCCTCCCCTGGCTGCCAATGAATGAAAACTCTATTAGCGGGGGAGCGGAGGGCTGCTGCCCGCTCTCGCTGCTAAGAGTTTGTCATTCATAGCGGGCAGCAGCTGCATATCATGCTGTGGGGGTCAGACATATGGATATATGTCTGACCCTCACATCATACATATACAAATGCCGGCTCACCGCTATGAATGACAAGTAAACTATTGGCAGCAGCAGCGGAGCCTCCGCTCCCTGCATTGTTTTACTTCATTCATAGCGGTGAGCCAGCATTTGTATATGTATGATGTGAGGGTCAGACATATATCCATATGTCTGACCCCCACAGCATGATATGCAGCTGCTGCCCGCTATGAATGACAAACTCTTAGCAGCGAGAGCGGGCAGCAGCCCTCCGCTCCCCCGCTAATAGAGTTTTCATTCATTGGCAGCCAGGGGAGGGAGAAGATGAAGATTAATATGTGCAGCTTGGGGGAGGCAGTATATGTATATATAAATATGCGCAGCGGGGGTCAGTATATGCGCAGCGGGGGTCAGTATAGATATATTATAGCACTGGGGGGGCAGTACCTTTATTCAAGCGCAGCGGGCACTAAGTTTGATATAGCACAGCAGGGGGAAGATATATAGAAACGCTGGAGGGGCCAGATATATATCCCCCCCAGCGATTCTATACATCTTTGCCCACCACAGCGCTTCTATATTAAAACTCTGCCAGGAGCCCTGATTGGCTCCTCGGTCCCGGCCATTCAGGGCTTCTCGTGGGGAATTTAAAAATGAAAGTTTACAGTACATTGCAGGGGATCGGAACATGCCACCCGCTCCCCTGCTTAATAACATCTGATCGGATCGGGTCTCAGAAGTGAGACCCGGTGCGATCAATCCCTCAGCCCCTGCACTACTATCCCCAACATGGAACACACCCTGTTCCATGATGGGGGTAGTAGTACAAGCACTAATGTAGTCAGAATTTGCAGAGACTTTTTTCTGTCGCTCATAATACATTTTGTGCGACAGAAAAAAATCCTGCGACAGAAAGAAAGGGAAATTGGGCGACAGATTAGTAAATCACAAGGAAAAAAAAGACCTAACCGACACTCCAGTTTTTGTAAATGAGGGCCACTGTGTCATTTCATCTCCCCTTCATCACCTCCTGTGCCATTTCATCCCCCTCATCATCCCCTGTGTCATTTCACCCCCTCATCACCCCAGTTCCATTTTATCATCCCCTGTGCCATTTTATCACTCTCTTCATAACCTTCTGTGCAATTTTATCACTACCTCCTTCATCACCCTTCATCATTCCGGGTGCCACTTCATCACCACCCCTTTCATCAACCCCGCTGTCATTTCATCATCCCCTTAATAATCTCTTTTGCCATTTCATCATTCCCATTTATCACTTTTTGTGCTTTTTCATTACCCCCCTTCATCATCTCCTGTGCCATTTCATCACCCTCTTCATCATCTCCTGTGCTCTTTCATCACCCCCCTTTATCATCTCCTGTGCCATTTCATCACCCCCTTCATCATCTCCTGTGCTATTCCATCACCCCCCTTCATCATCTCCTGTGCCATTTCATCACCCTCTTCATCATCTCCTGTGCTTTTTCATCACCCCCCTTTATCATCTCCTGTGCCATTTCATCACCCCCTTCATCATCTCCTGTGCTATTCCATCACCCCCCTTCATCATCTCCTGTGCCATTTCATCACCCTCTTCATCATCTCCTGTGCTCTTTCATCACCCCCCTTTATCATCTCCTGTGCCATTTCATCACCCCCTTCATCATCTCCTGTGCTATTTCATCACCCCCCTTTATCATCTCCTGTGCCATTTCACCTCTTATGCCATTTCATTGCTCCCTGTCGTCACCCACTGTGCCATTTCATCACCCCCCTTCGTCACATCTTGTGCCCTTTAATGATCACACACCTAGCCTTAAAACCTCTTGTTCGTCTCCATTCTGTCTGTTCTGCTCCATTATAGGCACAGGTTCGGCAGCTCCTGCTCAGTGTCTCCTGACAAGTGACATCCTCCTGCTCCACTCCTCGGGGGCAATGTCAGGGGCGTTACTTGTCAGAAATCCCAGCAGCCACTACTGCTACCGATAGTCTGCTAGTTTAAGATCAGGCAGAGAGGCCCTGACCGCTTGAGAACATTCACCAGCAGCTGCTGCAGCGGCCAGACAGAACGGTCCCACAACACACCTGCAGACTGCCGCCAACACACAAATGTGTTGCAACACACAATTTAGAAAACTCTGCCTTATTGCTTTATAGAAGTATAGGAAGGATCAAGTTATGTGTCAGTAAAAAGCCAAGTGCTCTCCTGTGATAGTTATATCATTGTTTTGGGAGTCCTGTACATATGTGTTTCGCTCGGAGGCTCAGGAAGCATCATAAAAAGAAATCAAATAGGAATAAAATGACAATGTGTTATTAAGCGTTTACAATGTTATTGGGAAACTGGGACCAATAAAAAGCTTTTTATTTCAAGGATCTTAGAAGAAATAACTCCAGTGCACAATTACTTTTATGGTCAGTAGGTGGTGCCACATTACCATTTCCACAATAGTTGATCGCACACAAAAAACACTGCATATTATGTCTGCATATTATGTTATCTTTATTTTTATTAGTAATTGTATTTGTAATAATTCAGCAGTGTTCCCGAGATAATAGGAAAAGAGTAAACTCCACGGCGGGAGGCACAGGAACGGATTGCAGGGGACCAGAGGAGAGAGGAGCCGAGGAGAAGAAACGCCTCGTGCGAACAGAGTCCATATCCTGGCGGAGCTCCTGACGCCTTTCGGAAAAACGCATGTCAATGCGAGTGGCTAGGTGAATGAGTTCATGTAGATTAGCAGGGATTTCTCGTGCGGCCAGAACATCTTTAATGTTGCTGGATAGGCCTTTTTTAAAGGTCGCGCAGAGGGCCTCATTATTCCAGGATAATTCTGAAGCAAGAGTACGGAATTGTACGGCATACTCGCCAACGGAAGAATTACCCTGGACCAGGTTCAACAGGGCAGTCTCAGCAGAAGAGGCTCGGGCAGGTTCCTCAAAGACACTTCGGATTTCCGAGAAGAAGGAGTGTACAGAGGCAGTGACAGGGTCATTGCGGTCCCAGAGCGGTGTGGCCCAAGACAGGGCTTTTCCAGACAGAAGGCTGACTACGAAAGCCACCTTAGACCTTTCAGTGGGAAACTGGTCCGACATCATCTCCAAGTGCAGGGAACATTGGGAAAGAAAGCCACGGCAAAACTTAGAGTCCCCATCAAATTTATCCGGCAAGGATAGGCGTAGACCAGAAGCGGCCACTCGCTGCGGAGGAGGTGCAGGAGCTGGCGGAGGAGATGATTGCTGAAGCTGTGGTAGTAACTGCTGTAGCATAACGGTCAGTTGAGACAGCTGTTGGCCTTGTTGCGCTATCTGTTGTGACTGCTGGGCGACCACCGTGGTGAGGTCAGCGACAACTGGCAGAGGAACTTCAGCGGGATCCATGGCCGGATCTACTGTCACGATGCCGGCTGGCAGGTAGTGGATCCTCTGTGCCGGAGAGGGATTGGCGTGGACCGTGCTAGTGGATCGGTTCTAAGTCACTACTGGTTTTCACCAGAGCCCGCCGCAAAGCGGGATGGTCTTGCTGCGGCGGTAGTGACCAGGTCGTATCCACTAGCAACGGCTCAACCTCTCTGGCTGCTGAAGATAGGCGCGGTACAAGGGAGTAGACAGAAGCAAGGTCGGACGTAGCAGAAGGTCGGGGCAGGCAGCAAGGATCGTAGTCAGGGGCAACGGCAGGAGGTCTGGAACACAGGCTAGGAACACACAAGGAAACGCTTTCACTGGCACGATGGCAACAAGATCCGGCAAGGGAGTGCAGGGGAAGTGAGGTGATATAGGGAAGTGCACAGGTGAACACACTAATTGGAATCACTGCGCCAATCAGCGGCGCAGTGGCCCTTTAAATCGCAAAGACCCGGCGCGCGCGCGCCCTAGGGAGCGGGGCCGCGCGCGCCGGGACAGGACCGAGGGAGAGCGAGTCAGGTACGGGAGCCGGGGTGCGCATCGCGAGCGGGCGCTACCCGCATCGCGAATCGCATCCCGGCTGGAAGCGGAATCGCAGCGCCCCGGGTCAGTGGATCTGACCGGAGCGCTGCAGTGAGGAGAGTGTAGCGAGCGCTCCGGGGAGGAGCGGGGACCCGGAGCGCTCGGCGTAACATTTATTCTGTAGGTCCATACAGGTACAAGGATACCTCATTTATATAGCTTTTACTTTATTTTACTACCTAAAAAATTTGTATGTTGAAAATTAGCATCTTCTGACCCCTATAACTTTTTTACTTTTTCGTATCCGGGGATTTGTGAAGGCTAAATTTTTGCGCCGTAATCTGAAGTTTTTATCGGTACCATTTTGTTTTGATGGAACTTTTTTATCGCTTTTTATAAATTTTTTAAAGGTATACAAAGTGACCAAAAATATGCAATTTTGGACTTTGGTATTTTTTTACGTAAACGCATTGACCGTGCAGTTTAATTAACATAATATTTTTATAGTTTTCTCATGCGGCAATGCTACATGTGTTTATTTTTTATTATGTTTACATATTTTTTATATGGAATTTGGGAAAAGGGGGGTGATTCAAACTTTTAATATGGAAGGGGTTAATGGGTGTTTTTTTTTTTTTTTTTACTTTTTATTCAACTTTTTTTTTTTTTTTTACACTTTTAGTCCCCTGAGGGGACTTTTAGCAGGAATCAGTAGATTCCTCATACAGATCAATGTTATTCCATTGAACCACATTGATCTGTGTGCTCTGCGCCTGATTGATAAACCAGGTTCTATCAATCACAGAGCCGGGACCCACAGAGGAGCAGAGGTAAGCCCTCCTGCTACCTCCACAGTGGATCGCCCCCTCGCATGTCAGTTATTAACCGCGGCCCCCAGCTACAAGAATAAGCTGGGGCCGGCCAGTATGGTGCGGGCTCGAGTCAGGAGCCTGCGCTATACACCGCTTGCCGTCTCAGGACGAGCCAGCTTGTCCTTAGACGGCAACCGGTTAAAGTGTACCTGTCGTTTGCAAAAACTTTTTACATAATGTAGATAATAACATTTTATGTACAGTAGTCAGTCACCAATTGGGCAAGTTCTCCCACTTAAAAAGATGAGAGAGGCCTGTAATTTTCATCATAGGTATACCTCAACTATGAGAGACATATTGAGAAAAAAAAAATCTCATTGTCTGATTTTTAAAGAATTTATTTGTAAATCATGTTGGAAAAAAAGTATATGGTCAATAATAAAAGTTAATCTCAATACTTTGTTATATACCCTTTGTTGACAATGATAGAGGTCAAATGTTTTCTATAAGTCTTCACAGGGTTTTCACACACTGTTGGTGGCTGGTATTTTGGCCCATTCCTCCATGCAGATCTCCTCTAGAGCAGTGATGTTTTGGGGCTGTTGCAGGGACTTTCAACTCCCTCCAAATCTCCAGGACCTTGAAATGCTTTTTACGAAGCCACTCCTTCATTGCCCAGGCTGTGTGTTTGGGATCATTGTCATGCTGAAAGACCCAGACACATTTCATGTTCAATGCCCTTGCAGGAAGTTGTCACTCAAAATCTCACGATACATGGCCGGTCAATTCAGACTGGCAATCTGCAGCAATTGTGGGTAATACTGGTCTCCTGTGAATTGGAAAATAAGGGGGATCGTGGCTGTCCAAGACAACCCCGATCCACCTGAAGGGTTAGGATTGAGTTGGCAGTGGTGCCAACCCGCTATCCCTGCTATTTGTCGATCAGAAGCGACCGACCAATAGAAGATCGGGAACGGGGGGGGTTAAAGTTCGGTTCCCCCGCTCAGCCCATCCACAGTAGTCCTGGCAGAGCAGGGGAACTGTCCTGTATCCGGTGTCGGTGGAGGTCCCTTACCACTGGCAGTGGGAGGTCCCCGATGCGGCGGCGATGAGGTGTGGCAATGTTGCCTAGCAACATCTGGAGGACCAGTTTGGAGACCACTATACAGTAGTCTCTAAACTGTAGCCCTCCAGATGTTGCAAAACTACAACTCCCACCATGCCCAGACAGCTGTTTGGGCATGCTGGGATTTGTAGTTTTGCAAGATTTGGAGGGCTACAGTTTCGAGATCACTGTACAGTGATCTCTGAACTGTGGCCCTCTAAATCTTGCCAAACTACAACTCCCAGCATGCACGAACAGCAAACGACTGTCTCGGCATGCTGGGAGTTGTAGCTGTGTGCCTCCAGCTGTTGCATAACTACATCTCCCAGCATGCCCTTTGGCGATCAGTGCATGCTGGGAGTTGTAGTTTTGCAACAGCTGGAGGCACACTGGTTGGAAAATACTGAGTTACAGTGGGGAAATAAGTATTTAGTCAGCCACCAATTGTGCAAGTTCTCCCACTTAAAAAGATGAGAGGCCTGTAATTTTCATCATAGGTACACTTCAACTATGAGAGACAAATCACATTGTGGGATTTCTAATGAATTAATTGGTAAATTCCTCGTTAAAATAAGTATTTGGTCACCTACAAACAAGCAAGATTTCTGGCTCTCACAGACCTGTAACTTCTTCTTTAAAGGGGTACTCCTGTCCTGAAAATCTTATCCCCTATCCAAGGGATAGGGGATAAGATGTCTCACCGCAGGGGTCCCGCCACTGGGGACCCCCGCAATCTTGTGTTCACCACCCACCTGTTTGAGCTGCACGCCGCGGTACCAGCTCACAAACAGCCGGGTGGCGACCACGGGAACGGAGTATGGTGACGTCCCCCGTGTGACATCATCCCCCACTCAAACAGGTGGGTGGTGAACACAAGATTGCGGGGGTCCCCAGCGGCGGGAAACCTGCGGTGAGACATCTTATCCCCTATCCTTTGTATAGGGGATAAGATGTCTCAGGGCTGGAGTACCCCTTTAAGAGTCTCCTCTGTCCTCCACTAGTTACCTGTATTAACGCCCCCTCCCATAGACTTGCATAGCGGTGATGTCACATGGGGGCGGAGTCGTGACATCACCATACTCCGTCCCCGTGGTCGCCACCTGGCTGTTTGTTAGCTGGCACCACGGCATGCAGCTCAAACAGGTGGGTGGCAAACACAAGATTGCAGGGGTCCCCAGCGGTGGGACCCCTGCGGTGAGACATCTTATCCCCTATCGTTTGGATAGGGGATAAGATGTCTCAGGGCTGGAGTACCCCTTTAAGAATCTCCTCTGTCCTCCAATAGTTACCTGCATTAATGGCACCTGTTTGAACTTGTTATCAGTATAAAAGACATCTGTCCACAACCTCAAACAGTCACACTCCAAACTCCACTATGGCCAAGACCAAATAGCTGTCGAAGGACACAGAAACAAAATTGTAGACCTGCACCAGGCTGGGAAGACTGAATCTGCAATAGGCAAGCAGCTTGGTGTAAAGAAATCAACTGTGGGAGCAATTATTAGAAAATGGAAGACATACAAAACCACTTATAATCTCCCTCGATCTGGAGCTCCACGCAAGATCTCACCCCGTGGTGTCAAAGTTATCACAAGAACGAGGAGCAAAAATCCCAGTACCACACGGGGGGAACCTAGTGAATGACCTGTGGAGAGCTGCGGCCAAAGTAACATAGAAACATAGAATGTGTCAGCAGATAAGAACCATTTGGCCCATCTAGTCTGCCCAATAGTCTGAATCCTATCATTAGTCCCTGGCCCTATCTTATATGAAGGATAGCCTTATGCCTATCCCTATCTTATATGAAGGATAGCCTTATGCTTATCCCTATCTTATATGAAGGATAGCCTTATGCTTATCCCTATCTTATATGAAGGATAGCCTTATGCCTATCCCATGCATGTTTAAACTCCTTCACTGTATTTGCAATGACCACTTCTGCAGGAAGGCTATTCCATGCATCCACTACTCTCTCAGTAAAGTAATACTTCCTGATATTACTTTTAAACCTTTCCCCCTCTAATTTAAAACTATGTCCTGTTGAGGTAGTTTTTCTTTTTTTAAATATGCTCTCCTCCTTTACTGTGTTGATTCCCTTTATTTATCTAAATGTCTCTATCATATCCCCTCTGTCTCTTGTTTCTTCCAAAAAGGCTACCATCAGTAACAAACTATGCCACCATGGACTCAAATCATGCAGTACCAGACATGTCCCCCTGCTTAAGCCAGTACATGTCCGGGCCCATCTGAAGTTTGCTAGAGAGCATTTGGATTATCCAGAAGAGGATTGGGAGAACGTCATATGTCAGATGAAACCAAAGTAGAACTTTTTGGTAAAAACTCAACTCGTTGTGTTTGGAGGAGAAAGAATGCTGAGTTGCATTCAAAGAACACCATACCTACTGTGAAGCATGGGGGTGGAAACATCATGCATTGGGGCTATTTTTCTGCCAAGGGACTAGGACATAGTGCGCTCTCACTCCTGAGCATTTTACGCCCACATATGGGGTATTTCCGTACTCAGGAGAAATTGCTTTGGGGGACTTTTTATTCCTTTTACCTCTTGTGAAAATGAATAGTATGGGGCAACACTAGCATGTTAGTGTAAAAAAATTTATAAAAAAATTTCCACTAACAGGCTGGTGTAGACCCCAACTTTTCCTTTTCATAAGGGGTAAAAGGAGAAAAAGCCCCCCAAAATTTGTAACACAATTGCTCCCGAGTACGGAAATACCCCATATGTGGCCCTAAACTGTTTCCTTGAAATATGACAGGGCTCCAAAGTGAGAGACATGCACATTTGAGGTCTAAATTAGGCATGTGCATAGGGGTGGACTCCGATGCAAGCGTTACAATTGCCTCAGCTAACAAAAATATTCTATGCGAGTGATTCCCAAACAGGGTGCCTTCATCTGTTGCTAAACTCCCAGCATACCTGGACAATCAATGGCTGTCTGGCAATACTAAGAGTTGTTGTTTTGCAACAGCTGGAGGCTCCGTTTTGGAAAAACTGGCGTACAAGACGTTTTTCATTTTTATTGGGGGGGGGGGGCAGTGTATGTGTGTGTTTATGTAGTGTTTTACCCGTTATTTTGTGTTAGTGTAGTGTAGTGTTATTAGAGTACATTCACACGGGCGGGGGTTCACAGCAAGTTTCCCGCTAGGCGTATGAGCTGCAGCAAAAAATTTGCCACAGCTCAAACTTGAAGCAGGAAACTCACTGTAAGCCCAACCGTGTGATTGTACCCTGTACATTCAAATGGGGGAGGGGGGGGGGGGGGGCGAACCTCCAGCTGTTGCAAAACTACAACTCCCAGCATGCACTGACAGACTGTGCATGCTGGGAGTTGTAGTTGTGCAACAGCTGGAGGCCCACTGGTTGGAAAACCTTGAGTTAGGTTCTGTTACCTATAGTGAAGAAAAAAGTATTTAGTCAGCCACCAAAAGTTCTCCCAATTAAAAAGATGAGAGAGGCCTGTAATTTTCATCATAGGTATACCTCAACTATGGGAGACATAATGAGAAAAAAAATCCATAAAATCATTGTCTGATTTTTAAAGAATTTACTTGCAAATTATGGTGCAAAATAAGTATTTGGTCAATAACAAAAGTTCATCTCAATACTTTTGTTATATATACCCTTTGTTGGCAATGACAGAGATCAAACGTTTTCTGTAAGTCTTCACAAGGTTTTCACACACTATTGCTGGTATTTTGGCCCATTCCTACATGCAGATCTCCTCTAGAGCAGTGATGTTTTGGGGCTGTCACTGGGCAACACAGACTTTCAACTCCCTCCAAAGGTTTTCTATGGGGTTCACTGGAAACTGGAAACTGACTAGGCCACTTCAGGACCTTGAAATGCTTCTTACGAAGCCACTCCTTTGTTGCCCGGGTGGTGTGATTGAGATCATTGTCATGCTGAAAGACCCAGACACGTTTTATCTTCAATGCCCTTGCTGATGGAAGGTTTTCTCTCAAAATCTCATGATACATGGCCCATTCATTCTTTCCTTTACACAGCGGGTCTGACCGGGGCGCTGCGAACAGGAGAATGCAGCAAGCGCTCCGGGGAGGAGCGGGAACCCGGAGCACTCGGCGTAACAGTATCCCCCCATTGGGTCTCCCCCTCTTTTTGGAACCTGAAAATTTGTGAATTAGGTCCTTGTCGAGAATGTTATCTTCGGGTACCCATGACCTCTCCTCAGGGCCGCAATTCTCCCAATCTACAAGAATTTTTTTTTTACCTCTGAGCGTCCTAGACGCGAGAATTTCTTTAACCGAGAAGACATCTGAGGACCCGGAGACAGGAGTAGGAGCAACAACCTTGGGAAAGAAGCGGTTAAGGATAAGCGGTTTAAGGAGAGAGACATGAAAAGCGTTAGGAATACGGAGAGAAGGGGGAAGAAGGAGTTTGTAGGAAACAGGATTGATTTGGCACTTGATTTTAAAGGGTCCAAGATAACGGGATCCCAGTTTATAACTGGGGACACGGAAGCGGATATACATGGCGGAGAGCCACACTTTGTCTCCAGGAACAAAGACAGGAGGAGTTCTTCTTTTTTTGTCGGCATGCTTCTTCATCTGGGATGAGGCCTGTATGAGGGATTTTTGAGTCTCTTTCCAGATGGTGGAGAAGTCCCGGGAAACCTCATCAACAGCGGGCAAACCAGAAGGTGTGGGAGTGGGGAGGGGGGGAAGAGGGTGAAGCTTGGCACGGGGCAGAGTGTTACCAGGACGGGGGCTATGAGGAGGAGACACAGCATAGTCCTGATAGGCCTTGGGGAGACCAGGTAAAGGAGGAGACACTGAGGTTTGACTGACGGGACTGGGAGCAGACGTGAGGCATTTTTTGTGGCAAGAAGCACCCCAGCTCTTGATCTCCCCTGTGGTCCAGTCAAGGGTAGGAGAGTGGCGTTGGAGCCATGGCAGACCGAGGAGGACTTCAGAGGTGCAGTTGGGCAAGACAAAAAGTTCAATTTTTTCGTGATGCAGTCCAATGCTCATGAGCAGGGGTTCTGTGCGGTAATGCACAGTGCAGTCCAATATTACTCCGTTGACCGAGGAAATGTAGAGCGGCTTGGCGAGACGGGTCACAGGGATGTTGAACTTATTAACAAAAGAGGCCAAAATAAAATTTCCCGCAGAACCAGAGTCCAAGAAGGCCACAGCTGAGAAGGAGGAGTTGGCAGAAGGAGAAATCCGTATGGGCATAGTGAGACGTGGAGAAGCAGACTTCAGACCAAGAGACGCCACTCCCACGTGAGCTGGGTGCGTGCGTGCGTTTCCCAGACATGGAGAACGAATAGGGCAATCCACCAAGAAATGTTCGGTACTAGCGCAGTACAGACATAAATTTTTATCTCTGCGGCGAGTCCTCTCCTCATGGGTCAGGCGAGACCGATCCACTTGCATAGCCTCCTCGGCGGGAGGCACAGGGGTAGATTGCAAAGGATACTGTGAGAGAGGTGCCCAGAGCGGTGTGGCCCAAGACAGGGCCTTCCCAGACAGGAGACCATGGCAGAGTCTAGAGTCCCCATCAAATTTGTCCGGCAGGGACAAGCGGAGGTTAGGAGCGGCCGCTCGCTGCGGAGGAGGGGCAGGAGCCGGCAGAGGAGATGGTTGTTGCTGTAGCTGTGACTGAAGTTGCTGTAGCATGGCGGTCAAGTGCAACAGCTGGTGACCTTGTTGGGCGATCAGTCGGGATTGCTGGGCGACCACCGTGGATATGTCAGCGAGACTTGGCAGCGGCACCTCAGCGGGATCCATGGCCGGATCTACTGTCAGGATTCGGCCGGCTGGAGGTGGATCCTCTGTGTCAGAGAGGGATTGGCGTGGACCGTGCCGTCGGACCGGTTCTAAGTTGCTACTGGTATTCACCAGAGCCCGCCGCAAAGCGGGATGGCCTTACAGCGGCGGTAGCAACCAGGTCGTATCAACCGGCAACGGCTCAACCTCTCTGACTGCTGAGATAGGCGTGGTACAAGGGATTAGGCAAGAGCAAGGTCGGACGTAGCAGAAGGTCAGGGCAGGCAGCAAGGATCGTAGTCAGGGGCAATGGCAAGAGGTCAGGAACACTGGCTTGGGATACACAAGGAACGCTTTCTCAAGGCACAATGGCAACATGATCCGGCAAGGAAGGGAAGGCGAAGTGAGGTTATATAGACAGAGAGCAGGTGGAGGCTAATCAGACTGATTGAGCCAGGCACCAATCATTGGTACACTGGCCCTTTAAATCGCAGAGAGCCGGCGCGCGCGTGCCCTAGGGAGCGGGCCGTGCGCGCCGGGACAGCACAGACGGGGAACGAGTCTGGTAAGCGGGCCGGGATGCGAATCGCGAGCGGGCGCGTCCCGCATCGCGGATCGCATCACGGCTAGGGACATTATCGCAGCGTTCCCGGTCAGCGGGTATGACCGGAGCGCTGTGAACAGGAGAATGCTGCGAGCGCTCCGGGGAGGAGCGGGAACCCGGAGCGCTCGGCGTAACACTTTTTCATGTATAAATACCCCTGGATTGTTCTTAGGCACAGAAACTTTGTAAGTGTATAAACAAAACTATTTTTTTGTTAAAAAAAAAAATACACCTCTATCTTCTAATATGCCTTGACCTGCATACTTTACAAACAGATCCGTTTAGATACTGAAAGGTTGATTTCTAATACGGCATCATAGGTACTGTTTTCAGTTAGTATACACACTGGCATTTCTGTATCTAGTTTGGATAATTCCTTATTTATAGCAGTCAACTTCACATTACTGTGTCAGTATGTCCTTAAAACTTATTTGATGTTGTTGTATTTTCTTCTATGTAAAGTTCGGAATGTAAGTCGATTTTTCTGAAAAGAATGTTGGTAGGCATCTTTCTTTTAAAATCTTCTATATTCTTAATAAATATAGCTGCCGTAATAGAAATGTCAGTCAGGAACATATTCACTATCAGTCATTTTTTTAAACCGCATAAAGATGTTCTGTCTATCGGTGTTCGCTCTATACCGCCTTGTGTAGGTGAGCTAAATTATGATGATTTCTGTATCATATTGGCAAAGATGTACAACAAGACCTGTCTCTTCTCCCAAGTATATATGCCTCAATGTACTAGACAGGAAGGTATGTAGTTTTTTGCTTATATTAATCACACTAACTCCCAGTATTCCTGCAGTGTCATTTTCTTCATCCCAGCTCAGCTGGGTCTATACATTTCCTATCACAACTACTCAGGCCACCAGAAAATCACATGCTTTCATGTGTAACAGAAACTGTAGACAATTTCATCATTACTTATCTGAACCATCCTGGCAGCCTTTATCTGTATGTACTGCTAAAGGTATTCCTGCCTTATCTAACAGGACAGGAGAGCAGTGGTATTGTAGGTGAGTCTAAACAATAAGTTATCTCCTAATCGCACTGTCTGATTCTTTAGTGCGTCATATGAGATGTAGTTTCACACTGCTCTCCTACGTGTAAAAGCTGACAAGGAGAAACCCCTCACAAGGAGATAGGCTGAAGCTGTATCTAATATGACAGTCTATACTGTGAGTTATGGGACAAAGGTTCTATATCACTGATCTTTTACTGGTTGCTTTGCATAGGGTTTAGAGAGCAAGGGCAGGTATGAGACTGACCCTTTTTCTCTGCAAAACCAGATGCATCATGGGAAATAAACTGGCTGTATGAGGAAACCATAGAAGAGTGGAAATATAAATCAAGATAGCAGACAACCCTAGTGTGCCACATGAACTAAAATTGGTATAACCAAGGCATACACAACATTATTATGCAAAAATAGCCTATAACACACTATATAAACAAAAAGAAAAATCTGGTGCTTCATGGGCAAACCCTTTTAAAGAGGTTATCCCTAGATTATAAATTATTACCATAGATGACCGACTTCACAGTACAAAATGCCAAAACTAAAGAGCATCAGCACTGGTTTCATTTTCAGAGTGCTGATGCACACCTGAGTGCAGAAAAAGATTATTGCAGGATGCTAATACCTTATCTAATAATTGAATATTGATGTTTATTAAAAATAGGTCTACAATTAGTTATGTGTAATTTCTTTCTGTGGTTTTAGAAACATTGCAAGCATTTTATCAAAAAGTCTGATAAGTGCTGGGATAAGAGTGGGTAAAGTTTCTTGTGATATAAGGGTAGGCTCATACTATGTTCATGCTCCTGTTAGTCGTATCCTTCAGATACTGACATATACTGTTAATGGTAGCAGCATACCTCATTGATTTCTATGGTCAAAATGAGTCGCTCCGTTTGGGACCTATGTCCTATTTGAAAAGTGCAGAATCCCACATTTCCGTCTCCAGTGAAAAAAAGCATATAGGTCCCTAGCGGATAGGCGATAGAAATCATGAGATCGACTGCTCCTGTTAACAGCATATGCCAGCATTATGTTTTAGACAGGATGTCAATGGACATGACCAATGGGGCATGACTGTAGCATTAACCTAACCGTAAAGGGGAAAAACTATGTGGATCTAGCAAATAAGACGTTTTCAAGCTTGTGAGGGTTTTTTGATGGTATACCCAATGGAAGAGAAGTCCTTGCCTCCAAAACATAAAGATCAGAAAGAGAGCTCCCTGAGAATGGTAATTGAGAAAATGAACTCTCTCCCCTCAAGAAATTAAAAGAGGGTGGTGAGGGGAATAATTTTAATAGAAAACTGCGAAACATGATTATAATGGTGTACCTGTTTTATTGCCTCATGGATAGTAGTCTTGTTTTGAACATCTACTTTTGCATTCACCTGATCTAATAAATGGAGATTCAGCTCAATTCTAGTATTATGTTCCTGTTATGTATCTTTGAGTTGACAGATAACCAAATAAAAATCTACCATTAACAAAGCCAAGTAAAGTCCTTAGCACAAAATCAGTTAAAGGTGCTTGTTTTTTGATGTTCCCCTTTTTTCGGGCATTTTTACCTAGTTGAATAGGAGTGCCTTGTAGTGCACCTTTATGTGTCTCCCACAATGTTATTGGGGACACTTACATTTAAAGTATTCTTTGCAAAGTGATTTGTTAAGGCACCAAAATAATCTTGGTCATCTGGTAACTGGGGAATCAAGAGAAACCTCCACTGTACTGTGATCTGACCATAGTGTGCTTAAAGGGGTACTCCGCCACTAGACATCTTATCCCCTACCCAAAGGATAGGGGATAAGATGTCAGATCGCGGGGGTCCCGCTGCTGGGGACCCCCGGGATCTCGGCTGCAGCACCCACCTGTACGGCTTCCGGCAACGCTGGAGGCTTCGGATCCCGACCACAATGGCGGAAGAGCATGACGTCACGACTCCGCCCCATGTGACCTCCCATAGACTTGCATTGTGGGGGTGAGGCGTGACGACACCCGGGGCGGAATTGTGACGTCACGCTCTTCCGCCACTGTGGTCGGGATCCGAAGCCTCCAGCGTTGCCGGAAGCCGTACAGGTGGGTGCTGCATTCGAGATCCCGGGGGTCCCCAGCAGCAGGACCCCCGCCATCTGACATCTTATCCCCTATCCTTTGGATATGGGATAAGATGTCTAGGGGCGGAGTACCCCTTTAAACTATATAAGCTTTGGAACAGAGGTAAATATATGGTCTATGCATGGCAGTTTGAGAGCCTAGTGCTGAGGATTTTGATGGGGGGAGTTTCCGGTGCAGGAACTTGGATATATTGATGCTATCTGCACCAGAGGTCCGAGCTGCCGGCTCCTCTGCTTGCACTGCATGCTTTTATTTTTTATTAAAGGAGAACTGTCGCACAGGAACACCTATCCCCTATCCAAAGGATAGGGGATAAGTGTCTTATCACGGGGGGTTTGACTGCTGGGACCCCCCACGATCTCCTGCACGGGACCCTGGCTCTCCTCGGAATTGGGCATGTCGACCCCAGTACAAAGCGGTAACGGACACTCTATGGGAGAACTGGAAATAGAGCGTTTGGCTATCTCCGGCTCTCCCATAGAGATACATGGAGGGGCGTGTCGGCCACCGCTTTGTGGGTTGGTTGACACGCTCCATTCCCAGCGAGAGCCAGGTCCCATGCAGAAGATTTTTTTGCATGATACTTCTCCTTTAACAATGCATACATCGCGGTTGCCTGGGAAAACAGCAGTCGGACCCCACCTCTGTCCTCCCCTATATTATAAAGGCCCCTCTGTCCTTCCTTGTAGCACAATATGCTACCCTATAGAAAATAGCCCTTTTGTTCTCCCTATAGTACAATGACCCCTTTGTGCTCCCTATAGTACAATGACCCCTCATATGTGGCAAATACCTGTCACACTACTCCCCTGTTGCTCCTCTGTGTTCTGCGGTCACTCCAGTCTCTCGGGGGTTCTCTCCTCTCTCACCTTCTGACATTGGAAGTGTGGGATACAAACACTGCTTACGCTGAAAGTCCCAGCAGCCATGTGCAGTGTGGTTTAACTCTGCGTATGTCTTAAAGGTCCACACACAGTTAAAACACTAGCTCACTCAGGGATCTGGGATGTGTGTGACTGAGCATTACACTCCTTCCTTCTCTGCTCCTTGGATCAGACCTGCGGCGTGGCCTATTTTTTGGTAGAGACCTGGAGCTACAGCTCTTTCAGCCCCTATGTTAACCCAGTGCTGGGTCTATGCAGCAAAATGCTAAGTAGTGGCTGGAAAAAAAAGGTGCGACTTCGTGATGTGCTGCTAATAATGATTAATTTAAATGCCCACAAGAATGGTCCAATGATCGTGGGGTGAGCATGTTGCCTGAGAGACTGGAATAGTTGTGCTCTTCTCTCAGGGCATGGCACCATAGCTTCTAAAAAGCAGTACAGTGGTCCCTCAACATACGATGGTAATCCGTTCCAAATGGACCATCGTTTGTTGAAACCACCGTATGTTGAGGGATCCGTGCAATGTAAAGTATAGGACAGTTGTCTGCAACCTGCGGACCTCCAGATGTTGCAAAACTACAACACCCAGCATGCCCGGACAGCCAACTGTCGCCGCATCCCCAGGGTGTCCCTGACGCTCCGGCAAGGCCTCCCCAGCATCCTCACCACCATCACGTCGCTACACACGCTGCTCCGCACGCTGCTCCACACGCCGCTCCGCACGCCGCTCCGCACGCCGCTCCTATTGGACGACGGGATGGCGTGCGCAGCGAAGTGATAACGACAATGGAGAGCGCCGACGATGCAGGGGATCCCGAAGAGGACGCGCCGTAGCCCCGAGGACAGGTAAGTGATCGTCAGCGGACCACACAGTGCACCGTAAACGGCTATCCGGCGGTAGCTGAAGCAGTCTGTGCTGCCGGATAGCCGTTTATGCGATGGCCCCGACATACAAAAGCATCGTATGTTGATGCGGCCTTCAATATGCGATGGCCTCTGAGACGCCATCGTATGTTGAAATGATCGTATGTCAGGGACATCGTATGTTGGGGGGTCGCTGTACAGGCATTGAAGTGTATGTGACTGCTGTAAGCTGATTAAATGTTAGCTGAGAAAGCATTGGACATGTACTGAACAGCTAGAACTTTGTACAAAAAAATCAGTGTGGTGGTCCTAAAAGAGCAAGGGGATGGCAAGAGCTCCTGTTAGTAACATTAAAGTATGTGCCCTCCTGTTGGAAAGAATATCAAGCTATCTGCAATGTATGCTGTGTGTGGTTGATTTACTCACTTTCATTGCCCAGGGTGAGATCTATGGTGAATCTGTAACAAAATCTGCATGTAACTGATGGGGTTTTTGCTGAGTATTTGTGACAGATCTGGATGAAAAATATCAGACACACATGGAATTACCCTTATGGGGAAGGGAGGTGGGGGGTTCAGTCGGAGTGCCAAGGAAGCACATGCTGTAATACAGTCCTGGCTGCGGCACTTCCTAAAATAAGACAAAGTATCTAGTGGTCCAGTAGGGTAAACAGCTCTGTCTGCATCTTATGCCTCCAAGACCCCATTATACTCTTCACTAGGTCAGATCATAAATTCCAAACCACTTGCTTTGTATGGGTCCATTCACATGTACTGCAAATGTCATGTAGCAGATTTCAATGTAAACCAAAATGATTGAACACAGCCTCAATTCTGCAACAAATCCTGTAGATTTACCCAGATCACATTAACATCATTTTATTCATGTTCTTTTGCACTATTTCAAAAGGTTTCAGAGGAATTCTGCGGCTAATCTACTACTTCACCCCGACATCTGATAGTTCTCCTATGCATGACTATTAACCACCAGGGATATAGTCAGTAGACAGGCATTTTCACAGCACCTGTGATTCTTTATTAATAAGTCATCATAGAGCTTTAATGTGTCATAACTGGTGAGCATGTGTGTTGTAGTAAAGACGTCTTTCCTATCCTTTAAGTGCTGTGAAATCTGAGCAGCAACGTTACCAGAAAACAGGTGCAGGGGACTGCGAATATGATCAGACGAAAATGATGCAATTTATGACAAGAACCAGCTCAGTTCATTACTCAGATATGTTGTTCTTGTGGTTGGAACTCTATACATGTCCGTCAAAGCTGAAACTTTCAAACTGGTGAAAAATACCACATACGGGTTATAGAGTGGCCAAAAGTACTACTGCTCGTGTAGACACAACGGTTCGTTATTGAAGCATACCTGTTGTATCAGGTAACTTTTCAGGATAAGTTGTGAACAAGCCGTTTTCAATAACATGTTTTCAGGATATGTTGTGGCTAGTAAGGAAAAGGTATACTTTATTTGCAAAGTAAGTAAGCGTATACTGTGGGAAATGGTCTGAACAGGAATGACCCATTGGATGTGGACTCTTTTTGACAGGATGCTGACATATATACATACAGTATGGCACAGATTTATCAAACTGTGTGAGAGAGAAAAAATAGAGGGATTTTCCCACAGCAGCCAATCACGGCTCAGGTTTCACTTTACCACAGCTTGTTAGCTGAGCTGTGATTGGTTTCTGTGGGAAAATTAAAAATTAAAATTTTCTCTCTCACACAGTTTGATAAATCGGGGGCCTATATGTATATGTATATATATATATATATATATATATATATATATATATATATATAGATAGATAGAGAGGGTGTATGTGAAGCATATCCCTAAATGCTGTACAATTCAGCTCAGATAAAATGCTGCCCCCATAATGTACTAAAAATTAATTAAAAAAAAGTACAATCAGAAAATAGAAACAGGTGACACATTCCCATTAAAGGGGTACTCCGCCACTAGTCTGATCTCGGGGGTCCTGCAGCTGGGACCCTCGCAATCTCTGTGAAGCACTCTGCATTCCTTAAGGGTACGTTCCCACCTGGCGTATACGCAGCGTGAAATATTTCACGCTGCGCAATATTTACGGCAACAGCGGGAAATACGCTGCGTATTCCTCGCTCACTATACACACAGGGCTTTCCGGCGGCAGCCCTATGTGTGCAGTGAGATTTGGAGGCAGAGCCGCACGTCACAGTCACGCCGACACACGGCCCCGCCTCCAAAACACACTACACATAGGGCTGCCACCGGAAAGCCCTGTGTGTATAGTGAGCAAGGAATACGCAGCGTATTTCCCGCTGTTGCCGTAAATTTTGCGCAGCGTGAAATACGCTGCGTATACGCCAGGTGGGAGCGCACCCTTAGAGCGCTGGGTGTCGGCGGCAGGGGTTCATGACGTCACGTCAGGCCCCCTCAATGCAAGCCCCCTCCCATAGACTTGCATTGATGGGATGTGGAGTGACATCACGACCCCCCACCGCCCGCTCCAACCGTTCGGAATAAAATGTTCCGAACGCTGGGACAGAGGAGTACCCCTTTAAGGAAAAGGTGTTGACAAAGAAAACTACAGATTGTAATATTGTTTTGATTGTTTGAATTGCAATAAACATCTCTCGGAAAGATAAATAAGTAAATAAGGGCTACATTTGTGAAGGCCAGGGCGCCATAGGCAAAATACTGGTGTCCACATGTGACCCCTGCAGTTTGACTCAGCACAAGTGATGTATAATAAAGATTTCGGAAATTAGAAGTATTCTGGAAAGCACCTTACCTTGCGGTTTGGCTTTGGATGTTATGCAGAATTGCTGAGCACTTGCTAAGATCTGTAGCTCGGAACAAACTGATTCATCTATTTCCTCCACTACTGTAAGAGTTCTTTGAACCCTCAACTCCCTGTCACAGGCTCCGCTGTGAGAACATGTAGCAGGCACGGAGGTGATGGGAGTGACTCCTTTCCTTGAAGATCTTACACTTTTTGGATCAGCACTCTTTTCTTTTGTTCCATAGAATAGACTGTTTTCTTTTGTTCTGCATGAATGTCTGTGATTATCATCTTTTTGATAGGAAGGTTGTCTGTTGGAAATTTCCGTACATCTGCACTTCTTTTTCTCTTTAGGCACCTTAAGATGGTGCTCAATGTGTTTCTCTCGCTGAAGATATCCAAAAGGTGAGGGCTGAGAACGCACAATCGACATGTCAAAAGTGTCTATACCAAGGAAGATAGCAAGTGATAAAAAGCCACTGATATTTTCCCTGCTAGCCTCAGTTGTCTGACTCTAACATCAATCCTCTAGAGTTTTTCATAATAGTTCTCTCTTTTATAGCTCTCAATCCCCTCTGCCTATTGGTGTTTCCATCTCAACCAAGCGGATGTTGTTTAATTCTCTGCAGGAGGTTGTCCGGCCTGTCATCCAAGGTGATGGGTTACCATGAAAAGAGAACGAAAGTCAACTAAATTCTTACTGGGATTATAGAAATTAGACTGTAGACATTCTTTACTCAGAACAACACTCAGGTTCCCAGGTCAAGAATTGCACATATCCCTAGTTCGCATTTATAGCTTCATATTATCCTACCAGACAGCCACAGTTTACCTTGAGGGAGCTTCACTAATATGTTTTACACACAATTTAGAGAAATGTATGGCTTCCCTATGCATTTATCCAAGCAAACGATAGAGACATCCTTAGCTCGATCCATTAAATGCAGTCATGTTTGTATAATAACTAAAAAAAAGTCATAAAAGAAGAATTAGGATCACAATACTCTGATTAACCACATTACATCAGATAGCTTGTTGAGCCTTTGCTGTAAGATGAGGCACAATACTCTTATTGAGTACATTGCGGGAGCAGTTCTGGGAAATGAGGCAGTTGTTGGCCGCCCTCTACTTAAAACTCCACAGACAGACAAGAGAAAGTGAATTCATTGCCATGTTTACTTTGGATCTGATACCAAGAAAGATTCTCTTTACCATCCGACAGCATGACACATCCATGGGCCACATGTTTGTTTAAGCACTAGCGTCTTTCACAATAGGCTTGGAGAATTGAATTTCTGCTTGCTGAAGCTTGCACTCTCAGTTTCATCAGTAATGCCAGACAGGGCTAGATAAAGGGTGTCCATTATATAGAGAAAATCTTTTTAGGGGCTCCTAAGAGCCTAGTGAGAATATACATTTCTGGAGCACTTCCATTAGCCATGAATACCTTTGCATCAAACTGGAGTCATAGATAGTTATGGACTGTAAACAGTCTTGCTGTAAACGCTCAAACTAAAGACTCTAGTAACCTCCAGAGAGAGAGCTCTGGCTGGAAAGGGCTGATGAAAGCTGCTTAGCTTCTGAGACATCTTATGTTGTGTCTTTGAGGACTTACCTGCTGGGCTGCATCTACAAGTAGGGTGCTGTACGCATCCATGGTAGGAGTCTATTTCAGCAGCTTTTGCTGTTAAATTAAAAGAAGAAAAGAATTCACTAAGCCGGTGGACCAAAAGGTCTATATACTGTATGACTTTGTAAATTGTCAAAACAAGGTTGTCCTATATGCCACTTTTTGTACCTGTCCCAAAATATATGTAGGGAAAACCATTCAAGAACTGAGGGGCAGTGTTGAAACGTGAGTGGCATCCATACACATGCAGACATTTCTCTTGCAAGGCATATATGGGACAAACCGGGACCCCAAAAATCTCCAATTCTGTGGTATCCGTCAGATCAAACTTGAACCCAGGGGGGAAGCCTGGATGAGATTCTTTTTAAAATGGGTACTCTGCCCCTAGACATCTTATCCCCTATCCAAAGGATAGGAGATAAGATGTCTGATCACGGGGTTCCCACCGCTGGTAGCCCTGCGATTTCTGTGCAGCACCCAACAAGCTGGGTGCAGATGGCTGGGTTGTGACATCACGACCACGCCCCTCGTGATGCCACAACCCCTTAATGCAAGTCTATGGTAGGGGGCGTGGCGGCATTGCCGTGATGTCATGACCACGACACCTGCTCCAAGCGTTCTGAACCAAATGTTCCGAACACTGGGGCAATGGAGTACCCCTTTAAGAAAGTATCTTAATGGATTTTCAGGCTGTAAAGTTTGAGTCTAAATGAAGGATTTTCATATATGGCCTTCTTATAAACTTGGCTGTTTGATCTGATGATGGTTATTTTTACGTCTATTTTTATGTGTATATTGTATCTGATTATTAATAAGATCGCAAAGTTCACCTTCATAAAGATATCATTATTAATGGATTTGGAATATCTGTCCTAAGTGGACTATATTGAGTATGGTAATTAATTTATAAGGTTTCAATTATGTAATGGTCATGATTGATCCCCAACATCACATTTAAAACTCCCTCAGATGGAGTATTATTGATTCTACTGTAGATCTTCTATGTTTTCAAAGATATCTACATATATCAAAACCTGTCCAGAGGAATAGTTGCCCATAGCAACCAATCATATTGCTTCTTTCATTTTTAACAAGGCCTCTGCAAAATGAAAGAAACAATCTGAATGGTTGCTATGGGCAACTGGGCAACTTCTCCTTTGCACAGGTTTTGATAAATCTCCTCCATATAGTAAGGTCATGCTTTAACAAGACTGCCCATTGAAGTGTTCTACTATTCATTTCTAATCATTTTTATATAATACTTACCTGGCCTTTAATATTTTTTGATCTTCAGGACCTAATTTGAGTAATAATTTGCACAAGAATAGAACAAATAAAAAGTATTGATGTATCATCTTTGTTATTATGCTCAATATACTTATCAGTTTGCACAAGAATAGATTTAATAAACATTAAAGGGGTTATCCAGGAAAAAACTTTTTTTTTAAATATTTCAACTGGCTCCAGAAATTTAAACAGGTTTGTAAATTACTTCTATTAAACAATCATAATCCTTTCAGTACTTATGAGCTGCTGAGGTTGAGTTGTTCTTTTCTGTCTAAGTGCTCTCTGATTACACCTGTCTCAGGAACTGTCCAGAGTAGAAGCAAATCCCCATAACAAACCTCTTCTACTCTATGCAGTTCCCGAGAGAAGCAGAGATGTCAGCAGAGAGCACTATTGCCAGACAGAAAAGAACAACTCAACTTCAGATGCTGATAATTGTTGGAAGGATTAAGATTTTTTAATAGAAGTAATTTACAAATCTGTTTAACTTTCTGGAGCCAGTAAATATAAATATATATATTATATAGAGGTATATACCCCTTTTAAGTGGTGGAAAACAATTTTTTTTTTTAATCAGCTGGTGCCAGAAAGTTAAACCGATTTATAAATTACTTCTGTATAAAAATCTTAATCCTACCAGTACTTATCAGCTGCTGTATTCTCCACAGGAAGTTCTTTTCTTTTTGAATTTATTTTCTGTCTGACCGCAGTTCTCTCTACTGACTGCTCTGTCCATTTCAGGAACTGTCCAGAGCAGGTGCAGATTCCCATAGCAAACCTCTACTGCTCTGTATAGTTCCTGACATGGACAGAGGTGTCAGAAGAGAGCACTGTGGTCAGACTGAAAATAAATTCAAAAAGAAAAAAACTTCCTCTGTAGTTTACAACAGCTGGTAAGTACTGGAAGGATTAAGATTTTTCTGTTTAACTTTCTGGCACCGATTGATTTAAAAAATTTTTTTTCCGCCGGAGTACCCCTTTAACCCCTTAAGGACCCAGCCATTTTACACCTCAGGACCCGGCCATTTTTTGCAATTCTGACCACTGTCACTTTAAACATTAATAACTCTGGGATGCTTTTAGTTATCATTCTGATTCCGAGATTGTTTTTTTGTGACATATTCTACTTTAACATAGTGGTAAAATTTTGTGGTAACTTGCATCCTTTCTTGGTGAAAAATCCCAAAATTTTATGAAAAATTTGAAAATTTTGCATTTTTTTAACTTTGAAGCTCTCTGCTTGTAAGGAAAATGGATATTCCAAATAATTTTTTTTTTATTCACATATACAATATGTCTATTTTATGTTTGCATCATAAAATTTACGTGTTTTTACTTTTGGAAGTCACCAGAGGGCTTCAAAGTTCAGCAGCAATTTTCCAATTTTTCACAAAATTTCCAAACTCACAATTTTTCATGGACCAGTTCAGGTTTGAAGTGGATTTGAAGGGTCTTCATATTAGAAATACCCCACAAATTACCCCATTATAAAAACTGCACCCCCCAGAGTATTCAAAATGGCATTCAGTCCGCGTTTTAACCCTTTAGGTGTTTCACAGGAATAACAGCAAAGTGAAGGAGAAAATTCACAATCTCCATTTTTTACACTCGCATGTTCTTGTAGACCCAATTTTTGAATTTTTACAAGGGGAAAAAGGAGAAAATGTATACTTATGTTTATAGCCCAATTTCTCTAGAGTAAGCACATACCTCATATGTCTATGTAAAGTGTTCGGCGGGCGCAGTAGAGGGCTCAGAAGCGAAGGAGCGACAAGGGGATTTTGGAGAGTACGTTTTTTTGAAATGGTTTTTGGGAGGCATGTTGCATTTAGGAAGCCCCTATGGTACCAGAACAGCAAAAATCCCCCACATGGCATACCATTTTGGAAACTAGACCCCTTGAGGTACGTAACAAGGAATAAAGTGAGCCTTAATACCCCACAGGGGTTTCACGACTTTTGCATATTTAAAAAAATAAAAATAAAATTTCACTAAAATGTGTTTCCCCCCAAATTTCACATTTTTGCAAGGGTTAATAGCAGAAAATACCCCCCAAACATTGTAACCCCATCTCTTCTGAGTATGGAGGTATCCCATAAGTTGACCTGAGGTGTACTATGAGTGAACTACAATGCTCAGAAGAGAAGGAGTCATATTTGGCTTTTTGAGACCAAATTTTGCTCGGGGGCATGTCGCATTTAGGAAGCCCCTATGGTGCCAGGACAGCAAAAAAAAAACCACATGGCATACCATTTTGGAAACTAGACCCCTTGTGGAACGTAACAAGAAATAAAGTGAGCCTTAATACCCCACAGGGGTTTCACGACTTTTGCATACGTAAAAAAAAAATAAAAAAAATCACTAAAATGTGTGTTTCCCCCCAAATTTCACATTTTTACAAGGGTTAATAGCAGAAAATACCCCCCAAAATTTGTAACCACATCTCTTCTGAGTATGGAGGTACCCCATAAGTTGACCTGAAGTGCACTACGGGCGAACTACAATGCTCAGAAGAGAAGGAGTCATATTTGGCTTTTTGAGAGCAAATTTTGCTCGGGGGGCATGTCGCATTTAGGAAGCCCATATGGTGCCAGGACAGCAAAATAACCCCCACATGGCATATCATTTTGGAAACTAGACCCCTTGAGGAAGGTAACAAGGACAACATTTTAATTTGCACAGCCCACTGTTCCAAAGATCTGTCAGACACCAGTGGGGTGTAAATTCTCACTGCACCCCTCATTACATTCCGTGAGGGGTCTAGTTTCCGAAATGGGGTCACATGTGGGGTTTTGTTTTTTTTGCGTTTGTCAAAACCGCTGTAACAATCAGCCACCCCTGGCCAAATCACCTCAAATGTACATGGTGCACTCTCCCTTCTGGGCCTTGTTGTGCGCCCCCAGAGCACTTTGCGCCCACATATGGGGTATCTCCGTAGTCGGGAGAAATTGTGTTACAAATTTTGTGGGGCTTTTTTCCCCTTTACCTCTTGTCAAAATGAAAAGTATAGGGCAACACCAGCATGTTAGTGTAAAAAGTTTATTTTTTTTACACTAACATGCTGGTGTAGACCCCAACTTCACCTTTTCATAAGGGGTGAAAGGAGAAAAAGACCCCCAAGATTTGTAAGGCAATTTCTCCCGAGTACGGCGATGCCCCATATGTGACCCTAAACTATTGCCTTGAAATACGACAGGGCTCCGAAGTGAGAGAGCGCCATGTGCATTTGAGGCCTGAATTAGGGATTTGCATAGGGGTGGACATAGGGGTATTCTACGCCAGTGATTCCCAAACAGGGTGCCTCCAGCTGTTGTAAAACTCCCAGCATGCCTGGACAGTCAACGGCTGTCTGGCAATACTGGGAGTTGTTGTTTTGCAACAGCTGGAGGCTCCATTTTGGAAAGAGTGGCGTACCAGACGTTTTTCATTTTTATTGGGGAGGGAGGGGGGCTGTGTAGGGGTATGTGTATATGTAGTGTTTTTTACTTTTTATTTTATTTTGTGTTAGTGTAGTGTAGTGTTTTTAGGGTACAGTCACACGGGCGGGGGGATTACAGCGAGTTTGAGCTGCCGCGCAAAATTTGCTGCATCGCAAACTTGCAGCCCGATACTCACTGTAAGCCCCCTGCCCATGTGAATGTACCCTGTACATTCACAGGGGGGGGACCTCCAGCTGTTGCAAAACTACAACTCCCAGCATGCCTGAGAATGTTTGGGAGTTGTGGTTTTGCAACAGCTGGAGGCACACGGGTTGGGAAACACTGAGTTAGGAAACAATGTTTCCCAACCAGTGTGCCTCCAGCTGTTGCAAAACCACAACTCCCAAACATTCTCAGGCATGCTGGGAGTAGTAGTTCGGCAACATCTTTAGAGCCAGATGTTGCCGAACTACAACTCCCAGCATGCTTGGAGTTGTAGTTTTGCAACATCTGGAGGACTAGTTTGCAGACCACTAATACAGTGGTTCCCAATCTGTGCCCTTCCAGATGTTGCAAAACTACAACTCCCAGTATGCCAAAACTGTCCAGGCATGCTGGGAGTTGTAGTTCTGCAACATCTGAAGGGCAAGATGTTACAGAACTACAACTCCCAGCATGCCTGGACAGTAAGGGCATGCTGAGGATGTGTAGTTTTGCAACATCTGGAAGGGCACAGTGGTCTCCAAACTGTGTACCTCCAGATGTTGCAAAACTGCAACTCCCAGCATGCCCAGACGCCAAGGGCTGTCTGGGCATGCTGGGAGTTGTAGTTTACAGGGTCCTATTACAGCAATGCATGTCGCTTTACGGCGACGTGCATTGCTGTAAAGGGCCCGACCGCGGCTGAAGATCTACTCACCTGTCGCCGCCGCCGCCGTCTTCATCGTCTGGATCCGGGTCTTCAGGGACGAGGTAAGTACCGGGGCCGGTCCCCAGCACTCCCCCGTCCCCTGCCGCGTCCTCCGGTCTTCCTCCCGTCCTCTCCGGACTTTCAGGGGCCGGGCAGGGCGGGAGGAAGTAACCGCCCCCCCTCCTGCGATTGGTCGGTTAACTAACCGACAGATCGCAGGGGATCGGAGGAGGTGGCCGGCTTGCCACCTCGCTCCGATACTCCAGCATGGTCCTGGCTGTCTGCGACAGCCGGGATCATGCAAAATTACCGGGCGGTCGGGTCCCAGAGACCCGATCAGCCCGGTATCGCCGCAGATCGCAAGGGCGATTTCCCTTGCGATTTGCGGCGATCGCCGACATGGGGGGCCTACATGGCCCCCCTCGGCGTTTGCCCTGGATGCCTGCTGAAGGATTTCAGCAGGCATCCAGTTCCGATCTCTGCCCGGCGAGCGGCAGAGACCGGAAAACGCCATGACGTATGCATACGTCATGGGTCCTTAAGACCCAGGGTGTGAAGACGTATGCATACGTCATGGGTCCTGAACAGGTTAAAGGGTACTCCACTGGAAAACTTTTTTTTTTTTTTTTTTTTAATTCAACTGGTGCCAGAAAGTTAAACAGATTTGTAAATTACTTCTATTTAAAAATCTTTATACTTCCAGTACTTATCAGCTACTGTATGCTCCAGAGGAAGTTATTTTCTTTTTGAATTTCCTTTCTGTCTGACCACAGTGCTCTATGCTGACACCTCTGTGCATTTTAGGAACTATCCAAAGCAGTACAGTGATTCCCTCAACTTACAATGGCCTCAACATGCAATAGTTTCAACATACAATGGTCTTTTCTGGATCATTGTAACTTGAAACCAGACTCAACATACAATGTTACAGACAGTCCAGATCTGCGAAACATGTCAATGGCTGGAAGAACCGATCAATCAGAATGGGCATTCACTGGTAAAACACCTGTATTACTGAAGCATATGCACTGAATTCCTGTCTGGTAGCTCCCCCTACAGTACAGGGAGGTATTACATGTTCTGTACTACTCTTTACCTGTGCCAGGGTAACTGCTCCTTTGGAGACCAGGTGAGGACAGCTTGTTTTTTAGGACATTGCGTGTACTGTACAGGACCCTGAAGAAGCTCCTGTTCTCTACATAGACAGTGATTTAGAGTTCCCAGCAGATCTTTCTTACTTTTATATGTAAGGATTTGCTTTATCTGTATTAGTTATCTACTTACTTTTCTTTAATCCTCACTGTTTTCCTATTTTTGGATGACATTTTGGTGGCTTCAGAACCAATTACCAGGTTTCCATAGAGTTATGGTCTCAACATACAATGGTCGTCCTGGAACCAATTAATATTGTAACTTGTGGGACCACTGTATAGGTTTGCTATGGGGATTTGCTCCTACTCAGGACAGTTCCTGACATGATGCCAGCAGAGAGCACTGTGGTCTGACAGAAAGGAAATTCAAAAAGAAAAGAACTTCCTGTGGAGCATATAGCAGCTGATAAGTACTGGAAGGATTACGATTTTTAAATAGAAAGAATTTACAAATCTGTTTAACAAAACAATGATTTCCAGTGGTGTACCCCTTTAAGTATTGATTTCTCCTTTTAATATGCCTACCGGTCTTAAATAGTAACTACCAATAATTCATCTGACGTGATGAAATGATGGACATTATGCAGACTCAGTATGGCAGTGAAGCTTGGGTTTTAGTACCGTCCTTTGGTGCGCAGTTAGTGAGATCAGAGATGTGATTGGCAGAATCAATCATGATGTCACAAGCAGAGGGCATAAAAGCCCATTTTGTAGCTATCCATTCTCAGTCTGCTATTGTTCCTCCTTGAGAAAGCCATGCGTAAGTGGTGAAACATCTAGGAAGTTAGCGGTGTTCATGTTTTTAGTTAGCAGCTTCAGGATATGTGATGAAATGAAGGTAAACAGTAAATAAAAACAGTGTGGAGGCAACATTTGCCGTGCATACTGCTGATGCCCTGGCATCACTGGTATCTGTAATAGATCAATCCCAGCAACCTCTCAGGAGGTGCACATACGGATTAATCCCTGGTGTGGCCCATTACAGTAGGGCACTTATATAGGTGTCTATTCCTAGTGCACCCTCCACGAATAGAGTGTGTAATAAATACATCCATATTTAATGAAGCAGTGATTTAAATCTTGTATATCCACTGTCATTTCAGAATTTTAATAGCACTAATAAAAGCTATGTCTTAGTGGATAAGGGTATTTGTGCCCTTCTAGGCACATCAGTTGTGTGTATCTCAGCAAGGGACACCTCTGTGAGAGAGCAGCTGACATTGGTCTTGACTGAAGGGCGATGTAACTGTGATAGTGAGAGTTGTAGTGGGCGAGCAGTGACCAGAGAGGTCAATATTCTCCACAGCATATCTTTTCTTCCTCTGATAGCACCTTATACCCCATTGGCAACATATTCGTCCCAGGGCAGCATACCTTTTATACTTACCACTGCCAGACATCCATACCTTCCCTTAATGCAACACACACTATCATCTCTGACTACAGCAGCATACGCAGCATATTCAACCCTATTCTACAAAGGGTTTATTACTCTAGAAGAAATATGGGCAGTTCTCCCCTGTGTTGTCAGTTTATATAATTGTAACTCATATCACCGTAGTATAAACCTCTGATCAGATCGTAGTATTTATAAAACATAACCTTTATTCAAGTCTTAATAATAAAAAAATCCACAATAAATATGGACTACAAAAAACAAACAAATGTGGGCAACTGGTGTATTAAATAAGAAAAATACAAACCTCCTTAACAGGGTCGCCTCAACCACAGTGCCGGTCCCTGACCCAAATAAGTGAGGGGAAAAATAACAATCAGACAGACAGGCCTGTCTCTCTGTTTTTTTTTTTGTCACTTATTTAGGTCAGGGACCGGCACCATGGTTGAGGCGACCCTATTAAGGAGGTGGATCCCTCAAAAGGCAGGGTCAGAGTGATGGGGGACAGTAAAGGTTAGAGTGCACTTTACCTTATACCATCAACATGAGTCTTATCATGTATCTCTAAAGTAATATTGGTTTATTTCTCTAACTACAAATATTACCTTATCTCTATATATCTACTCCCTCCTATCCTTGGCACCATAGTCTGTACACCCATTTTGTTGTGGGGGGTTTGTATTTTTCTTATTTAATACACCAGTTGATCACTTTTGTTTGTTTTTTGTAGTCCATATTTGTTGTGGATTTTTTTTATTGTTAACGGGGTTATTCAGGAATAAAAAAAACAGAGCTTTTTTCTATTAAAAAACGCTTACCATCTGGGTGTGGTTTTGCAGCTCAGTTCCATTGAAGTGAATGTAGCCAAGTTGTAATACAACACCCAACCTGGAGACAGACAGGGAGCAGTTTTTGAAACAAAAAAGCTCTGTTTTTTTAATTTCTGGATAACCCCTTTAAGACTTGAATAAAGGTTATGTTTTATAAATACTATGATTTGATCAGAGGTTTATACTTTCAGTGATGCTACACAAGGTATCACTTAAACAACACAATGTAACTCCAAGTCAATCACACTTCTGTGAAATCACACTGTCCACTCAGGAAGCAACACTGATTGACAATCAATTTCACATGCTGTTGTGCAAATGGAACAGACAACATGTGGAAATTATAGGCAATTAGCAAGACACCCCCGATAAAGAAGTAGTTCTGCAGGTGGTGACCACATACCACTTCTCAGTTCCTATGCTTCCTGACTGATGTTTTGGTCACTTTTGAATACTGTCTGCGCTTTCACTCTAGTGGTTGCATGAGACGGAGTCTACAACCCACACAAGTGGCTCAGGTAGTGTAGCTCATCCAGGATGGCACATCAATGCGAGCTGTGGCAAGAAGGTTTGCTGTGTCTGTCAGCATAGTGTCTAGAGCATGGAGGTGTGGTAAGCCTCTGGGGTAGGGGTAGTGTAATCAGGGCTTTGCTTCAGTATATCAGGGGTTAAGGTTAACCCTATTGTTCGTGACGCCAGGCTGAGGGCTAGTATGCTGAGGTAATTCTCCGGCCTATCGCCACCCTTCCCAGTAACGATAGGTGCATGCAAATAATGACTGAAGGTCCACAAGGTATTTGAACTTGAACTTGGTAAACTTTACTTAAAGTCTTGGGGTACATCCAATGAACAGTAACAGTCTCATTCAAACAGTCTCCATACACTTCAGTGACTGACAGTTGTTGCGGACCTTGACTTTTGTTATACGTCTCAGAATTTAAGGTTAATTGTGAAGATCCGTCCGGATTTAGGGGATAGATAAGGTCCGGTGATCTTGCAGAGTGCTTAGGGATTGATACACTCACGGTTTGTAATGATCAGCCGTCGCCGTCGATGAAGAGGTGCTACTGGCCATCCTCCCTGGCAGTATCACCCCCATCATCCATCGGCAGGATCATCCTCCTGGCAGGAGCACCGCCATCATCCACCATCAGGATCTGCTGATGGAGGTGCTACTGCTGGGGGGGGGTTGCTGGTGGATGATGAGGGTGCTACTGCCAGGGGGGGAGCATTAGGTAGGCAGCAGTTCCCCCACTTTAGGTAGGCAGCAGTTCCCCCACATTAGGTAGGTAGCAGTTTCCCCACATTAGGTAGCATATTTTCCCCACATTAGGCAGCATAGATTCCCCACATTTGGTACCAGTTCCCCCACAGTAGGTAGGTACCAGTTACCCCACATTAGGTAGCAATTTCCCCACATTAGGTAGCACAGATTCCCCACATTAGGTAGTAGTTTCCCCACATTAGGTAGCATAGATTCCCCACATTCGGTAGCACATGTTCCCCACATTAGGTAGCATAGACTCCTCACATTTGATAGCACAGATTCCCCACATTAGGTAGCAGTTTCCCCACATTAGGTAGCATAGACTCCCCACATTAGGTAGCATAGACTCCGCACATTTGGTAGTAGTTTCCCCACATTAGGCCACAGGTTCCCCTGCAGGTTCCCCACAATGGGTCAAAGTCTCCCCACATTAGATCGCTGGTTCAACCCCCCCCCCCCACACACACACACAAAAAAAACACATACAATACAGAGAGACACACAAACACACACACAGTCAGAGAGACACACACTCACAGACAGACACACACACAGAGTCACACAGTCACACACACACAGAGTCACACACAGAGTCGCACAAATCCACACACACACACACACAGAGTGTCACACACACACAGAGTCAAACACACATACAGTCACACGCACAGAGTCACACACACACACACACAGAGTCACACACAGACAGAGACACACAGACAGAGATGGAGACAGACAGAGAGACAGACACACACACTCACCCATCCAGCGGAGTGATCCTTCTCTCCGGGCGCCCTGCGAGTGACGTCACTGACGTCCTCCTGCGCGGCCATGCGGTGGCACGTCAGACGTGGGAGTAGAGGCCGGGCACAGTGGTGCTGACGGACGGGCGCACCGCACACACAGCGCAGGTGAAAGCTGGGGGGGGGGGGTCGGTGTTGACAGGCTGGAGGCTGGTTGGGCACAGATGGGGGGTGTCGGTGTAGCTGGGGAGGCGAGGTGGGTGCTGCGGAGCGTCTTGGTGTCACCCCATTAGGTTGGTGTCACCCGGTGCGGGCCGCACCCCCTGCACCCGGGTTGCAACGCCACTGTTCAGGAGACCATCCGCCACCTCATCAGGAGCATGCTCAGGCGTTGTAGGGAGGTCACACGGGCACGTGGAGGTCACACACACTACTGAGCCTCATTTTGACTTGTTTTAAGGACATTACATCAAAGTTGGATCAGCCTGTAGTGTGGTTTTCCACTTTGATTTTGAGTGAGACTCCATATCCAGACCTCCATCGGTTGATACATTTGATCTTGGATGTGTTATCTTAGTGTTCCCTTTATTTTTTGAGCAGTGTATTTTTGGAACTACCTCTGTGTTTATCTTGGAGGAGTTGGACTCTCCTAATAGATTAACCCTTTCCCGACCACATGACATACATGTACGTCATGGGTCGACTCCCATTCTAAAACGCGGGGCCACGGCTAATAGCGGGTCGGGCCCGGGTCCTAGCAACGGCCGGGACCTGTGGCTAATAGCGCATGGCAGTGATCGCGGTGCCGCACGCTATTAACCCTTTAGACGCGGCGTTCAAAGTTGAACGCCGCATCTAAAGTGAAAGTAAACTAATGCCGGTTAGCTTAGGGAGCTGTTCGGGATCCCAGCGGCGAAATCGCGGCATCCCGAACAGCTTACATGATAGCCAGAGGGTCCCTACCTGCCTTTATGCTGTTCGATCGCCGAATGACTGCTCCGTGCCTGAGATCCAGGCATGAGCAGTCAAGCGGCAGAATCATTGATCAATGGTTTCCTATGAGAAACCAGTGATCAATGTAAAAGATCAGTGGGTGCAGTGTTATAGCCCCCTATGGGAGCTATAGCACTGCAAAAAAAAAGTGAAAGAAAAAAAGTGAATAAAGATCATTTAACCCCTTCCCTAATAAAAGTTTGAATCACCCCCTTTTCCCATTTAAAAAAAAAACTGTGTAAATAAAAATAAACATATTTGGTATTGCCACATGCGGAAATGTCCGAATTATAAAAATATATAGTTCATTAAAGCGCACGTTCAATGGGGTACGCGCAAAAGAATTCCAAAGTCCAAAATAGCGTATTTTTGGTCACTTTCTATATCATGAAAAAATGAATAAAAAGCGATCATAAAGTCAGATCATTACAAAATTGTACCGCTAAAAACCTCAGATCACCACGCAAAAAATGAGCCCTCATACCGCCCCATACGCAGAAAAATAAAAAAGTTATAGGGGTCAGAAGATGACAATTTAAAACGTATAAATTTTCCTGCATGTAGTTATGATTTTTTTCAGAAGTACGACAAAATCAAACCTATACAAGTAGGGTATCATTTTAACCGTATTGACCTACACAATAAAGATAAGGTGTCATTTTTACTGAAAAATGTACTGCGTAGAAACGGAAGCCCCCAAAAGTTGCAAAATTTTGTTTTTTTCTTCAATTTTGTCGCACAATGAATTTTTTTTTACGTTTCGCTGTATATGTTTCGGTAAAATGACTAATGTCACTGCAAAGTAGAATTGGTGGCGCAAAAAATAAGCCATCATATGGATTTTTGGGTGCAAAATTGAAAGAGTTATGGTTTTTTAAAGGTAAGGAGGAAAGAATGAAAGTGCAAAAACAAAAACCCTGGGTCATGAAGGGGTTAATCGTCCCTGTCTCAGTGACTTTGTTCATTGTAGCTCAGCCTGGAGTGATTTTTGGTTGGCAGATAGAGCGACAGGGTATGATAGGGCAGAAGCTCAAGCAACACCAATACCACTTCTGTCTTGATGCCAGGTAATGGACAGTTATAAATATGGTACACCAGCCATAATATTTATTTAAATATACAATGTTACAGACAAGATTTTTTATAATGCACGAATAAAGCTAAGACACTTAAGAAAAGATTCAGAAGCTATGAAATGTTTAAGAGTTAAATTATGGGACCTCTGAAAGTAGACAGAGCACAGCATACAATGTATATTCCTGAAACATAAAACTTGTCTTATAACCATTTTCTGTTCTTCTCTGTTTTTATCTTAAAGGGTGATTCCCATCTGATAGTTATACCGCTAGGATATGCCCTCACTTTTTGACTAGATTGCATTCTGTAAGACATATTTGATACGAGAAAAGAAAATAATATAAAAAGTTCCACCCTGCGTAAATGAAATAAAATAAAATCAGTTCACTATAGAGTAAATAATATGTCCACCCAAGTAGCATGAGATCCAGTATACTGTACTGTAAATTTCTTATAAATCAGTAGTTTACATTACAACAATAAAGGTATTTAGTGCATGTATGTGAGGTTATAAGATAAAGAGCAGTTCAAGTAAAAAGTATCGGGCACATTTATAGAAACTAGTGCAAAACATGTTCATGGAGGTTGGACTCAGCATCAGTAAGTTCACAGTCTCAATTTTCTAAGGCCCAGTCCACATCTTGGTTGTGGGTTCAGTTTTTTAATAGAAGCTATGGTGCTGTGCTCAATCCATCATACAACACATTTCTACAGTAGATGCTCAAAATTGTAGAAAAAGCCAGCACACAGGATAAAACCATGGAAAACTTTAATGAAAAAAATTCATAAAAACCTTGAGGGCGGCAGAACCGCCCTCAAGGTTTTTAATGGATTTTTTTCTTTAAAGTTTTTTCATGGTTTTATCCTATGTGCTGGCTTCTTCTACAATTTTTGGGATCTACTTGGAGGTTGCTGCGCACATCCCAGGTGAGTTGAGGACTCTTTCTAAATTTCTACAGTGTTTGACCATGTGCTATGGGCTAAGTTGGGTTCGATTGTGCTGTCATTGCAGCAGCAAATAATAATGCAATATGGTGCTTTATTCTAATTATTATTCAAATGATGCAGAAATGTGGATGGAAGTTCCACATGGATAGGAAAAGAAAGCTAGAATCTGCTTGCTGGCGACAACTTTGTAATACTGTCTATACACTATTTTCTATAAATACATACATCTTTCTTTTACTATTCATTTGAAGGGATGAGGAACACTGTCTGTTACCCTTTTAAGAGTACAAAATGAATGTAATAAAGCTATAGAAGAGAGCTAATGCAATTCAAGTAAAGATATTGCTGAGGTTTAAAGGGAAACTGACAGCAGGTTAAAAGAATTAAACCTACTGATATAATCTGATACACAGGGGACACATTAATATTGACCCTCTGCAGGGAGTTACATCAGTGTAGAGGGCCGGATAAATATTCATGAAGAGACACTGTTACAGCAGCGGGCAGCCACGGATCGGTGCACCTAGAACACCCTCATCTACATATTGTTAAAATTAATGTTACATAAATATGGCGCAGGGGAGAGGTAAAATAATGGTACAAAGTTAATAAGGGTCCCTTGCCCTATTAGCTCATGTCAACAGGTTATATTCTACTCTCCTGATGTCAGTGTTCCTTTAAGTTGTTCATACATATTTAGCTTGTAGTATAACAATAAAATCTATGAAGGGACGATAAAACATCTGCTAATGCTTATCTATACGAAACATACAGTCGTCATTTAAAAATATTCAACATAGTCATTCCTCTTGACCCAAAAATGGACACCTGATCTCCAGCAACATAACAGGCCAAGGAATGCTTTCTGACAAGACAGTTAGTGTAGCTGTAACTTGTCACATGATAAATACTTCTTACTGTGCAAACTAACAGTATTGTAATATTAATATACATAAAAAAATTTAAAAAAAACAACACACATTTCTCTTCTCAAAATCGAAAACACAATACTTAGAAATATGACACATATAAAATATAAAATCAGTCTCCTACCATCATCATTCTTATATTATAAATGCAATTACTCATAGTAAATGTGCCAGACAACACTCTCTGGCCGAGCCTGAACATCTCTATTTTGTTCATGTGAAGGAAATTACAATAAAAAAGGCAACGTTCAATGTTTTCTCTTGTGATTTTAAGGCAGGATAGGTAAAATTGCATGATACGAATGTATATATATATATATATATATATATATATATATATATATATATATCATATCACATTTAATAGAACACACTACTACGAGAACAAACTCAACATAAAAGTGTCATAGACTTTGGGATCCCCAACTACTTGAGTGCCGTGGCTTGAGTGACGCATCTCTCGGTAGCAGTGTATAGGGAGAGTAGCATCACTCAGTGGGACCTGCTTTAAAGGGGTACTCTGTATGACAAGAGAATTGTTCATGCATTTCTAACCAGCATTTCCCACATAAATGAAACATAATAATGAACAATTAACCCATAGAACATACTGTATATGAATATAAAAGCCTCCTTCAGATGTTCTTCATTCTCCAAGTACATCAAGTACATAGACTACCAAGTCCAGGTACATTTTTCATTTTATCTCTAGACTTAAATAATGATCCTTCTTTCAAGTAAAATTAGATGTATTCTACCTGTAACTCATCAAGCACATGCAGCCAAGACATTTCTTAACCACTTGGAAGAAACAACCCCACCTATTAAAAGGTCTTAAGGTTCACAGTCTATGGCTGGTACGGAATTGCTAGTACAGGAGGTAGACTCATAGCAAGGCTCATGAGCAAATATCATCCAATGATGCAGTAACGCTTTCAGGTAGAACCATCAGACTGTGGCAGGTAGAGTTTTGGATCTCCAGGAAAAGGCTGTGCTGGTGCTTGATTGTAGTGACCAGCCAGGAAGGTCCCAATGGAGCCGAGGATGAACAGCGAGAACATGATCAAGAAACAGACTCTGTCTATTACTCGACCTATTAAAATCCACTCCTCGTTCTCCTAAAACATTAAATACAATCAGTTATCCATCACAAAATTTTACTTATATCAGCTCCTAAATATGTATGTAGCAGAAATTCAGCCACATGGGTTAGCCACATGGGTTATCTGTTGTCATTTATCTTTTCCACATCTAATGGTATGACTGTGGCTTGTAATTGATTCCTTCAGTTCTATCAATGGATGTGATCCAGTTGGTTCTCTTCAGTTCTGTCAGACTGTGGTAAAAATAACAGCTGGTTTGGGAACTAGGGAAAAGAGAGTTCCCAACCCCATTTCCCTGGGTTCAATCATAATGTCATCCTTCAGATGTGGATTCAATTTTAAAACTGGCATCTGTGCTGAAACTATGGATTGCATCCTGGGGCATCAGAAAATTAATAGTGTAAAAATGCCTCCGGGACAGGGGCAAGAGGTGGGTTCCCCAACTACTTGAGTGCCGTGGCTTGAGTGACGCATCTCTCGGTAGCACTGTATAGGGAGAGTAGCATCCCTCAGTGGGACCTGCTTTAAAGGGGTACTATGCCCATAAGATAAGATTTCTGATTGTGGGGGTCCCGCCCCTGGAGACCCCCGCGATCTCTCTGCTGCACCCAGCATTCGCGTAGTGCATCGGGAGCAGCACCGGAGGCTTGTGATGTCACGGCCATGCCCTGCTCATAACATCATAGCCACGCCCCTCAATGCAAGTCTATGGGAGGGGGCGTGACGGCCATCCCACCCCCTTCCATAGACTTGCATTGAGGGGGCATGGCCGTGACGTTACGAGTGGGGTGTGGCTGTGACATTACAAGCCTCCACCCCGCATCGCCAGTCATCCGGCACAGAGAGAAGTTCGCTCTGTGTACCGGATGTCTGGGGTGCCACAGTCGAGATCGCAGGGGTCTCCAGCGGCAGGACCCCCGCGATCAGACATCTTATTCCCTATCCTTTGGATAGGGGATAAGATTTCTGGGGTGGAGTACCCCTTTAAGGACTAGTAACCTGAAATGCCCAAGCAAAATAAATCAAAGTGTCCCTCAACCGTGATGCCTGCATCAGTTATATGCTGCCCAGGGTAGTACAAAAGTTATGAAAGGTTTCCTTTAAGGATATGTTCACAAGCAATGTATATGCTAAGGATTTCACCAGGGATGTGCACAGACATTTTGGGGGGCAGGGGATCAAGTAGGAAAAAAGGGCATTTCTATTAAAATAAAAAAATGTTTGTAAAAACCTTAACATAACACAATTCCTGAGGGAAGGGACCTCCGGCAGTCATGTCACCTGAATGGGACCTGCATCACCTCACGGAGGTCCCAATCAGTGAGGGCATTATAGGGCAGGTGCATTAAAAGGGCAGAGGCTCAAGCCCCTTTCGAGTCTGTGTGCAAATCCCTGGTTGGAAAAAATCTTAGGATTTCTTTGTGGATTTTATGCTGCATGGGATGATAGAAATAATAAAAAAGTAATTATTAGAACTTGCTAATAATAAGCTGTGGATTTTACCTACTGATTTCCTTGTGTGAAATCCGCAGTGTATAATCTATAGTGAACATTCCCTAGGAGTGGATCCAAACAGGGTTTTTCCTGGTCACTAGATGTGTGAATGGACAACCCAGCATTATATATGATCCTGTCACCATAACATGTAGTTTTTCAAGACATTTTGAAGACTTACACTTTTAAACTCATTCTTTTCTCTGGTGGTCCTTGCGATGTGGTTACAAGCTTCCACCGTGTCTCGTATCTCTGGAGCAGCTTGACTTAGACTGTGGATAAGATCTTGTACAGTGCCATTGCCTATTCCTTTGCCTTAAATTAAAAGAAAAATATTGTATATTAAAGCAAATATTTTTTTTTTACAATTATATTTTGCAGCTGAGGTCTTCTAGAGAGAAACTTACCAATTTTTTCTAACACAACCTTCATGAGTCCATCTCTCTGCTTCTGTTTCTCAAACATGAGTTCGCTCCTCGGTTTCCTTAACATGTATTCATCAGCTTTTATTATTAACCGAAGAGAACTGCTGCGACGTGTAAGTGGCATAGGTTCAGGCGCTATGTCGTTTTGGCGGAGGTGCATTTTAAGAAGTCCAGGCAGCTTTCTCAAGAAGAGCTGTGCAAAAAAATGTCATTGATGTTAAATGTTATTATAGTTACAGAACAAGGTCAAGGACTAGGAAAAGTGGGATACTGTTTATTCGAGAAAAATTGGAATCTTAAATCAAGATAGCAATGATGTCATAGAATGCATTAGTTGATGCTTAGCTAATTTGATCGCCATTGATCATTAAGCTGAGCATTGACTAATGTGTTCTTTTGTGTTAGCAATCAGCTTTTTATGGAATAATACAATTAAAGATGTACTACGGTGGAAAACAAAACACTTTTTTTTTTTTTTAAATCAACTGGCTCTAGAAAGTTAAACAGATTTGAAAATTTTAAAAGTTTTGAAACTTCTATTTAAAAATCTTAGTCCTTCCAGTACTTATCAGTTGCTGTATACTACAGAGGAAGTTGTATATTTCTTTTCTGTCTGACCACAGTGCTCTTTGCTGACACCTCTGTCCATGTCAGGAACTGTCCAGAGTAGGAGCAAATCCCCATAGCAAATGTCTCCTGCTCTGGACAGTTCCTTACATGGGTAGAAGTGTTAGCAGAGAGCACTGTGGTCAGACTGGAAAGAACAACAACAAAGAACTCAACTTCCTGTGGAGCATACAGCAGCTGATAAGTACTGGAATGATTAAGATTTTTTTAATAGAAGTCATTTAAAAATCTATTTAACTTTCTGCTACTAGTTGATTAGAAAAAAAATTGTTTCCCACTTGAGTACCCCTTTAAAAAGTTAGGTTCTAACAGATGACCGGTTTCCTTTCGATGGGGCTTTTCACAATGAGTCTTGCTGCCAGAATCCCCTGTGATCCCATGTTATCATCAGGGGGATTAGCCAGTGAGTTTTCTGCAGGGGAAATTATTTGGTGATATGAATAAAGAAGATTGAAGTCCTCTCGATAGCAAGTGCCCTGATATGAATAAAGAGGATTGAAGTCCTCTCGATAGCAAGTGCCCTGATTATATTCTACTTACGGATATTATTATTGAAAAATGATTGCTACCTTTTGTATCCTGATGTACTGCATCGAAGTCTTTTAAAATGTTATATATTTAATATGCAAATTGGAGGCATGGTTTGGATGCCAAGCTAAGTGGTTGCACGCTCTGTAGCTCCCGCCGCTCAGCACTGTATATCCTGCAATTCTCCGGAATTAACAGGCGGTTCCTACCCCTGTGGATCTCCGGTGTCGGGTGAAGGCTCCGGGACCCTGCTGGTGCGCGGTGGTGGCAGGAGCGGCAATCTGGTGGGGAGCTCTCCTGCCGGGGGGCGGCGGACTCTGTACCCGGCGATCTCCTGAAACGGGTGCTGGCTTATTCTGCAGTGGCTGTCCAGTGGTTTCTTCTCTGCTCTCCGGTCGGCTGTTCTTGTTGGTCCCTGGCCTGAGCTGCATCGCTTTGGAGGTGAGGAGGGGGAGCCGCCATAACAGGCTACGTGGGCGTGGCTTCCCCCGTTGACCAAGATTACTCCGGGGCTCCTGAGTGCAGGCCTGGTATGGTGTTCATGCGGCTCCTGGCTGAATCTGTCGCTGCTGGGCTGGTTGGACTCCCTGCAGTTGCCATCTGTATTCCTGCTGCCCTTTGCCTTACCATAAAGGGTGGCTAATTTCCTCCTATATGGCTGGATGGTCTTCTCATCCTGCTGTGCCTACTGCTGCTGGGCCATCTCCTGACCATCTCCTCTTTGCCAGGATTAAGGGGGCTCTCCACTGCCTGCTCCTGCATTCTTCTATAGGCCTGTGAGTACATTGGAGGGAGGCTGTTGTCTTGCTGGGACTTGTGGTGCTTGGTGGTCAGCCGGAGACCTTTGCTATCAGCTGTAGGTGCTGCTCCTGCCTAGAGTGATTCTGCTTCTGGAATACTGGGACTGTGTGTCTAGTGACGTTCTACCTGCTCTCTGTGTGGCACTGCTGATCATGGGTGGCCCTCGCAACAAGAATAAGAAATCCAAAGTGTATGCTGAGGCCTCTTGGCCGACTTCTGATGAGGAGGCTTCCTTTGAAGATGGGTCCTCTCTGGTGGCCCCTCTCAGCGAGACCTTGTGCTCAGACTCCGCTTGTTTCTAAAGTTTCTGTGCAGATGGCGAAAACACTGAGCCAGTTCCCCAGAGCTAACAACTGTCCTAGGGGTGATTCTCCTGGCCCACCTCTGTCACTGTTTGAAGGGTCTCCGACCCCCCCGCAGCCGCACTCTCCTGAACAGCCTGTCTATGATGCTACAGCTCTGGATCATCGATTCTCGGAGCTCTTGATGGCCTTTACCTCCTGCCAATCTGTTATGGTGACTAAAGTGGATGAGCTGCTGCAGAAATTTGTTATCCTGCGTCATGAGACCCAAAAGATACGTGAAGCGCAGGGTCTCTAAGGTGGAAGATGCCTTACAACCCTTGCCGGAGCGGGTTGATTCTCTACAGCGTCAGGTTACGGGAGTCCTGAGTCGGATGGATGATATGGAGAACCACTTGAGGCACAATAACATCCACCTCGTGGGCCTCCCTGAGAAGGTGGAGGGGACTGATCCCATGCTGTTTCTGGAAACCTGGCTGAAGGAGATTCTCCCTGTATACACCTTCTCTCTCTACTTCTCTGTCAAGCGGGCCCATCTTGTTCCAGCTCATCCCCCTCCTCCGGGTGGACCTCCACGTCCTTTCCTGGCCAAACTTCTTCACTTTCGGGACAGAGATGTTATCTTCCGGGCTGTTAAGATCAAGGGTGAGGTCATCTGTGAGGGAAGCAGAGTGTCCTTTTATCCAGATTTTTCTGTGGATCTTCGCAAGCAGCGGGTGCAGTTCACGGAGGCCCGGGCAAAGCTGCAAGCCAAAGGCTACCGTTACTCCATGTTGTATCCTGTTCGTCTCCGAGTGGTGGATGGGGCCTCTACTAAGTTCTTCACTTTCCCAACTGACGCTCTTCATTAGGTGGATGCTGCCCCTCCAGTCAGGCCTCCGGACTGTCTTGCTACGGACTGCTCGTTGTGGTGGGATATTCTTTTTAGGTAGTGGTTAGGGAGTTAGTTCCTATTTAGGGCCTCCACAGGTTCCTGTCTCCCTGGGGCCTCTCTGGGTAGTTTCCTTAGTTACCGTCCGTTTTAGTTTATTGTGGGTGGCGGAAGGCAATTTTGGTAGTTGTGCACTTAGTCTTTTTTGGGGTTCCTTTAACGCTCCTTATAAGTTGTATTTAAGGGTCTAGGTCTGCACTGCGTTAGGGACTAGCTGTTTTATGTCCCGTTAAGTGTTAGACAGGGTGCTCTTGGGGATATTTTTGTTTTGCCTGATTGCTTTTGTTTTTTTGTTATGTGTCTGTGCCCTGTATGTCTTTTTATTGAAATTGTTGGTTGAATCCACTAACAAACTACTGTCTTTTCCATCTGACCCTGTTCTTTTTATAGGTTAATTCAATGTGGCTCCTGATCCCATGCTCGACCGCACCACTGCTGCTGACTCTGGCTCCTTCTCCTTTAACACTTGGCATGTGGCGTTGGGCCTGACCGACCTCTGGAGGTGGAAATACCCGACTGCATCTCCCTTTTCCTTTTATTCTGCTGCCCATTGGTCATTTTCTAGACTAGATCTTGCATTGGCATCCGAGGATCTCCTTCCTGCATTTTTCCTACACCACTAGGGGGATCTCAGACCACTCTGCTGTGTTGGTACGCCTACATTTAGGCCTGACTTCCCCTTCGCGAGCACCGTGGTTGGCTATAGGCCGAGGCAGTTGTTGAGGCTTTGGGGGTTGCTCATGAGAGTATAATGCTGCTTATCCTGACACCTTAGTTCAATGGGATGCATACAAAGCCACGATTAGAGGGGCCTTCATAGGGGGAGTTGCGGGCCAGTGAAAAATTTGGTCACCAATGGAGGGTAGGCTGGTGCAGGAGGTGGGTGTTCTGGAGGCAGAGTCTGTCAGGGATCCTTCTCCTGTGACTGAGAGGGCACGGGCTAAAGCTCAAAGATCCCTATTAGTGGTTCAGAAGGATAGGTTGAGGTTAGCGGACAGGGAGGCTGCCCTCTTTGAATTCGGGGACAGAAATGGTAAACGGTTGGCATATTTGGTGAGGGCTAGTCGTCCCGCTGCCTCTATCCCCTTATTAAGGGTAGTGATGGTGCTATGGTGGTAGATCCTTAGCGGAACAACTCTGTCTTTAGGGACTTTTATTCATCTTTATATGCTGCACCTTCTTTGCCCTCTCAAGGGGAACTGTTGTTCTTCCTCCATAACTTATCCCTTCCAGCGGCGTTAGATGCTCCCTTTACAATTGAAGAGGCTGAACAGTCTATGCGTTACCTTCCTCATGGGAAGACCCCCAGTTTAGATGGGATGATAGGGCATTGGTATAGGTTGAATGAGGAGCAATTGGCCCCTATACTCCTTCACTTGTTTCACTTGAAAGCTGAGGCTGGGGCTCTTCCGCACTCTATGCGGGTGGCGTTGATTGCGGTGCTCCCTAAGCTTGGGAAGGACCCGTTGCTGCCTGATTCTTATAGAGCCACTTCCCTGTTGAATGTTGATATTAAGAGCCTGGCTAAAATGTTGGCTACGCGCCTTTATGGGATCATTAATGCTATCATTCATCCTGACCAAACTGGGTTTATGCCGGGTAGGGCCACGACCGTTAATGTGAAGCGTCTGCAACTTAACATAGCTGCGATGGGGCAGGGATTTCCTACTGGAGTGATAGTTATTATGGATATTTACAAAGCCTTTGACTCTGTGTTGTGGCCTTATCTGTGGAAGGTTCTAGGTACATTTGGGTTTGGTCCCTGATTTTGCACTTGGGTCCGCTTGCTATATGATGGTCCTAGGGCACGTATTCGCACAAACTTAGATGTTTCTGCTCACTTTCTCCTGGGCCGTGGGACAAGGCAGGGGTGCCAGCTATCTCCCTTTCTTTTTGCGCTGGCGATGGAGCCTTTAGTGGCAGCCATATGTGGGGACCCTGCTATCTGTAGTATTCCAGGGGTTCCATTGTAGAGAAGGTTTCCCTTTATGCGGATGACACCTTTGTGTATTCAGCAGATGCAGAGGGTTCGCTCTTGTCCCTTATCGATTTGCTTGACCGGTTTAGTTAGATTTTGGGCTTGTGGGTCAACTGGACTAAATCATCTCTAATGACACTCTCCTCTCCGGTCCCTCTCCCAACCTCCCTTCCAGCTGGGGTGCAGGTGGTTTCTCGCTTTAGATACTTTGGGGTGGAGGTAACTAACTCCCTGATAGAATATTTGCCCCTAAACCTGGAGCCCCTTTTATGCTCCACTGTGGGCTGGTCATCACTCCCCCTCTCCCTTGCCAGCAGGATAAATATTTTTTAAATGATTTACCTTCCTAAATTCCTATACCTGTTTCATATAGCTTCCATGATTCCCCCTAGGAAGTATTTTAACACACTGTGTGGTGCTCTGGGATCCTTCTACTGGCAGGGAAAGTCTCCCAGACTCGGTCGGGCTCTTCTCCAAGCCCCTAAGAAGCAAGGAGGCTTAGCTGCCCCTGATGTTTATAACTACTTTCTTGCCTCCCAGTTGGTATATGCAGTGTGGTGGATCAATGTGGATCCGTCCAATTCAGCGACTGCCTTGGCTGGAGCGATTATGGGTTCCTATGAGGCTCTTACTAACACTCTTTACAGGTATCCTTCTCGATCTTCCTTTCCTCTCCCCCTTCAGTCTGTTGCTAAAGTGTGCACCGTGGTGTCAAGTAGCTTTCCACAGCCCTTGGTATCTCCTAGAGCACTCTTGTGGGGGAACGTACATTTACCTCACCTGCAGGGGTTACAGGATGCCAGGTTCTGGGGTTCTCATGGCGTTAAGTTTGTGATCCACTTGTTTGGAGAGTATCAAGTTTTCTTGTCCTTTTTGACATGAAGGAACATTAAAGCATCCCTGGAAATGCCTTCTTTAGGTATCTTCAGCTTAGGCATGTGGTTCAGGTGCGGTTTGGCTCCTTGACGTTTACCCCTGTTTTTTCTGAAGTGGAGCTTCTCCTGGGCACCACGGACCTTGCTAAACCCTTGACTCAGGCCTATGCTCTCCTACAGACACTGCGTTCTCACAAGCATTTCCAAAATGGGTGACTGATATCCCGGATCTGTCTGAGGAGCAGTGGAAGGAGGTTGAAGGCTCTTATTATTCTACAGTAGTCAGTAGTAGAGATATGCTGATCCAATCTAGGTACGTTTTACGGTTGTATTATACCCCGCTAAGCTGAAACGTATTGGTGTTTCGCAATCTGACTTGTGTTTCCGTTGTTCAGGTGCGGTGGGTATTTTTCTGCATGCTGTGTGGGAATGTCCTGTCATTACTCCCTTCTGGAGGGAGGTAATGGGGTTTCTGGCTGATAATCTGGACTTTCCTTTTATACCTATCCCTACGGTATACCTGCTGGGATTGATTAATAAGGTGGTTTCCAGCTCACATAGATGCTTATTGATTCACTTTCTGCTGTTTTGTTCCCGCAAAGTGGTTGTGATGACTTGGAAGGATACCTCCCCTCCTCCGCTGTCGCGCTGGCTGGCTCTGGTCAATAAGTATGTCCCATTATACCAGACTCTTTATGTGAGTCGCAATTGTCCTAAGAAGTTCGACAAAGTATGGACCCCCTGACTTATGCTTGATAAATCAGCGGACCCCTATGGTGGATTGTCATAGTAGTTTCTTATAGGCACTGTAATTTTTTGTTAGGGTTCCCGGGATGTGTGGTTGTGTGTCTGGAAGTGTGTTAGTATGTGTTGGGCTTTCTCCAGCTGGGTCTCAGCTGTACCCTAATGTTTTTCTGAGCAATTTCCCATATGTTTTCTGCTGGCTCTGGTCTCTGGTTCCCCCGGCGTCTTATGTATTGTTGTATTTTTTTTCCACCGTGAGTGGTGTTTATTGCTTTCATTACAAAATTTTAATAAATACTTTCACAAAAAAATATGGAAATTAGCTCTTTGTTGCACTGGGGAATGTATCTCTGGGAGTAGCTTAAAGGGTTACTCCGCTCTCCAGCGTCCGGAACATTGAGTTCCAAACACTGTGTGCAGGTTTCCGTTTTCACGCCTGCCCCCTCGTGATGTCACGCCCGTCATGTGACATCACGCCCCGCCCTGTCATGTGACGTCACGTCCCGCCCCCTCAATGCAAGTCTATTGGAGGCCGTCATGCCCCCTTCCCATAGACTTTTATTGAGGGGGCAGGCCGTGACATCACAAGGGGGCGGGCGTGAACACGGAAGTCCGCACACAGCGTTCGGAACTCACCGGATGCTGGGGAGCAGAGTAACCCTATAATGCCTGCCCAGACTCTTACAATCTCCTACTATCATCACACCTCACCTAGAAAATTGAGGTGCAATGGGAGGGGTCCTGCTGGGCATAGCGGGGCCCAGGAGATACAGTCACACCCCAAGTGCATCAAATGTTAGTTTGCATATTTAATAAAAAAAAAAAATCCCATACAACAATGCAGCACATTGACACTAAAGTTAGTGTTCATTTCACAATTATTTACCTTATTTAGTCATACCGGCGATTTAATTACACAAAAACTAGTGATATACTCCCTCTAAGACCCAGTTCACACTTATCATTTTATAAATATTAAAAAAAGGTGATTATCAAAACCTGTGCAGATGAACTTTGGAGCAGTTTTCTAGCTTCCTGAAATTTGATAAATAGAATGTCCTTTTTGTTTAAACACACATTTTCTGACTATAAAATAATTTGACTCATTTTTCCAGCCACATTTTGGCACATATTATGGACCATTAATTGCCCACATGAAAATAGCCAAAAATATATGGCTATAAAAATAGTGAAAAAAATTGCCAAAACATTGCACCCCCCCCCCCCCCCCCCAAAAAAAATTTAAAATATATGTGTATTTTAGGTCCTTATAATGCTTCCAGTTTTGGTCATTAGACCCATGGTCGGCCCAGCCTTGTAGGTGGTCATAAACTTTCAGGTGATCTGAAACTGTCCTTAAATAAATAAAAAAAAATGTGCAGTGTGATCAGGTACTATTAGGTGCTTAGAGACTGTTTCCAATAAGGAAAAGATTGTTTAATTTATTTAATACAGATTAAATTGCTGAAAAAGGGATATGCTTTTAGATGTTCCCCAACCTGCAGCTTTTCAGCTGTTTCAAAACTACAACACCCATGAAGCTTTGACAGCAGCAGGCTGTTATGGCATGCTAAGAATAAGGTTATATTCACACAGAAGCATTCCCGATTGGATTTCTGCATTGAAATCTGCATGGAAATTCTGCATGTGTTCGCAGCCCATTAACTTCAATGGGATTCCGCAGTCCCATTCACATTTCAGAAATTCCGCGGCGTACGTTCCGCAACTAAAATTACACATTCCGCGTTCTGCAAGAATACAGTGGGGATCAAAAGTTTGGGCACCCCAGGTAAAAATTTGTATTAATGTGCATAAAGAAGCCAAGGAAAGATGGAAAAATCTCCAAAAGGCATCAAATTACAGATTAGACATTCTTATAATTTGTCAACAAAAGTTAGATTTTATTTCCATCATTTACACTTTCAAAATAACAGGAAAAAAATGGTGTCTGCAAAAGTTTGGGCACCCTGCAGAATTTATAGCATTCACTGCCCCCTTTGCAAAGCTGAGACCTGCCAGTGTCATGGATTGTTCTCAATCATCATCTGGGAAGCCCCAGACTCATCTGACCTTGCCCCAACAATCAGCACCATGGGTTCTTCTAAGCAGTTGTCTAGAAATCTGAAACTGAAAATAGTTGACGCTCATAAAGCTGGAGAAGGCTATAAGATAGCAAAACGTTTTCAGATGTCAATATCCTCTGTTCGGAATGTAGTTAAGAAATGGCAGTCATCAGGAACAGTGGAAGTTAAAGCAAGATCTGGAAGACCGAGAAAAATATCAGACAGAACAGCTCACAGGATTGTGAGAAAAACAATTCAAAACCCACATTTGACTGCACAATCCCTCCAGAAAGATCTGGCAGACACTGGAGTTGTGGTACACTATTCCACTATAAAGAGATACTTGTACAAATATGGAAGAGTCATCAGAAGAAAACCTCTTCTATGCCCCCACCACAAAAATCAGCGTTTGTACTTTGCAAATGAACATATAGACAAGCCTGATGCATTTTGGAAACAAGTTCTGTGGACCGATGAGGTTGAAATTGAACTTTTTGGCTGGAATGAGCAAAAGGACGTTTGGAGAAGAAGGGGAACAGAATTTAATTAAAAGAACCTCTGTCCAACTGTTAAGCATGGGGGTGGATCAATCATGCTTGGGGGTTGTATTGCAGCCAGTGGCACAGGGAACATCTCACGAGTTGAAGGAAAAATGGATTCAATAAAATTTCAGCAAATTTTGTATGCTAACTTGATGCCATCTGTGAAAAAGCTGAAGTTAAAGAGAGGATGGCTTCTACAAAAGGACAATGATCCTAAGCACACCTCGAAGTCCACGGGGGATTACATCAAGAGGCGTAAACTGAAGGTTTTGCCATGGCCTTCACAATCTCCTGACCTCAGCATAATTGAAAATCTTTGGATAGACCTTAAAAGAGCAGTGCGTGACAGACAGCCCAGAAATCTCAAAGAACTGGAAGACTTTTGTAAGGAAGAATGGGCAATGATACCTCAAACAAGAATTGAAAGACTCTTGGCTGGCTACAAAAAGTGTTTACAAGCTGTGATACTTGCCAAAGGGGGCAGTACAAGATATTAATTATGCAGGGTGCCCAAACTTTTGCAGACGCCATTTTTTGTTTTCTGTTATTTTGAAAGTGTAAATGATGGAAATAAAATCTAACTTTTGTCGACATATTATAAGAATGTCTAATCTGTAATTTGATGCCTTTTGTAGATTTTTCCATCTTTCCTTGGCTTCTTTATGCACATTAATACAAATTTTTACCTGGGGTGCCCAAACTTTTGATTGCCACTGTATAAGTCATGTCTTATATTTATGCGGAATTCAGCTGTGGAAGCCCATTGAAGTCAATGGGACTTTCTTTTCTCTGCTAAATGCAGATTTCGTATGAATTTTGTGCAGAATTTGTTCGGAAGTTGCACAGATTTTAACTAACTAATCTTAACTAATCAAAGCACTTTCTGCAAATTTAGCATGGGGCCACGGAATTCCACATCTATCTTATCCTCTTTGGATAGGAGATAAGATGTCTAGTGGTGGAGTACCTCTTTAATATACTTTTTTACAATATGATGTTTTAGGAAATGTTACGACTCTTTAGAGATATTAATTCATCCAGCTTTTTAGACCAATTTTTCTATCTAAAAAGGTTGCATCAAAAGTCTCAGTCACCTCTCCTGCGACTTTTGTGCGACTTTTTCTATAGATCATATCTGAAAGTGGACTACCATGTGCAGTGCTTTAGACTTGTTTTATGCAGTGGTGATCAATTCATGATGTGCGATTTTTCTCTGAAAGTCGCACAAAAGTCACAGCTCCTGTCCTTTACACACTAACCCACACCAATTTACTTCAGCACTGAAAAGTACTCTAAGCGCTGCCCTGCCCCCCCAAGCCCCCTCCCAGACCTCCTCTGCAATCCTAACAGCATTTCATCCGATGGCCCCTCCATGCAATGATGTTGCCCTTCACTCTCCCTACAGATGTCCGACCCTGTTACACACCCGGTAATGGTTCTTTAAACTACATCCAGAAAACCAGAGTATATTGTACTATGCTCAGACTGTAACAACAACAAATGCTTTCACATACCTCTCTTACGCTGCTTGATATGCTGTGAGTGTTTGGGGTGCGGAGGGAAACGTTTAACACAACAACAGCATTAACTACGATGGTGATAGTAACCACTATGAGAAATGTTATATACCTAAAAGAGGGACAAATTACAGTTACAAAGACTTATTTTCCATAAAATCCAACATACACATGTTTAAAAAAAAATAAAGGGAACACTAAGATAACACATCCTAGATCTGAATGAATGAACTAATCTTATGAAATACTTTCATCTTTACATAGTTGAATGTGCTGACTACAAAATCACACAAAAATGATCAATGGAAATCAAGTTTATCAACCCATGGAGGCCTGGATATGGAGTCACGCTCAAAATCAAAGTGGAAAACCACACTACAGGCTGATCAAACTTTGATGTAATGTCCTTAAAACAAGTCAAAATGAGGCTCAGTAGTGTGTGTGGCCTCCACGTGCCCGTATGACCTCCCTACAATGCCTGGGCATGCTGCTGATGATGTGGCGGATGGTCTCCTGAAGGATGTCCTCCCAGACCTGGACTAAAGCATCCACCAACTCCTGGACAGTCTGTGGTGCATCGTGGCATTGGTGGATGGAGCGGGACATGATGTCCCAGATGTTCTCAAACGCATTCAGGTCTGGGAACCAGGCGGGCTTGTATATAGCATCAATGCCTTCCTCTTGCAGGAACTGCTGACACACTCCAGCCACATGAGGTCTACCTCTGGCAAGCACATGGAGGGCTGTGCGGCCCCCCCAAAGAAATGCCACCCCACACCATTACTAACTCACCGCCAAACCTGTCATGCTGGAGGATGTTGCAGGCAGCAGAACGTTATACACGGTATCTCCAGACTCTGTCACGTCAGTCACATGTGCTCAGTGTAAACCTGCTTTCATCTGTGAAGACCACAGAGCGCCAGTGGCCAATTTGCCAATCTTGGTGTTCTCTGGCAAATGTCAAACATCCTGCATGGTGTTGGGCTGTAAGCACAACCCCCACCTGTGGACTTCGGGCCCTCATACCACCCTCATGGAGTCTGTTTCTGACCATTTGAGTGGACAAATGCACATTTGTGGCCTGCTGGAGGTCACTTTGCAGGGCTCTGGCAGTGCTCCTCCTGCTCCTTTTTGCACAAAGGTGGAGGAAGGGATCCTGCTGCTGGGTTGTTGCCCTCCTACGGCCTCCTCCACATCTCCTGATGTACTGGCCTGTCTCCTGGTAGTGCCTCCATGCTCTGGACACTATGCTGACAGACACAGCAAGCCTTCTTTCCACAGCTTGCATTGATGTGCCATCCTGGATGAGCTGCACTACCTGAGCCACTTGTGTGGGTTGTAGACTCCGTCTTATACTACCACTAGAGTGAAAGCACCGCCAGCATTTAAAAGGGACCAAAACATCAGCCATAGGGACTGAGAAGTGGTCTATGGTCGCCACCTGCAGAACCCCTCCTTTATTGGGGACATCTTGCTAATTGCCTATAATTGCCACCTGTTGTCTGTTCCATTTGCACAACAGTATGTGACATTGATTGTCAATCGGTGTTGCTTCCTGAGTGGACAGTGTGATTTTACAGAAGTGTGATTGACTTGGAGTTATTGTGTTGTTTAAGTGTTCCCTTTATTTATTTTTTAGCAGTGTAGAACAAGACCACTTAAAGGGGTACTTCACTGGAAAACATTTTTTTTAAATGAACTGGTGCAAGAAAGTTAAACAGATTTCGAAATTACTTCTATTTAAAAATCTTACCCCTACCAGTACTTATCAACTGCTGTATGTTCCACAGAAAGTTATTTTCTTTTTGAATTTCCTTTCTGTCTGACCATAGTGCTCTCTGCTGACACCTCTGTCCATGTCAGGAACTGTCTAGAGCAGGAGAGGTTTGGTATGGGGATTTGCTCCTACTCTGCACAGTTCCTAAAATGGACAGATGTGTCAGCAGAAAGCACTGTGGTAAGACAGAAAGGAAATTCAAAAAGAAAAGAACTTCCTGTGGAGCATAGAGCAACTGATAAGTACTGGAAGGATTAAGATTTTTGAATGGGGCGTGTCACAAGGGATGGGGTCAAGGGGGCCGCAATATTAGCTTTCGCCTAGGATGGCAAAACTCCTTGCACCAGTCCTGAGGGTGCGTGCTTTATGAAAGCTGAAATGAATTGGAATCAATTGACACAGAGAAAGTGTGATGTCCCAGTATGGGATATAGTCCCGTACAGTACCTGTCAGGTTGAGTCCTTCTGTGTCCTAGGGGCCCTCCTTCAGTGTCTCCCCCATAATAATATATATTATGCATAGTGTTATATGTGTTATGGATAAAGGACCTTTATTTTCACATGATGTGTTCACATGAATTGAACCATTGGCCAATACACAGGAACCCACGAACAGGACACCTCAAAATTGTTGTTGTGGACCTGAGGAAGGTGTGAGAACACGCTGAAATGCATTGTCCAGTTGTACCCTTTACATACGAATAAAATAAAAGAATCCTGTGTATCCATTGGCATCCTGACTCATTTTTACAGTAGCTCTTGGGAGACAGAACCCCCGCATTTTCTGTGCTTCCATTTCCTTAATTCCAGTAAGTCAAGTCTATGTCTGCTGTCACTACCTACAACCCAGTCAAGTCTAAAGTCAAGTCTATTTTAGTCTGTGTGGCTGAACCAAAGTCTATGAAAGTCACTACAAGTCCCAGAAAGCTGCGAGGTCCTTCTGTGTTACTGGCCAACTCTCTGGGATCCTGCCCTAGCTGTAAAGACTATTTCCATCTGTCTACCTCAGTATAGCTACCATTAACCCTAACCTGGTCTTGGACTATTATTGCCCTGCCTAACATTGGGATAGCGGTACTACCGTTCGGGTGGTTAGCGGGAAAACCACGCACTGGCGTCACGAACATTTAGGGGTTAATAACACATTCCTCCTGGGCTACAACATCTGCCCCATCTTAATCCTTCCATTGCACCCCGAGACACCCCGTGGCTTCGCCATAAAAGGTCATAGATTATTGCAGTCTTCAGCAAGTGAGTACAGCCACCTTCACACAGGCACCAGGGAGCTCCAGTATAGCTGCATACAAAGTCATGACTAAGGTGGTCACCAAATAAAAATTACACACCTGAACCGCTAATCAGCAGCGGTACAGTCTGCAGTTTCCAATGGGGGTGCAAATTGACATATAGATATGTATATACTGACAGTTTCAAGAGTAGAAACAATTGCACTCACCCATATGCAAAATTCTTCATCTCTTTATTCAAAAGTGCAGATAACAAATGTGCAGTAGTAAAATCATGAACAAGGACAGCAGAAGCAATATCAGCGTAGTGATGCAAGAAACGGCTGTTGCCGCAGGTATCACGCCCGCTGTCCTTGTTCAGAATCTGGTCACACAACTTATCAATGACACATGTTTACATCCTCCTCTGGTAATGTGGAAAGCTGGGTATCGGGCATACTAAACAATAAAAAGATGAATATGATCCAAGTATCGCAATATATCTAATGAACTAAATTATATAAATCTAAAGCAGATACTGAAGGTGACACTTACTTTACTATGAGCGGCACAGCTGTGGAGGTTTCTGGAATTTTTTTGGCTATCAAGAAGAGAAACACAGTCTGGGCCAGCAGGATGTTGATAGAAACTGTGCACTTCTGACCTCCAGCTTGAAAAAAGAAAAATAATGCAGATTTATTTGAACTGAAACAGAAAATTTCCAAACAATCTGCAAGGAAAATTTCAAGGAAATCTGCACCAATTATAGCAGATTTTGTTGCAGATTTATATTTATATTTTTCCCATTTTAATAAATGTTACTCACTATTTAGGCAAGTTTTGCTTCTGATATAGCTTCAACACAATTGAATTAAACAACGCAAACAGTCTAAGTCAACGGCACTGCTCATAATTAGAGACTAATACTGACTGATACCTTTGGCAGGGAGGAAATACACCAGGACACTGACAAATGAAATGAGTACACAGGGGACAATGATGTTGATGATGTAGAAGAGAGGCTTCCTCTGGATGACAAGATAGAAGACGATGGCCTGGTAACTGATGTCATCTGGAGTATGCCGATGGTCTATGATCTTCTTGGCTGGCATGTGTTTTATTGCCCATTCCCCATTTTCTAGAAATGAAGTAAGAATGGTCACTATGTTTCTAAAATTTGCAGCAGTTCTTTTGACTGAAATACTATGAAATTATCATGTACAGGCTGAAAATCCTACTTTAAAGAAGCCCTGTGGCCAACGATTGCATTATCATAACATAGTTTAGGGTACCCTAAACACATACCTTTTTACAGTTTCTGTATACACCCTTCTGTTCCTGAGATATTAATATTTGTCTGACAATTTAGGAAATTAGTCAGATAGATGAACTTAATTTTAATAATGGGAGTGACTATTAAGTGGTGGGCGGAGTTATACAGTCAGCCATGCGTATTAGGCATGCATGCCTCTCAATGTAAAACATTCACAGCCCTGATTGTATAATCCCACCCATCACCTGATTCTAATACTAGGAGTAAGTCCTAGTATTAAAAATAAGTTCACGCCAATGTGACTGATTCTTCGATTTGTCAAACGAACCATAAACCCACTAATTCCGGAACAGAATGCTGTATTTTGGGCCATTTGTATGGGCCATAAAACAGCTATTAAAGCTCAAAAACAGCCCAGAAATGGATTAATGGAATTAATGAAAAAAATTGATCAAAAGCAAAAACGTCTTAAAGGGTGCGTTCACACGTACATATTTGCTGCTGCAGATTTTGCTGCCCATTGACTACAATGGGTAGCAAAATCTGCTGAAGCAGATCTGCAGCAGTAAATACGCATGTGTGAACGCACCCAAAAACTACTTTTGGGATCAATTTTTAAGGCTTAAAGGGGTACTCCACACCAGTTTGGGGACATAGCCTGAGTTATATAGATACTCTTTCTGTATATTACTTTGTACCTGTGAATGCTTCCGGATCTATTTCAATCCATTCTATTGTCTTCCCTTCGTTCTCTGTCAGGAGTAATTCAATTTCATTGGCACTGTATGTCTGGGACCTAAGTAAAGAGTAATATTTAACTATTGGATGGTATTAAGAGAGTAATAATGATGCACAAGATTACTATTCATTCTGTATTTGCTTGTACGTCTGTCAGCAACAAAGCACAACTAGATGTAAAGATCAATGTACTTCAGAAAATGTACTGGACCAAATATGTTTTACAAATGGCCTCTGCAATATGCTTCTTGTCTGCATATAAGATATATATATATATATATATATATATATATATATATAGTGACAGAGTGTCTGGAGAAGTAGTGGACGGGGTCTATGTGTGCCCAAGGGTCCTCACTTCTGTCATTTAAAAAGCAACCAGGGAAATGTTCAGCAGTGGTCTATGCAGACGTCTCTGCAATTCGGGTTTGTATAAAACCCGTTTTTTTTAGTGCCTGTGTTGCTGGAGTGGGGAGAGAAGGGTGGGCCCCCACTCCATCCAGTAATTCCTTACCACACTTAACAAAATCTCCATCTGATGATTCACCCTGTGTTATGAAGTACATGTAGGGACTTTTTGCTATGTGTTTTATTTTTGGTCTCATATATTTTTATGACATGTTCCCTTTGATACTATTTCGAAATTCTATAGAAATCTAGATATACTTACTGAAAGACCATGGAACAGTTCTGCCAATCAAATGGGAAATATGTGACGACAATGGGGCAATTGCTTTGATAGATGGCAGGAGGGAGCCAGTAGACGGAACCATCAAAAGAAACCAAGGTGTTGGCATACAGAGCAATGTTAAAGATGCCATCTACACTGCACATTAAGAGAAAGAAATTGTTACCACATTTATTTAGAATATCTTCCACAATACATTTTCTTATTTTTTCACACTTTTTCACCTTTGCAGTTGAAGCAAATGATGGTCAGTAAATAACTATATTCACACAGATGTGGGCTAAAGCAGTGTTAGAAAAAGATCTAGTGTGGGGCATACACATCCTAAGGGTACGTTCACACTAGCGGACCCACAGCATATTTTACACTGCAGATCCGCTGCTGAAGGACCCCTGCATGGTGGCTTTACATGTGCCTGACGGAGCAGCAATACGCCGCTACGAGCAGACGCACTGCATGCGCGAGTCGCAGCATGCATGCGCAGTATACTTGCATATCGCAGCAGCTCTCGACCTAGCTCGTGGAGCAGGGAAAGCGGCCGCGATGTGTGTGAGTACACCGTATATGCGCGGCAACTCGCACATTGCCACTCAGAGCAGGCACATGTAAAGCCACCATGCAGCAGTCCTTCAGCGGCGAATCTGCAGCGTAAAATACGCTGTGGGTCCACTCGTGTGAACATACCATTATAGTGGGATCAAGACTGAATTCCTGCCCCAGAACAGATCTCTCCTAGGATCCCCCATTTTGTCAGATCACTTGTGTCTCCAAAGGAAACCCCCAAGTCCTGGATATCACATAGAGTGAATGATATTTAGGTAGTTGCATAGTGGCTGCTGAAGTTTAAAAGGAAGTTTCACAGATGCTGTAAATATTTAGTTATATGGGCGCTGTCAGATACAATTTGATACAACTTTTCATATGTTATAAAGCATGCAAAAGCAGTATGTTTTGCAATTGCTTTTATCAGAAAAATTTTGGTATTTCATACGGAAAAAGACAGTCAAAAAAAGTGGACACCATGAGTGATTGACAGGGCTGCAGGAAGGTCCAGAGCTGCTGTGCTTTCTCCCGGCCCTCTGTGAGTCAGAGCAGAGGGAGGGAGGGGGAAGAGTCATCGCAGTGAGGAGAAGAGAGGGACATGCCCCATGCTTCTGCATGGACAGAAAACTCACTGAGCAATGATGGCAAGTAAATAAAGGTAATTCTGAGAGAAATATAGGTCGTAGACACAAAAAATTTAATGTAATTGATCATAATAAGGTACTGAGCAACATATAACAGTTTATTGTATTTTTTTGGGGGGGAGGGGGGGATCTGACAGGTACACTTTAAGTAAGTTTGGAAATCATTTGTTTTACTGTCATTGAGTGTTCTTAATAAGTGTTATTTATTATGTATTTTATATTGAAGTTTTAATTCCAAGAGACAATGCAGATCTTCCCTTTGGACAGTGCCTACTTAGAAGGGCCACTTTACAATAAACTAACCACAAAGGCTACTCCTGCTGAAACCCCCAAAGATTGACTGCAACCTGGCAGTAAGTTATCAGTTATCCCAAGAGTGTCTCCATAGGAGAACAGTAGCATTATTCACAGCCCAAAGGAGTGGTCTCATAGATAAAAACTTATCCCTTATCCATATGGGAGAGACGAAGATAGCCAAACGGCTCTCCCATAGAGATATATGGAGGGGGCGCGGCGGACCCTGCTTTGTGCGTGGGTCGTGACGCACCGCTCCAGGGTAGAGCCAGGAGGTCGCTGGGGGGTGTAATGTAAATGGACCCAAAAGGTCCTTCAGAGTGAGAGTGAGAGACAGTCAGACATTTCATGTAGTCACTTACTGCTCTGACCAACTTTCTGCTCCTGAACTAATGACCTCCTCTATTAACACAGAATTTCCTACTACAATATATGAAAAGGAGCTTTGTCAACTGGACATCCCCTTTAAGAAATTCTAATCCTGTTTAAGTGAAAATATATGAAAAATTCTTGCGTCATGTGTCCATGGAGTGCTGTGATGAAGAAACCATCTAGTGAATTAAACACCACAAAATCCACAACACTTGTTGTACTTGTCTGGGTGGTCTTGGATATTACTAACTTGTTTTCTAGGCCTATTTCTGGAAGCCACACCATGGTGGAGGGAATACGTGTGGTGTTAATGCCGCCATATTCTTCAGGGTTCCAGCTCAGACGATAATCTTTCCATTGCTGAAAGAACAGTAGAAGAAAGGATCACATGTGGAAGTTAATATGTACAATAGTGGAGGTTAATATAAGCCCATAGTTAATATTCTATCTCAGTTCATTAATGTGGTCAGCAAGCTAGTCAATGACTAACAATCCAGAAAAAATACAAAGGTCACATGGGGACACTTCTTGTCACTATGTCTTCTCATTTAACATACTTACCATTTCAACCCAGACATTGGTGGTCAAGGCTTCTCTTTTTTCATTCTGTAATGGGAATGGAAATAAAATATTAAACCTAAAGTGGAAAGATTAAAGGGAATTTGACACCTATTTCAAATACACTGGAATAAGTGACCTGTTTCTTATTCTGCTAGTGTCCTATGTGAAAAATGGAATCAAGGACACGGCCAATCCACATTTAAAACCACAACACAGTCAAAAGGTCAAAACACTCAGCAAAAATATGAGGCTACCCTAAGTATTACTGTAATTTTCTGTAACTTACTATACAGTAAGTATTACTGTAATGTGTTTTCTTTCTTGTGTACACATATGCTAACAGAGACTAAGAAAGGCTTATAAATCAAGTGTATGTAAATGTTTTATTTATTTTTTTACAAAAAAAGCTTTCTGCAAATGTATTTAAAGGGGTTCTCCTCCCCTAAACAGCTTATCCCCTATCCAAAGCATAGGGGATAAGATGTCAGATTGCGGGAGTCCTGCCGCTGGGGACCCCCGCGATCTCCCTGCTGCACCCGGCATTCGTCTAGGGTGTCGGGTGCAGCGATGGTGGCTCATGACGTCACAGCCATGCCCACTTGTAATGTCATGGCCACGTCCCCTCAATGCAAGTCTATGGGAGGGGGCGTGACGGCCATCACGCCCCCTCCCATAGACTTGCATTGAGCGGGCATGGCCGTGACGTCACAAACGGGGCTTGACTGTGATGTCAGGAGCCTCTGCCCTACATCGTCAGTCATCTGATACCAGAGCTCCGTGCACCAGATGTCTAGGGTGCCGCAGCGGAGATCGTGCGGGTCCCCAGTGGCCGGACCCCTGCGATCAGACAACTTATCCCCTATCTTTTGGATAGGGCATAAGATGTCTAGGGGCCGGGTACCCCTTTAAGCAAGAAAAAAGTTTGGTTTATGTTCTACGTGTTCTGTTTTCAGTATCATTCACCTGAGAAGCAGTTCTGAGATAGGGACATGCTGGGGTATACTTCCACATCCCATTCTCCTGGGATGCCAACGTCACAAAATATGTGCGGTATTAAAGGGATATTCCAGGAATTTTTGTTTATTTGACTATGCTACAGTGGCAAGTTAGTGTAGTTCATAATATAGTGTCTGTACCTGTGTTTGATTGCTGGTTTCACAATTTTCATGTGATCTTTGCCCCGATGTTTATTTTTAACAGCATACAAAATTAGTTTTGTCTTAGGTTTTCCCAGATTTTAGTGCGGCCAGAGACATTACATCACTAGTCTGGTGTTAAAAGGAGCCTGTCTGCTTCAACGAGTGGAGCGACCACTGGGTGGGAAGGAGATTGTACTTCACAGCGCTGCAGGGAAATGTAGTTTCATGAACAACATGCATAGCTCAGCTGTACTGCAAAGGGTGGGGTGAGGGAGAAAAGTGACCTCACACTTACAAACAAGGAATACTGGGACTTGCAATTAGAGGGAGGGAACTCCAAAAGGAAATATCCATTTCACAAAAGAAGCTGCAGCATTATGGTGGACTCACAACTTGTCCCAGGACAAGCACAGATCTTTCCTAAGCATGTCCATTACTATCTGGCAGGTAAGTACTAAAGTCACCTTATGGTTGAAGCTCCTTTAGAAGATAAAACAAAGGCCGATAAGAAGCCTAACACAAAATGATTTCTCTGACAGACTTTACTGATATATGAGGGGGTAGAACACAAACTAAACCTTTTCTTAAAATAGCAAATTATGGTGAAAGTGTTTTTTTTTGGACCATAATAAGTACTAAGCAACAATAAAAATTAAAAAAAAACTCTTTTAAGGCTGCAAAGTTTATAATCTGGGATATGTAAAACAGGACAACATGTAAGTAATGTGTGACAGCTAATAGTACTTGTATTCAGGACAGCACATACCAGTGAGATGAGATTTGTAAGGGTTAATTTTAGGCTGACACTGATAATGTCTGAATCTTTCTTCGCAGGACGCAAGTCCCTGTTGTAATTCTTCATCAAATGACTGAGAAGCTTCTCCTCCTCATTGTGGCATAAGACAGCTAGGATGGAAATGATAGAGACAATGCTTTTTAGAATGACAATGACTTTATATTTCTACAGGAATGTTACATAACAACAATTACCTCCCTGAAGACCTTGCTTATTACTTAGTAAGAGAAATGCGTTTGCGGTATATTTGTGGTATATTTTGCGGTATATTTTGTGAGGTTTTTCTAGGCTGGCCGAGCCCTGCAGAGTCCGGTTGTGTTATACAAGTTCTGAGAATTGAGAACATGACCTTGTGAATTGGTGACCACATCTGCATTTGATCTGTAGTATTTTGATTTAGTTTTGTGGGTGACAGGACATCATATACACAGCATTTTCGTTTGGGTTTTAATTGACCAATATAAGTTATATTTTAGACCCTCCTGTTAGATACTTTTTATTTGTGTCCTTTTTTTGTTAGTTTGCTGGGAGATGTTTGCACCACGTGGGGTCTGGCATGAGACCTTTATCATAACCACCCACTAGGGTATGTTACAACTTACCCAATGCCCACATGTAAATGGTATCAATAGGAGTAAATTGATGCAAATTGTTGAAATTATGGCATGTGGCAAATTACATTTGCTCAAAAAAAACGGCACAGATGAATTACTAAATCCCCCTACCCCCTATAATCTGATTCCACATTTTAGATCTCATGAAGTCTAAATAAGAATAAGGGTAAAACCACACTGCAGCTTATACTTCAGTAGTAAATTGGCTGACGCATTTTAGCTGCATGTGGTCGACTGTTCACCTTAAAATAACATGGTGCAACAATGCATTCCCTTTTGTGTCTATTTCTGGGAGACTGACATATATATTGCGTCTATACACAGGTGTATATATATGTTTGGTCTATTGAACCCTATGGCTATGCTGCAGGTATGCCACAGTATACATTGGAATTCATTTTTTATGTATACCAGTGACATACAACTAAAACATGATATGAACAGCACTTTCACACACTAGCATTACTGGACAAAGCCGAGTAATATTTTAGGGTAATATCTGCAACATATCCCAAATGTCAGCTATAAAGATATCTATGAGAACACTGCTTTAAACCCCCCAGAGTTTAGCATTCAGAAGCCAAAGAAAGTGAATTATGCAGGTCACGATTATTGCTATGTATCACTTAATATTAGTATCTCTTAGTTTTCCTCCTATCCATCAATAGCTGTTGTATTGACATTGCTATTATTGCCTTGTTTGACTATATCTCTGTATGTTTACTGTATACCAATGCTGTTTTGTGATGCCCTTTTTGGACCGCCCTGGATTAGGTTCGTCCTCATATGCCTTTTTTGTTCTTTGTGTTTTATTTTAGTCTTTTCTTTAAAAAAAAGTTTTATTTTTATTTAAAACTGTACAAACTATTTCACTCCATTGTTTATATACTAATTCAGATATATTTTGCTTATAAGGAATGATCACTATTCTTTTACAGCACTACGGCTGTGCTGCTTCATAAGCCATGAAGGTAAAGCAATGCTTTAAGGGGTTATACCACCACTGTAATGTGTGACATATTTATAGGATATGCCATAAATGTATAATTGGTGGGGATAAAACTACTGGACCCTCCACCCATGACTAGCATCAAGGATCTGTAGCACTTATTTCTTCATAAGAAACTAAACGCAAGAACAAGGGGCACAATGGGAGGTTAGTTGGGGATAAGATCAGAAGCAATGCCAGAAAATATATGTTACGCCGAGCGCTCCGGGTTCCCGCTCCTCCCCGGAGCGCTCGCTTCTCCCCCTCCGCTGCAGCGCTCCGGTCACGTCCTCTGACCCGGGGCGCTGCGATCCTGCTGCCAGCCGGGATGCGATTCGCGATGCGGGTAGCGCCCGCTCGCGATGCGCACCCCGGCTCCCCTACCTGACTCGCTCCCCGTCTGTTCTGTCCCGGCGCGCGCGGCCCCGCTCCCTAGGGCGCGCGCGCGCCGGGTCTCTGCGATTTAAAGGGCCACTGCGCCGCTGATTGGCGCAGTGGTTCCAATTAGGGTTATCACCTGTGCACTTCCCTATATTACCTCACTTCCCTTGCACTCCCTTGCCGGATCTTGTTGCCTTAGTGCCAGTGAAAGCGTTCCTTGTGTGTCCCTTGCCAGTGTTTCCAGACCTTCTGCCGTTGCCCCTGACTACGATCCTTGCTGCCTGCCCCGACCTTCTGCTACGTCCGACCTTGCTTCTGCCTACTCCCTTGTACCGCGCCTATCTTCAGCAGCCAGAGAGGTGAGCCGTTGCTAGTGGATACGACCTGGTCACTACCGCCGCAGCAAGACCATCCCGCTTTGCGGCGGGCTCTGGTGAAAACCAGTAGTGGCTTAGAACCGGTCCACTAGCACGGTCCACGCCAATCCCTCTCTGGCACAGAGGGTCCACTACCTGCCAGCCGGCATCGTGACAGTAGATCCGGCCATGGATCCCGCTGAAGTTCCTCTGCCAGTTGTCGCTGACCTCACCACGGTGGTCGCCCAGCAGTCACAACAGATTGCGCAACAAGGCCAACAGCTGTCTCAACTGACCGTTATGCTACAACAGTTGCTACCACAGCTTCAGCAGTCATCTCCTCCGCCAGCTCCTGCACCTCCTCCGCAGCGAGTGGCCGCTCCTGGGATACGCTTATCCTTGCCGGATAAATTTGATGGGGACTCTAAGTTTTGCCGTGGCTTCCTTTCCCAGTGTTCCCTGCATCTGGAGATGATGTCGGACCTGTTTCCCACTGAAAGGTCTAAGGTGGCTTTCGTAGTCAGTCTTCTGTCCGGAAAAGCCCTGTCATGGGCCACACCGCTCTGGGACCGCAATGACCCCGTCACTGCCTCTGTACACTCCTTCTTCTCGGAAATCCGAAGTGTCTTTGAGGAACCTGCCCGAGCCTCTTCTGCTGAGACTGCCCTGTTGAACCTGGTCCAGGGTAATTCTTCCGTTGGCGAGTATGCCGTACAATTCCGTACACTTGCTTCAGAATTGTCCTGGAATAATGAGGCCCTCTGCGCGACCTTCAAAAAAGGCCTATCCAGCAACATTAAAGATGTTCTGGCCGCACGAGAAATTCCTGCTAATCTACATGAACTTATTCACCTAGCCACTCGCATTGACATGCGTTTTTCTGAAAGGCGTCAGGAACTCCGTCAAGATATGGACTCTGTTCGCACGAGGCGTTTCGTCTCCTCGGCTCCTCTCTCCTCTGGTACCCTGCAATCTGTTCCTGTGCCTCCCGCCGTGGAGGCTATGCAGGTCGACCGGTCTCGCCTGACACCTCAAGAGAGGACACGACGCCGTATGGAGAACCTCTGCCTGTACTGTGCTAGTACCGAACACTTCCTGAGGGATTGTCCTATCCGTCCTCCCCGCCTGGAAAGACGTACGCTGACTCCGCACAAAGGTGAGACAGTCCTTGATGTCTACTCTGCTTCTCCACGTCTTACTGTGCCTGTGCGGATGTCTGCCTCTGCCTTCTCCTTCTCTACAGTGGCCTTCTTGGACTCTGGATCTGCAGGAAATTTTATTTTGGCCTCTCTCGTCAACAGGTTCAACATCCCAGTGACCAGTCTCGCCAGACCCCTCTACATCAATTGTGTAAATAATGAAAGATTGGACTGTGCCATACGTTTCCGCACGGAGCCCCTTCTTATGAGCATCGGATCTCATCATGAGAGGATTGAACTTTTGGTCCTCCCCAATTGCACCTCGGAGATTCTCCTTGGACTTCCCTGGCTTCAACTTCATTCCCCAACCCTGGATTGGTCCACTGGGGAGATCAAGAGTTGGGGGTCCTCTTGTTCTAAGAACTGTCTAAAACCGGTTCCCAATAACCCTTGCCGTAACTCTGTGGTTCCTCCAGTAACCGGTCTCCCTAAGGCCTATATGGACTTCGCGGATGTTTTCTGCAAAAAACAAGCTGAGACTCTACCTCCTCACAGGCCTTATGATTGCCCTATCGACCTCCTCCCGGGTACTACTCCACCCCGGGGCAGAATTTATCCTCTCTCTGCCCCAGAGACTCTTGCCATGTCCGAATACGTCCAGGAGAATCTAAAAAAGGGCTTTATCCGTAAATCCTCCTCTCCTGCCGGAGCCGGATTTTTCTTTGTGTCCAAAAAAGATGGCTCCCTACGTCCTTGCATTGACTACCGCGGTCTTAATAAAATCACGGTTAAGAACCGCTACCCCTTACCCCTCATCTCTGAACTCTTTGATCGCCTCCAAGGTGCCCACATCTTCACTAAATTGGACTTAAGAGGCGCCTATAACCTCATCCGCATCAGAGAGGGGGACGAGTGGAAAACGGCATTTAACACCAGAGATGGACACTTTGAGTATCTGGTCATGCCCTTTGGACTGTGCAATGCCCCTGCCGTCTTCCAAGACTTTGTCAATGAAATTTTTCGTGATCTGTTATACTCCTGTGTTGTGGTATATCTGGACGATATCCTAATTTTTTCTGCCAATCTAGAAGAACACCGCCAGCATGTCCGTATGGTTCTTCAGAGACTTCGTGACAACCAACTCTATGCCAAAATTGAGAAATGTCTGTTTGAATGCCAATCTCTTCCTTTTCTAGGATATTTGGTCTCTGGCCAGGGACTACAGATGGATCCCGACAAACTCTCTGCCGTCTTAAATTGGCCACGCCCCTCCGGACTCCGTGCTATCCAACGCTTTTTGGGGTTCGCCAATTATTACAGGCAATTTATTCCACATTTTTCTACCATTGTGGCTCCTATCGTGGCTTTAACCAAGAAAAATGCTGATCCCAAGTCTTGGCCTCCTCAAGCAGAGGACTCCTTTAAACGACTCAAGTCTGCCTTTTCTTCGGCTCCCGTGCTCTCCAGACCTGACCCTTCCAAACCCTTCCTATTGGAGGTTGATGCCTCCTCAGTAGGAGCTGGAGCTGTTCTTCTACAAAAAAATTCTTCCGGGCATGCTGTCACTTGTGGTTTTTTCTCTAGGACCTTCTCTCCAGCGGAGAGGAACTACTCCATCGGGGATCGAGAGCTTCTAGCCATTAAATTAGCACTTGAGGAATGGAGGCACCTGCTGGAGGGATCAAGATTTCCTGTTATTATCTACACCGACCACAAGAACCTCTCCTACCTCCAGTCGGCCCAACGGCTGAATCCTCGCCAGGCCCGGTGGTCTCTGTTCTTTGCCCGATTTAATTTTGAGATTCACTTTCGTCCTGCCGATAAGAACATTAGGGCCGATGCTCTCTCTCGTTCCTCGGATGCCTCAGAAGTTGATCTCCCTCCGCAACACATCATTCCACCTGACTGCCTGATCTCCACTTCTCCTGCCTCCATCAGGCAGACTCCTCCAGGAAAGACCTTTGTTTCTCCACGCCAACGCCTCGGAATCCTCAAATGGGGCCACTCCTCCCATCTCGCAGGTCATGCGGGCATCAAGAAATCTGTGCAACTCATCTCCCGCTTCTATTGGTGGCCGACTCTGGAGACGGATGTTGGGGACTTTGTGCGAGCCTGCACTATCTGTGCCCGGGATAAGACTCCTCGCCAGAAGCCCGCTGGTTTTCTTCATCCTCTGCCTGTCCCCGAACAGCCTTGGTCTCTGATTGGTATGGATTTTATTACGGATTTACCCCCTTCCCGTGGCAACACCGTTATTTGGGTGGTCGTTGATCGATTCTCCAAAATGGCACATTTCATCCCTCTTCCTGGTCTTCCTTCTGCGCCTCAGTTGGCTAAACAATTTTTTGTACACATTTTTCGTCTTCACGGGTTGCCTACGCAGATTGTTTCGGATAGAGGGGTCCAATTCGTGTCTAAATTCTGGAGAGCTCTCTGTAAACAACTCAAGATTAAATTAAATTTTTCCTCTGCATATCATCCCCAGTCCAATGGACAAGTAGAAAGAATTAACCAGATCCTGGGTGATTATTTGCGACATTTTGTTTCCTCCCGCCAGGATGACTGGGCAGATCTCCTTCCATGGGCCGAATTCTCGTATAACTTCAGGGTCTCTGAATCTTCCTCCAAATCCCCATTTTTCGTGGTGTACGGCCGTCACCCTCTTCCCCCCCTCCCTACCCCCTTGCCCTCTGGTCTGCCCGCTGTGGATGAAATTTCTCGTGACCTTTCCATTATATGGAGAGAGACCCAAAATTCTCTCTTACAGGCTTCTTCACGCATGAAGAGATTCGCAGATAAGAAAAGAAGAGCTCCCCCCGTTTTTTCCCCTGGAGACAAGGTATGGCTCTCCGCTAAATATGTCCGCTTCCGTGTCCCTAGCTACAAGTTGGGACCACGCTATCTTGGTCCTTTCAAAATTTTGTGTCAAATTAATCCTGTCTCTTATAAACTTCTTCTTCCTCCTTCTCTTCGTATCCCTAATGCCTTTCACGTCTCTCTTCTCAAACCACTCATCCTCAACCGTTTTTCTCCCAAATCTGTTCCTCCCACTCCTGTTTCCGGCTCCTCGGACGTCTTCTCGGTCAAGGAGATTTTGGCTGCCAAAAAGGTCAGAGGGAAAAATTTTTTTTTAGTAGACTGGGAGGGTTGTGGCCCTGAAGAGAGATCCTGGGAACCTGAGGACAACATCCTTGACAAAAGTCTGCTCCTCAGGTTCTCAGGCTCCAAGAAGAGGGGGAGACCCAAGGGGGGGGGTACTGTTACGCCGAGCGCTCCGGGTTCCCGCTCCTCCCCGGAGCGCTCGCTTCTCCCCCTCCGCTGCAGCGCTCCGGTCACGTCCTCTGACCCGGGGCGCTGCGATCCTGCTGCCAGCCGGGATGCGATTCGCGATGCGGGTAGCGCCCGCTCGCGATGCGCACCCCGGCTCCCCTACCTGACTCGCTCCCCGTCTGTTCTGTCCCGGCGCGCGCGGCCCCGCTCCCTAGGGCGCGCGCGCGCCGGGTCTCTGCGATTTAAAGGGCCACTGCGCCGCTGATTGGCGCAGTGGTTCCAATTAGGGTTATCACCTGTGCACTTCCCTATATTACCTCACTTCCCTTGCACTCCCTTGCCGGATCTTGTTGCCTTAGTGCCAGTGAAAGCGTTCCTTGTGTGTCCCTTGCCAGTGTTTCCAGACCTTCTGCCGTTGCCCCTGACTACGATCCTTGCTGCCTGCCCCGACCTTCTGCTACGTCCGACCTTGCTTCTGCCTACTCCCTTGTACCGCGCCTATCTTCAGCAGCCAGAGAGGTGAGCCGTTGCTAGTGGATACGACCTGGTCACTACCGCCGCAGCAAGACCATCCCGCTTTGCGGCGGGCTCTGGTGAAAACCAGTAGTGGCTTAGAACCGGTCCACTAGCACGGTCCACGCCAATCCCTCTCTGGCACAGAGGGTCCACTACCTGCCAGCCGGCATCGTGACAATATAATTTTACTCAAAGAATAGTACATACTCGGAGCAAACTTTCAACTGTTGTGCTTGGTAAATGCACGGTAAAGGAATGCAAATATTCCTAGGATAAACATCTATCTATCCTAAGATGCAATTATAAAGGAAATAATATAAAGGCAGACTAGATGGGCCAGCCTCCTAGCTGTACTTAGGGACCCAGACATTATAGTGGGTCAACCTGGTGTATCCAGAGAAAAGCCGGGCATGACTGTTGGGTGCCGAACATTCACCCTAATTAGGAGAAAGCTAGATCCCATAATACTGCATATCCTATCCATAGGTCTTATGTGTTAGTGTTAAGGATGCAGGGCGTACCTGTACGCCCTGCGCCCGGTCCCGGTATTTAAAATGGGGCCCCACATCATACCGGGTTGGTCCAGGCTGCTAAGGATAAAAACTTCAGAACATGGGGCAAAAAATGAGTCCTCATACCGGCCCGTACGCGGAAAAATAATAAAGTTATAGGGGTCAGAAGATGAGAATTTTTAACGTATACATTTTCCTGCATGTAGTTATGATTTTTTTCAGAAGTCCGACAAAATCAAACCAATATGAGTAGGGTATCATTTTAACCGTATGGACTAACAGAATAATGATAAGGTGTCACTTTTACCGGAAAATGCACTGCGTAGAAACAGAAGCCCCCAAAATTTACAAAATGACATTTTTTCTTCAATTTTGTCGCATAATGATTATTTTTTTCCGTTTCGCCGTGGATTTTTTTTTTTGTAAAATGACTAATGTCACTGCAAAGTAGAATTGGTGGTGCAAAAAATAAGCCATCATATGGAATTTTATGTGCAAAATAAAAAGCGTTATGATTTTTAGAAGGTGATGAGGAAATAATGAAAATGCAAAAATGGAAGAACGAGTCCTTAAGGGGTTAAGTGTTATCACTGTAGGTGATTGTAGGGACACACACTTTGTATGACTTTGTATTAGTTGCTCCTCATTTTTCTTAGTTGCTTTTTGGTAACACTACAAACCATCTCTTAATAAGCTCTAATATTAACCCAATACTAAAACTAAGGGACAAGGTATTAGCCACTATTATATGACATGTAACAAAGCACAGCAGGATTGCAGCTACAATTCACAGTGGAAGGAAGACCAAGACCACAACTCCCAAGCATTAGTGATCGAGAGAACAATTCCAGACATGAATACTTCCTTTCTTGTGATGATATGGTTAATTGATACCTGTATGTTAGTCCCACGTACATTATAATTCATAGACACATGCGGTGAAGGATCAGGTGAGGACCTACCTGTGAAGCACAGGGAGAGTAACACAATCACGCTGTCCATGCTTTCATCTCATGTCCTCTGTGTGGAGGGGATTAAACCTCTCGGCAATGTCTGGAATGGTTATTTTAGGGTCTGAGCAGACCTCTGGGACACTATCACCAGCTGTCCCCGGAATAGTCAGCTGTTAACACCAAAGGACAAAGGGAAATAACAATGTCCTGCATTACTGAAACTGGTGATGGGATCAGAAAGTGATCGGGAACTGCAATGTATTCCGAAACGCGGTCGTCATGAATATCATCAGATATCATCTGCTATGGGATTGACCGTCATTTCATATCGATCGGGAAACCACACACATAATACACTCACACTTTTAAGGGAATAGTTGTCACAGTCCCACCTGTTCAAGCTGAACATATGTTACAGATTATAGGGTGCGGTTTTCTGAACGTTTCTTTATTCAGATTTTGAAGGTCCTTGTTGTGGTTGGAATCCCCTTTACTTAAAACAACAAGTGAGTGACTAATACAGTGATCTATCAACTTACAATGGCCTCAACATACAATGGTCTTTTCTGGACCATTGTAACTTGAAACCAGACTCAACATACAATGCTATGGAATCTGCGAAACGTGTCAAGCGCTGGAAGAACCGACCAGAATGGGCATTCACTGGTAAAACCCCTGTATTCCTAAAGTGCATGCACTGATAGTGCCCCCTACAGTTCAGGGAGGTATTACATGTTCTGTACTCTTTTTTTGAATAATTTGTTAATTTTAAAGAAATTTTTATAAATTTTACAACACATATAACAAATAAAGGGAAAAAAAAAGAAATGACACAATTGACTGCGATACAAATCACTTCAGTGATGAAGGAACATATAACAGCTCCAAATAACGGTGTAGAATGATGGCATGTTTTACACGTTATTGAATAGTCAACGTATATAGCAGCTCTAGTCCAATCCGTTAAAGGGGTACTCCGGTGCTTACACATCTTTTCCCCTATCCATAGGGATAAGATGCCTGATCGCGGGAGTCCCGCCGCTGGGGACCCCCGTGATCTTGCACGCGGCACCCTGTTTGTAACCAGTCCCCGGAACGTGTTTGCTCCGGGTCTGATTACAGGCGACCAGCGGGCTGGCGGCGTGTGACGTCACGCCTCCGCCCCCGTGTGACGTCACGCTCCGCCCCTCAATGCAAGTCTATGGGAGGGGGCGTGATAGCTGTCACGCCCCCTCCCATAAGCTTACATTGAGGGGCGGAGCGTGACGTCACACGGGGGCGGAGGTGTGACGTCACACGCTGCTGGCCATGTGGTCGCCGGTAATCAGACCCGGAGCAAACACGTTCCGGGGACTGGTTACAAACGGGGTGCCGAGTGCAAGATCACGGGGGCCCCCAACGGCAGGACTCCTGCGATCAGGCATCTTATCCCCTATCCTTTGGATAGGGGAAAAGATGTGTAAGCATCGGAGAACCCCTTTAAGCATCTTAAAATAAAGTCCTGAAAGGTAACTATGTTAGGAAAGCAATTAGCCAGGTATTGTTGGCTAAAACATAAAATGTACCGAATAGCCGAGGGCAAAAGCCCTACGTACTATGGAGTGTATATAGAGAAAATATATATATATAAAAATGCCAATCCTATTAATGTATGAAGTATTGGAAATGAAGAAGTGGTTTAGCATCCAAAGAGAGTAAGGACTAGTGATGAATATAAAAAGAAAAAGGGGAGATAAAAGAAATAAAGAAAAGCAAAGTAGGAGAAGGAAAGCAGAAAAGAAGACGTTTTTATCCGCATGGTTTCTTGTTTCATAAATAGGAAAGAACTAGGAAGTCCCAATTAGTCCTTCCTCCAAAAGTTCCCAAGGGTGCCAGGTCAAGTGAAATTGGGTTACTGTGTGTTCTGTACTCTTTACCTGTGCTAGAGTTAGCTGCTCCTTTGGACATCAGGTGAAGGCGGCTCCATTTTACTTTTTTTTTAGGACATTGTGTGTTCTGTACTGGACCCTGAAGAAGCTTCTTTCCTCTACATAGACCAGTGTTTCCCCAAAAGGGTGCCTCCAGCTGTTGCAAAACTACAACTCCCAGCATGCCCGGACAGCCGAAGGCTGTCCGGGCATGCTGGGAGTTGTAGTTTTGCAACAGCTGGAGGCACTCTGGTTGGGAAACAATGAAATAGACAGTGATTTACAGCTCCCAGCAGATCTTTCTTACTTGTTTTATCTATATTAGTTATCTACTTATTTTTCTTTAATCCTCACTTTTTTCCTATTTTTGGATGACATTTTGGTGGCTTCAGAACCAATTACCAGGTTTCTATAGAGTTATGGTCTCAACATACAATGGTTTCAACATACAATGGTCATCCTGGAACCAATTAATATTGTAACTTGAGGGACCATTGTATCTCTACTGATCTGTGGCCTGGGAGGACCTAGACAGAGCTTGCAGGGAGTGGGGCACTGAGAATACCAAGGTGCTACTTAAAAATCTGTCACACTTAAATTGGCTTGACTCTACTGACCGGCCACAATTGATGCGGTCACTTTGTATACAAAGATTCCCCATAGTGATGGCATTGAAGCGGTGAGAAAGTTTCTGTGCAGCATCTGATTATAAAGCCCTGGACGTTGTTCTGTCTCACAATGCATTTTGATTTGGGGGACCTGTGGTTTTTATTTGCCATGGGGATACTGGTAGCACCTTTTGCTAAATTATTTTTAACCACTTAGAAAGATTTTTTAAATTTTTTTAAATGTACCATGTTAGGCATATATATTATTGGCAAGATTTGTTGTCACAATTGTAACCAACTAAACCTAGAGTTTAACATCAAATTTTGGGAGTGACCATGGCAACTTTTTTAAATGTGGGGATCAGTGTTATGAATCAGGATTTAACACCTATGGCCATGACTTTATTGCTGTACTATAAAAGCTATAAACCACCATAGTTAATGCAATAATTTATGAACAATCTGTATGACGGAGGAGGATCAGTAGTGAATATAAGACATAGGGCCTATTTATATACTAGCTGAGTACCCGGCGTTGCCCAGTTTTTCCTTCCTAATCCTTGTTGGGGAGGAAAATAAACAAAGGAGGAAGCTTTTGACTTCATATGCAGTCCTCATATATTGTTGTCATATCCCAACCCCATATCCCGACCTCCTATCCCGTCCTCCTATCTCGACCTCCTGTCCTGACCTCCTGTCCCGACCTCCTATCCCGTCCTCCTATCCCGACCTCCTATCCCGACCTCCTATCTCGACCTCCTATCTCGACCTCCTATCTCGACCTCCTATCCCGTCCTCCTATCCCGTCCTCCTATCCCGTCCTCCTATCTCGACCTCCTATCCCGTCCTCCTATCCAGTCCTCCTATCCCGACCTCCTATCCCGACCTCCTATCCCGACCTCCTATCCAGACCTCCTATCCTGACCTCCTATCCTGACCTCCTATCCTGACCTCCTATCTCGACCTCCTATCTCAACCTCCTATCCCGTCCTCCTATCCCGTCCTCCTATCCCGACCTCCTATCCCGATCTCCTATCCCGTCCTCCTATCTCAACCTCCTATCTCAACCTCCTATCCCGTCCTCCTATCCCGACCTCCTATCCCGTCCTCCTTTCCCATCCTCCTATCCCGACCTCCTATCCCGTCCTCCTATCTCAACCTCCTATCTCGACCTCCTATCCCATCCTCCTATCTCGACCTCCTATCTTGACCTCCTATCCCGTCCTTCTATCCCGACCTCCTATTCTGACCTCCTATCCTGACCTCCTATCCCGACCTCCTATCTCGACCTCCTATCTCAACCTCCTATCTCAACCTCCTATCTCGACCTCCTATCCCATCCTCCTATCTCGACCTCCTATCCCGTCCTCTTATCTTGACTTCCTATCCCGTACTCCTATCTCAACCTCCTATCTCAACCTCCTATCTCGTCCTCATATCCCGTCCTCCTATCCCGTCCTCCTATCCCGACCTCCTATCCTGACCTCCTATCCCGACCTCCTATCCCGTCCTCCTATCTCAACCTCCTATCCCGACCTCCTATCCCGTCCTCCTTTCCCGTCCTCATATCTCGACCTCCTATCCCATCCTCCTATCTTGACCTCCTATCCCGTCCTCCTATCCCGACCTCCTATCCCGTCCTCCTATCTCAACCTCCTATCCCGACCTCCTATCCCGTCCTCCTTTCCCGTCCTCATATCTCGACCTCCTATCCCATCCTCCTATCTCGATCTCCTATCCCAACCCCCTATCCAGACCTCCTATCCCGTCCTCCTATCCTATCCTCCTATTACGACCTCCTATCCTGACCTTCTATCCCGACCTCCTATCTCGACCTCCTATCTCGGCCTCCTATCCCGACCTCCCATCCCATCCTCATATCCTGACCCGTAATATGTGTACCAGTTATTGAAATATCTCCAGCCGTACGGAAGTTATGTGAGAACATACATTTCCCATTGATTTGCATGGGACTTTAAACAAAACCCCTGACCCTCACAAATGGGGGTAGTTAAGGGTTAAATTAACTATCCTATATTTTAAGTGGACATATAAGTAACATGTGACCAAGTATTATCGAAATATTTCCAGCCGTTATGCAGTTATGCAGTAACATATATTTCCCATTGACTTGCATGGGACTTAAAACATAAGCCCCGCCCCTGGCAAATGGCAGTGAGTAAGGGTTAAATTACCTATCCTATGTTTGTTGTTGACATATGAGTAACATTGTGTGCCAAGTTTCATGTTAATATCTTTAGCCGTTTGAAAGTTTTTGTGGAACATACACACACACACATACATACATACACACACACATACATACATACATACATACACACATACATACATACACACACACACATACATACATACATACATACACACATACATACATACATACACACATACACACACACACACACACACACACATACACACATACACACACACATAAACATAAATATTGGAGTGAAAATCACATAAGAATTGTGAGAAAATCATCACACACAGGTACAGACACTATATTATGAACTACACAAACTTTACAGCCCCTGTAGCATAGTCAAATAAAAAAAATCCTGAATATTTTATTCATTGGCACGTAGTAGAATATACGTCTTTAAAGGGGTACTCCGGTGAATTATTTTTTTTTTAAATCAACTTGTGCCAGAACGTTATACAGATTTTTAAATTACATCTATTTAAAAATCTTAATCCTTCCAGTACTTATCAGCGGCTGTATAATCCAGACGAAGTTCTTTTCTTCTTGAATTTTTTTTTCTGGCTGACACCTCTGTCCATATCAGGAACTGTCCAGAGCAGGATAAGTTTGCTATGGGGATTTGTTCCTGCTCTGGATAAGTACTTGCTGATAAGTACTTGAAGGATTTAGATTTTTATACAGAAGTAATTTACAAATCTGTATAACGTTCTGGCACCAGTTGTTTTCAAAACGGAGTACCTCTTTAAAAATGGTGAAATGTCCCAACATTATTAGACAGATCTCTGTACTGCTCATTCATACATAGTAATGGGGTATTCAGGATTAGATATGGTTTAGACAGATGTTAGATATAGAAGCCTTATTCTTCCATAAACAGCGCCCCTCTTATCTTCATGGGTGGGATTGCAGCTGAGTTCCAGTGGAGTGAACGGAGCTGATCACACACAACACTGTGATGCTGTTTTTGGAAGAACGCAGCCATTTTATTCTAATTCTGAATAACCCCTTTAAACCACCTATCTATCAAACTAAATAATGCCAAATTTGATCTGTCTTGGTGTGAGAGTCCACCCATTGCATTCCCTGTTAGTGGATCTCTTCTGCACTCTAGTTCAGCCATTTCTTTTTTACACACAAGCTGTGCTGCTGTTCCAATACACAGTGGGTGGCTGGACCCTACTGTGCAGGGCAGTGTTTCCCAACCAGGGGGCCTCCAGCTGTTGCAAAACTACAACTCTCAGCATGCTGGGAGTTGTAGTTTTGCAACAGCTGGAGGCACCCTGGTTGGGAAACACTGGTGTAGGGAAAGACTGTTAACCAGCAGTGCCACCATACGTTTCTAAGGATTGGTGGGTCCCAGGGATTGTTATCAAGTGACAGCATATCCTAACAGATGAAAATACCCCTTTACATTTGTTATGAGTTTGCATTCTGTAACAATTAACCAACCTTCAAGAAATCCTAGTACTTGTCATGTGGTTTGTCGAACATTAGGGTTAACCCCTTAATGACCACAGACGTATATTTACGTTCTGTGGCCGGCTCCCAATCTGTGAAGCGCGCTCAGAAGCTGAGCGTGCTTTGTATCTGCGTGGTCCCGGTTGCTATCAGCAACCAGGACCCGCGGCTAATACCGGACATCGCCGATCGGGCTGATGTCAGGTATTAACCCTTTAGATGCCGCGATCAAAGTTGATTGCGATGTCTAAAACAGGAGACTACACTGCCGGTTAGCTCAGCAGAGCTGTTCGGGACCACCGCGGTGAAATCGTGACATCCTGAACAGCTGAGAGGACAGCGGGAGGTGCCTTACCTTGTTTTCGGCTGTCCGATCGGCATTTCATTCCTCCAAGCCTGAAATCCAGGCTTGAGCAATCAAGCGCAGAAAACACTGATCAATGCATTCCTATGGCAATGCATTGAACAGTGCCTGCAATCAGTATATGCTATGTTACACATAACACTGCATAAAAAAAGTAAACATTTTGTCGCACAATGATTTTTTTTTTTGTTTTGCAGTAGATTTTTGGGTAAAATGACTGATGTCATTATAAAGTAGAATTGGTGGCGCAAAAAATGTAAAGAGGAATTAACGGAAGTGCAAAAACTGAAAAACGCTTGGTCCTTAAGGGGTTAACTCTGTGGGGTGGGCTGTGTGATATGGGCAATTTGGTTTTGATGTTATTACTTAGTTGGCACTGCTATTTCATAGGCAGAAGAGGGGGCAATATAACTGCATGAGAACAGGTTTTGCCTTCGGGCTGTAGCTGGGGATAGTTAGCAAGGTGTCAGTAATAAGGGTTAAATCTGACAAATGTGCCTTGGTGTCTGCTTCTAACTTGTAGGTATGAGGCTTCTGATTTGTATCTAGCCTATATTATGGCTCCAACAAGGCAGATAGCTGACGTCTCTGTAATATATGATTATATTAAGTGATCTATGCTGCAGGTGTATAGTAGAATCTGTAGAGGCACCTCAGGAAATGGTTTCATATAAGCATTCTTTTCTATGTATTCACAGATTTTATTTACTAACAGGGAATATGTCACCATAGAAAACCCCCAAACCGTCCTGGATCTGAACATAAAGAATGGTACTTTTATTGTTTACAGCAGTCAAGAAATATGAAAAATGGCTGTAATTTTATTAAGACCTCGGGAACTTTTTCTGACTAAATGTACTTTTTATAATATCTGGTCTTTTATAGGGAACCAATCATCATATTGTACCATATATATCGCTTGACAACACATTTTATATGGTAAAATCTGTATCCTCACAATCTCACGGGGGATTTTTTTTGCCCCTAGAGATGGTGAAGATATGAAGTTATAAAGTCCCCCGGCCGCCCTGCAAGTAGTCCGCTGGGCGGGTACTTTGCAGCACCCGTCGCTCCAGCAGGGGTCCCGCCCCCTTCGCTTGATTGACGGCTCACGTCGTTGCTCTGTTCTGTCTGTTTAGGGAGCAGAGCAATGACGCAAGCTGTCAATGAAGCCAAGCAGGCGGGACCACGGCCGGAGCGACGGGTTCTGGTAAGTATAAGTCCCGCCCAGGAAACTACTTGCAGGGTGGCCGGGGGAGGACTTTATTACTGCATATCTTTACCATCCCTAGGGGCATACAGTAAATGTCCCCGGGGATGGTGAGGATACAGATTTTACCATCTGTATAACTTGTTGCAAAGCATTATATATGGTAAAATCTGATGATTTCCTTTACAACTGTGGATGACATTCCATTGTAATAATTCATAGAAAGCTCAAGGGTCACTTATGTTAATCCATTTAGGGGAGACTTATCAAATAATGTGTACAGAAAGAGTGGAGCAGTTGCCTATAGCAATCAGTCAGAATGATTCTTTTAATATTTCAGAGGTCTTTTATAAAATGAAAGAAGCTGTCCGATTAGTTGCTTTGGGCAACTGCACCACTCTTCCTCTACACAGGTTTTCATAAATCTCCCCCATTGACTTAATGTCATTTTCCTTTTCTCCAGAATGCCTTTATATTGGCAGTGAAGTGCTGTACAGTTTGTTTAGGTAATACAGTGCTATGGTCATGCTTCCTTGTACCCAGGAGTTCTCTGTCTTTTGTTTGCCTTGAGCAGAAGCGACAACTCTTTTCACTTAAAATGCTGATGTTATTCCAGACAAAGCTCATGGACAAGAGTGTTGACTCTTCAGGAAAGAGAGGTTGACTCTTTCTAACCCTAGATGATCCTTTTAAAGGAAAACGGACATCTGGTTCACCCACACTAAACCCAATACACACGGTTATAGTGCGTGTGAACCGAATTGAAATGATGTATTACTTAGTGCATTTTTGGGTCTCTCCTGGTGTTTCAATTTAGTTATGAGTCGGTCTATGGTCTGCAGTCATTCTAAGTTTGGTATTAAAGGGGTTCTCCAGTGGAAAACAATTCCTTTCATATGAACTGGCTCCAGAAAGTTAAACAGATTTGTAGATTACTTATATTAAAAATCTTAATCCTTCCAGTACTTATCAGCTGCTGTATACTACTACTGGGACACCCCCCCCCCCCCCCATGTGATCTCCTGTACGGGGCCCTGTCTACTTACTTGTCTTGGGTGTGCTTTGGCCCCCACCTTCCTGGGAAAACGCAAGTAGCACCTGTTCAGCCAATCACCGGCTGAGTCGGAACATCGATGTGGCCGGTGATTTTCTGTGTGGGCCATTACTTGTGCGCAATGGGGCCCCGTACATGAAATCGTGGGGTCCCTTGCAGTCGGATCCCTCACGATCAGATACTTGTCCCCTATCCTGTGAATAGGGGATAAGTGTCTATTAAGTAAAGGGATCTGGAAGTTTTATAAAAAATCTTGGCAATAAAGGGCACATTAGAATGTCACTGTGGAACAACAGTCACAGCAGCCTTATCTTTGTGGTATTCTACATTATAATGAAGAGGCATTTTCCACTACTATACCTCCTCACTACACCATACAATGGATCAGATTTTATTCTTCTGACTGACTCATATGAAATTAGTCAGAAAAAAAAACACTATTAATGTTTCCATCTAAAATCATGTACGGACTGCTATGGAAGCCATATTACAATGTTGAAACAAATAGGTAGAATAGCACAGCTTACTTCTGCATTACCAAGAGGATACCTTCACAAAGTGTTAAAGGATATTGTCTATAGTAGTTTGGCGGTGCTCTGACGTAATGCAGCAGTCAATAGTTCATATAGTGTAGATGAAAGAAACATCGGGAACTCACCAAATCTTCTTTCTTTTTCTTTATTACAAATACTCACAAATTACATACATGTAACTGGATGGACAGGTCCAGGGGGGGTACAGTAGGCAACAGCGGCCATTGTTTCGCACTGGTGTTGTGCTTCGTCGGGCCTCCTTGTTGTCCAACCTGAAGTTGTATAGAGTGTACAGTGCTCCCTGTAATCCGTTCCAAACGGACCATCGTTTGTTGAAACCATCGCATGTTGAGGTATCCATGCAATGTAAAGTATAGGACAGTGGTCTACAACCTGCGGACCCCCAGATGTTGCAAAACTACAACACCCAGCATGCCCGGACAGCCGTCCATCGTTGTCGCCACGTCCCCGAGGTGTCCCCAAAGCTCCGGCAAGGCCTCTGCTTCCCCGGCATCCGCGCTCTCCGTCGCCGCCATCACGTCGCTCCGCATGCCGCTCCGCATGCCGCTCCTATTGGATGACGGGACAGCGTGCGCAGCGACGTGATGACGACGATGGAGAGCGCTGGCGATGCAGGGGATCCCGAAGAGGATGCGCCGGAGCCCCAAGGACAGGTAAGTGATCTTCAGCGGACCACATGGGGCACCATAAACGGCTATCCGGTGGCACCTGAAGCAGTCTGCGCTGCTGGATAGCCGTTTATGCGATGACCCCGACATAAAAAAGCATCGTAAGTTGATGCTGCCTTCAACATGCGATGGCCTCTGAGAGGTCATCGCATGTTGAAATTATCGTATGTCGGGGCCATCGTAGGTCGAGGGGTCACTGTATTCTTTCATGGGTGCTGCCCTTAGGCCTCGATCACATTGCCATCTGACTCCACTATTCGGAGTTCTGTCAGCAATCCGGCCAAAAGGACTGGAGTTTAGCGGAGGAAAAAAATAGCGCTAGCTCTATTTTTTTTTCTTTCCTAAAATCCTGTTAAATTACCTGGTCACCGATGGACCCCATGCAAGTGAATGGAGGCCATCAGGACCCAGCAGTTGCCATTTGCATCCGACTCATTTCAGGTTCCGATCAACTAAAAAAAAAGGAGCCGATTGGACCCTTAACGGGTTGGATGCAAACAGCCTTGTGAACCTAGCCTTAGTCGATATGACGTATACACAGATATGTATGTATGCGGAGTAAGTTTTTGGTTTTGTCATAGGTGGTGTGTACAGTCCCTGCAAGAGATCTGAACACTGAATTGCAGGATTTTGGAAATGAATGAAATTACAAAGCAGAACATGCAAAAAACATTTTCTTGCTCCTGTACACTTTTTCAGTATGCCGTGAGTCATGCTGAAGGTACACAATGAGTTAAGTTGCTGGCACATGTTATGCCTCAGTAGACAGCTGATGTTAGAAATGTTTGTCTTCAGGGGCCATCTGTTGGCTACAGAATAATGTGTGTCACTCAATCTTTCTGAAATTAGACTTTCCTGTACACTTGGTGAGAGCTTCCAGTTATCAGCTGGAACCCCCCAGTCTGCACTGAGGAGAGAAGCTGCTTGTGAAAGCTTTGTTGGTATTTCACTTGTATCACCCAAACTCAAACGTTTGCACGCCTGTGTCATCAGGTTATACCACTTGCTTTCCACTAGGTGGTGACCTCACTCAGCTAAGAATGTGGAAAAAGGTCCAATAGTTATACATGAAAAGTTACGTTCCTTTATGTAGGGTAAGGGAAGGACACAAACTGGTGGTGCGGGTACAATTTGTTCCACTCGGTTTATTGAAAAATGATCAGGAACAGTTGATTTACAGGTGAAACTTGAATTTGAATATCATGCAAAGTTCATTTATTTCAGTAATACAACTTAAAAGGTGAAACTAATATACACTGCTCAAAAAAATAAAGGGAACACTTAAACAACACAATGTAACTCCAAGTCAATCACATTTCTGTGAAATCACACTGTCCACTCAGGAAGAACACTGATTGACAATCAATTTCACATGCTGTTGGATTTATTTCTTTTTTATTCACTCCAAACTTGTATTGTGGAAAATCTAAATCTAAGACAATCATTTATCAGTGGGGCAACCCCTTTAACCCCTTAACGACAATGGACATAAATGTATGTCATGGTGCCGTGGTACTTAATGCACCACGACGTACATTTACGCGCCGCCATGATCTCGAGCACCGGAGCGGTGCTCGCATTATGCACGGCAGGTCCCGGCTTGCGCGGATGTCCGCCATTAACCCCTCAGATGCCGTGATCAATACAGATCACGGCATCTGCGGCAGTGCGGTACTTTGAATGGATGATCGGATCGCCCGCAGCGCTGCCGTGGGGATCCGATCATCCAGCATGGCAGCCGGAGGTCCCCTCACCTGGCTTAGGACGTCTCCTGGGGTCTTCTGCTCTGGTCTGAGATCGAGCAGACCAGAGCAGAAGATCACCGATAATACTGATCAGTGCTATGTCCTATACATAGCACTGAACAGTATTAGCAATGAAATGATTGCTATGAATAGTCCCCTATGGGGACATAAAAAGTGTAAAAAAAATAAAAGAAAAGTAAACAAATTTAAAATAAAAAAGTAAAAAAAATGTGAAAAATCCCCTCCCCCAATAAAAAAGTAAAACGTCCATTTTCCCATTTTTACCCCCCAAAAATGCGTAAAAAAATAATTAATACACATATTTGGCATCGCCGCGTGTGTAAAAGTCTGAACTATTAAAATATATTGTTAATTATCCCGTACGGTGAACGGCGTAACCGTAAAAAAAAAAAGTCAAAAATTGCGTTTTTTTTGTCACATTTTATTCCCCAAAAAATTTATAAAAAATTAATTAAAAGTAAAACCTAAGCAAAAGTGGTACTGATAAAAACTAAAGATCATGGCGCAAAAAATGAGCCCTCATATCACCCCATATACGGAAAAATGAGAAAGTTACAGGTGGTCAAAATAGGGCAATTTCAAACATACTCATTTTGTTAAAATGGTTTGAGATTTTTTTTAAGCAGTAAAATTATAGAAAATCATATAACATGGGTATCATTTTAATCATAAGTAATGCAAAAAACAAGCCCTCATATGGGTCTGTGGATGGAAATATAAGAGAGTTATGATTTTTAGAGGGCGAGGAGGAAAAAACGAAAATGCAAAAATAAAATTGGTCTGGTACTTAAGGCCAAAATGGGCCTGGTCCTTAAGGGGTTAAGATATGTTTTGCACTGAAGTGAGATTTAGTGGTTTCTGAACTCCTAAAGGCAGTGTTCTATTCATAATAAGGTCAAATGTCTACCTCCTGGTTCAAAGGCACACTTGGCCATGTTTCAATACTTTTATACTGTGAATGCTTTTCTTAGGCTGACTCTAAACCCTAAATGAGTTAATGTCTTGTACTTTTTTAAATCTTTGCAATCTTTGTTTTGTTTAATGTGTGAAATTTAAATAAAGATTTTGATTATATATATATATATATATATATATATATAATTCACATGGTGTTATGCGAATGGAACAGAAAACAGGTGGAAATTATGGGCAATTATCAAGACACCCCCCCAATAAAGGAGTGGTTCTGCAGTTGGTGACCACAAACCACTTATCAGTTCCTATGCTTCCTGGCTGATGTTTGGGTCACTTTTGAATGCTGGCAGTGCTTTCCCTCTTGTGGTAGCATGAGACGGAGTCTACAACCCACACAAGTTGCTCAGGTAGTGCAGCTGATCCAGAATGGCACATCAATGCAAGCTGTGTCAAGAAGGTTTGCTGTGTCTGTCAGCGTAGTGTCCAGAGCATGAAGGCACTACCAGGAAACATGCCAGTACATCAGGAGATGTGGAGGAGGCCGTAGGAGGGCGACAACCCACCAGTAGGACCGCAACCTCCGTCTTTGTGCCACAAGGAGCAGGAGGACCGCTGCCAGAGCCCTGCAAAATGACCTCAAGCAGGCTACAAATGTGCATGTGTCCACTCAAACGCTCAGAAACAGACTCCATGATGGTGGTATGAGGGCCCAACATCCACAGGTGGGGGTTGTGCTTACAGCCCAACACCGTGCAGAACATTTGGCATTTGACAGAGAACACCAAGATTGGCAAATTCGGGACTGGCGCCCTGTGCTCTCCACAGATGAAAGCAGGTTCACACTGAGCACGTGACAGAGGTGACAGAGTCTGAAGAGGCTGTGGAGAACATTCTGCTGCCTGCAACATCCTCCAGCATGACCGGTTTGGTGGTGGGTCAGTAATGGTGTGGGGTGACATTTCTCCATGTGCTTGCCAGAGGTAGCCTGACTGCCATTAGGTACCGAGATGAGATCCTCAGACCCCTTATGAGACCATATGCTGGTGTGGTTGGCCCTGGGTTCCTCCTAATGCAAGACAATGCTAGACCTCATGTGATTGGAGCAGGGGCGGACATATCACCTGTTCAGCCGGTTCGGCTGCACAGGGGCCCAGCGTGTTAGGGGGCCCACCTAGTGGCCCAGGTCACAGCCTGGGCCTCACAGTCTGGGCCCCTGCCAGTACTTCATACTATATGCTGCAGCAACAGGTCCCGGACCTGCCGCTGACAGCAGTAATTTACCTTTAAACCGGCTGGGCGAGACAGACAGACCAGGGGCTGATGGGAACAGATGTGCCCCGCGCAGGCACGCACATATGTTCCAAGCCCCTGACGTCACGTGTCATGGCCTCTGACCCCGGCAGAAGCGGCAGGAGCAGCAAACCCTCCCGCCTCACACGGCCGCATCGCTGAGCAGATGAGGTGAGGAGAGCGACGATCGGGTGCAGGGCGGTGGGGTGGGGGGGGGGGGATTGTAATGATGATGAAGAGGACAGGAGGGGTGTTGAAGAGGTTGGTGGTGTAATGATAAGGAGGATTGGGGGTCTGGGAGAGCGTAGTGTTGATAAGGAGGACCAGAAGGGGGGTCGGGGGTGTAGTGATTAGGGGGTTTAATGTTGATGAGAAGGACCGGGGGGGGGGGGGGGTCAGCTGTGTAATAATGATGAGGTGCTTAAGGTATATGGGGTGATGAGGAGACTGAGGATGGAGTGCATGGGGTGATGAGGAGACTTAGGATGGAGTGCATGGGGTGATGAGGAGACTAAGGATGGAGTGCATGGGGTGTATGGGGGTGATGAGGAGACTGAGGATGGAGTGTGTGGGGTGTATGGGGTGATGAGGAGACTGAGGATGGGGTGCGTGGGGTGTATGGGGGTGATGAGGAGACTGAGGATGGAGTACATGGGGTGATGAAGAGACTGAGGATGGGGTGCGTGGGGTGTATGGGGTGATGAGGAGACTGAGGATGGAGTGCATGGGGTGTATGGGGTGATAAGGAGACTGAGGATGGAGTGCATGGGGTGTATGGGGTGATGAGGAGACTGAGGATGGAGTGCATGGGGTGTGTGGGGTGATGAGGAGACTGAGGATGGAGTGCATGTGGTGTATGGGGTGATATGGAGACTGAGGATGGAGTGCATGGGGTGATGAGGAGACTGAGGATGGAGTGCACGGAGTGTATGGGGTGATGAGGAGACTGAGGATGGAGTGCACGGGGTGTATGGGGTGATGAGGAGACTGAGGATGGAGTGCATGGGGTGATGAGGAGACTGAGGATGGAGTGCATGTGGTGTATGGGGGTGATGAGGAGAATGAGGATGGAGTGCATGGGGTGTATGGGGTGATGAGGAGACTGAGGATGGAGTGCATGGGGTGATGAGGAGACTGAGGATGGAGTGCGTGGGGTGTATGGGGTGATGAGGAGACTGAGGATGGGGTGTGTGGGGTGTATGGGGTGATGAGGAGACTGAGGATGGGGTGTGTGGAGTGTATGGGGGTGATGAGGAGACTGAGGATGGAGTGCATGGGGTGATGAGGAGACTGAGGATAGAGTGCATGGGGTGTATGGGGTGATGAGGAGACTGAGGATGGGGTGCGTGGGGTGTATGGGGTGATGAGGAGACTGAGGATGGGGTGCGTGGGGTGTATGGGGGTGATGAGGAGACTGATGATGGAGTGCATGGGGTGATGAGGAGACTGAGGATGGAGTGCGTGGGGTGTATGGGGTGATGAGGAGACTGAGGATGGGGTGCGTGGGGTGTATGGGGGTGATGAGGAGACTGAGGATGGGGTGCGTGGGGTGTATGGGGTGATGAGGAGACTGAGGATGGGGTGCGTGGGGTGTATGGGGGTGATGAGGAGACTGATGATGGAGTGCATGGGGTGATGAGGAGACTGAGGATGGAGTGCATGGGGTGATGAGGAGACTGAGAATGAGGAGACTGAGAATGGATGATGAGGAGACTGAGGATTGGGTGCGTGGGGTGTAAGGGGGGATGAGGAGACTGAGGATGGAGTGCATAGGGTGATGAGGAGACTGAGGATGGAGTGCATGGGGTGATGAGGAGACTGAGGATGGAGTGCATGGGGTGATGAGGAGACTGAGGATGGAGTGCATGGGGTGATGAGGAGACTGAGGATAGAGTGCATGGGGTGTATGGGGTGATGAGGAGACTGAGGATGGGGTGCGTGGAGTGTATGGGGTGATGAGGAGACTGAGGATGGGGTGTGTGGGGTGTATGGGGGGATGAGGAGACTGAGGATGGAGTGCGTGGGGTGATGAGGAGACTGATGATGGAGTGCATGGGGTGATGAGGAGACTGAGGATGGAGTGCATGGGGTGATGAGGAGACTGAGAATGAGAACACTGAGAATGGGTGATGAGGAGACTGAGAATGGAGTGCATGGGGTGATGAGGAGACTGAGGATGGAGTGCATGGGGTGTATAGGGTGATGAGGAGACTGAGGATGGGGTGCGTGGGGTGTATGGGGTGATGAGGAGACTGAGGATTGGGTGCGTGGGGTGTATGGGGGGATGAGGAGACTGAGGATGGAGTGCGTGGGGTGATGAGGAGACTGAGGATGGAGTGCATGGGGTGATGAGGAGACTGAGGATGGAGTGCATGGGGTGATGAGGAGACTGAGGATGGAGTGCATGGGGTGATGAGGAGACTGAGGATGGAGTGTATGGGGTGATGAGGAGACTGAGGATAGGGTGCGTGGCGAGTATGGGGTGATGAGGAGACTGAGGATGGCGTGCGTGGGGTGTATGGGGTGATTCAGTGGTTGGTACAGTATTTGGCAGTATTATATTCATGGAGTACAGTGGTTGGCAGTATTATATTCAGGGGTACAGTATTTGGCAGTATTATATTCAGGGGTATAGTATTTGGCAGTATTATATTCATGAAATACAGTGGTTGGCAGTATTATATTCATGGAGTACAGTGGTTGGCAGTATTATATTCAGGGGTACAGTATTTGGCAGTATTATACTCAGGGGTAAAGTGGTTGGCAGTATTATATTCAGCGGTACAGTATTTGGCAGTATTATATTCAGGGGTACAGTGGTTGGCAGCATTATATTCATGGAGTACAGTGATTGTCAGTATTATATACAGGGGTACAGTGTGTGTCAGTATTATATTCATGGAGTACAGTGGTTGGCAGTATTATATTCAGGGGTACAGTATTTGGAAGTATTATATTCAGGGGTACATTGGTTGGCAGTATTATATTCATTGGTACAGTATTTGGCAGTATTATATTCATGGAGTTCAGTGGTTGGCAGTATTATATTCAGGGGTACAGTATTTGGCAGTATTATATTCAGGGGTACAGTGGTTGGCAGTATTATATTCATTGGTACAGTATTTGGCAGTATTATATTCATGGAGTTCAGTGGTTGGCAGTATTATATTCAGGGTACAGTGGTTGGCAGTATTATGTTCAGGGGTACAGTATTTGGCAATATTATATTCAGGGGTACAGTGGTTGGCAGTATTATATTCAGGGGTACAGTGGTTGGCAGTATTCAGGGGGTACAGTGATTGGCAGTATTATATTCAGGGGGTACAGTATTTGGCAAGGTTATAATGATTATTGTCATCATACAGAGGATGAGGATCTACTGACAAATTAAGGAACCAATGATGTCCAGGTGTCAGACTCTGCAGAGAAGATGGAAGAAATCCTGGTGTCTGGACCAGATGATGAAGAAAAGTAAAGACAACAGAGAAGACGTCACTCAGGTCAGTGATATCATTGTGTATTTTCCTAACTGTCCCATCAGAGCTGTAGTCACTGATATTGTGTAGTCTCCTGACTGTCCCATCAGCTGTAGTCACTTCAGACATGATGGGAGTTGCAGCTTTTCAACATCTGGGGAGCCACTTGAACCAAGGTGATTGGTGGGGGTCCCATGAGTCAGACCCCCACCATAAAAATGGGCTGTTTATTTTAAAATGCCTGGGCCTATTTTTGGTCCCAGTCTGGCCCTGCCTGTAAGTCTCTTCTATCACTAAGGAGCCAAGGAACCAGGGGGTGCCAAGGGGTGTTGTGCTAAGTCCAGGGGTGCGAGTGTAAAGGGGAGCACTGCCCTCTGCCTCCCAGCTAGATACGGGTCAGGCTGACCCGGGGGAGTACTCACCGGGCCTGGGCCATACACTGAGAGGGACAGGGGCCACCCGGAGCCCACCTCAGGAGCCATTCCATCCACCTGTGGTGGACAAGGCAAGTGGCGACACTACACGCGCAGGGTAAGAGGAGCAACTTCGGTGGGGTCTAGGTACATGAATGGCACAGTGCTGGAGGGGGGGGGGCCCAGGCACATTCTTTGCACAGGGGCCCTCTGCTGTCTGTGTCTGCCCTTGGATTGGAGTGTGTTAGCAGGTCCTGCAAGAGGAAGGCATTGATGCTATGGACTGGCCCGCCAGTTCCCCAGACCTGCATCTGATTGAGCACATCTGGGACATCATGTCTAGCTCCATCCACCAACGCCACGTTGCACCACAGACTGTCCAGGAGTTGGTGGATGCATTAGTCCAGGTCTGGGAGGACATCCCTCGGGAGACTATCCGCCACCTCATCAGGAGCATGCCCAGGCATTGTAGGGAGATCATACGGTCACGTGGAGGCCACACACACTACTGAGCCTCATTTTGACTTGTTTTAAGGACATTACATCAAAGTTGGATCGGCCTGTAGTGTGGTTTTCCACTTTGATTTTGAGTGTGACTCCATACTCAGACTTCCATGGGTTGATAAATTTGATTTCCATTGATAATTTTTGTGTGATTTTGTTGTCAGCACATTCAACTATGTAAAGACGAAAGTATTTCATACGATTAGTTCATTCATTCAGATCTAGGATGTGTTATCTTAGTGTTCCCTTTATTTTTTTGAGAAGTGTATGAGAGAGACTCATTACATGCAAAGCAAGATACATGCAAAGCACGATAGTTCAAGCTGTGATTCATCATAATTGTAATGATTATGGCTTACAGCTCATGAAAACTCCAAATCCCCAATATTTTATATGATTTGGGGAGCCATGTCATCTGCTGGTGTTTGTTCACTATGCTTCATTAGGTCCAGGGTCAACGCATCCATCTACCTGGGGATTTTGGAGGACTTCATGCTTCCTTTCCTTTTAAGTTGCATTACTTAACCCCTTCATGACCCAGCCCATTTTCACCTTCATGACCTGGGCATTTTTTGAAAATCTGACCACTGTCACTTTAAACATTAATAACTTTGGAATGCTTTTACTTATCATTCTGATTCCGAGATTGTTTTTTCGTGACATATTCTACTTTATTTTATCGGTAAAATTTCACTGATATTTGTATCCTTTCTTGGTAAAAAATCTAAAAATTTCATGAAAATTTTGAAAATTTAGCATTTTTCTAACTTTGAAAGTCTCTGCTTGAAAGGAAAATGGATATTCCAAATAAATTACATATTGATTCACATATACAATATGTCTACTTTGTGTTTGCATAAAAAAATTGACAAGTTTTTACTTTTGGAAGACATCAGAGGGCTTCAAAGTTCCGCAGCAATTTTCCAATTTTTCTCAAGATTTTCAAAATCTTAATTTTTCAGGGCCCAGTTCAGGTTGGAAGTGGATTTTAAGGATCTTCATATTAGAAATACCCCATAAATGACCCCATTATAAAAACTGCACCCCCCAAAGTATTCAAAATGACATTCAGTAAGTGTTTTAACCCTTTAGGTGTTTCACAGGAATAGCAGCAAAGTGAAGGAGAAAATTCTAAATCTTCATTTTTTACACTCGCATTTTCTTGTAGACCCAATTTTTTAATTTTTACAAGGGGTAAAAGGAGAGAAATCACCCTAAAATTTGTAACCCAATTTCTCTCGAGTAAGGAAATACCTCATATGTGTATGTAAAGTGTTCGGCGGGCGCAGTAGAGGGCTCAGAAGGGAAGGAGCGACAATGGGATTTTGGAGAGTGAGTTTTTCTGAAAGGGTTTTTGGGGGGCATGTCCCATTTAGGAAGCCCCTATGGTGCCAGAACAGTGGACCCCCCCACATGTGACCCCATTTTGGAAACTATACCCCTCATGGAATGTAATAAGGGGTGCAGTGAGCATTTACACCCCACTGGCGTTTGACAGATATTTGAAACGGTGGACTGTGCAAATCAAAAATTTTATTTTTCATTTTCACAGACCACTGTTCCAAAAATCTGTCATACACCAGTGGGGTGTAAATGCTCACTGCACCCCTTATTACATTCCGTGAGGGGTGTAGTTTCCAAAATGGGGTCACATATGGATATTTATTGTTTTGCGTTTGTCAGAACTGCTGTAACAATCAGCCACCCCTGTGCAAATCGCCTCAAATGTACATGGCGCACTCTCCCTTCTGGGCCTTGTTGTGCGCCCTCAGAGCACTTTGCACCCACATATGGGGTATCTCCGTACTCAGGAGAAATTGCGTTACAAATTTAGAGGGTCTTTTTTCCCTTTTACCTCTTGTGAAAATGAAAAGTATAGGGCAACACCAGCATGTCAGTGTAAAAAATTTATTTTTTTACACTAACATGCTGGTGTAGACCCCAACTTCACCTTTTCATAAGGGGTTAAAGAAGAAAAAGCCCCCCAAAATTTGTAAGGCAATTTCTCCCGAGTACGGCGATACCCCATATGTGTCCCAAAACTGTTGCCCTGAAATACGACAGGGCTCCAAAGTGAGAGAGCGCCATGCGCATTTGAGGCCTGAATTAGGGATTTGCATAGGGGTGGACATAGGGGTATTCTACACCAGTGATTCCCAAACAGGGTGCCTCCAGCTGTTGCAAAACTCCCAGCATGCCTGGACAGTCAATGGCTGTCCGGCAATACTGGGAGTTATTATTTTGCAACAGCTGGAGGCTCCGTTTTGGAAACAGTAGCGTACCAGACGTTTTTCATTTTTTGGGGGGAGGGGGGCTGTGTAGGGGTATGTGTATATGTAGTGTTTTTTACTTTTTATTTTAGGTTAGTGTCAGTGTAGTGTAGTGTTTTTAGGGTACAGTCACATGGGCAGAGGTTCACAGCAAGTTTGCCGCTGGAAGTTTGAGCTGCAGCGCAAAATTTGCGCCATCTCAAACTTGCAGCACTCACTGTAAACCTCCGCCCATGTGAGTGTACCCTGTACATTCACATTGGGGGGAGGGGGCAAACATCCAGCTGTTGCAAACTCCGAGCATGCCCTTTGGCTGTCCGTGCATGCTGGGAGTTGTAGTTTTGCAACAGCTGGAGGAACACTGGTTTGGAAACACTAAGTTAAGTAATAAACTTTCAAGTGTTTTGCAACCAAACTTAGTGTTTCCAAACCAGTGTGCCTCCAGCTGTTGCAAAACTACAACTCCCAGCATGCATGGTCTGTCAGTGCATGCTGGGAGTTATAGTTTTGCAACAATTGCAACAGCTGGAGGCACTGAGGTAGGAAACGGACAATGTTTCCCAACTAGTGTGCCTCCAGATGTTGCAAAACTACAACTCCCAGCATGCCCAGACTGCCAAGGCATGCTGGAAGTTGTAGTTCGGCAATATCTGAAGGATCAGATGTTGCTGAACTACAACTTCCAGCATGCCTGGGCAGTCTGGGCATGCTGGGAGTTGTAGTTTTGCAACATCTGGAGGTCCACAGTTTGGAGACCACTGTATAATGGTCTCCAATCTGTGCTCTTCCAGATGTTAGAGAACTACAACTCCCAGCATGCCTGGACAGACTGAGCATGCTGAGATTTGTAGTTTTGCAACATCTGGAAGAGCACAGATTGGAGACCATTATACAGTGGTCTCCAAACTGTGGACCTCCAGATGTTGCAAAACTACAACTCCCAGCATGCCCAGAAAGCCAAAGGCTGTCTGGGCATGCTGGGAGTTGCAGTTTTGAAACTCTCAGAGGCAGCAGTGAGATCGCTTTACGGCGATCTCACTGCTGCCAATGAAGATGCTGCACTGCTGCCGGAAACTCACCTCCGGGACGCAGCGCAGCCGGGACCGCACGGAGGACGCCGGGACCGCTCGGGACACCGCTCGGACGGGTAAGTGACGCCGGGGGACGGGACAGGGACACTTAGCAGAGCGGTGTGTGTCCCGATCCCCGTGATCCAGACTCACACACCGCGCTGCTAAGTATTTTCATAGCGAAACGCTGCTATCAGCTAGTCAGATTTGACCAGCTGATAGCAGCGATCGCTGGGGGGGGGTGGGGGACGAAACCCCCCGTGGTCACACGGTAAGATGGCTGGCTATCAGTGATAGCCACCATCTTTCCGGGCGCTGCGGGATGCCGCGAGTAGCGGCAGTAATATCCATGACGTACCTGTATGTCATGGGTCGGGAACACCTTGCCACCCATGACGTACAGGTATGTCATAGGTCGGGAAGGGGTTAAATACAATGGACTTTTGAACGATATTCTAATTTTTTGAGTTTCACCTGTATGTGGACAACAAAATGATTACCAACATAACTAAATAATGAAAAAAGGCAAAACGGTACAGTGATCCCTCAAATTACAATGGCCTCAACATACAACAGTTTCAACATACAATCATCTTTTCTGGACCATTGTAACTTGAAACCAGACTCAAAATACAATGCTACGGACAGTCCAGATCTGTGAAACGTCTCAATGGCTGGAAGAACTGACCAATCAGAATGGGCATTCACTGGTAAAACACCTGTATTACTGAAGCATAAACACTGAATTCCTGTCTAGTAGCGCCCCCTACAGTACAGGGAGGTACTACATGTTCTGTACTCTTTACCTGTGCCAGGGTTAGCTGCTCCTTTGGACACCAGGTAAGGGCGGCTCCATTTTACATTGTGTGTACTGTACAGGACCCTGAAGAAGCTCCTGTCCTCTACATTGACAGTGATTAACAGCTCCCGGCAGCTCTTTCTTACTTTTATATGTAAGGCTTTATCCATATTAGTTACCTACTTGTTTTTGTTTAATCCTCACTTTTTCCTATTTTTGGATGACATTTTGGAGCTTCAGAAACAATTACAGTAGAATCTCCCAATAGTGGACACTCACGGGGAATAAAAATGTGTCCGCTATTCAGAGATGTCACTTATTGGGAAAAAAATACTCAAAAATCTTTCTAAATGACAGAATACTGTATTGTACTCACTGTAGAGTATAATTACCTATAACACATGATAAAAAGCATTATTACAGTAGAATCTCCCAGTGCCGTTAAATCACCCCTTATTATCCCCCTGCATCATTTCATCCCCCCTTCATACCCTGTGCCACCTTATTCCCCCGTGCCTTGTGCCAAATTATCTCCCCCTTACTCCCTGTGCTACATCATTTCCCATGATCCCCCTGTGCCAGTTCATTCCCCCTTTATTACCCTCTGTGTAAATTCACCACCCCTCGGCTTTATGAAGTGGCACAGAGAGATAGAGGGGGGAATCAAATGGCACAGGAGGATAAAAAGGGAATGAAATGGCACGGGGGGAGGTGGGATGGGGGTGGTAAAGAGGGGGATCAAGAGGAAATGATGTGGCACGAGGGGGGGGGGTGGTTAAAAGGGGGTGGGTGAATGATGTGGCCGGCGGTCGTACAGAAGCAAGAGAATACTGTTTAAACATCAGTCTTCTGCTTCTGTGCTGGGGCTTCTGCAGGAGGGTGCATTAGGGGCCTGGGCCCCTTACTGGGATATTGGCTGTACCCCCTGATAGCAGCCCTGTGTACAAGGTAGGCCAGCGCATGAGCCTGGTTGTTCCCTATTGGGAATGTTTTGTCCCCTATTGGGAGTGCTTTGTCCCCTAATGGGAGTGTTTTGTCCCCTTATTGGGTGTATGCATATCTGCTATTGGGAGTGTCCCCTATTCGGAGGGTGCAAATACATTAAGTCTTATGGGACTCTGCCGGGGAATTAAAAACTGTCCGCTATTTCGAGGTATCCCCTATTGGGAGGTGTCCTCTAAGAGAGATTTTACTGTACCAGGTTTCCATAGAGTTATGGTCTCAACATACAATGGTTTCAACATACAATGATTATCCTGGAACCAATTAATATTGTAACTTGAGGGACCACTGTATATAGCACCCTGGTTGGGAAACACTGCTATATACTATACAACCCCCAGTAAAAATCCCCCAAATTTGTACTTTATGATATATTCAATAATCTGGCATCTTGTGGCTTCCCATAGCGTAGGGTCACACGTAGAGTATGTTGCTGCATATTTGCTGCTGCATATTTTTCTACCCATTGAAGTCAATGAGTAGCAAAATCAGCTGCGCATTTTGCTATCCATTGACTTCAATGGGTGGAAAATATGCAGCAGCAAATATGCAGCATAATATGACACGACTGACCCTACCCTAAATCTTGAATCATTGTTCTTTTATTGTAGTATTAGCAAACATTTTCTCTTCCATGAATGGAGCTTTATCTATATCTGTACTGAACCATCAGCCATAAAAACTCAATTTCCTGGCTGTACCAGACATGTGGATGAGATTTTTCTTTATATATCACCCACATGCTATGGAATTTTTATTCTTGGAAATGACCTGTAGTGTGGGCAGCGTGTCAAGTGTGTTGCAGATGTGCACTTTAGATTTTAACATCAATACAGGAGAAATGTTTGCTAAATCCACAGCAAAATCAGCTGTTTGCTTCAGTTTACACAACAGGGCGCTTGAACTTTCACACAAACAAAATACTTTAATTTCCAGTTTACTGACATGCTGAGCATTTTCAACAAAATTCAAGTCATACTGTAGGCCACAACTATGCTATGTGCACTAACTAAAGGTACCCAACGACCGCTAGGACGATATTTAGGGTAGGCAGTAATTGCTATGGGTGGGTGAAACTCACAACTCATATTGCATTCTTTGAACATATGTGGTTTCAGCCTGAGCTATAAGCCAGGCCCAAAGAATGTCAGTGCGGATGCCCTGTCCCACAGCATGCAAGCTTTATGTCCGATGTGCTGCAGCGGTCACGCCACTACAAGCTCTATTAACACCACTCACGACTGCAGTCAGTGTTCTGTGACCGCGGTCGCAATGGCAGACGCAGTGCAAGCGCCTGGCGGCCTATGCAGAAGGCCACCTATGCGGGCCTCTGGGCCTATTTAAACATAGGAGCCAGGAGCTGTAGCTCCATCCGGCCCTGTGCAGCGGGCCGCAAAATTTTGTTCCGCGGGCCCCCTGATCTAAAGGATGCCACCCCTGGTCTAAAACAACTGGTACTACCGCATAGATACTGTGGGATGGGGATGAGAGCCCTCCATGATCAACATGAGAATCTCAGAGTGGACAAGACCTACGGTCTATGACAAGACTGGACGCCGTATCTCCAGAAGGATATAAATATTTTGGAGACAGTTCAGAGAAAAGCTACTAAACTAGTACATGGATTGCAAGATAAAACTTATCAGGAAAGGTTAAAGGACCTTAACATGTATAGCTTGGAAGAAAGAAGAGACAGAGGGGATATGATAGAGACTTTTAAATACATAAAGGAAATCAACAATATAAAGGAGTAAAGGATATATTAAAGAAAAACTAGCACAAGAGGACATACTTTTAAACCTTTGCCCCTCTAATTTAAAACTAATATCAGGAAATATTACTTTACTGATAAAGTAGTGGATGCATGGAATAGCCTTCCTGCAGAAGCTGCCAATACAGTGAAGGAGTTTAAACATGCATGGGATAAGCATAAGGCTATCCTTCATATAAGATAGGACTAGGTATAAGGCTATCCTTCATATAAGATAGTGCAAAGGCAGAAAGAAAAAGAGGGGGGCTCTCTGGTGTAGTGATGCAGGAAAAAAGGGGGACAAGACCAACCACCTCACTTTGGGTATCACACTGATCTGTTGGGGGGTCTGGGATGTGTGCAGTGTGCGGTTCACTTTCCCTTATCCGAATCCCCAAGGGTACGGAAATGTAGATGCCGGGTAAGCAGAAAAAAGGGGAAATGGGTGGAGCGCTTCTGCTAGTAAGGACGAGACTCAGAATGCCATGGTTGCACAGGATAAAGCGATTTTAGTGACATAAGAAATTTCGGACAATGCGTTTCGGCGCAGGCACGCACCTTCCTCAGGTCCACAGACAATCACTGAAATGGTGGCACATGTAAATCAAGGGTAAAAGTAAATGTCATTTCTCATAACATAGTGAAAAACATGGTAAAAGTACAGTAAAAAAAAATGTTAAATGTTAAAAAAAAATATATAGTGCAAAGGTATCCATGCATAGGTTTTTTTTTTTTTTTCTTTTAAAGATCCTTAAAAAAGTGTTGTTAAGGAAAAATAAGAAAAATATATAAAAAATATATAAAGCACTTAAAAAGTACAAGGGGATGAGTCCACATAAAAAAGTCTGTATATATAAATAAATATGTCCCAACTGCATTCCACAGTAGTAATAACATTGAGTGGAAGGAGGAGGGGTTCACATGTGAACCCCTTCTCCTTCCACTCAATGTTATTACTACTGTGGACATATTTATTTATATATACAGACTTTTGATTGCTTCATATATGTTTTATATATTTTTCTTGTTTTTCCTCAAACAACACTTTTTTAAGGATCTTTAAAAAAAAATAAAAATACCTATGCATGGCTACCCATGCACATTTTTACCATTGACGCCCCCTTCCGTCTGTGACCCCTCCCCCACTTTTTTTTATTACTGTACTTTTACCATGTTTTCACTATGTTATGAGAAATGACATTTACTTTTCCCCTTGATTTACATTTGTCACCATTTCAGTGATTGTTTATGGACCCGAGGAAGGCGTGTGCCTGCGCCGAAACGCGTTGTCTCCGAAATTTCATATCTCAATAAAATCGTCCTGTGCAACCGTGGCGTCCCGTCTGTTACGCCTAGCGCTCCGGGTCCCCGCTCCTCCCCGGAGCGCTCACGGCGTCCTTCTCCCTGCAGCTCCCCGGTCAGCGCTGACCGGGAGCGCTGCTCTGCCATGGCCGTTGGGGATGCGATTCGCACAGCGGGACGCGCCCGCTCGCGAGTCGCATCCCAGGTCACTTACCCGTTCCCGTCTCCTGCGATCATGTGCTGGCGCGCGCGGCTCCGCTCTCTAGGGCGCGCGCGCGCCAGCTCCCTGAGACTTAAAGGGCCAGTGCACCAATGATTGGTGCCTGGCCCAATTAGCTTAATTGGTTCCCACCTGTTCCCTGGCTATATCTAGTCTTCTCCCTTTCACTTCCTTGCCGGATCTTGTTGCCTTAGTGCCAGTGAAAGCGTTCCTTGTGTGTTAAATAGCCTGTGTACCAGTACCTTTGCTATCTCCCCTGACTACGAACCTTGCCGCCTGCCCCCGACCATCTGCTACGTCCGACCTTGCTACTGCCTACTCCCTTGTACCTCGCCTATCTTCAGTATCTTCAGCAGCCAGAGAGGTGAGCCGTTGCTAGTGGATACGACCTGGTCACTACCGCCGCAGCAAGACCATCCCGCTTTGCGGCGGGCTCTGGTGAAAACCAGTAGTGGCTTAGAACCGGTCCACTAGCACGGTCCTCGCTATCCCTCTCTGGCACAGAGGATCCACTACCTGCCAGCCGGCATCGTGACAGTAGATCCGGCCATGGATCCCGCTGAAGTTCCTCTGCCAGCTGCCACCGACCTCCCTACATTGGTCGCCCGACAAGAGCACCAGCTGTCGTACTTGACCTCCATGACACAGCAACTCCAGTCGCAGCTACAGCAGCTCCAGTCACAGCAACAGCAGCAACAGTCGCAGCTACAGCAAGTTCAGTCTCAGCTACAGCAGCAACAACCATCTCCTCCGCCAGCTCCTGCACCCCTTCCGCAGCGAGTGGCCACTCCTAGCCTCCGCCTGTCTTTGCCGGACAAATTTAATGGGGACTCTAAGTTTTGCCGTGGCTTTCTTTCCCAATGTTCCCTGCATCTGGAGATGATGTCGGACCTGTTTCCCACTGAAAGGTCTAAGGTGGCTTTCGTAGTCAGCCTTCTGTCCGGAAAAGCCCTGTCATGGGCCACACCGCTCTGGGACCGCAATGACCCCGTCACTGCCTCTGTACACTCCTTCTTCTCGGAAATCCGAAGTGTCTTTGAGGAACCTGCCCGAGCCTCTTCTGCTGAGACTGCCCTGTTGAACCTGGTCCAGGGTAATTCTTCCGTTGGCGAGTATGCCGTACAATTCCGTACTCTTGCTTCAGAATTGTCCTGGAATAATGAGGCCCTCTGCGCGACCTTCAAAAAAGGCCTATCCAGCAACATTAAAGATGTTCTGGCCGCACGAGAGACTCCTGCTAATCTGCATGAACTCATTCATCTAGCCACTCGCATTGACATGCGTTTTTCTGAGAGGCATCAAGAGCTCCGCCAGGAAAAAGACTTAGATCTCTGGCCACCTCTCCCACAGTCTCCACTGCAATCTGCGCCTAGGCCTCCCGCCGAGGAGGCCATGCAAGTGGATCGGTCTCGCCTGACCCTGGAAGAGAGGAATCGCCGTAAGGAAGAGAATCTTTGCCTGTACTGTGCCAGTACTGAACATTTTTTGGTGGATTGCCCAATCCGTCCTCCACGTCTGGGAAACGCACGCTCGCACTCAGCTCTCGTGGGTGTGGCGTCTCTTGATGCCAAGTCGGCTTCTCCACGTCTCACGGTACCTGTTCGGATTTCCACTTCAGCCAGCTCTCCCCTCTCAGCCGTGGCCTGCCTGGACTCTGGAGCTTCTGGGAATTTTATTCGGGAGTCCTTTGTGAATAAATTCCGTATTCCGGTGACCCGTCTTGTCAAGCCACTCCACATTTCCGCGGTCAACGGAGCCAGGTTGGACTGTACCATACGTTTCCGCACGGAGCCCCTTCTTATGAGCATCGGATCTCATCACGAGAGGATTGAACTTTTGGTCCTCCCCAATTGCACCTCGGAAATTCTCCTTGGACTTCCCTGGCTTCAACTTCATTCCCCAATCCTGGATTGGTCCACTGGGGAGATCAAGAGTTGGGGGTCCTCTTGTGCCAAGAACTGTCTAAAACCGGTTCCCAGTAACCCTTGCCGTAACTCTGTGGTTCCTCCTGTATTCGGTCCCCCTAAGGTCTTTAAGGACTCTGCCTGCCACAGGAAATGCCCCTCCCCCCCTCCCAGTTCCATCAGGCAAGCTTCTGTGTCCCCTCATGGCCCTCGTCCTGGTGTCACACTGCCCCGTGCCAGGTCTCGCCCTCTGCCCTCTCTCCCCATTCCTACTCCTGCGGTTCTGCCTGCCGTTGAGGAATCCCTCCATCCTTTCCCGGTGTCCTCATCCCAGGGGAGGCAGTTACCCGATAAAGAGAAGGGGAGACCTAAGGGGGGGGGGTACTGTTACGCCTAGCGCTCCGGGTCCCCGCTCCTCCCCGGAGCGCTCACGGCGTCCTTCTCCCTGCAGCTCCCCGGTCAGCGCTGACCGGGAGCGCTGCTCTGCCATGGCCGTTGGGGATGCGATTCGCACAGCGGGACGCGCCCGCTCGCGAGTCGCATCCCAGGTCACTTACCCGTTCCCGTCTCCTGCGATCATGTGCTGGCGCGCGCGGCTCCGCTCTCTAGGGCGCGCGCGCGCCAGCTCCCTGAGACTTAAAGGGCCAGTGCACCAATGATTGGTGCCTGGCCCAATTAGCTTAATTGGTTCCCACCTGTTCCCTGGCTATATCTAGTCTTCTCCCTTTCACTTCCTTGCCGGATCTTGTTGCCTTAGTGCCAGTGAAAGCGTTCCTTGTGTGTTAAATAGCCTGTGTACCAGTACCTTTGCTATCTCCCCTGACTACGAACCTTGCCGCCTGCCCCCGACCATCTGCTACGTCCGACCTTGCTACTGCCTACTCCCTTGTACCTCGCCTATCTTCAGTATCTTCAGCAGCCAGAGAGGTGAGCCGTTGCTAGTGGATACGACCTGGTCACTACCGCCGCAGCAAGACCATCCCGCTTTGCGGCGGGCTCTGGTGAAAACCAGTAGTGGCTTAGAACCGGTCCACTAGCACGGTCCTCGCTATCCCTCTCTGGCACAGAGGATCCACTACCTGCCAGCCGGCATCGTGACACCGTCCTTACTAGCAGAAGCGCTCCACCCATTTCCCCCTTTTTTCTGTTTACCCTGCACTTTCATATAAGATAGAAATAGGTATAAGGCTATACTTCATATAAGATAGAAATAGGAATAAGGCTATCCTTTATATAAGATAGGAATAAGGCTATCCTTTATATAAGATAGAAATAGGTATAAGGCTATACTTCATATAAGATAGAAATAGGTATAAGGCTATACTTCATATAAGATAGAAATAGGTATAAGGCTATACTTCATATAAGATAGAAATAGGAATAAGGCTATCCTTCATATAAGATAGAAATAGGTATAAGGCTATACTTCATATAAGATAGAAATAGGTATAAGGCTATACTTCATATAAGATAGAAATAGGAATAAGGCTATACTTCATATAAGATAGAAATAGGTATAAGGCTATCCTTCATATAAGATAGAAATAGGAATAAGGCTATCCTTCATATAAGATAGAAATAGGAATAAGGCTATCCTTCATATAAGATAGAAATAGGTATAAGGCTATACTTCATATAAGATAGAAATAGGAATAAGGCTATACTTCATATAAGATAGAAATAGGTATAAGGCTATACTTCATATAAGATAGGAATAAGGCTATACTTCATATAAGATAGAAATAGGAATAAGGCTATACTTCATATAAGATAGAAATAGGTATAAGGCTATCCTTTATATAAGGTACGGGACAAAACCTATTCATAAGTATTCAGAATATTGGGCAGACTAGATGGGCCAAATAACTCTTATCTGCTGACACATTCTATGCCAGACAGGTTCTTTTGGCCTTGCATGAGGGAGCATGTCGAACAATATGTAAAGACCTGCAGGAGGTGTATTCAGAGAAGGACCCTGTCTATTAGAGATGACCCTATGCGCCATCTGAGAAGTTCGGGACCCCTGGATCTTGTGTGCATGGACTGTCTATGCATTGAAAACAATAGTAATGGACCATTTTACCAGATATGTTCAGGCCTTTCTCATTATATACCAGAAGGCTGTAACTGGTGCCAAGGTTCTTTGGCAGAAGTATTTGCTACATTACGGCCTATCCAATCGAATACATTTTGACATGCCAGGTTTCGGTACAGATTATAGCGGGGGGGGGGGGGGGGTCCCACCAGAGGGGATACTTTGTAATCAGCTTCAATCAAGAAGAGACTTATATGAGTTATAACATTAATATTTTTCTGTCAACACAGCTGTATGAGGGATTGTGTTTTTGCAGGGAGAATTGTGTTTATTATCAGCAAAATTTGAGGGTACATATAAAGTATTATATAGTTTTATTTTATTTTTGTATAGAATTTTTTTGTTTTTACAGCATTCATACAGTATAATGAACATGATAACATTATTCTGTGACTCATTATGATGATAGTGATATCAAATTTTAGTTTTTTTTATGTGTTTTACTACTTTTGTAGTACAATAGATTTTTACATAATGCAAAGCCTTCTGCACAAGTGTGTACTTTTCCCAGTTGCTGCGCAAATTTTGTTATGCTGTATGTGATTTACCCCTCCTCTCTCCATTCAGAACAATTCATATGATATGTATGGTTGCCTTCAGTGTCCATTTAACTGCACTGTAAGCAATCCCTCTTATGCCATTATGATAGGAATTGAGATTTCACAAAATGTTCACTTTTAGGTTGATATTTTTTGACCTGTTAGTGCATAAATGCTTTTTAATTCTGTTTGAAAAAAAAATTATGAAAAAAGGCAATGTTACACAGGTTAGTAGACTTTGATCTACTTAAACTAAGGATGGTTCCTATATAAAATAACTAGAGTATGCAACAGACAATCCCCTATAGACATTGCTCACTTTCACAAATATGGAAAAGGTAAATGTATTTAGACATTGATACAGTACATTTCCTAACAATATATACTTAGTTTAATTCAATTAGCAAATATATTTCCTTTCACTTATAAACTTGGGTAACTTCTGCTGAACCTTGATGTCAAGTTTTATATCAACCTCATATGTCCTTCCTTGTAATCATAGGGGTCACCAGAAAAGGGGTATAGAGGTGGGTGGTTGTAAGCTCCTCCCAGAAATATCCAAAGAGTCCCAATGATCATAACTGGTGTCACAATAAAAAGGCACAATCGGTCAACTGTCCGGGCAACACGATACCAGTTGTCTTTTTCCTGCAAGTAAAGGAGTGGGGATAAGTCAACCATTTCTATATACCAGAGATAACATGCATGGTGGTTGCATATAACAAAAATTAGAGCCACAGTAGATCAGCATAGAGAACTTTACTTGACTCATATGTCTTGATTCATATGTTATACCACATTTTTTTTATTGATACATGAAGTCACTTTGCTACTGCATTTACCTGTGACCTTTAAAGAATGCTAAAAAAAAATTATAAGAAAAAGAAAATATACTCTAAACTTTGGAGTGTGAGAAGTGATGTATAAAACCCACACATACCTCATTGTAATCATTCTTTTCTCGCATGTGCTTGACAATGAAGTTGGCCCCATCAATGGCTGGCTTTATTTCTCCATAAAGCTGATCATGTGAATTGTCTGTGTTCAATGGATTTATTCCTGCAGATGATGATCAGGAAGAAACAAAATGAATATACTTATGGTTTTATGAGGCAGTATAGGGTAATAGTCTTCTGGAGTGGCCAATTTTGAATTTTCATCTAATTCTAAGTCTACCAGACCCACACTATGGCCCAACATGTTTCTGATCCATTCTGGAATTTCATCAGGGGACAAAATAGACTAAAGGCCACTAAAAGGCTCATCAGATAGCATAATAAACAAACATAGGAAGTATGACCTGTATGCAGTCACACACATATGGTTTTCTGTTTTCCGTACACCAATTTTTAAATCACAGCTAAACCAAAATCAATTTCATAGTGAATAACCAAATCAGTGCATTTCTACTAAAGTGATGCTACTCCCTTATAAATAAAGTACCAATACAACTCCTGTCATGCCAAACAAATATATACCACCATCCACATGTTTAAGACGGAAGCAGGTACCTCCCTGGAAATACCAAATTGCACAGGTGCCATGGTGGCAGCTCACAGGCGCAGCCAGGCCTCAGGGACAGTGTAGAAAATGACCCTGTATTCCTCTTCTTCAAACCTTCTGTTGACATGTAGTGCAGACATCCCTGTTCAGCACAGGCAGAATAGATCTTAGAAATGTTCAGTAAGTTACTCAGACTTAGTCCAAAGGGGTACTCCCATGGAAAAAAAAATCAAATCAACTGATACCAGAAAGTTAAACAGATTTGTAAATTACTATTTAAAAATCTTTATCCTTCCAGTACAGTAATCCCCCGACTTATGATGGCCCCGACATATGATCATTTCAACATATGATGGCCTCTGAGAGCCCATCGTATGTTGAAGGCAGCCTCGACATATGATGCTGCTGTGTGTCGGGGCCATCGTACAAACAGCTATCTGACAGCACTGACAACTTCAGCAACTGACAGATAGTTGTTTAATGTGCCCCGTGTGCACCGTTCTGCCTCCTGTTACTCACATGCTATCCTGCTAAATCCAGCTAGCTGAGCTGCTCCCCTTCCTTTCCTATAGAGCTGTAGTCGGCAGGATCGTAATGGAGGACATTCTGTCCCCCCTGAAGGTATTTAAAGAACTGTACACATCACATACAATACATAGACACACTATACACCCCATACATCAATGTTTCCCTATCAGTGTGCCTCCAGCTGTTGCAAAACTATAACTCCCAGCATGCCCAGACAGTCAATGGCTGTACATGCATGCTGGGAGTTGTAGTTGTGCAACAGCTGGAGGCACCCTGGTTTGTTAAACACTCCCCATACACTCCACATACAATGGTCATCCCAGAACCAATTGGCAGTTTCCCATAGAGATATGTATTCAACATACAATGGTTCCGAGGCCCCAGAACCAATTACCATTTTTACATAGACATATGTACTCGACATATGATGGTTTCAACATATGATGGTTCTCCTGGAACCAATTAATATCCTATGTTGAGGGACCACTGTACTTATCAGCTACTGCAGGGGTCTGCAACCTTTAAGACAAAAAGAGCCACTTGGACCCGTTTCCGAAGAAAAAACAAAACTGGGAGCCGCAAAACCCCCCTCCCCTCTGATGCCCTGGTTGGGATACACTGGCATACACACACAAAAGGGACTACAACTCCCAGCATGTGTCATTCAGGAGTCTTCAGTCTGTGGTATAACACCAGCATGCTGCCTCTGTAGTCTACTGGGAGTTGTAGTTCACCAACACCTCTATTGTATCTTAGTAGTCTCCTGGGAGTTGTAGTTCACCAACACCTCTATTGTATCTTAGTATTCTCCTGGGAATTGTAGTTCACCAACACCTCTATTGTATCTTAGTAGTTTCCTGGGAGTTGTAGTTCACCAACACCTCTATTGTATCTCAGTAGTCTCCTGGGAGTTGTAGTTCACCAACACCTCTATTGTATCTTAGTAGTCTCCTGGGAGTTGTAGTTCACCAACACCTCTATTGTATCTTAGTAGTCTCCTGGGAGTTGTAGTTCACCAACACCTCTATTGTATCTGAGTAGTCTCCTTGGAGTTGTAGTTCACCAACACCTCTATTGTATCTGAGTAGTCTCCTGGGAGTTGTAGTTCACCAACACCTCTATTATATCAGTAATCTCCAGGGAGTTGCAGTTCATACACCAGTGTTTCCCAACCAGGGTGCCTCCAGATGTTGCGAAACTACTACTACCAGCATTCCCTGGTTGGGAAACACTGGAATACACACACAGAAGAGGGACTACAACTCCCAGCATGTGTCATTCAGCATTCCCCATTCCCCCATCATTCCCAGTATGATATTTATTCCCCTGCAGTCTTTACATCCCCAGCCTGTGTAATATGTCTCCTCACACATAGAAATCTTCCCCAGCCCCTGCAGTGCAGTATGTCTCCTCTCACCTCACCCGCTCTGTGTTTCCCCTGTGCAAACATGAAACCTCCCCGTGAAAAATTAGGTCCTGTGTGTACAGAGCTGGGGGAGGGGAGGAGCTTTTCCCCCGTGAAAACATGAAACCTCCCCATGAAAAATGAGGTCCTGTCTGTACAGAGAAGGGGGAGGGAGGAGCTGTGTCCGTCCCCACTCTCCCACTGTCTCCTTGTATTATGCAGAGCTGCGCTCTCGCGCTCTCCATCCTCCGTGAGGGGGCGTGGCTTAATTATCTGCAGACGTGCGGTGAAAAAATCAAACCCATGGCTCTGCCCTCGATCCTCCCCGCTGTAGCTTCGGAAAACTTGCCCCTCCCTTTTTCACCTCACACAGGAGCCGCTGCAAAGGTGTAAAAGAGCCACATGCGGCTCCAGAGCAGCGGGTTGCCGACCCCTGAGCTACTGTATGCTACAGATAAGTCTGACCACAGTTCTCTCTGCTGACACCTCTGTTCATGTCAGGAACTGTCCAGAGTACAAGCAAATCCCCATAGCAAACCTATCCTGTTCTGAACATTTCCTGATACGGACAGAGGTGTCAGCAGAGAGCACTGTAGTCAGATAAAATTCCTCAAAAATGCGTGGGATCTAGGGTAACCTAGGGAATTCAACCAGGGAGAGGGTTGTGGTTCCTTTCTCAGAGTAAGTGTTCCTCTTGGAGAAAGAGTATATTGGTTGATAATAAAGTACAATAATGTCACTCTGCTTCTTTACTGCAGCTCCCAAAAAAATACCAAGCGTCAAAGTGTGGGAAAGATTGAATGCATCCCTTTAATGTACCAGACCTATCTACCCCCTGAGACTTAGCTTCAAGATACATATGGTGTATATCGTATATATCTCTATGCAGCTAGTTAAAGGGAAACTGACATCAGCATCACCCGCACTAACCTGCTAGTTGACAATGATTACAAGGGTGTCCTCAGTGTATCTGAATGTTGCGCCATTGCTAAGATATAGTTAAAAAATAGTAATATGTAAATTAGGTCCTTTGGTGCACTGAGGCTGTTCCCAAGTCCCTTAGTGCACTTGTACTACTGCCTGGCTGGTCCCTAAACAACACTCCCTTTATAAATATTAATACCCCCCCCCCCCCCAGCCATCAGCTGCTCCAAGATCCTGCATGAGCAAAGTGAGATCTCAAGCTCAGCCGCCCTTCTTAGGAGAGAGGTTCATTTCTCAGGCGAGATCTCAGCTTAAAGCAGCTATATGCTGGTAGGAACGTTGTTTAGGGACCAGTCTGGCAGGAGTACAATTACAAGAAGGGGTTAGGGAATGTCCCCTGTACACTAAAGGACCTCATTTACATATTATTGTTTTTACCCATATCTCAGCATACTGCCACCCTTGTGCTCTGCTGCTTGTCAATTTTTCCTGCTTCAAATGCATCAACCAATAAAATACTGACCATTCCCTGATATAATATTTTGTATAAATCATACAAACAAAACGCCAGCACTTACTGGCTGGTGTGGCTCGACTGGTCAGACCATGCCGCTCAGATTGCTTCTCAAACATAAGTTCACTTCTAGACTTCACACTGAAATACTCTTCTGCCTTTGCAATGTAACCAACTGAACTGCTGCGCCTCTGAAGGACCCCATTCCATGGCTCAGGATCAGCTTCTGCTGGTTGGGACATATGTAACAAACGGGGCAGTTTGTGCAAAAAGATCTGAAATATACAAAAATACAGAATTGGGCAGTTGTATGTAATTTACATTTTGTATCATTCCAAACAGTTTACTGGATAAATATGTAAAAAATATAAATAATAATAATGTGAAATAGAGAGATTTAATATTTAATTTAATATTGTTTGAAGATGTTTTCTGAAGATGTAGAAGTAACCAGCCAATATGGAGAGTGGTTACTTTGGTATGAATGATTTCTTTACCTTTACTTGTGCCCTATCCCCTACACTCCCCCCCTTATTCCAAACACAGTTTTCTCATTTATAATAAGAGAAACTGTGAGATCATGCATGCTGTAATTCAACCAACAAAACATAATAAAACTGTGTATAATGGTGAATAAATCTGTAAATCCACATTATTATCTTATAGTATGAATAATACAGCGTGTCAAGGTTTATAGCTAGAGATGAGTGAATCTATTCTGAGGAATCCGAATTCACTACGAATTTCATGAAAAATTCGATTCATAACAAATGCGAATATCACCGCGATTCTATCACGCAAATCGCTTCATTAAACTCCATTTAGTGTGGTCCAGGCTCCAGGGCATCTAAAATGGCGGCTTCACATGTGAGGACATGGGGCAAGGAATCCTGGGAAGGCGGGAACAAGGGTAGGCAGGATGACCCTGAATCAGATGCAGGATGCAGCCTATCAGCAGCCAGTCTCCCCTGGGATGTCACAGCCCTATATAATTGTCAGCCATATTGCGGCCGGTCACTTCATCCTTAAACTGCAGAGAGATAGATAGGGACAGACAGCCCTGTGTGTTACACAGAAAAGCTTTTTCCTGCAGCGATTTACCTCCTAGTCAAGTCAGCGATCTGTTGGACAGAAAGCAGTTTGTTTGTCACAGAAAAGCATTCTTACTGCAGCGATCCAGCTCCCAGTCACTGTCTACAACGTTTTATTATAGAGAGGATCAGAGAGCAATGTGTTGCACAGAAGAACAGCAGCGATTTAGCTCAAGCACAAATCCTGCATAGAGGCACTGATAGGGAAGGGAGTGAGATTAAGAATCTTGCAATTTTGGCTGTAGTACACAGCGACTGTGTGTTGCAGCACAGGTGTCTACTGCTGGTGTTGTGCACAAAAACTTTTTAAGCATACTGTAGCGCATTTTTCTGCCCTCATAAGTGCAAACCACAGACGTACATCTAAGTGTTGTACCATTTTTTTCCTGATAAAGTCTCAAGGGCCTAGATACTGTGAAAGGCCAGCCAAAAGTACACACCTGCTGCTGTTCTAGACAAATACTGTTTTAAGCGGAGTGAAGCGTATTGTACTCCCCTCATATATGCACTAAGAATGTTACGCAGAGAAGTGCCAGGGCATGCACGGAGGAGTGGCAGAGGCCTAAATTCATCAGTCAGGCAGAGGTTGCAGCAGACTAGGGGCGAGTGGCAGCAGGAGTCGCAGCGAGAGGCCTGATCTCCCGGTATCAGTTGTCTCGACCAGCAACCCATCTGTCGTCATCGATTGGTTAACACAGTCATCCACTTCATCATAAGTGACATCTGATACCCCAGTCAACAGTCCGTGGGTTTCTCAGACACAACCCTCAGTTGGCAAGGCCTGGGAGCAGTCCCTGTCCTCCCATTGCCTCTATCCTATGCTGTTCCCTCCCCTACAGAAGTATCTTATGCTGTGGATTCAGCTCCATTATTCAGTGAAGACGATCTAATAGACGACAGTCAGCAGCTACTGCCCAGCCAAGAAGTGGCGGAGAAGTGGCCGCCACTTCCTCCGCTAGGGGGGCAAGTAGTAATGAGGAGAGTGCCATGTAAGGTGGTGTTGCCAGCGTTCAGGCTCCTGAAGCACACACTGTTAAGGAACCTGAGGAGGACATCAGTGACGTGCAGACACTTGTTGATGAAGACTATCGCAATTGGGAGCTGGGTGCAGAAGTGGCTTCATCATCATCAGGAGAAGAGGGTTGCAGGTTGCCCGTGAGGCAGCAGATGAGCCAGCAAGTTGGTAGCACAGTTGGCAGTCAGCATGGTAGCAGAAGTGGAAATTTTGGACCCAAACATGCCCAGGGAGACCACCTGCTTCGCGGCAGCTTACCTTTCCGGGAGGTAGTAGAGACGGCTGCAGTAGCAGTCAATTAGTGTGGACTGTTGGTGGGAAAATCAGCTACTCGGCGGTGTGGCATCAAGCATCCAGAGGAGGTTAACATAGCCACATGCAAGATGTGTCGGCAGAAGGTGAAGCGTGGCCAGGGTCCCAATGTTGGCACCAGGGACTGCGTCAACATATGCTGGACCACCATAAAGGGGCCGGGGAGAACCGTGGCTCTGATGAGGTGGACCAGCCTGCTGCATCACCCAGTGGCACACCTCTCCCTCTTTCAGCCAGCCAAGGCTCCACCACCTCAGTCGAAGGGAGCTGTGTGTCATACCCTCCTTCTCTCGCTCTAGATGCTCCTCCTACTTTTAGTCAGTCATTCCACCAGCAATCCATCTGTGAATCCATGTCCAAGAGACAACAGTATGCACCCACTCATCCAATGGCACAGAAGCTGAATGTGCTCCTGTCCAAGTTGCTGTTGCTGCAGCCCCTCCCTTTTCAAGTGGTGGACTCTGCACCTTTCAGAGAACTGATGGCTTGTGCCGAGCCGAGGTGGAGAGTCCCAAGCCATCATTTCTTTGCGAAGAAGGCAGTACCAGCTTTGCACAATTTTGTGGAAGAGAAGGTGGGCCAGTCCTTGAGCCTGTCAGTGTATACCAAAGTTAGCTGTAACTATGGTCAGGGACAATACATGTCCTTTATGGCCCAATGGGCGAAAGTGGTTCCTGCACAGTCACAACACCAACTTTGACAGGTCATGCTGCTTCCTCCTCCACGCTGTCAGGCTCTTGGTCCTGTGACAGTGTGTGACTCCACCTTCTCATCCAAGTCTCAGTGCCCCTTACAGCATACCATGTGTGCAGGGCACGGCGGTATCACACTGCCTTGGTGATCGGAGACACACAGGGAAGGAACTGCTAAAAGTCATTCATAAAGAAGTCGGAGCATGGCTTACTCCATGAAAACTGGAAATGGGAACCATGGTGACTGACAACGGGAAGAACGTCTTGTCTGCACCGCAGCAAGGAAATTTGAGCCATGCGCCCTGCATGGCATACATGTTCAATCTGGTTGTCAAGCGGTTTCTGAAGTGTTCACCCCTTTTGCAAGACATCCTAACAATGGGAAGGAAATTTTGCATGCACTTCAGCCACTCGTACACCGCAAAGCACACCCTTCTTGAGCTGCAGCATCAGAACGTAGTCAGTTGGCTGATGCCTATCAGCGCCATCGTCCATCCTTTCGCAAGTCTGACTCGGGGGGGGGGGGGGGGGGCTTCTGCGCTCACCTTTCACTGCCATGGCTGCTGGGGAGATGTGGGGTGGCAAGAGCAGTACCAGCTCCATCAGCAGCAGCCTGAGTCTACAGTCGCTGATGAGCACCTTTCTTCACCCGCATAGTGAAGCAACTCATCAGCAGCAGGTAGACCTGGAACAGGACCTTAACCAGCAGGTGGTAGCATACCTTGACATGGCCATGCCAACACACCTTGAAGATCTGCCACTGGACTTCTGGGCAGCCAAACTTGATTTGTGGCCGCAACTAGCAGAGTTTGCCCTGGAAAAACTGTCCTGCCTGGCCAGTAGTGTGCCATCAGAGCGGGTGTTTAGTGCGGCGGGGGCCATAGTCACCCCAAGGAGAACCCGTCTGTTCACTAAAAATGTGGAGAGACTGACCTTTGTGAAGATGAATCAGGCATGGATAAGCCAGGATTTCAACCCACCAATGCATGATGCATCAGAGTAGATTGACCATGGTGCCACACCAACACTGGCCATTTAGCCACTTTATGGTCTCCTCATGCTGCCGCCACCTCCATGCTGTGTCATTCAGCCACTATATGTTCTCCTCATGCCGCTGCCAACTCCAGGGTGTGCCATTCTGCCACTATATGGTCTCATGCTGCCGCCACCTTCACGCTATGTCATTCAGCCACTATATGTTCTCCTCATGCTTTTGCCACCTCCAGGCTGTGTCATTCAGCCACTATTTGGTCTCCTCTTGCTGCCACAAACTCCAGGCTGTATCATTCACCCACTATATGTTCTCCTCATGCTGCTGCTAACTCCAAGCTTTGCCATTCATCCACTATATGGTTTACTCCTACTGATGGGCCTGGGACTAGCTACCATAAATATTAAATTTAAATTTGAAAATTCATCTTTTAATCTTAGGGATTGTGAATGCCCTATTGTCTCCTTATGCTGCCACCAGCTCCAGGCTGTGTCATTCAGCCACTATATGGTTTACTCATGCTGCTGGGCCTTGGACATTACCTAAACATTTTTATGGTAGCACTAGCTACCAAAAATCTTCAATTTAAATTTGAAAATTCATCTTTTAATCTTAGGGTTATGAAGCCCTATTGTCACCATATGCTGCCGCCAGCTCCAGGCTGTGTCATTCAGACACTATATGGTTTACTCATGCTGCTGGGCCTTGGACATTACCTATACATTTTTATGGTAGCACTGGCTACCATAAATCTTCAATTTAATTTGAAAATTCATCTTTTAATCGTAGGGATTATGAGGCCCTATGGTCTCCTCATGCTGCCGCCAATTTTAGGCTGTGTCATTCAGCCACTATATGGTCTCCTCTTGCTGCTGGCAATTCCAGGCTGTGTCATTCTGCCAGATTATGATCTCCTTCATGCTCCTGCCACCTCTAGGCTCTGTCATTGTGCCACCATGTCACTCCTTGTTAGATTGTGTTTTGTGGTCATACAGTGTTAGTTTAAAGTAAACACTGGCACATTAAATTTAAGAATCTAATATAAATCTTAAATTTACATTTTAAAAAATCTTTATGATGTAATCTTTTCAAGACTGAGGCCCTATGGTCGTTGACGTCTTTTTACCTGTGGAATTATTACAAGAATCCAATGAAACAGCTTGGAGCGATAACAATGAACCATAACTGATCAAATGAAACATTCACACTTTCACAGTCATGGAGGTTCTGAGGGGCAGGGGCTGGAACAGGTGGTATCTCGGAAGACCGCCAACTCGATGCTCACCAGAATGCATAATCAAAAAATAAATATAAATTCAAATAAAATAAATTATAAAAGGACATAAAAAATCTGCCACATTCAGATGCTCTGCGCCAGTGATTCTAATAGCGATGCCTGTAATCTGTATGTCATAATGAATATTATTTCACTAACACAGCACACTCCCTATGCCTGTTAGGACAAGGCAAAGTGTTCTACACCCCTATTGAGCCTCTCTGTAGGCCAGAAGTACTCATTTTTTATAGCGATTCACTACGAATAAATTCGGATTGAACCAAATTTTTTCGGAAAATTCGTCGAATCAGCCAAATCGAATTTTTCAGAAATGCGCTCATCTCTAGTTATAACCAGTTTTATCTTCTTTGGCAAAAAACATCCTTTTCAGACTCCAGTGCACCAAAAAGAACAAATCCTGGGAAGTTGCTACAGATAATAGGCTAAAGATTGCATGTATGTATTGTCATAATTTGGAACATGTATGTTTTTCATGGAAATATCACAATGCAATTTGTCTATACATACCTTCTTCATGCGATCTGACATGATATGTGTGCTAGGAGTTCTGAAGTGCATGTTCAACACAACAACACAGCTCACAACCACAATAGTCACCAACACCATGATAAACATCAGGTACCTAAAGAATAGAGAGAAAAACTCTGCTCTACAATATTGACTTTTAAAGAAGAACTGGGATCAGTAATTGACTTAGTTTTTATGCGTAAATTAGCGTAAAAATTAGCATAACTGACATTAAAGGCAAAGTGCAAATAGCCGACACTATAGTAATATCCCTGTATATGTAGAATCATGGTACTTAAAGGGGTACTTTGCCCCTAGACATCTTATCCTCTATTCAAACGACCCCCACGATCTCCCTGCTGCACCTGGCGTTCGTTTAGAGTGTCGGGTGCAGCGCCAGAGGCTCATGATATCACGGCCAGGCCCCCTCAATGCAAGTCTATGGGAGGGTGTGTGACGGACTGATGGACGAGCCCCCGCATTTCCAGTAATCGCTCCGTGCATCGGATGTCTGGGGTTCCACAGCCGAGAGCGCGGGGGTTCCCAGCAGCGAGACCCCCGCGATCAGACCTCTTATCCCCTATCCTTTGGATAGGGGAGAAGATGTCTAGGGGTGGACTACCCCTTTAAGGAATTGGGGAGGAATTGGGTTATATTATATAAATATACAATGGATATTGTGTATATTGTACAATACAGTATATTTAATTTATTAGCAATATGTACCATGCAATATTAGCAATATTTATAACTCTAGTAATACTTCATTGTCACTCACTACAGTCAGTCACTCACTTGCTGATGAGAGGAATGGCCAAAGAAGTCTCTGGGAGGCGCTGTGAGATCAGAAGCAAGAAGACAGACTGAGCCAGCAGCACAGAAATGGCAAGGGTCATCTTTTCCCCACCTGCCGGAAATATGAGGTTACATACATTCTGCTCCAACGTTCTTAGCACATACTTAAGAGCATGAAGTCTTTATGATGGTTCATCCACTCTTAGCCTTTAGCGCAGTCACTTTCCTCACATGACCTCATCACTCTTTAACCCCTTTTTCTTGTTTTATTTACTATTTACATGTTGAAGGACACTTACTGTCAGCTGGAAGATAGAACACAAGGTTGGCCATCAAAGCAATCAGTATGCAAGGAGCCAAGATGTTTATAATGTAGAAGAGGGGTTTTCGTTGAATAATGAGGTAAAATGTGACGTCCTGGTACATGGTGCTATCCATAGAAACACTCCTGTCTATGTTCTTTTTGGCTGGAATGTGGATAATCTGCCATTCCCCATTTTCTGCAAACAGAAACCAAATCACATTACTTTTATTGCAGATTTACATTTATTCAGACAGCAATTCAAGGAATACTGGATTATATATTTATGAAATTTATATATAAAATATATTCGTACATCAATACCATAAACTTATATTTAAAGGGAATCTGTCAGCTCTATTTGCTCCTAAATCTTAAAGGTGTACTCCGCCCTTAGACATCTTATCCCCTATCCAAAGGATAGGGGATAAGATGTCTTAACCATGATCTCAGCTGCGGCACTCCAGACATCTGGTGCACGGAACAAACTTCGCTCCGTGCTAGATGACTAGCGATGAGGGGCGGAGGCTTGTGACGTCACGCTCCCACCTCACTCGTGACATCACAGCCATGCTCCCTCAATACAAGTCTATAGGAGGGGGCGTGACTGCAATCATGCCCCCTCCCATAGACTTGCATTGAGGGTGTGTGGCCGTGATGTCACAAGCGGGACTTGGCCGTGACGTTACGAGCCTCCGGCACTGAACCTGATGCTCTAAACTAATGCGGGGTGCAGCACGGAGATCGTGAGGGTCCTCAGCAGTGGGACCCCTGTGATCAGACATCCTCTGGATAGGGGATAAGATTTCTAGGGGCGGAGTACCCCTTTAAAATTGACTTTTTGTTTCTTAGCCAAGTGTCAATGAGGCAGAGCTGAGCTGTTTAAGTGCCACAGTCTGTCATAAAAAAAGCACATTTGCAATAGTGAATGCAACAATTCTTCTTTCTTTATATATGATTAATAAATGTTACAAAAATCCAACAATAAGTATTCACCCAAAGTATTTCAAATAGTCCGCAAGATGTTAGGAGATATATAAGGCTTCTTAGGCTTCCATGTGCAATTGCACCAGCACTCTCTTATTCGGCCGTCTCCATTCACTGCAGGTCTGATAGGAACATCTGCAAAGTTTCAGAGGCTACACCTCCTTTCTCGATCATGCTTGACAAATAGCACAAACTTTACCTCCAGGACCATGCAATTGGGAGTAGCTAAAGGCCTTTAGTACAGTTTTTAGAAATAAATGAGCACTGTCAGATTCAAAAACATTTATACAGTCATGGCCATAAATGTTGGCACCCCTGATATTTTTCTAGAAAATTAAGTATTTCTCATAGAAAAGGATTGCAGTAACACATTTTGCTATACACATGTTTACTCCCATTGTGTATAGTGGAACTAAACCCAAAAAGGCAGGAAAAAAGCTAATTGGACATAATGTTACACCAAACTCCAAAAATGGTCTGGACAAAATTATTGGCACCCTTAACTGAATATTTGGTTGCACACCCTTTGGAAAAAATAACTGAAATCAGTCACTTCCTATAACCATCAATAAGCTACTAACACCTCTCAGCCGGAACGTTGGACCACTCTTCCTGATCCAGGTCTCTCTTATTGGAAGGGCATCTTTTCCCATAAGCAATTTTAAGATCTCTCCACAGGTGTTCAATGGGATTTAGATCTGGACTCATTGCTGGCCACTTCAGAACTCTCCAGCGCTTTGTTGCCATCCATTTCTGGGTGCTTTTTGACGTATGTTTGGGGTCATTGTCCTGTTGGAAGATCCAAGATTTCGGACGCAAACCCAGCTTTCTGACACTGGGCTGTACAGTGCGACCCAAAATCCGTTGGTAATCCTCAGATTTCACCCAGTGCCAGAGGCAGCAAAACAACCCCAAAACATCATTGAACCTCCACCATATTTCACTGTAGGTACTGTGTTCTTTTCTTTGTAGGCCTCATTCCATTTTCGGTAAACAGTAGAACGATGTGCTTTACCAAAAATTTCTATCTTGGTCTCATCTGTCCACAAGACATTTTCCCAGAAGGATTTTGGCTTATTCAAATTCATTTTGGCAAAATGTAGTCTTGCTTTTTTATGTCTCTGTGTCAGCAGTGGGGTCCTCCTGGATCTCCTGCCATAGTGTTTCATTTCATTTAAATGTCAACAGATCGCTGTGACACTGATGCTCCCTGAGCCTGCAGGACAGCTTGAATGTTACGTTATGCGCTCCAGCCGCACATGCTGGCCATGAGCGCATGGTCCCCTTACTTGCTGTAGCCCCAGTCCGTCACTCTCTGGGTGTTTCTCCTGCCTCCGCTTCTGCTTCTCTACTCCAGCGCGCGTGTCCCTGTCCCCTAGGGCGTGCGTGCCGAAGCTTTAAGATTTAAAGGGCCAGTATGCTCATTAGTGTAATCCACCTGTGGCTCATTTATAAATTCCTCCACCCTCCTCAGTTTCTTGCCGGATCTTTGTTGCCTTGAGCCTGAGAGAAAGCATTCCTGTTATTGCCTTGCCATGTATCTGATCTCTTGCTTTGTGACTCGACCTTGCTCCTCTGCCGCCTGCCTACTGACCTCCTGCTACCTCTAGACTACACTACTCTGCTGCCTGCCCTGACCATCTGCCATCCAGACTACGAGCTGCCTTATCCCTCCTGTGCCTCGCATCTCCTCAGCCGCCTGTGTGGTCAAGCTGTGCCAGGGGTAGTGACCTGGGTGCCACCTGCAGCAGCAAGTCCATCCCGCTTTGTGGCGGGCTCTGGTGAAAACCCGTGGCACCTTAGACTCCGCTCCCTGGTACGGTCCGAGTCATTTGCCACACAGGTCCAACGGATCCACATCCACTGGGGTTCCTGCCTTCAGAAACGTGAGTGTTACATTGAATGTCTTTGGAACTTGTTTGGGGCTGCTTATCCACCATCCGGACTATCCTGCGTTGACACCATTCATAAATTTTTCTCTTCTGTCCATGCCCAGGGAGATTAGCTACAGTGCCATGGGTTGCAAACTTCTTGATAATGTTGCGCACTGTGTACAAAGGCAAATCAAGATCTCTGGAGATAGACTTGTAACCTTGAGATTGTTGATATTTTTCCACAATTTTGATTCTCAAGTCCTCAGACAGTTCTCTTCTCCTCTTTGCAAAGACTAAGTGAACTTCTTCAGCACCACTGAGGTGGACACAGATGGAGGGCTTGCATTTGATTTTCCAGGCTTTCATCTGCACTGGCAGCAGAATTTCCACTGGAGGAAATATGGCACAGACCCAATTGACTTCAATAGGGTCTGCTGCGGACAGCCCGCCCTAATTCAAACTTGCAGCGGGAAACAGGCTGCAGGTTTGTTGGCAAATCCGTCCGTGTGAAAGAGCCCTATGGGTCAGTTCACAAGTGCATATTTTCTGCTGCAGATTTGCTTAGATTCGATATTGCTACCCATCGAAGTCAATGACCAGCAAAATCCGCTGCTGCATATCTGCCGCAAAAACAGGGAACCCTAAGGGTCTGTTCACACAAGCAGATTTTGTTCATATTTCAGGCAGCAGATTTTCTGAAGAAAATCTGCAGGGGATTTTGCTACCATTGACTTCGATGGGTCCTCAAAAAATCTGCAAATCTGACAATCTGCAAATCTGCTGATCTATTAAAGTCAATGGTGGCCTAATTCGCTGTGGATTTTCTGCAGAAAAAATCTGTAGGTTGAAGCCCTGCTTACCACCCCTACTAGTAATTGTAAAGATACTTCGAATAGCACCCCCAGCAGACTGCAGTGCACAGGGGGACAAGCCAGTTACAGTCCCCACAAATATTCGGTCCCATGTAAATATAATTTCCTGCCGTAAACATAACACAGTCCCATGTAAATAACACTACTCCCCTCTCCTACATACAGTCCTATATAAATAACACAACCCCTCCACTATACAGTCACATGTAAAAAAAACACCACCCCCTTCTCTCCAATATACAGTCCCATGTAAATAACACTACTCCCTTCTCTCCAACATACAGTCAAATGCAAATAACACTACTCCCTTCTCTTCAACATACAGTCTTTATGTAAATGACACTACTTTCCTCTCTCCAATATGCATTCCCATGTAAATAACACTGCTCCTATCTATCCAACAAACAAACAGTACTATGCAAATAACACCATCCCCTCCAACATGCAGTCCCATGTAAATAACACCAAAAGATTCGCACACAGGGTCGGTCCTGCAGGTCAACTGCTAAAGGGAATGGCGTTTCTGCTGTGAAAAAAGTGCAGGGATGCCGTTCCTATGAGTTCCTGCAGGACTTGAGCCCTGGTTCCAGGTGAAGCACAGGCAGGGACAAGGTCCCAGTAAGTGAGGGCAGGACTAGCACTCATCTGTGCACACCCCTATCCTGTCTGACTGCAGCATGAAAACAGAGAAGAGTTGATTACAGAGCAGCCAGCAATTGAATGTAAAGACTCTGCCCAGCAGACATAGGGAAGACAGTGAGGGCGGGCTCAGTGCATGGTGAGTGAGAGTAGGCTCAGTGCTTGCCTCAGACACTCCTCTTCCTGAGCAGTAGATGTCAGAATGATTGAGCAGCAGAACAGATGGATTTGATAGCCAGATACAGATGCTATTGTGGCGTCCCGGTACTTTATTTCACACTGTACCTTGTGTGCTGGGTCCCCAAAGTCAGAGTTCCTAAGTACCGTTGGGGTCCGTTTGCTGAGACAATCCCTAGTCACATCTTCGTTCCTTAATTTTATGTGTTACATGTATATAATTAGTGTAAATGTATTTATCTATATAGTGTCTGCAGGACCTTAGGTCACATGACTAATGTTTCTACTGTGATGGTATGCTAAAGGCCCTTCCAGGTCACGTGGGTAGTCACATGTTCTACCATAATCCTTTGTGTAAAGGACTGACAGTTGGGATGAACCAATCAGCTCAAGGCCAGCCCCTGCCCATATAAGGGAGCTACCAGCCAATCCTCGGTCTCTTGTTCCTGATCATCTCTAGAGGAGGCATTACTCTGTACTATTCTGCAAGAGAACCTAGGCCTGAAGCCTAACAATCCCTCAACTTACTAACCACGAGTTACTAAATCAAATCCCCGCTAAAGCTAACGTGACTGCTGGACCTAAAACCAATCCCCTAAATCCAGCGGAACAGCGTAAATCAATTTCCAGAGCTTATACTCAAAAGGTCCCAACCAACTGTCAGGATCCTCATAGACTGTACAAATGTAAAGACTGTTCTTGTTTTACCTCTGCATAAAATCTGCAGTAAAGTTTCTTACAGTTTTCTGAATCTCTGGTTGTGGACAATCATTTATTTCTCCCTATCGTTCTTGGGATGGGTGGCGATAGGACAAGCATATATTGAGGAGCCCTCACCCTGGCGTCACAACAGTTAAGGGTTAAACCAGCACCCTTTCATCACTGCACAGCTATACCCCATATACCCTATACCCCCACAAGCTTACCACACTATACAAATAAAAAAAGACATGTAAAGCATCTGCATGACCTAGTGAGGAACATATATAATCTTTTTTTGTGATATGACAGGTATGCTATAAAGTATCTTAGTGAGTTTCATCAATTTGCATTTTAAAACCACTGACAAACTTGTTCTATTGCCAGATATGAGCTATGTGGCCAAAGTACCTGTGAAAGCTTCTCGATCAATGATAATCCATTCAATTGGGTAGCTTCTATTCGTTGCTTCATCTATTTCTTCTTTTAGCCGGAAGTTGACCTCCTTAGCATTATAAGTCAAGGAACTGCAACCATATGCATACAACAATATGTCATAGAGTACATTGTATATTGCTAGTATAGTGTATACAAGAAAGTAAAACAGTAAAGCAAGCCCAAAGCAGTTTCTACATAGCTAAGTTTTTTACCACCTCACCATTTTTAGGCTAGGATTACACTGTGTAAAATAAAAAAAAAAAACGTCAGTTACGTATGTATAAAAAGCTGCAGTTAATTAAATCTAATAATGTGCTCCATTAAAGTCTATGGAAAAGCATCTGACACACATTGGAGGAGATTTATTAAAACCTGTGCAAAGGAAAAGTTGACCAGTTGCCCATAGCCCAGAGCTTTTTAAAAAAAATGAATGCCGCTATCTACAGTGGCGTTGCCAGGAAGGGGCGGAGGGGCAGGCAGCACCAGGTGATACCCTCTGGCGGGGTGACACTCTGACCCAGGTGCGTCCGACCGTCCTTGTCACTGGCTGTTTTTGTGAGCTCAGTGCAGAGTGCATTGCACAGCGAGCGCATACAGAAACAGCCTGTAACAGGGACACACAGGCCTGTCAAGGATACAGTTCCCGCGGGGGACTTACTCAGCTCCTCTTCCTCCTCTGCTGATCGGCAGCTTTCCCAGCACTGCATGGGTCATGTGACATCATAACATCACATGACCCCCAAGCAGGAAGAGCTATTGATCGGTACGGAGGATACAGGACCTGAACAGTGCAGGAAGCCTTCTGAGGCAGGTAAACTGGGGGGCACTCTGTGTCCCCAACTCCCCCCCCCCAGACACACACACTCACCCCATCCCTACCGGCCCCCACTTTCCAGCACCATCCCTATCCCCCTTCCCAGCACCATCCCTGCTCCTACTACAGCTCCCAGCATGCTCACACAGCCAAAGGCATGCTGGGAGTTGTAGTTTTGCAACAGCTAAAGGGTTGGAAAACACTGAAAGATATATAAGTGTTTCCCAACCAGGGTGCCTCCAGCTCTAGCAAACTAAAACTCCCAGCATATGCTTGGACAGCCTTTGGCTGTCCATGCATGCTGGGAGTTGTAGTTGTGTAACAGCTGGATGCACCCTGGTTGGGAAACACTGACATAAATACATAGAACATAGATCAGTGTTTCCTGAACAGAGTGCCTACAGCGTTGCAAAACTTCAACTCCCAGCATGCTGGGAGTTGTAGTTTTGCAACAGCTGGAGTTACCCTGGTTAGGAAACATTGATCTATGTCCTATATCTATTCCCTATCAATTTATCTGTGTCAGTGTTTATGACAGCTCTCAGTATAATCTAAGCTGTGGTTAGTTTCGTAACAGCTGGAGGCACCCTGATTCGGAAACACTGAGAAAGGTAGATAGTAGGGGGGGGGGGGGGGGGGGGGGGGGTGACACCATTTTCGGTGGATATGGGGAACTGCTCCACTTTTTCCTGTGCACATTTTATGTTAAATCTTCCCAATCGCATTTCCAATGTTTTAATTACTGCAGGTTTTTTTTCTTACAATGGCTCAGATTGCCTGAAACCAAAACTGTCTGGTTTTCTAAGAGAAACCAATCACAGCTCAGCTTTCACTGTATCAGAGCTCATTGAGATATGAAAGCTGAGCTGTGCTCGGTTGCTGTCGGGTTTTTGATAAATCTGAGCCAATGTGTGCACTGATGGCTGTGACTCCATAGACTTTAACGTCTTAAGGCTACAGCAGGGTTTGGCCTTAAAGGGGTATTCCAGAGAAGTAAACTTATCCCCTATATATAGGATAGGGGATAAATGTTTGATCATTGGGGGTCCAACCACTGTGATCCCCCCCCCTTCAACCTCATGTATTGGGCCCGCCATGTCACTCTTGCTCGTATCAGAAGGAGGGGACTGGAGCGCTGTGGAGACTGGTAAGTATAGCTGCTAAAGCATTGCCCAGTGAAGGAGATCATGTGCACAGTGGATAAGTTTATTTCCCTGGAATACCCCAATGAGCACCCTGAATCCACCAGCAACTCTCATTTAAGCCTTTTTTTTGCTACCGATCACAGTATTTAAATGACACCACTGATGTCCGTCATTGTCTGTGAGTGTTAGCTGCTCACTCGTGCTCTATGAAGTGAGTATGACGTAAATGTACATCATTTTGGGCGAATTACCATGACATAGATTTACGTTTTGGGGAGGGATGAGGTTAATATAGCACATTAGTACATGAAAACACTGCAGTTTTTTTCTTTTTATTTCACAATGTGTGAAGCCAGCCTTACTCCTACAAGTCATTAAACATATAATACCGATTTGTGTATTGATAAGTAAGTATTAAGTGGTGAATATGGTTACAGTTTTCAGCCAATACAGAAGGGCCTAGTATTCAAGACCCACAGGAGAGGTGTCTCTATGATATGTATGTCACTGATTAGTAACTCTTAGTTTAGGTTAAGAAAGTAATTTAGTGGATGTTCTCAACATAACAGTAAGACATTTGGTAGCACCTTATATAGCTACGTAGCATAGTTACCGAAATTTGAGAGAACAGTTCTGCCAGTCAAATGGAAAGAAGTTGACGTTAATGGAGCATGGAGTTTGAAATATGGCAGGAGGAAGCCAGTATATGTATCCAGTATGAGATACAAGCACATTGCAGTAATATGCCACTTCAAAGTTTCCATTATTGCTATAAATAAGGAAATATAATCAGGTAATACATAACATAAAGTAATATTGCACAGAAATGAAAATAGAAATTATGCATTGAACTTATTTATTGACAAATGTTTAAAATGTATAATGATGAATATTCTATAAACTGTGAATTAACTTAAAGGGGTACTCTGGTGGAAAACATATTTTTTTTTTTTTAACTGGTGCCAAAAAGTTAAACAGATTTGTAAATTACTTTTATATATAAAAAAAAATCTTAATCCTTCCAGTACTTATTAGCTGCTACTAATAGTACAGAGGAAATTATTTTCTTTTTGGATTTATTTTCTGCCTGACCACAGTGCTCTCAGCTGACACCTCTGTACATTATAGGAGCTGTCCAGAGCAGCATATGTTTGCTGTAGGGATTTCCGCCTGCTCTGGACAGTTCCTGACATGGACAGAGGTGTCAGCAGAGAGCACTGTGGACAGACAGAAAAGAAATCCAAAAAGAAAAGAATTTCCTTTGTAGTATACAGCCGCTGTAGAGTAAGTACTGAAAGGATTAAGATTTTTTTTTTTTTTTTACAAATCTGTTTAACTTTCTGGCACCAGTTGATTTAAAAAAAAAAAAGTTTTCCACCGGAGTACCCATTTAAATGCTACTGTACAAGTTTGGTTCATACTCAGTACTCCAAAACTGTTTTGCTGTCCCCCAATTTACCACATGTTCCAGTCCCCCCGAAAGGTAAACATATCCTGCTTATCCTGCTGCCACGCCCCCTATTGACGGCACATTATGACCCTCCGTTCAGGTCTATGGGAGCGGGTGTGACAGCTGTCATGCCTCCTCCCATAGACATGAATGGAGGGGTGTGGTGTGATGTCACTAGGGGGCGTGGTCATGACATCACGTCCCCGTCTTGGAGGCAGCACCCGGCACAAAATGCCAGGGGCTGCACAGAGATCGCGGGGGTTCCCAGCAAGGTTTCCCCTTTGGATGGGGGATATGATGTATAAAGCTGGAATACCCCTTTAATAGGATTCAGGAAGCTGATCACACTACATTCTTACTTGTTCTCTAGGATTAGTTGTCTTGGAGGCAGCACCCGGCACAAAATGCCAGGGGCTGCACAGAGATCGCGGGGGTTCCCAGCAAGGTTTCCCCTTTGGATGGGGGATATGATGTATAAAGCTGGAATACCCCTTTAATAGGATTCAGGAAGCTGATCACACTACATTCTTACTTGTTCTCTAGGATTAGTTTAGGGTGCCACACCATGTCCGGAGTAACTCTGAGTATATCAATGCCATAGAACTCTGTATTATTCCATGAAAGTCGTTTGTCATACCATGCCTGTAAAAAAAATAATGACATCAGATGAATGTTGCCTTATATCCACAGAGGTGTTTATTTTGTACTACTCAAGCTCATAGGCCCACAGTTATCATTGTAGTGTAAGTGAAGCATTTTTTTACACCTTTTTTTTTGTGTGCTGATAATGTGTAAAAGCACCAAATTTATTAAATGGTCAAAGAGAATTTGATAAATTTTGTGCAGGTCACATTTTCTGAAATTTCTGTCTTCACATACACCAAAAAGCTACACCATGTCTGGGCTGGTGTTGTTTTAGAGACTTTTCAGTGGCTTTGCGCCTTTTTTGCTCCTTTTCACAAAAAGGCGCAATGATAAAACCCTTCTATATCATGTGTACCACTCAAAATCAGCAGCAATGTGTAAACCAAAAGGCATAAAAAAGGTCGCAAATAAACCCTGCGTTCTCCTTTTTTTTGCCCCTTTTTAGACACAAAAAACAGTCTAAAGACAATGAGAAATGTGGGCCATAGTGTTGTTAGGAGTTATCCAGAAGGCCCCAACGCTTGATGATTTCATTCTAGAAGACTACAAAACGTAAAGGAAGTGATTCCATTCAAAATCATAAAAACTGGACAGATGACCTGGTGTACATGCTCAGAGCCGTTGTCAGGGCAGTACAGGTGTAGTCAGGTTTAAAACTGGCCCAAATCCATATGTCCACTTGTAGAGATGGGGATCCCGTGGGGTCCCTAAAACAGGATGCAGTGGTGGTGCCTGAGGTGCTTAGATCATAGTTTGGGAACCTGTTCTCCCACTAGGAACAAAAAATATTTCCACAGGGATAGTAAAATAAAGGTTAATTTTATTGTATGATATAGTAGACAATGCATTTCACAAGGAGCACCCCTTACTTCATCAGGTCTTACCAAAGTCTCGGAATACAACGATATATTTACACAAACATACACGTTTACACACAAACATACATGTTTACACACAAAAAATTTTTGTCTTGTTTTTCATCCATTTTTCATCCGTTTATACCCTTTATTGTCCGTTTTTGTCTGTTTTTTTTTATCTAGCTACTTCCTGGTTGCTCTTACCTCTTCTGAGCATGCTCAGAAGTAATAACGGATCATAATTGGATTTAAAAAAATGGATGCAAACAGATGACATTAAATGGGCACTGTCAAATACAAAAACTATTTATATGTTGTACATCTTGGCAAAACATTAACCTTTCTAATATGCTTCATAAGAAAATGTTATTTCCTTTTTATAGAAATCATGGCTTATAAAATCATGGCTTTTTCCAAGCTGAAGCACAGGCATGGACAAAGTCCAGTAAGTGAGGGCGGGCTAACACTCCTCTGTGCTCTCTCCTGTCTGATAGGACTTCTCTGTGCTCTCTCCTGTCTGATAGTACTCCTCTGTGCTCTCTCCTGTCTGATAGGACTCCTCTGTGCTCTCTCCTGTCTGATAGTACTCCTCTGTGCTCTCTCCTGTCTGATAGGACTCCTCTGTGCTCTCTCCTGTCTGATAGGACTCCTCTGTGCTCTCTCCTGTCTGATAGGACTCCTCTGTGCTCTCTGCTGTCTGATAGGACTCCTCTGTGCTCTCTCCTGTCTGATAGGACTCCTCTGTGCTCTCTCCTGTCTGATAGGACTCCTCTGTGCTCTCTCCTGTCTGATAGGACTCCTCTGTGCTCTCTCCTGTCTGATAGCACCCCTCTGTGTTCTCTCCTGTCTGATAGGAGTGCTATCAGATAGGAGAGAGCACAGAGAAGACTATCAGACAGGAGAGAGCACAGAGGAGTCCTATCAGACAGGAGAGAGCACGGATGAGTTCTGTCAGACAGGAGAGAGCACAGCGGAGTGCTATCAGACAGGAGAGAGCACAGAGGAGTGCTATCAGACAGGAGAGAGCACAGAGGAGTGCTATCAGACAGGAGAGAGCACAGAGGAGTGCTATCAGACAGCAGAGTGCACATATGAGTACTATCAGACAGGAGAGAGCACATAGGAGTGCTATCAGACAGGAGAGGGCACAGAGGAGTACTATCAGACAGGAGACAGCACAGAGGAGTGCTATCAGACAGGAGAGAGCACAGAGGAGTAGTGTTGAGCGGCATAGGCCATATTCGAATTCGCGAATATTCGCGAATATATGGACGAATATTCGTCATATATTCGCGAATATTCGCATATTAGTTATATTCTCGTTTTATTTTCGCGTATGCGAAAATACGCGTATGCGAAAATTAACATATGTGAAAATTCGCACGCCAGTCTCACACAGTAGTATTACAGCCTTCTTTACACACAAGCTGGAAGCAGAGAGGGGTGATCACTGTGATGTGTACTGTGAAGGAAAAAATAAAATAAAAAACGAATATTTGTAATTATGAATATATAGCGCTATATTCGCGAAATTCGCGAATTCGCGAATATGCGATATTCGCGAATAATATTCGAATTGCGAATATTCGCGAGCAACACTACAGAGGAGTACTATCAGACAGGAGAGGACACAGAGGAGTGCTATCAGACAGGAGAGAGCACAGAGGAGTACTATCAGACAGGAGAGGACACAGAGGAGTGCTATCAGACAGGAGAGAGCACAGAGGAGTGCTATCAGACAGGATAGGGCACAGAGGAATACTATCAGACAGGAGAGGACACAGAGGAGTGCTATCAGACAGGAGAGAGCACAGAGGGGTGCTATCAGATAGGAGAGAGCACAGAGGGGTTCTAGCACACCCTCACTTACTGGACTATGTCCATCCCTGTGCTTCAGCTTGGGCAAAGCCATGCTTTTATAAGCCATGATTTCTATAAAAAGGAAATAAAACTTTCTTATGAAGTATATTAGAAAGGTTCATGCTTTGCCAAGATGTACAACATATAAAAAGTTTTTAAGTTTAAAGGCTTGTCTATTTCTGATAGACTTCAATGTTAAATTTAATATACACGTAAAAAAAAGTAGTGCATGTCTTTTTTTCCTGTCTAAAAAACTGGTTCAAAAGGATAACAAAGGATTGTAAAACATACTTTTGCAACCTTTTGCAAATGGCTTGAATTGATTTTACTAACAGACATGACTTATCGGAGCCAGATATCAATGTGAACAAGCTCTTAGTCCCACAGGGGCCCACACATTTTAGAATATCTTTATACTTAATAATGAGCATGTGATCTCCTCTTCAAAACATTCTGCATCAGTTTCCCATCAAATGGACATTACAAGTGAGTTACTAAATAGAGGATAGGAAATAAAGAAGATAGGGGCGCTGACCACTTGACTGTATGGGGCACAAATATTTTAAATAGTGGTGCTGAACATACTTTGAGCTTATGACCATCTAATGCGATGAAGCCTATGGTAAGACTTTACAAAAAAATGTTATGTTGATTTACAATGCTATCATAACATCAGCAAACATGATTGACTCAGGGCCAAATTTACAGCTCGTGCCGCCCAAGGTACTTGGACTGAATACACCCCATTAGAGTGAATTCACATGCCTCAGAATTTTTTCATGCAGATCTGTTACAAACACACAACAAAAACTGCATGAGTTACATGTGGGTAATGTGGCAGATTCCCCCGAGGATCTCCCCACTATACATAGAAAGTGATTAAATCAATCACAGATCCACAATATAAGGAACGGCTGCAAATCTGCAGGTACATTTCTGTAAAGTTCTGACCAGTGTGGATTCAACCATAGTGGGAAAATGTTTTGTTTTTGTCTCTAGGCCACATCATGGTAGAAGTAGCTGCAGTGAAAATATTTATCCTTTCATTAGTCACTGAAGTGCTGTCCCTCTAAACACTGCTGCCCAAGGCACTGGCCCACGGGTGCCTAATGGCAAATATAACCCTGGATAGACTTATTATTATTTTCAGTAACTTACCTGATCAAGCCAAACATTTGTAGTAAGTGTTTCATCAGCTTCTTTCTGTAATACATATAAATTTGGTTGCTATTATAATAATATAATCAGGAATGTATATAAAATGAAGATTAGTTAAAAGGGTACTCTGCCCCTAGACATCTTATCCCCTATCCAAAGTATATGGGATAAGATGTCTGATCGCGGGGGTCCCGCCGCTGGAGACCCCTCTGATCTTGGCTGTGGTACCTCAGACATCCAGTGCAGGGAGCGAACTTCGCTCCGTGCCGGATGACTGGTGATGCGGGGCAGAGGCTTGTGACGTCACAGTCACGCCCCCTCAATGAAAGTCTATGGGAGGGGGCGTGAGAGCCACCATGCCCCCTCCCATAGACTTGCATTAAGGGGGCGTGACCGTGATGTCATGAGCGGGGCGCGACTGTCACATCACGGGCCTCCGGCGCTGCACCCGACGCTCTAAACAAGCGCCCGGTGGAGCAGGGAGATCATGAGGGTCCCCAGCGGTGGGACCCCCGCGATCAGACATCTTATCCCCTATCCTTTGGATAGGGGATAAGATGTCTAGGGTCGGAGTACCCCTTTAGGGTACATTCACACATACAGGATTCTGCACAGATTTGATGCACAAGATTTGTAACTGCCGATTAGAAGCTGGGCTCAGTCATTTAATGTACATTGAAGTCTGCAGCAGAAAATCCTGGGCATCAAATCCTGTGCATCAAATCTACGTATGTGTGAACGTACCCTTAAAGGGATTGACCATTATCTAATAAATATCCAAATTTTAAGATATTAATGGGGCTGTTCTTATGACTGTAGCTAGAGTAATGTGTTACATTAGTTACAGGGCCTGCAATCTAGTGCAATTTATAATACTGGCAACTTTTAATGTGGCACAGAGACCATTGGGCTCCATTTCGAACAAAGTCTTGGATTGACTGCTGCTTTTTATCCTCTATAGCAGTGATGGTGAACCTATGGCACACGTGCCACTGGTGGCACACCGAGCCCCCTCTGTGGGCACGCGGCCATAGTTCGCCATGAGCCCATTCGGGACATCCCTGCATCCCGAAACATCTTTTCGGGACACAAGGATGCCCCGGTTACCTTTCTGCGGCCCCGCGTTAACACTGAAGTGGGGCACTGAAGTGGGGCAGTACACAGGCATACAGCCTCCAGCCATACATTGTATATGGCTAAAGGCTGTATGTCTGTGGGGGAACTATATTGCACCTAATGTGGGGGAACTATACTGCACCTAATGTGGGGGAACGATACTGCACCAAATGGGGGGAACTATACTGCACCTAATGTGGGGGGAACTATACTGCACCTAATGTGGGGGGAACCATACTGCACCTAATGTGGGGGGAACTATACTGCACCTAATGTGGGGGGAACTATACTGCACCTAATGTGGGGGGAACTATACTGCACCTAATGTGGGGGGAACTATACTGCACCTAATGTGGGGGGAACGATACTGCACCTAATGTGGGGGAACCATACTGCACCTGATGTGGGGGAACTATACTGCACCTAATGTGGGGGAACTATACTGCACCTAATGTGGGGGAGCTATACTGCACCTAATATGGGGGAACTATACTGCACCTAATGTGGGGGAACTATACTGCACCTAATGTGGGGGAGCTACATCCTAATGTGGAGGAACTATAAACTATCAATAAAAAAAATAAATTGGATCATTGAACTCTGTTGTTGTGTTGTTCTTTTAAAACAAAATATGTTAATTAGTTATGGCAACTGTATAAGTTGTTTTTTCTAAACTTAAACTTCAGTATTCTGATTTAATTGCTGTGCTGGCACTTTGAGGGAAAAAAAATTGGCTTGCATTACCATTTGGGCACTCAGGCTCAAAAAGGTTCGCCATCACTGCTCTATAGCCTTACCCCTGATTGTAAGTACAGATTTATATTCTGTTATATAAAGGGATAGACTTTTTAGTAGGTGAGTAGCGGAAACATCTAGTTGTTTAAGTTGCTCTTAAAGGGGTTGTGCGCTGCCCTAATTTTCGGAGCTCCGCTCACAGCGTCCGGAAGTTCATTACTCCGAACGCTGTGTGCGGGCTTCTGTGTTCGCAGCCGCTGGGTGTGACGTCACGCCCGGCCCCTCGCCCGCCCCCTCGTGACGCCACGCCCGGCAGCTGCGAACACGGAAGTAATGAAGGAGTAATGAACTTCCGGACGCTGTGAGCGGAGCTCCGAAAGTCAGGGCAGCGCACAACCCCTTTAATAGAACCTCTGACAAATAGATTACCGTTAGTATCGGCAGCTATGGTTTGCATGGCCTTACATGGGTTTTAGTTCCTCCTGGTTTCCAAGAAGTTTTCTTGCTGTCATTTAATAGGAATTTACATTGTTTGTTTTTAACTGGATAAACATTTACCCTGGTCACTTCATGAGATTTTAGAAAATTGTATATTTTTCATCATACAAAAACTAACATTTACTTTGTAACGTGTAAGTAAGTGACTGCAGAGTAATTTTCATGTTGGAGGTACTATGAATACCAATAATCAAATATGGTGCTGGCTCTGTTGGGACCGCATACGTATATACTTACTAGTGAGATAAGATTAGAAAGAGTCAGGGCAATGTATACATCCACAGTCTCATCCGGGTTTTCCACAGGTCGAAGTTCCTTCTTGTAGCCCCTCTCCTTAAACAGGTATCTGATTAAATGTCCCTCTTCACTTTCTTCTGATTCTTCTGATGTAGAACCTGGATGGAGCAAAGGAAGGTATTATAGGATACCGGGCAGCAGAGACTTTCCGGAGTGACGGGGACACCCCGGGGATGCGGCGACAGTGATGGAGGGCGAAATCCAGGGCAGCAGTGATGGGTCCGGAGCGGCGGGGACACGTGAGTATTACCTCCTACACCAGTGGTCTTCAACCTGTGGACCTCCAGATGTTGCAAAACTACAACTCCTGGCATGCCCGTGCTGGGAGTTGTAGTTTTGCAACATCTGGAGGTACGCTGGTTGAAGATCACTGTGACCTATACTTTACATTGTATTCTAGATTTTCCTCATTTAACCCCTTAAGGACCGAGGTTTTTTCCGTTTTTGCATTTTCGTTTTTTGCTCCTTGCCTTTAAAAAATCATAACTCTTTCAATTTTGCACCTAAAAATCCATATGAGGGCTTATTTTTTGCGCCACCAATTCTACTTTGTAAAGATGTCAAAAATCTACGGTGAAACGGAAAAAAAAAATCATTGTGAGACAAAAAATTTTAAAAATGCCGTTTTGTAAATTTTGGGGGCTTCCGTTTCTACGTAGTACAGTTTTCGGTAAAAAGGACACCTTATCTTTATTCTGTAGGTCCATATGATTAAAATGATACCCTATTTATATAGGTTTGATTTTGTCGTACTTCTGGAAAAAATCATAACTACATGCAGGAAAATGTATACTTTTAAAATTGTCATTTCTGACCCCTATAACTTTTTTATTTTTCCGCGTATGGGGCGGTATGAGGGCTCATTTTTTGCGCCGTGATCTGAAGTTTTTAACAATAAAATGTTTGCGTTGATGGGACTTATTTCACGATATAAAAAGTGACCAAAAATGCACTAATTTGGACTTTGGAATTTGTTTTTGCGCGTACGCCATTGACCGTGCGGTTTAATTAACAATATATTTTTATAATTCGGACATTTCCGCACGCGGTGATACCACATATGTTTATTTTTATTTTTATTTACACTGTATTTTTTTTTTTTATGGGAAAAGGGGGGTGATTCAAACTTTTAATAGGGGAGGGGTTAAATGATCTTTATTCACTTTTTTTTTCCACTTTTTTTTTGCAATGTTATAGCTCCCATAGGGACCTATAACACTGCACACACTGATCTTTTACACTGATCACTGGTTTCTCATAGGAAACCAGTGATCGATGATTCTGCCGCTTGACTGCTCATGCCTGGATCTCAGGCACTGAGCAGTCATTCGGCGATCGGACAGCGAGGAGGCAGGTAGGGGCCCTCCTGCTGTCCTGTAAGCTATTCGGGATGCCGCGATTTCGCCGCGGCTATCCCGAACAGCCCACTGAGCTAACTGGCATACTTTCACTTTCGACGTGTCGTTCAACTTTGAACGCCGCGTCTAAAGGGTTAATAGTGCGCGGCACCGCGATCAATGCCACGCGCTATTAGCCATGGGTCCCGAGGCTAATAGCACGTGGCATTGATCGCGGTGCCGCGCACTATTAACCCTTTAGACGCGGCGTTCAAAGTTGAACGACACGTCGAAAGTGAAAGTATGCCAGTTAGCCCAGTGGGCTGTGCGGGATAGATCGGGAGTGGACACATGACGTTCCAGTACGTCGTGTCCTTAAGGGGTTAAAATTGGGTGCGTCTTATATGCCGGAGCGTCCTATAGGGCGAAAAATACTGGTAAAGCAAACTTCATAATGCAAGTTCATATAGTTGCAATATAAAGCACCAAATATGTCTCATGTCTATCTATCTATCCTACCTATGGATTTGCCCCACTTTGATGAGCGATTTCCACTTAAATTACATATCTTTTAATTGTACAAGGTTGTAGAGTTAACTAAATGTAACTTCTTCATGTCCATGTCACTCAGCATTATTGTATGTCGAACATAATGCTTGACCCAAACAAAAGAAAACCTAAAACACAAATGTCTAGGCCTGCTAGCAGTAAATCTTCATTTTATTAGCAATACATAAATCACCAACAAATGGAAGGAGCTATTACAGTAGCATTGGTGGAAGAACACAAACAAGTATAAGTTCTTCAGTGGTTATTTAGATTATTAGAATGTGCATAAATATATTAAGATCTAACAGTATAACAAAAGTCCTTACCTGGACAATAGAGAGCTAAACCCAGAGTGACAATAACCCATAACCGTGCCATAGTTCACAATCCCACTGCTGTTCTGTGCGTAGTGTCTGTGTTCCCTTTAGTTGTCCTTCCTCCACATCCGCCTCACAGCAAGGAATGGACTATGAAAAGGAAATGTGACCCAGCAATGTGGAGAGACAGAGACAGGTGCAAGACACTAGAAAATAAACTGCATGCCAGGAATATACTGAAAAAAGGAATCAAAGAGCCAGCATGGCCTGCTGGATAGTATAGACTTAGCTTCTCTTGTAGACCATCAGAGATTTAAAGGGGTTATCCACGAAAAAACTTTTTTTTTTTATATATATATATATCAACTGGCTCCAGAAAGTTAAACAGATTTGTAAATTACTTCTATTAAACAAATCTTAATCCTTTCGGTACTTTTTAGCTGCTGAAGTTGAGTTGCTCTTTTCTGTCTAAGTGCTCTCTGATGACACGTGTCTCGGGAACTGTCCAGAGTAGAAGCAAATCCCCATAGCAAACCTCTTCTACTTTGTGCAGTTCCCGAGACAAGCAGAGATGTCAGCAGAGAGCACTATGGCCAAACAGAAAAGAACAACTCAACTTCAGCAGCTGATAATTATTGGAAAGATTAAGATTTTTTTATAGAAGTAATTTACAAATCTGTTTAACTTTCTGGAGCCAGTTGATATATATATATATATATATATATATATATATATATATATATATATATATATAAAAGTTTTTTTCCTGGAATACCCCTTTAAGTTAGTGCCTATAAAAAAGTGTAATACAATTATAGATCTTGTATATACATGATATACAATATGGGGGAGATTTATCAAAACCTGTGTAGAGGAAGAGCGGAGCAGTTGTCCATAGCAACCAATTTGATTGCTTCTTTCATTTTTAAAAAGGCCTGTGGAAAATGAAAGAAACAATCTGATTGGTTGCTATGGACAACTGCTCCACTTTTCTTCTGCAGAGGTTTTGCTATATCTCCTCATATGTATGTAGAACAGCACTGTGTAAGTATCAAAAGAATAAAATGGGGCAAAGCTTTCCCAGGAAATCCAAGAAGAACTTGGTAAAGCAGAACTCCAGTCTGGTGAATTAACTTGGATTTTTGTTTTACCCATCAGTCAGATATTTTGTGCAATGTTTTAGTCCCTCGTGGACATTATCAAGCCTTGCAGGCTTATATCAGTTTTACTAATATCCAACATATGCGTAAGGCTAAGTTTTCACTTGTTGGTTTTTTTTTTGGCAGTTTTTGGAATACTGCCACTGCAGTTTTTGAGCCAAAGCCAGAAATGTATTTAAAAGGAATAGGACATATATAGGAAGGACTTACACTTCTCCTCCCTTATGGATCCACTTCTGACTTTGGCTCAAAAACGCCACTGGCAGTTTTCCAAAAACTGCCAGAAAAAAAAACAGGTGGAAACTTAGCCTAACAATGATTTTATATGCTTCAAATCAGTTACAATACAACCAAATGGAATCGATATACACAGTACAGACTGTACAAAGCCAGACTCGGTTTCACCCGTCTAACGTGAAGCAAAGCAAGCATCACAACTGCTCCCTCCTACAACTTTGCAAGAATATGGTAGGTTGTTGCTGTCATTCACATTCTGACAGGTGTCTGTGAAGCTGCAAAACAAGTTAAATACACAAAACTTGGCTGGAAAGCAGTATAAAGAGAGATATTTTTACCATTATATAAATGGTTTTCCCCATGAATGGGTATAGTAGTGGTTATAGTTGTCGTAAATGTGTATTTTTCTGGAACAATATTAAACTAGACACTTCTTATACAGTTCATCACTTTTAGGGGTTTAACCACCATGGACACTTTACCACCATCCACAGGATAGGGGATAAGTGTCTGAACACATATGGTCCAACCTCTGGGACCCCCTGCAATCTCAAAACTGGAACAGTTGCAGACTCAACCACCATCCTATGCATTGTCTATGGGAGTGCACTGTACTCAGACACTGAATGATGCTTTTTTGTTAAGATTCCCCTTCCGGAGTGCTGTTCTTCAAATTATGGGGGTGTCCCAGAGGTTGGATCCACCCTGTGATCAAACTCTTATCCCCTATCCTGTGATAGGCATATAAGGGGATACATGTCTACAAGGTAAAACCACTTTAAAGGGGTACTTTGGTGGAAAACATTTTTTTAGAATCAATTAGTGCCAGAAAGTTAAACAGATTTGTAAATAACTTTGATTTAAAAATCTTAATCCTTCCAGTATTTATCAGCTGCTGTATACTACAGCGGAAGTTCTTTTCTTTTTAAATTTATTTTCTGCCTGACCATAGTGCTCCCTGCTGCCACCTCTGTCCATATCAGGAACTGTCCAGAGTAGGAGCAAATCCCCATAGCAAACCTATCCTGCTCTGGACAGTTCCTAACATGGACAGAGGTGTCAGCAGAGAGCACTGTGCTAAGACAGAAAATAAATTCTAAAAGAAAAGAAGTTCCTCTGTAGTATACAGCAGCTGATAAGTACTGGACGTTTTATGATTTTTAAATAGAATTAATTTACAAATCTGGGAAATTATATGTATATACCAGTCCGCAAGAACTCTAGGGATATGTAGAATAAAGAGGAAAGAAAATAGTGGATCTAATAAGGATTTATTAATATATGTATATAAGTAAGTAAAAATGCAAATGAAAATGCAGATAAAAATGCAGATAAAAATAATATAGCAGAAATGCACCAATGTCCACTACGGTGGTTAGCAATGTGTCTCTTTTGGTTAGTAGTCACTCTTGGTCACAGTTAAGTCCAAGGATATCCAATTCAAAGAGTCACAGTCCAGTAATCAACTCCTATGATACTGTAGCCAAATATAGCAATAGTGGCGATAATAGCAGCAGTTGTAGAAATTATGCCAGTAGTTTGTAGCAACTTTGTTGCGATTATAAGATGTAGAGTATCGGTGCACAGCACCACTCACCCTCCTTCTCGGCTGTTAGCGATCCCGGCAAGCAATGATGTTCACAGGTAGCGATTTCGGCAGACCGTGATGTCCTGTAGGTGATAAAAGCTGTTTGTATTGCCGGTCTGGATCGTAGCCTAGGTGAGTGGTTCTCCGGTAGGCTGTAAGTATCCTGGGCTGGCACAGGGAGGCGTCCGGCCTAGGGAGAACGTGTCCAGGAACTGGACGTGGTAGGGTCTGTATTTATAAGGTCTACAATTAATGATGTCATGTTAAATGAGGGTGGCTACTAAAACATGGAGCCTGACTATTTCAGGTTGGATGTAAAATCAGAGATGGATCCAATAGAGTAAGTGAAAGAAAAAATAAAAAAGAAATAAAGAGAGAAAAGAGGGTGAAAATGAACAATGTGTGAATTTGTGAGTATATATAAATACCTATATAGGTAAGATATAAATAGAGATATAGAATGAATGTGAGTGCAAAATGTATAGAAGGATGCAATATTGTATAGTGATGAATTTAATTTATAAAAAAGAATATATATTAATAGAGATACAGTATTGTATAATAAATTAGATATATATCCAAGATGGATATACAATACCACATATTCATAAGAGTACAGTGATGTAAAAAATGAGCATAAACTCAAAAAATAGCATAAAAATATGATGAAAATAGCGTGAATCAACATGTATGAGAGGATAAGAATATTGCAGTGTAAATATAGTGTGGATATGATAAAGATAAAAATAAAAACATGATAAAATGGCATAACATAAAAAAAGCATATAAAAAGCGTACTGCAGTTCAATTTATCTGAATCTATAGTAATTAAAAGGTCTAAAAATTCTAAGGTGCCTGTACTTATGTGTGGGGTAAAATTAAAATTATGATTATTAGTATTTATTTCTTGGATAAAAACCTCCAACAAGTTTCTCGAACCTTTCCAGATAAAAACTATATCGTCGATATAGCGCCGCCATAGTACGAGATCCGCGCCAATTCTGGGAGAGATGTGTTTTTCCTCCCAGGCAGCGATAAACATATTGGCGTAGCTGGGCGTGAATCTCCTACCCATGGCGGTGCCTGTGGCTTGGAGATAAAATTAACTTTCAAAAAAAAAATAATTATGGGTTTAAATATAATTTATAGCTTGAAGGATAAAATCAATTTGTTCTGGTAAAATGTCCCCTTTCATTAAAAAATGTTGTACTGCTTTTAGTCCGTCAGTGTGGTTAATTATAGTGTATAAGGAGCTCACATCTAGTGACACGAGGATGTAGTCGGATTCCCATTTGATGTTTTCTAGGATCTGAATTGTTTGACTAGTGTCTTTGAGGTAATATTGTGTTTTTTGGACTATAGGTTGGAGTATACGGTCAATCAGTTGGGAAAGATTGGATGTGAGTGAATTGATGCCTGATACTATGGGATGACCAGGGGGATTGGTGGGATTTTTATGGATTTTGGGGAGACAGTAGAAGACAGGTAGCCTCTCTTGTGTCCCCAGAATAAATTTATGTTCCTTTGATGATAAGATGTCAGATTCCAGTGCTCTATCACATAGTATTTTTAATTATTTACTGAATTCTGCTGTAGGGTCTGATTTTAATTTAATATATGTTTGGGCATCTGCTAATGGTTCTATAGATGTGGTACCTGCTCAGCCTGTAAAATCACAAACTTTCCTAAAAAAATTACTGACATTTCATCCACATCCAATAACTATGTTCATAACATTTCTGAGTGTCTTGCCTGCCACAGCAAAGGGGTCATCTACGTGATCCAATGTACATGTCAAAAACAATACATAGGCCGTACGAAGAGACAGTTCAAAACACGTATGGCTATCTATAATATAAAAAGAGGCTTAAAAACACACCCGCTGTCAGCACAATTCGCAGAACATCATAACCAGAATCCGAGTTATTCTTTTTAGCCATCCAAAACGTCAAAAAATGCTGGCGTGGTGGCGACTACATTAGAAAAATGTCCAAAGCAGAATCAAGGAAGATTTTTGACTTTGACACTATCAAGCCTAGAGGACTCAATGCAGAACTCGAAATCTTCGGGTTCCTTTGATTCCATCTTGTGGTGCGGTTCGCCCTCATGACCCGTCACTGGCCGGTCGTCTATCGACCCAGTGACGGTCCCTGGGGATGAGCCTCCCCAAGAATTATCTACATCAGAACCACAATTTCCTTGTCTGGAACCCTTTACCCCTCCCCCCCTCAAATTCCTGCGTCATTTATGCTTTTTATATGCTTTTTTATGTTATGCCATTTTATCATGTTTTTATTTTTATCTTTATCATATCCATATTATACGTCTGTGTCCACACTATATTTACACTGCGATATTCTTATACTCTCATACATGTTGATTCACGCTATTTTCATCATATTTTTATGCTATTTTTTGAGTTTATGCTAATTTTTTTACATCACTATACTCTTATGAATATGTGGTTTTGTATATCCATCTTGGATATATATCTAATTTATTATACAATATTGTATCTCTATTAATATATATTCTTTTTTATAAATTAAATTCATCACTATACAATATTGCATCCTTCTATACATTTTGCACTCACATTCATTCTATATCTCTATTTATATCTTACCTATATAGGTATTTATATATACTCACAAATTCATACATTGTTCATTTTCACCCTCTTTTCTCTCTTTATTTCTTTTTTATTTTTTCTTTCACTTACTCTATTGGATCCATCTCTGATTTTACATCCAACCTGAAATAGTCAGGCTCCATGTTTTAGTAGCCACCCTCATTTAGCATGACATCATTAATTGTAGACCTTATAAATACAGACCCTACCACTGGGCATACATACCTTACTGTAACTGAAGAAAAGGCCCACAGGCCTTGAAACGCATCTGACTTGCAAAAGCACCTTATACCACTTCTAAAGAGACTATATCCACACATTTTGGCTAATAACTGCTGGATGCTCCCAGAACTGGGACCACTGCAACACGCGCGCAGCTAGCGCATCATTCAGACACGCAGCTGCTCCCAGATGTCCATTCACAGCTCCGGACGGCAGAGTTCCTGGACACGTTCTCCCTAGGCCGGACGCCTCCCCGTGCCAGCCCAGGATACTTACAGCCCACCGGAGAACCACTCACCTAGGCTACGATCCAGACTAGCAATACAAACAGCTTTTATCACCTACAGGACATCGCGGTCTGCCGAAATCGCTACCTGTGAACATCATTGCTTGCCGGGATCGCTAACAGCCGAGAAGAAGGGTGAGTGGTGCTGTGCACCGATACTCTACATCTTATAATCGCAACAAAGTTGCTACAAACTACTGGCATAATTGCTACAACTGCTGCTATTATCGCCACTATTGCTATATTTGGCTACAGCATCATAGGAGTTGATTACTGAACTGTGACTCTTTGAATTGGATATCCTTGGACTTAACTGTGACCAAGAGTGACTACTAACCAAAAGAGACACGTTGCTAACCACCTAGTGGGCATTGGTGCATTTCTGCTATATTATTTTTATCTGCATTTTTATCTGCATTTTCATTTGCATTTTTATTTTTGCATTTTTATTTATATATTAATTGATTATTGCCAATTCATTCCTGCAAGGGCCCTGCAGAGTGATTGGCGTTTTATTTGCATTTACTTACTTATATACATATATTAATAAATCCTTATTAGATCCACTATTTTCTTTCCTCTTTATTCTACATATCCCTAGTGTTCTTGAGGACTGGTATATACATATAATTTCCCATTTTTTGACTAGGCCTGATTGGGTGAAGGCATCACCTTTAACCTTGAACACTCTCCTTACCTTTATCTTTAAGTGAGCTACACATCCTATTATCCATAATTTACAAATCTGTTTAACTTTCTGGCACCAGTTGATTCTAAAAAAAAATGTTTTCCACCGAAGTACCCCTTAAAAGCTCAAAGAAACCTTGAATCTCATAGAATTTTTCTAACTGCTTCAGTATACAGAAACTTCATTGGTGCTATTCTCTCCCAAGTCCCTGTCAGAATTATTGTTTGGTGTCCAAAAAAGGAGACCCTATATTAACCCATTTTATAGCTTTGTTTTCCACCCAAGACAGAAGAACGTATTGTTTCCCCTTGCTTTCCTTGTCCCCTGGGGAAAACACCCCACCTTGTTTACTAACAGCTCAATTGATGTGCTAAGGAGAGCTCTGCAAAGGTTTTCACCATCCAGTAGCAAAAGGAGAGAGACCAACCAAGGCTGGGCCTTTCCTCTCTAAAAAATGCATGACCTCTTTCTCTATATGGTATGTATACTCTTTACAATGGCCACCTCAGTAGACTCCTTGGAGACCAGAAGTCATTCGACTGACAAATACAAACAGGAGGACAGTAAGGGACAACTCACAAAATAAAGGCACTCACTTGTAGTTTTCTTCTGACAAGTATTCTTTGTGACAGCCCCTTTAGTATTGGATAAAGCTAAAACTTATACATTTGATATGCATTAAAATGAATTATATTATAAAAAAAAGTCGTGACCACTAAATTGTGACAAAATATGAAAAAATGAAAAAGAAAAAAATCACAACACCTGAAAAGAAATTACTGTATTGGTCCAGAGTCAATCCTGACTACTGGACTACTGTTGTAAATGGTGAGTCCAAAAATACCAATATGTCAGCCCGCCAGGATCGACAGGCTGACATACAGAATATATATAATTTATCTCCCGTGATAGGGTTCAAGCTATCTATTGTAGCTACAGAGACTAATCCAGCTCTCCAATTCTAACAATGTGGATGAAGGATAGCTATAGACTCACCATTGAAGCTATTCAGGTGTGTACCTTAAACCATACCACCTATTGTCCAATAATAAGTGAATAAATTAAAAAGGACATTACAATTTCTTCCCATTCCGACACGCGTTTCCCCCCATTATCGGGGTTTCTCAAGGATCTTTAGGGTTAAGTCCTATTGATACGGACTGATGTCACAAGAAGAGGCCTGAATATAGATAACACCGATAAGCCTTGTCTTCTTATGCATCAAGGATACGTCAGACGTGTGCTCCGGTAGGTATGTTCATCCACACGCCCGGCTTATCCGATACTAGGGTCCTAAAGGGGCTGTGATATTGTTCTTTGATTGACCCTAAGAGTCAATTTGTATGGTTTGCTGTTTTGAAGTATTCTTTGTGGTAACATCTCTGGACTCAAATAATTTTTATTGGCATACTGTATGACCATGTATACGTCTTTTGTACCAGGATTTGGAACATCACACGTGTTCTGACCCTTAGTGTGATTTTTGACTCAGTTCATTGAAGTAATGTGTAGTTAATTCACTCCATGGCCCAGATTTACTAAAACTGTCTTATTCGTTTTACAGTGCAAAAGTAGAAAGACAGCCTTCACTTGCACCAGATTTACAGATATGACTGTAGACTGTCTGGTTCTTGATAAAAAAATTTGTGCACATGAATCATGCCCCCTTTGTCGAACATGGTGTAAAATGTCAAAAAAGTATGTAAAACTTATTATAAATGTGGTGCAAAGTCATATGCAACGGTGCCAAAATTCTGGCACATTTGCAATAATAAATCTGGGCCCATGTCCCTTAAACACATTCTACATGGGCCTTGTTGTACCATTTAGTCAAATGGATCCCACAAGAGCTGAATGGAATTCTGTAGAGTGCACTGGCCAATTCCAGCTGACTGTTTGACTGCTCCTTTCCTACATTCCCACAATTTTCAGCACTGCTTTGGATCATTGCCTTCAATCAAGTGCCATCAAGAGAGCATGGCAAGGCATTGCAAAGTGGACTGATAGTCTTCCTTGTTAGAGATTCCTTATACTATGTAAATTTTCCACTTTACCAATACCAAGCATCTCAGAGTTGCCTCTTCACTGGCGCACTATGTACCATTTAATAAAGTGCTGGCTGAGGACCTGTGTTGTATGCTCGAGCCTCCTATCCAGGTTAAAGACAGTTTGTGGTGTTTTCTAAAGGTTTATAACAGTATGGAATAGCCTTTATTTCACAGAACATCAATAGAGAAATTTTTTTTTGGAAGGAAGCCCTTTATTTGGTCATGACCAGTTCTGCCTATTGGCAAAATAGGCAGCCGCATAGAGAGCCCTCTTGATGGGGGCGCCATCCTACCTGGTGCAATAAAGTTAGTAGCCAGTCAGCATCTGAAGCACCCAATCATCCAAAGCACACCACCGTTGCACCCCAACCCCAATTCCACCCCTCGGTTACCATAAAAATCTGCATTCTTCAGCCTGCTGGAGGAGCGCAGTGCCACCTCCAAGGCAGACAGGCAGGTCAGGTCTGTCCAGTATCCTGACATCAGGCGCACCTCCATACACACGCCTCAACCCCCCTCCACTCCTGTGCGGTCACGTCCTTCACAACTCCATCTCCTCCCCTCCTCCACCACTCAGGCTATAGAGGACAATAATGGCACTACTGACAGCCGATGTTGGCTTGTGTGCGGTAAGAATGTGGAATGTGGAGGTTTGTTATTGTGTGTCACCCCAGTAGTAAGGTAATCACAAACGGAGGAGGTTTGCTGCAGTGTGTCACCCCAGTAATAAGGAGATTACATGAGGAGAAGGGGTATGTCACAGTGTGTCACCCCAGTAGTAAGCTAATTACATGAGGAGAAGGGTTGTTACAGTGTGTCATCCAATAGTAAGGAGATTACATGAGGAATGGGTTTGTTAGTAGTAAGGTAATTACATGACTAGGAGGTTTGTTCCAGTGTGTCACCCCAGTAGTAAGGTGGGGCGTGTCAAAGGGCGGAACCAACAAGCGGGATTAAGGGGCGGCAAAATTTACTTTTGCCTAGGGTGGCAAAAATCTTTGTACCAGTCCTAGTCATCACCCTGATGCACACCCAGTCAGTTGTTGCATCTTTAAAGGCCTGATAATGGGACTATTTACAGCTCTGTAAATATTCTATAAAAAAAACTCCAGCAATTTCCCCTTTAACTGTCATTTACAATTTAATGGAAGGGTCACACAAGCCATATTTTGCTTTGTATTTGCTGCTGCGCATTTTCCTAGCCATTTCCTAGTCAATGGGTAGCAAAGTCAGCCTTAGAAAATACACAGCAAAATATGGCACATGTGACCCCATCCATTGGTGAGTTATATTCATTGTTGGGGAATAACTGCCTTTACTACTTGTATAATGTGCATCGTATTTGTTTTAATATGCACTGTGTTTTTATATATGAACTAAAGTGGTATCTGTATAAAAGGAAGGGTATTGGGAAGTGACATCAGGGCCAGGTTAAAGAGTGCAGAATGTTCATAGTCCTCCCAGACTGCTCTGTTTTGCAGAGGGCTACATACAGGGTTACTGGGAGTTTGAACCTGTATCCTGCTGCCACAACAACTTTATAGTAACCCTTTTATTTTTTTCTGTTGTAGTAAATACCACAGTATGGAGGTAATGCCCAGCTTGTGTATGTATTGTACAATGATACTATAATATAAGTTGCTGGAAACATTACACATTCATACATTGATCAGACCGGGATTAGTTATGTGATGCCATTTGCACAGTCTAACATATCAGAAAAGAATTCAATTGTCCCATTTCATTTGCATTCGTCATTATTCTTGTAATGCAGCAGGTAAACAGCCTTTAAAAAGACAATTTGCTTCATCTCTTTACTCATGGCCAATTACATTTTCCCATTTCCTTACATTTCTCTCTATATTCTGTCTTATACCATCTACAATTACGCCAAACATTGTGATGATTATAGTGATTAACAACAACCAAGACCCCAGGTGAGCCGTGCTGAAAACACACAGATACAAAGACATGAGTAAAACGCCACTTTATAAGCATCTGCCAACATAAGTTTTATTTTTAGATATATCTGAGCAGTACCACAACCTGCAACAGTGAATGACACAATTGCACTGCTGCTAAACTGCTTTCACACTGTCAGTGCCAATCCAGATTAGAGCCATACAGCTCAGTCTTGGCATAGGTGAATAGGGGATAAGATTTCTGATCACGGGGGTCCCTGTCCAGTGTCCAGACTTGTTACAGTGAGTACAGAAGGGTCTATCACTCTAAGAATAAGCACGGTAACTGGGATTATAAGGGCAGGAGTAGAGGGGGTTTCTCTAGGCATGGATTGATCACAGGAGAGTGGAGCAGGCTAGGTGGCGTGTTCCCTGATAACCTTAGTCAATTTTGCAAGGTCTTGTTTAATACTTTGTAAGTCTAAATCTGTAGCTACTGACATGGTTGCTTGGATTGTGGTTTGAACATTTGAACAGGGCACTATAAGCCTGACTATCGCCCCTGAGGGCTCCTGAGCAGGTGCAAGGGGAGTACAAATATCTTTAGACTCAGTCCCGGACTCAATTACTTAAATAGCCATTTTTTTGAAAGCAGGGAAGGGTAGATTAGGGTTTTGTACTGCTAACATCCTCAATTGGGCTTTGTCCCACTTATTGTGAGGCCCATCAATAAACCTGTCCATTAACACATTGTTGCCCTGCTCAGGGGTGATACCATCTAGCTTCTGAACAGTCTCTAGGGCATTCTGTAAAGCTACTGCATAAGCTCTCAGAGTCTCACCTGGCTTCTTCCGTCTCTCATACAACCGGAGGCGTACCTCAGACGGAGAATGTGATTCAAATACCTGGTACAGACCCCTCGAAGATCTGTTCTGTCATCGCCTTCTCAGAGGCGAGCCAGGTGTGGACTTCCTCAAGTGCTGGTCCTTGTAGTTGTCCTGTGAGCAGCGGCACTTGTTGATTAGGAGGAAGAGAGTGAAAGAAAAACAAAGTTGGATCTTCTCCTTGAAATCCCTAAGGGTGAAAGGGTCTCCATTGTAGATAGGGAGGATCGGATTCCTCAAGAATACCGGTGCTGACATTTTGTAGACTTTTTGAGTAAGCCGTCACTTTAAGAGGATTTGAACGTGCTGGCACTTTAAATGATTTGAGTGTGCTGTCTCTTTAAGAAGATTTGGGTGCGTTGTCTCTTTAAGAAGATTTAAGTGCGCTGGCCCTTTAAGATGCTTGATTTAAACCTTGATTAACAGAAACCCTCCTACTCTGCAGCAAGTACCCAGGGATTTTGTTTGTCTCTGAGGGGTTAATGTTAGCTGCCACTGGTGCTAGATACTTTTTGTGGGAGGTCGGTGGTTTATGCAGAGTCTGCGCTGCAGCGGCTACTTGTCGGTGTATTGCAGAGCCGGACGCAGCAGCCGGAACCTTCAATACTGGTGAACTTCCTGTTTTGTCCAGCTGGAAATGTCTTCCCCCGTGCAACACGGGCCACACCTTTAGTTCCGGCTCGCACACTGAAGAGGCTTCACTGCTGGGGACCGACGGGGTGGAGCTGCGACCACTGCCACATGCGAGAAACACCAGATTCTGTTTAACCCCTTCAGGTACTGGGCACACACTTGGCAATAACACTTAACAGTCTTTCTTTCACCTCCTCCACTACTTTATCCGTGCCATGATAAAGACATACTTCACTAACACAGTCCCGTACAACTTGGGAGGGAGGTATGTTGCATATGGCACACAGCCTTATCTTGATAACCTTGACTAGACTTGATGGTTAAGTGGTTAAGGAACACACACGTATCCTGTTTGTGATGCCAAGATTGTGGTGACCCACAGTGATGGCGGGACCACGGGGTGTAGCAGTATAGGTGGATGAGGCAAGATGGTATGAACCCCAGGGGCAATGTAACACTCACGTTTCAGTAAACTGGAACAAAGATGATAGTGGATCCGCTGGACCTGTATGGTAGATTACTCGGACTGTACCAGAGAGTGAAGTCTAAGGTGCCGCTGGTTTTCACCAGAGCCTGCCGCAAAGCGGGATGGACTTGCTGCAGCAGGCGGCACCCAGGTAACTACCCCTGGCACAGCTCGACAACACAGGCAGCTGAGGAGATTCGAGACTCAGGTGGGATTAGGCAACTTGTGGTCTGGATAGCAGGAGGTCAGGGCAGGCGGCAAAGTAGCATAGTCAGGAACGTATCAAATGGTCAGTAGGCAGGCGACAAAGGAGCAAAGGTATGATACACGGCAAGGCAATAATTCTCTAATGCTCTAGGGAAACAAAGATCCGGCAGGGAAGTGTGGGAGGTGGAGGAATTAATCAATGAGCCACAGGTGTTACTTCACTAATGGGCGCACTGGCCCTTTAAATCTTAAAGCTCCAGCACACACGTGCCCTAGGGGACGGGGACATGCGCAGCGGAGTAGAGAGGCAGAGGTGGGGGTAGGAGAAGCACCAGGTGAGTGACGGGCTGGCATTCGCATGGGAGCGCGTCCTGCAATGTGAATCCCAGCCCCACCAGCAGTAGCAGGTAACGGAACCATGCGTTCACGGCCAGCGTGTGGGGCCGGAGCGCATAACGTAACAGTACCCCCCCCCCCCCTTTGGTCTCCCCCTCCTTTTACAATTCAGAAAACTCCTGAGAAGGTCAGTGTCACGATCACACCCTATCGGTCCAGCTAAGACGCTAGAGAGAGTGTGATGGTGCAAGGGTTAAAGCCGCCAGACCTCTGGGTATCCACTACTAGTCCCAGCAAGTCACCAAATTAACCCTTAGATAAACGTGTTTCACCAGAGCTTCCTTCAGAAAGGTGAGCTCCTATATTTAGAGATCAAAGACCAGAGCTGATTAATTAAACATTTAATCTGATAAAAGGTATCACAGTGCTATACATATATATATATATATATATATATATATATAAACAAATGACATGCAGTTACAAAAATATATAAAAGAGTTTAGCAAGGCAAGTTCAGAAAACAAAAGATGAAGTTCTTACAGCATGATGATATAGCAGTCCATGTGAGTGAGAGTCCAGCTCTTGTCAGCTTTTGCCACAGCCTTAAACAACCTGAGTCTAGCATCGTTAAGTATTATATGCTTCTTTGGAGGGAAACTCCATCCCCCCCCCCCTCCCCTCTGATCCCACCAGGTGGGGCATCTCTCTTCCTGACCCCTTATCTGTTTGATTATATGATGGGACCAGAGTGCATGACTTCAAAGGAGATACCAAACAGCCAGACCCCCAATAAAATGCACAAAAACAAAGGGTACACCATCTGAATAACCCCCTCACCCATGTCTTGGGTAATACATTACACACAGATACAATTATAATACACATGTAGGATTCAATAATCAGGCCTTGGGCCTGACACCTCCCCCTTAAGATGGAGACAGAGAGATCTTGCCTCTCCAGGCTGATAGATCTGTCTCCATTAACCGTCTATTTCTTTTCTTGACACCACAGGCCCTGCATTCCCAGGCAAAGATGGCACTGAAGGGGCTTATTTCCTCATTTAGCTGCCTTTTCTTGCAGCTAAGAACTGTGGATTGATCTCTACATCCTGAAGGGATCCCTGGCTCTTAGCTTCCTCCATTAGGTCCAGTAGGGGATCACTACCCAGCCCTTCCTCTGGTGCACTACATACACTGAGTACCACCTTCTCAGGGTCATAGTATGCCATATTAATGTGGTATTGTCTCTGCCTCTGACCTTTCTCATCAAGGGCAACTACATATGTGGTGGGTTCTAGGCACTGCGAAATGGGGAAGGGACCCTCCCAGGCAGCCTGCAAGGGGAAGGGACCCTCCCAGCAGCCTGCAACTTATTCTGCCTGATGGGGTTCAGAACCATTACCTTCTGTCTCACTTCATAGACCCGGTCCCTTGCATTGTGATCATACCAGTACTTCTGCCTGGACTGTGCTGCTATGAGGTTGTCCTGTACCAGCCCAGTAAATGCCTGCCTCTTGTCCCTGAACTTCAGAACATACTCCACCACAGAAGCTACCAAATGCTGTACATTAACCTTCTTACAGAGACTTTGCATGAGATTGGACTTGAACTGTGTGCCCTGATCAGTGAACATTTCTTTGGGGAACCCCACCCTGCAGAATATACTGATCAGTGCATCTGCCGCCTTATCTGCCCGGACAGAGGATAGGGAAACAGCTTCAGGGTACCTGGTTGCATAATCCACCACAGTGAGAATAAATTGTTTCTCTGTGCTGCTGGGTATAGCTAGAGGTCCCACAATATCCACTGCCACTCGTTCAAAAGGTACAGATATGACTGGTAGGGGCACTAGGGGAACACGAGTTACATCCCCAGACTTACCCACCCTTTGGCAGACATGACATGATCTACAGTAACTTGCAACAGCAGTACCCATACCCGGCCAGTAGAAATTGTGTGCCAACCTGGACTTTGTCTTGGCCACTCCCAAATGTCCTGCCACGGGGGTCTCATGGGCCAACCTTAGCAGCTCTTTCCTGTACTGCCTAGGAACCACTAACTGCCTTACTCTCTCCTGGGCCCCTAGCATGCCTTTGGAAAGGGACTCCCAGTACAAGATATAATTTTCCCAATATACCCAATGCCCATCTGTGTCAACACCTGTATGTTCAGCACGTTGTCTCAGCCCTTCAAGGGAAGGGTCACTGCGCAGAGCTTCCCGGAAATGCTAATTTCCCTCCCCCATCTTGTGGCATCAGGGAGCACATTTCCCCCAGGTGAACTAGCATCTCCACCTTCCTTTGCTGTGGCTTGCAAGTCACACAGCTTGCCCCTTGCATCACCATCCTCCCTTCTTTTTAAAGCTGCAGCCCTGGCACGCTGCTGACGCGTTACCACTGCCACCATTGGTATGCCTCCCTGGGGTTTACCTTCCTCCCCCTCAGTTCCAGACATAACAATGTTACAGGCATTATACACAGGGCTATCACTCCTTCCCTCCTCCTCCTTAGGCTCACAGGATTGGGACGCATCACTCACTGCTGGTCCCTCATCCTTACATGTCACCAGGGGCACACCAACCCCTCCCCCTAGCCCATCTCCACTAGGTTTTGGCATTGGCAATTCATTGTCACCACATTTTGAAATACACCCCATGTCACTTTTGGAAAACATTACTGGTTCAGTCATAGGTAAACATTTATCAATCCCCTGCACTCCCTCCCTGTTACCACATTTCACAGTGTCTCCCAAAGTCTCGCACAGTACCTCAGAATGAACAGGGCTCTCTCCTAGCCCATCCGGTGTGCAGGAAGTGTCCTCTGGAGCATAATCACAGAGCATCCGACCCAAATCATTCCCCAGCAGAACATTAACAGGGATGTCCTCAGAGACCCCCACCTCCCGCAAACCTTTGCCTGTACCCCAATCGAGGTACACAAGGGCCATGGGCACAGCAGGCCGCACACCTCCAATTGCTTTTAAAGCCATGGTTCTTCCAGGGATGATGTCCTCTGTATCCACCACTTCAGGCTGCACCAAGGTAAAGGGGGCTCCAGTATCTCGCAAACCCACTGTCACCCGGTCACCCACAGTTACACTCTGCAGGTTATCCGCTCTTTTCTCCACCACTCCGGACACCAGAAGAACGGCTGTGTGTCCTCCAGCTACTGGTGGAGAATTCTTTTAGTTGGGGCAAGTGGCATTCAGGTGCCCAATATTGTTGCATCTGTAACATTGGCGGGTGTCCCCCTGACCCAATGTGGCTCCTGTTGCTTTTGGTGCTGATGGCAAGAATTTTCCGGCTGGCTTGGTGCTGCTGGTGGTGCTCTGTGGGCGTGTGGCTCCCCTCCAGGTACTTGCTCCAGCTTGTACAGATCCACGTTTTGCTGTTGGTGCCCCGTTGTTGGCAAAGTCATCTCCAAGTTCTGCTGCTTCCGTTGCTGTCTTGGGCTTGCGGTCCAATATCCACTCTCTGGCTTCAAAGCTCCGTGCTTGGAGAAACTGATCCAGGACCATCAAGTCCTCCAGGGCCTCATAGGTAGTGACTTGTAGGCCCCCAGTCCATTGCCTGAATGCAGTCCTTAGCTGACCTGCATGTTGAGTGCAGCTTTCTGTGGCACTTTGTTGCAAAGTCCGAAACTTTTTCCGATAAGCCTCTGGAGTCAGATTAAAACTTTTTAGCAGGGCAGATTTTATTGCCTCATAGTCCTGGTCACTCTCAGAGGGAAGAGAAGCAAACACATCCAGAGCTTTCCCTCGCAACCGTGGGGTTAAATATCGTCCCCACTGTTCCTTAGGTAGATGGAACTGCCGGTAAACCTCAAATCCCCCCAGGAACACATCCAGATCACCATCTTTCTCCAACATGGGAAAATGTTCCAAGCAGGGTTTGTGGTCTCCTTGATCCTGCACATCACTACGTGCAGATGAAGCATCCCCTCTCAGCCTCAGAACCTCCAGGTCATGCCTCCGCTGGGCCTCTCTCTCTGCTGCCTCTCTCTCTGCAGCTCGTGCCAGGGCCTCTCTCACTGCGGCTTGTGCCTGGGCCTCTCTCTCTGCGGCTCGTGCCTCTCTCTCTGCAGTTTGGTACTGGAGAAGCAGTTGGAGTTTCATATTGGCAACCACATTCCCAAGGTGTTGTAAGGCAGTCCGCATATAAGAGTCCAAGGCCTCATGTGGAGTACTGTCCTGATGGGGAGTAATGTTGTATTCCCCAGGAGATATCAGTCCTTGGATGGCAGTTCCAGCTGTAGGACTTTGTCTCATGTCACTTAGCTCTTCTGCACGGGCATCATACTCCACAAGATCAGCAATAAGTTGGTCCTTGTTCTTTCCTGTAGTAGGGATCTCCTTTTCTTGGCAAATTAGCTCCAGTGCAGGCTTGGACTGCTTGCGATATGCCTCCATGTTTCCGAGATGAGACAGAGGAGGTAAAACAGGAGAGGTGGAGGACAGAACTGTCTTGCACTCTTTTTGTATGTCTTTTAAACCAGCACTGAGCTCTGTCTTTGGAATTTACACACAAGAATATGTATGCAATTTCTTTTTAGTGCTAAGATTTCCTTACAGGTAAAATCCAGCAAGCACTAAAAATCTCTAAATATATCCCGACGCTGCCACCAGTTGTCATGATCACACCCTATCGGTTCAGCTAAGACGCTAGAGAGAGTGTGATGGTGCAAGGGTTAAAGCCGCCAGACCTCTGGGTATCCACTACTAGTCCCAGCAAGTCACCAAATTAACCCTTAGATAATCGTGTTTCACCAGAGCTTCCTTCAGAAAGGTGAGCTCCAATATTTAGAGATCAAAGACCAGAGCTGATTAATTAAACATTTAATCTGATAAAAGGTATCACAGTGCTATATATATATATATATATATATATATAAAAATAAACAAATGACATACAGTTACAAAAATATATAAAAGAGTTTAGCAAGGCAAGTTCAGAAAACAAAAGATGAAGTTCTTACAGCATGATGATATAGCAGTCCATGTGAGTGAGAGTCCAGCTCTTGTCAGCTTTTGCTACAGCCTTGAACAACCTGAGTCTAGCATTGTTAAGTATTATATGCTTCTTTGGAGGGAAACTCCATTTCCCCCCCCCCCCCCCCTCCCCTCTGATCCCACCAGGTGGGGCATCTCTCTTCCTGACCCCTTATCTGTTTGATTATATGATGGGGCCAGAGTGCATGACTTCAAAGGAGATACCAAACAGACCCCCAATAAAATGCAATTCACAAAAACAAAGGGTACACCGTCTGAATTACCCCTCACCCATGTCTTGGATAATACATTACACACAGATACTATTATAATACACATGTAGGATTCAATAATCAGACCTTGGGCCTGACAGTCAGGGTCAAGAATATTCTCCTCAGGCTCCCAAGATCTCTCCTCAGGACCATAACCCTCCCAGTTGACCAGAAAAATTTGTTTACCTCTCATGGTTTTAGTGGCAAGAATCTCTTTAACTTTGTAGACATCAGAAGAGCCGGAGACAGGTATGGGGACAAGATTCTTTTGAGAAAACTGATTTATGACAAGAGGCTTGAGGAGAGAGACTTGGAAGGAATTGGGAATACGTAATGTAGCAGGTAGACGGAGTTTGTAGGAAACAGGATTAATCTTTGGTAGAATCTGGAAGGGACCAAGGTAGCGAGGACCAAGCTTGTAACACGGGATCTTGCACTTGGATGAAAGCCACACCATGTCACCAGGAGAGAAGGACGGAGGAAGTCTTCAACTCTTATCAGCTTGTGCCTTCATGCATGAAGAAGCCTGAGATAACGACAGTCTGGTCTGTTGCCAGATGGTGGAGAAGTCACGGACCAGCTCATCAACAACAGGCACACTGGAGCAAACTGGGAGAGGAAGAGAAGAATGGAGATTGAGTCCGTAGACAACAAAAAAGGGAGACAACCTCGTGGACTCGGAATCCTTATGATTATATGATAATTCAGCCATGGGGAGAATGTCGACCCAATTGTCTTGGCGAGCAGAAACAAAATTCCGAAGATAAGTCTCAAGAATTTGATTAACCCTCTCCACCTGACCGTTGGACTGAGGGTGGTAGGCCGAGGGTAAGTCCAGATTGATGTCCAGACGGTTACAAAGGGCTCACCAGAACTTAGAGACAAACTGCACACCATGATCCGAAACAATATGCTGAGGAAGACCATGTAAACAAAAGACATGCAAGTACTTCGCCAGCTGTGGAGCAGAAGGAAGACCTGGTAGAGGAATGAAATGAGCCATCTTGGAAAACCGATCTACAATGACCCAAATTACAGTGTTATTGTGAGATGGTGGCAAATCGGTGATGAAATCCATGGCAATATGGGACCAGGGAGTCTCCGGAATGGGTAAAGGCTGTAAGAGTCCTGCAGATCTCTGTCAAGGAGTTTTGTCACGGGCACAAATTTCACAGAAACGAACAAAATCAGAAACATCACATTCAAGATGGGGCCACCAGTAGTGCCGAGAAATTAGAAGTAGAGTCTTGCGTATACCAGGATGACCTGCTGTCAAGTAAGAATTACCCCATTCAGTACCCTGTGTCTCAATCTGGCGGGCACAAAAGATTTTCCCAGAGGAACTTGCTGAATTTCAGCAGGAGCGGCAGGAATCAAATGGTCTCGAGGAATAATATGCCTAGGTGTGGAGTCCAAACCAATGACATCCGAGGACCTGGAGAGAGCATCTGCTCTAATGTTCTTATCTGCCGGACGGAAGTGGATGAAGAAGTTGAACCTAGAAATGAACAGTGATCACATTGCCTGGTGGAGGTTCAAACGCTGAGCAGACTGAAGGTATTTAAGATTCTTATGGTCGGATATGATGCTGGCCTGATGAGAAGAACCGTCCAATAAATTTCGCCATTTCTCCAAAGCTAGCTTGATGGCAACTTCACGATCTCCAATGGAGTAATTCCTCTCAGCAGGAGAGAAGGTCTTGGAGAAGAACCCACAAGTTACAGTCTTGCACTGGGTGTTTTTCTGAGTAAGAATGGCACCCACTCCAATAGATGAGGCATCAACCTCCAAAGCAAAGGGCCTCTCCGGATCTGGTCTTGTAAGCACAGGAGCAGAGGTAAACGCAGACTTTAAACGGGAGAAGGCCTCTTCAGCCTCTTGAGGCCAAGACTTAGGATTAGAAGTCTTCTTAGTTAGAGCCACGATTGGAGCAACCAAGGATGAAAAATGTGGGATAAATTGATGATAATAGTTAGCGAATCCCAGAAAGCATTAATTAGCACGTAGGCCAGAAGGACGAGGCCAATCCAATATAGCAGTCAATTTATCTAGATTCATCTGCAGGCCCCGATGAGAGACAATGTAGCCAAGAAACGGAAGACTAGACTTCTCGAACAGGCATTTCTCCAGTTTGGCGTAGAGATGATTCTTCCGTAGTAGCTGAAGAACCAGACGAACATGAGTATGATGTTCCTCTAAGTTGGAAGAGAAGATCAGGATGTCATCTAGGTATACAACAACACAGGTTTAGAGAAGATCTCTGAAGATATTATTGACAAACTCTTGAAAAATGGCTGGAGAATTGCAGAGACCAAAAGGCATTACAAGATACTCAAAATGTCCCCCAAGAGTATTGAAGGCCATTTTCCATTAATCTCCCTTGCAGATACAAATGAGGTTATACGCTCCACGTAAGTCCAACTTGGAGAAGACCTTGGCACCACGTAGACGGTCAAAAAGTTCTGAGATAAGAGGTAGTGGGTAACAGTTCTTGACCTTGATTTTGTTAAGTCCCCTGTAGTCAATGCATGGAGGGAATGAGCCATCCTTCTTTCCTACAAAGAAAAATCCAGCAGAAGAGGACTTACGGATAAAGCCCTTTTTGGAGATTCTCCTAAATATACTCAGCCATTGCTTTGGTCTCAAGAACCGATATAGGATATATCCTTCCATGAGAAGGAGTGGTGCCAGGCAGAAGATCTATAGGGCAGTTGTAAGTACAATGTGGAGGCAGAGACTCAGCCTGTTTGTTGCAGAATACGTCAGAGAAATCTTGGTACAGTGGCGATAGGCAAGGTAAAGAAGGAAGACGAGAAACAACTTTAGGCTTAACTGGTTGGAGGCAAAGATTTTGACAGGATTGTCCCCAGCAAATTATTTCTCCACTTGCAGAGAATGGCATTGCATCCAAGGAAAGCCAAGAAGAATCTCTGAAGTACAGTGTGTACATAGAATTCAATCTTTTCTTTATGCAATACTTCCACTTGCATTACGAGAGAATCTGTACGGAAGTGAACCATACAGTCCAGATTTTGTCCATTAACAGAGGAGATGAACAAGGGCTTGGCAAGCCGAGTAAGGGGAAGATGATACTTGTGGACCATAGAAGCATCAATAAAGTCACCTGCTGATGCAAAATCCAAAAATGCTGTAGCGCTGAAGGAAGACTTGGCTGAAGTACAGAAATCTTTAAGCATGGAGAGGTAGTTTTCCCACCCAGGGACGCCTCTCCGATGTACCCTAGGTGTGGGCGTTTCCCGGACGCTGCGGGCGAACAGTACATGTCCTTGAGGAAGTGCTCCGAGCTAGCACAATACAAGCACAAATTCTGACTGCGTCGCCGTGACCTCTCCTGTTGCATAAGCCGAGAACGATCCACTTGCATAGCCTCTTCAGCAAGAGGCGCAGGAAACTGAAGAGGTGGACGTTGAAACACGTGTGCCAGGCGAGGATATCTCTGTGTTCGGGCAGGTTCCCTCTCTAACAGCAGTTCCTACTGTCTCTCAGCAAAACACACATCAATGCGTGTGGCCTAGTGGATAAGTTCAGTCAAAGATGATGGAGGATCACGTGCTGCCTTAAAGCTGCTTGACAGTCCTTTTTTGAATATGGCACACAAGCCCTCATCATTCCATGCAAGTTCCGAGGCTAGAGTGCGGAATTGAACCGCGTAGTCACCAAAGGAAGAATTCCCTTGACAGAGGTTCAGCAAAGCCGTCTCAGCAGAAGAAGCATGTGCGGGATACTTAAAGACATTGCGAAATTCTGCCAAGAAAGCCGACAAATTGGAGGATACCGGATCAACATGGTCCCAAAGGGGTGTAGCACAGGCCAGGGCTTTTCCAGACAGTAGACTAATGAAAAAGTCCACCTTCGCACGTTCCATTGGAAACTGTTCAGACATGAGCTCCAAGTGCATGGAGCACTGTGTAACAAAGCCTCTGCAAAACTTGGAATCACCATCATACTTAGAAGGTAAAGACAGACGTAGCTGGGAGCCAAAAGACACTGCAGGAACTGGTGGTGGGAGTGGACCAGGTTGTGGTACCTGCTGCTGTTGATGCTGCAAGGCTAATAGCTGTTGCATCATAGTAGACAGTTGGGTAAGTTGCTGCAGCTTTTGCGACAATTGCTGAGACTGACGTACCACAACGGAGGTAAGATCCGCAACTTCAGGCAGGGCTACTTCAGTGGAATCCCTGGCCGAATCTTACTGTAACACGTTTCAGTAGACTGGTACACAGATGATAGTGGATCCGCTGGACCTGTGTGGTAGATGACTCAGACCGTATTAATGAGTGGAGTCTAAGGTGCTGCTGTTTTTTTACCAGAGCCCGCCGCAAAGCAGGATGGACTTGCTGCGGCAGGCGGCACCCAGGTCGCTACCCCTGGCACGGCTCGACCACACAGGCAGCTGAGGAGATTCGAGGCACAGGTAGAATTTGGCAACTCATGGTCTGGATAGCAGGAGGTCAGGGAAGGCACAGTAGCACAGTCAGGAACGTAGCAAATGGTCAGTAGGCAGGCAGCAAAGGAGCAAGGTCAGGTCACGGAGAAAAGGTATGATACACGGCAAGGCAATAGAAGGAATGCTTTCTCTACGGCTCTAGGGCAACAAAAATCCGGCAGGGAAGTGTGGGAGGTGGATGAATTTATCAATGAGCCACAGGTGTTACTTCGCTAATGGGCACACTGGCCCTCTAAATCTTAAAGCTCAGGCGCGTGCGCGCCCTAGGGGACGGGGACAGGTGTGCCAGAGCAGGGAGGCAGGGGCAGGAGAAGCACCAGGAGAGTGACGGGCTGGGATTCGCATGCGGGCGCGTCCCGCAATGCAAATCCCAGCCCTGCCAGCAGCAGCAGGTAATGGGACCATGAGCTCACGGCCAACGTGTGCGGCCGGAGCGCATAACATAACAGGCAAGGTGTTATTAACCCCTAATGTTCGTGATGCCAGAGTGGTTTTTGGGTACCGGAACCACCCAAACGGTATCTCCGCTATTCCAATAGCTAGGCAGTGGAAATGAGAGTCCACAACCAGGCTACGGTATGGTTTAACGGAGGCTTTACTGAGGTCAGATTGGTGTAATTATCTTCACAGCTAGGCCAGAATCCCAGAGAGGTTGCCAGGAACACAGAAGGACCTCGCAGCTTGCAGGGACCAATTATACTTGTAATAAACGTTAGGTAATTGACTTGAGGCTTGGATAGACTGTAGATAGTGACAGCAGATAGTGACATAGACTGGACTTATTGGAATGACTGTAGATTTGAGGCCTTCCAGGTACTGGACACAAGCACTGAGATCTCTGGTGTTTGCTAGTCTCAGTAAAGTGATGATGGTACAAGAGCGAGAATTGTAATGCCCCCCCCCCTATATTGAGGGGGGCTGAGCCAGCCCATTGGTCAAGCTGCGGGTCATGTGTTAAACCGGTGCCCTCTGGGTAATATGTGATAACATAAACATAACATGTGACATTTCACAGGAGTCCTACAAAGGTCCTTTATACTGACTATACATTGATATACTGACTATAATCCTATTACATTAAATAACACTATAATAATAGCAGGGGAGACACTGCAGGAGAGCCCCCAGGTCACCGAGGGACTAAACCTGACAGGGCCTAAGTGTAGTGCAGGACCATGTCTTATACAGCAATGCTACATAACTGTGGTCAGGTGTGATCTGTCAGTTAGGGTGTCATTTTATACTCTGTTTCACTGTTTTCGTTATTTTTATACATTGCAGACTGTTTTTTTTGTTTTTTGTTTTTAACAGACTGATGTACAGTTTTTTTCCCTGCAGAAAGAAGGCTAAAAATCTAAAGAACCCAACAGAGTTGAATGGGAGCTGTAGGGGACCAAGGGTAGTATTTAACTTTTTGTTTTTTAAATCCAACCCCAGGTACGGTACATGTGCTGTGCCCAGTTCCAAGTTTTGCTATGCCCAGAAATGGTAACAAAAAGTGTCAAAAGTGGAAAAAGGTGAATTTGTAGATTCAGCAGATTATGTATCCACTTTTCTCCAGGCATCTGGTAATCATTTTGTGTGAACAATATGTTATTTTGATATTTTACATAATGTGAACATTTATGGTAGTCAAGCTCTCTAAATGTAGATTCACAACTTCCTAAGGCTTCCTTTAGGCTAGGACTCCACTGAGATTTTTGCCCTGCGAGTTTTTTCTGGCATTTTTACCTTTGTGTGGAATTTGACGTTTTTTGCCCCTTTTGTTTTTTTTTTTTTTTTTTACAAAATAGCTGGGTACCAAAAAAAAAAGGATGCAGTAGGGATGTAAAAATGTATTTAACTAAATGTTTATTTTTCATAAAAAAATTTGTGTGTTTAACTTTTTTTTCCACATTTTTTATGTAGTACTACTACTCCCAGCATGGAAAAAGACTGTTCCATGCTGGGAGTAGTAGTACCCGTACTATAGACATATCACCCTGGGTGTCAGTCTAACACCCGATGCGATCGTCCATAATATAGCAGAGACGCGGCTCTATACAGCGCTCACATCTCTGCTCTATTCACATCACTGGCCATTCATATTTCCGCCCAGAGCTGTGATTGGCCGAATGGTTTCAGCCAATCACAGCTCTGAGGAATATGAATGAATGAGCAGCCGGCCCGGAGTACAGTGCAGAGCAGGGATGCGAGTGATGTATACAGCCGCTCTGCATCTCTGCTATAGACAGGACGGTCACAGGGGGTGTCAGTAGTGATACTTGTTGTGATGTGTCCTTAAGCAGCCCCTACTACTCCCAACATGGAGCACACTCTGCTCCATGCTGGGAGCTGTCCTATGGTCCCCTGCATGCCGAAAATATACCCATTCTGATTTCGCAAAGAGAGCTGTGATTGGCTAGAACCATCTGACTAATCACAGCTCTCTGCGGGAAATATGATTATGTGTATATATACGTCAGTGCAGGGGACTATAGAAGAGCGGCCGCCGCATCAATACATTATACAAGAGGATCGCAACGGGCGATCTGTCAATAAGTACAGGTAACTACTACTCCCATCATGGAACATGCTGGGAGTAGTAGTACTACCTAAAAAATGTAAAAAAAATTTATAAAAAAGTGAAAAACACACACACTGCATTTTTATTATTGTCGGCTCCATTTTTAGTGCTTTACCCGTTCACATAAATTGATCCCTGTTTAAAAATTAATAAACATTTTATAATAAAAAAGATACATTTCGTTAGGTACAATTTTTTCCATCACTACTGTACCTTTTTTATAATTTTTTTATGGTACCCTACGAAATTTTAATGGAAAGGGTATCTTCATAATTTTTTGGGATCGCTAAAGTCCAAAAAAGAATAAAAACCGCCTGCAAAAACACAAAATTTAAAACCAACATGGCGTTTTTCTTGGCGTTTTTGCTCTCCCATAGATTTCTATGGGATGAAAACGCCACGATTTCAGGGCAAAAAACGCCAAACTAGGTTTTGGCAGGCGGTTTGAAAATCCAGCCTCTGAGCCCGGAATTGCTGAAAAACACCAAAAGGATAAAAAAAAAAACGCCAAACTGAAAAACACCAAGTGAATCTGGCATTTTGCAGTTTACTATTGACTTGCAGCTAACATCTGGCCGCGGTGTTTTTTCACTGAAAAAATGCTGTGCGGGAAAATTGGCGTCTTTAATGGCATTTTTGCAAAAAAAACCTTAGTGGAGTTCCAGCCTAATACATATGTGTCGGCAGTTTTGAAGCAAGAACTGATCCTATTCATTTGAATGGGACAGTTCACAATCATCCAGCGTCTCAGTTTGAACGTCGGATGATTAGACTTGCTGGACCGGCACAGACAGAGGAATGTATCTTGCTGCGTTCCCCCATCTGGCAATTACAAACAATGGATGCCGGATGCTACACAACTGATGCACTTCTGACATCAGTTGTGGCATCAGTTGAGGCGGGTTTTGCCCAGTTTCACAGAAGCCAGACGCCAAATATATGTAACTCTAGCCTTACAAATTTTTTTGATATTTTAATACCCAGGTACTCTAAGTGTTCCGTTGTTTTTAAAATTTTGACAGGCCCAATAGGGGCTACAATCTCTTCATCCAGGGGAAGTAGTCCCGATTTTTGCCAATTGATCTTCATTCTTGCAAATTCTCTAAATTCCTCCACCAATTGGATTACTTTTGGGACTGCCTCCACGGGATTCCTAATAAATAAGACTATGTCGTCTGCATATAACAGAATCTTTTCACCACATCCTTGTGGCCCAAATCCCTGAAAACTTCTAGTGTTCCTAATCATTATTGATAGTGGTTCTATAAATATCGCAAACAGAACTGGTGATAAAGGGCACCCCTGCCTTGTCCCTCTTCCAAGTGTTATACTCTTAGATAAATTACCGTTAATATTTATTCTTGCTGAAGGGGCCGAATATATAGCTTTAATTGCTTTTAAAAAAAAGTGGACCCAAATTAAAAAAATCAATCACCCTAAAAAGGAATCCCCACTCCACCCTGTCGAAGGCGTTGTTGGCATCCAAGGACAGGATGGAGTGGGGGTCCCCACCTCGTGAATGAATGTTCAAAAAAGTCCTGTGTATATTTCCAAACATGTTCCTCCCTGTTAGAAAACCTCTCTGTTCTTCACCTATAATCCCTCCTATCACCCCCTTCAATCTGCCTGCCCAAATCTTTGCAAATAAATTATAATCAGTATTTAAGAGAGATATTGGGCGAAAATTATCAATATTATCTCTACTGCCCCCTTTCTTAGGGATTAAAATTATAAATGCTTCTGACATTGAAGGAGGTAAAACTCCTCTTACCAAGGATTCATTAACTATCTCCAACAAACAGGGCAACAGAGAACTCCGAAATCTCCTATAGATCTCAAAAGGAAATCCATCCGACCCGTGAGCTGAGTTGCCATTACACAAACTAAGGGCCAGTTCAAGATCTTTTACACTAACCCGCTCGTTCAATATTAGCCTTTCCTCCTCTTCCAATTTGGGTATCGTAAATTTGGATAAAAAAACATAAATTTCCTGCTCCTCTTTATTACTTTCTGCCTCATAAAGTTGTTTATAATAATCCACTGCTACCTGCATCATTTCCTCTGACCCCCTAACCAGCTTACCATCTTGGTTCTTCAGGCTAGCTATATCACCACACTCCCTTTGATTTTTAATGATACCAGATAGCCATTTGTTCGACTTTCCGCCTTCCGTAAATTTTCTTTGGCCCCAGAAAAACATCCTATGTTGGGCTTTCTCCAAATTAAATTCCTTATATTTATTTTGAGCCTTATCAAGTGCCTCCCACCGCCTTTCCTCTGAATCTTTGAAAATTCTACCTCTAATTTTTTAATTTGTGAGACCATTCTCCTTTCTTTTTCTTTGAATTGCTTTTTGAAATTAGAGATATTGTTTTTTATCAGTAAGCCTCTCAAATAAGCTTTCAAGGAATCCCATACCATAAATAGGTCAGTGGAATCTTTATTGGCTCCCCAGAACCAGTTTATTTCTTCATCTATTCCCCTAGTTATTTCTTTCATCTCTAGCCAGTACGGGTTAATATTCATATTCTTAGTAGGGCGACATCTTTGTACAAACATCATTGTACAAACCATCATAGCATGGTCTGATATACATTTGGGTTCATAACTAATTTTTCGTATCGATCTCACCCCGTTATCATTCGCCAGGATCAGATCAATTTGAGAGGCGGTCTTATGACCCAAATTATAGCATGAAAAAACTTCTTTTAACGGATATATATTCCTCCAAACATCCCTCCATCCTAATTCTCCACAAAATTCGGCCAATTTAGAGGTATCTCCTTTTGCATTCCCACCCCTTCGATCTATTTTATTATCCATTACGGAGTTAAAGTCCCCCATAATGTATAGATCCATATAGTATTTCCCATTCAAAAATTCAATCAACATTTTCAATACCTCAGTGGAGAAAGGTGGCGGGATATACACAAAAGCAAGTATTACAGTTACTCTCTTCCATTCAACATGTAAAAATACAAACCGCCCCCTACTATCCCATTGCGTAGTCAACACCTTAATATTGAGTTTTCTGTGAAACAAAACCGTAACACCGGCTGAGTAATTAGATCCAAATAAGTGAAATTCCTGTGAAGCCCATCTCTTCTTAACTAAATAAGCAAACTCTTTGGTAAGGTGGGTTTCCAAAAGACAAATTATTGATGGCAGGTATTTCTCAATCCTATCCATAATTGCCACTCTTTTCCTCCTGTCTTTGATACCCCTAACATTCCAGATTAATACCCTATCTTCCTGACTATCCATACCTCCAAGCATTTATCCACTGATCTTTCTCCATTACTCCCCCACCTGTACCGGGCCGATTCCCCCCTATCCCCTCCCTATCCCATCCCCCCTTAGTAGTCCGCTATCACCGGACCTCTCCACTTTCCACTAAAAACTCCCATGCTCCTCCTCTCCCCCTCATGCCTGCTCCCCCCTATTTATTTATATATTATCTGGTTATTCTCCCCCCCCCCTTTTTTGTAAACCTATAAGCCATGACTTTCCATCCATCCTCCAGCCTCTTCTGGAGAATGGAAAATTAATGTTTTTTCATTGTAAACAATCCTCAAGTGTGCCGGAAACAGGAGCGAAAAAGGAATGTTCTGGTTGTAAAGTCTTTTCTTAATATTCCTGTACTCCATTCTCTTCTTTTGAGTCTCTTTCGAGAAATCTGGGTAAATATAGATATGAGCGTTCCCAAATTCAATCTTCCCTTTTTCCCTTGCAAGTTTTAGCAAAATGTCACGATCACTACTGCACATAAATTTGACCAATACAGTTCTTGGCGGGGCACCTGCAGGTGGTTTCTTGAACGGGACCCTATGTGCTCTTTCAATTGCCAACCACGCTGAGAAAGTTTGAGCTCCGAACATGTCGCAAATCCATTTAGTAAAAAACGCTATTGGATCTGTTCCTTCCTCATTCTCTGGTAAGCCAATAATTCTAACATTCGCTCGTCTTGATCTATCTTCTAGATCTTCCACTTTTCCCTTCAAATTTATTCTCCTTAGCTAATTCTTGCTGGGCTTTTTCCAAGTCCTTAGTTCTCTCGTCTATTTGTGGAACCAGCTTCTCTATTTTCCCAACTATTTTACCCCCTTCCTCCTGTAGGGCCTTAAATCTAGAACCATTAGAGGCCTCTCCATATCTTTGCATCCTAGTTTTAATACTCTCTTTAGGAGATTTTTAAAATTTGTACAGTTTCCCAGAGTTTATACTTTCCCCCGCGGGGTTACCACCGGATCTCCTGGGGTTTAATTTTGGAGCCATAATTTCTATATCACACTTCTCCTTTTCCCTATTTATTTATTTATTTTTTATTATGTTTAAGGTTTACACCTGAATATCCCAAATTTTTTCTATTACTTTATAGCAAGCCAGATAAGTCTGATTATCGCAGAACAGCAGGGCCTGGTTGAGTTTTTTTTAGGAATGAAGGAGAAAAATATAGAACAATTTGGGAATTGTTAGAAAGTGGTAGGCTAAACAGGGGATCTCAAGAAGAAAATACTATGGCAAATTTACTGTCACAGATATGGGAGAATATGAAACAATTAATAGGGATTGCAGGAAGTTTATGGTGTACCCCAGTGTGGTATAATGAAAATCTACCAGTATTAAATAAAATATCAGGGTATAACTCTCTGGAAAAAAAGGGAATTTATACGGTGGAACAACCCTGTCAGGGAGGGGAAATTGGATTGGAATTGGCTTTGTATGGAATTTGAGCTTAACACAGGAAATTATTTTGGTTACTTACAGGCTAAAGACGCACTTAAAAAAGAAAGAAATAAAGATAAATTGAGAATTGAAACACACGATATGATAGAGGTAATTAAAAAACCACAAGGTGGTGAGAAAAAATTATTAGGTTTATTATATAAAATTTTGGGAAGGAAAGGTTGGGATAAAGTGGTTACAAGATAAGGTAAAGGTTGGGATGTGGGGGGGATCACGGAGGATGAATGGAGAAGCTCACTAAGGAATATTAGGAGAGCCACAATCAATAATAGCCATAAAATCTCCCTTCTAATGATGGAATAAAGAACACAATACTCACCCAAATTTCTGCATAAAATTGGAGCTCGACATGACACAGCTTGCCCTAAATGTTCAATCCCTTCGGCAAATTGGTTGCATATGGTGTGGAACTGCAAGGTTATCCAGAGGTTTTGGTACGATATATTTGAGAGGATTAGTGAAAAATTAAAGATGTGTCTGAAATTCGAACCAAAAACAGCAATTTTTGCTTTGGGATTAGAAAAATTTAAGGAAAAGGAGGTGATCTTAGCAGTTTTGGGGTTAGCAAAAATGATTATTTTGAAGAATTGGATGTCTACCAAAGGGCCAAAGAAAGAAGAATGGGAAAGCTATGTAAATAGAGTAATCCAATACGAAAAGATCTACTACAAGAATAGTAAAAAAAACTGGCGAAAATAGAGAAAAAATGGGAAAAATGGAGTAGCTAAGAATGGTTGGATACTCACCTGTGCTGGGCCGAAATGGGTGGGTGGAGGGGTAGGGTAGAGGGGAGGCTGGGAGGGAAGGGAATTAGGGTAGGGATTAAAATAAGCTTTTTGTATTTTTGTGATTTAAATTTTTTTTTATGTATTGTGATTGAACGTGAAAAAGCAATAAAGATATTTATAATTAATAAAAAAAAACAACTCTAGCCTTACAAGGTGTCTAGCATCCCCACAAATGGGACCATACAGTACCGTGTGCCTTCCATTTTTGGTGTCATGGACATACATGATGTATGCAAGAATTCTGGTTGTTGAAAGATATTTTTTAATTTAGGTTTAACAGATCATACAAAAAAACATAAAAGACAAAACAAACTGATATCTCCAATATATCCAGCAGCCCCAAATATGCATCATGCGCTAGAGGACTTTGACGTTATGGTTGGTATAGAAAATAAACTTCTTTTTAAAACTTGTGCAGGCAATTCATAGTAAGTGTTATTACTGGGAGCCGAGGAGCATCTAATCTTTTAACAGTTCACAAATAGTGGAAATATGAAATTCACATCATCATCATAGCAGTGCTAATTGATCAATGAAATCAATTTCATATATTATATAATGGAAAATTGTTGTACATTCTTCTCTTTCATTAAGTAGCAATAAAAAAAATAAATCCTGCTGGTGTCTTTATAATGTTCAGATATACATATAGTTGGCATTTCTGTAATAACCTGATAATGTTTGGTTAATTAAATAAGAAACCCCCAACTTCTTTTAAGTGCAAATCCCAAAAGTTTTCAAGATCCTCGATGTCTTGTGGGTCAGTTGTTGCATGCTGATCACATTATACCATTGGACTGTGGGAGGAAACTCAAGTCTTCCCTTTAGGTTCCATGAATGAACAAGATGAGTTTGTTTCAGCTGCCACACCTGTATTATAGAGTTCTCTTCCATCCTTGTCACCTTATAATGTTGTCAGCATCTTACGTTTTTAATATATCCATTGAAAGAGCAATGAGTCCTGGCATACTACGATAGAGGGAACTGTTGTCCAGACCTACCAGACTGATAAATGATGAAGACTTTCCAGCTACACATACTCTGACACGAGCTCTGTAAAGGCCTTTTCCATTCTTCGAGCCCAGGTCTACTAGGATCTGTGAGAAGAAAGATGTTATCTATGGATCTCTAGCAAACATGAAATGCAACTTTCTGTCAACATCTAGAATTTAACCCCTTAAGGACCAGGTTTTTTTTCATTTTGCACTTAAAATTTTTCCTCCTTATCTTTATTATCTTTATTCTGTAGGTCCATACAATTAAAATGATACCCTACTTATATAGGTTTGATTTTGTTGTACTTCTGGAAAAAATCATAACTACATGCAAGAAAATGTATACGTTTAAAATTGTCATCTTCTGACCCCTATAACTTTTCTTATTTTTCCGCATACGGGCCAGTATGAGGTATGAAGCTAATTTTTTTGTGCTGTGATCTGAAGTTCTTAGCAGTACCATTTTTGTATTGATCAGACTTTTTGATAGCTTTTTATTCATTTTTTCATTATATAAAAAGTGACCAAAAATACGCTATTTTGGAATTTGGAATTTATTTGCGCGTACGACATTAACCGTGCGGTTTTATTAATGATATATTTTTATAATTCGGACATTTCCACATGCGGTGATACCACATATGTTTGCTTTTATTTAACCCCTTAAGGACCCGGGCTTTTTCCATTTTTTCATTTTCAATTTTTCCTCCTTAACTTTAAAAAATCATAACTCTTTAAAATTTTCACCTAAAATTCTATATGATGGCTTATTTTTTGCGTAACTAATTCTACTTTGTAATGACATTAGTCATTTTACCCAAAAATCTACGGTGAAACGGGGAAAAAAATCAATGTGCGACAAAATTGATGAAAAAACCCTATTTTGTAAGTTTTGGGGGGCTTCCGTTTTTACGCAGTACATTTTTCAGCAAAAATGATACCATATCTTTATTCTGTAGGTCCATACGGTTAAAATGATACCATACTTGTATAGGTTTGATTTTTTATCACTTCAGAAAAAAATCATGAATACATGCAGGAAAATTTATACGTTTAAAATTGTCATCTTCTGACCCCTATAACTTTTTTATTTTTCTGTGTTCAGGGCGCTATGAGGGCTAATTTTTTGCGCCGTGATCTGAAGTTTTTAGCGGTACCATTTTTGTTCTGATCAGACTTTTTGATCACTTTTTTTTTGTGGTATAAAAAGTGATCAAAATGCGCTATTTTGGACTTTGGATTTTTTTTGCGCGTACGCCATTGAACGTGCGGTTTAAAAAGCGGTATATTTTTATAATTCTAACATTTCCGCATGTGGCGATACCACATATGTTTATTTTTATTTACACTATTTTTTTTTATTCTTGGAAATGCCGGGTGATTCAAACTTTTATTAGGGGAAGGGATAATTGAAAGGGTTAATGATTTTTTTACACTTTTTTAATGCAATATTATAGCTCCTATAGGGGGCTATAACATTGCATTAACTGATCTTTAACGCTGATTGATTCATCTCCATAGGAATGGATCAATCAGTGTTTTCGGCGATTGAATGCTCAAGCCTGGATCTCAGGCTTGAAGCATTCAATCGGCGATCGGACTGCAGGAAGGAAGGCAAGAGATCTTCCTCCTGTGCTACAGCTGTTCGGGGTTCCGTGATTATACCACGGCGATCCCGAACAGCTCCCTGAGCTAACCGGCACTTTTTACTTTCACTTTTAGCCGCGTGGCTCAGCTTTGAGCGCGCAGCTAAAGGGTTAATAGCGCGCGGCAACGCGATCAGTGCCGCGCGCTATTAGAGGCGGGTCCCAGCTTCACTATGACGCCGGGCCCGCCGCGATATGATGCGGGGGTCACCTTGTGACCCCGCGTTATATCGCAGGACCGGGACCCAGGACGTACTCATACATCCTGGGTCCTTAAGAGGTTAAACTGTTTTTTTTTTTTTAAATGGGAAAAGGGAGGTGATTCAAACTTTTATTAGGGAAGGGGTTAAATGATCTTTAACTTTTTTTTCCACTTTTTTTTTTTTGCAATGTTATAGTCCCCCATAGGGGGCTATAACACTGCACACACTGATCTTTTATATTGATCTTTGTTATCCCATAGGATCAATGATTCTGCCGCTTGACTGTTCATGTCTGGATCTCAGGCACTGAGCAGTCATTTTGGCAATCAGACACCAGGAGGCAGGTAGGGGGACCGTAGTTTAATTTCACTTTAGATGCGGTGATCAACTTTGAATGCCGCATCTAAAGGGCCCTGCGTTATAGAAAGGGAGCAGACTCAGGGCTTGGTCCTTAATAGGTTAACTCACCTTAGAAAAATTAGCAATGTAAGGCTAGGTTTCCACTTGTTTTTATTTTGGCAAAAACGCCAATAAAAACGCCCATTCTGCCGCATGGCATTTTTTTTGTGAAAAAATGCTGCGGCTAGATGTTAGCTGCCTGTCAATAGGGAACTGCAAAATGTCATATCCACTTGGGGTTTTTCAGTTTGGTGTTTTTTTTTTTTTATCCTTTTATCAGAACCTATTAAGGTAAAAAAAAGTTCTGACAGGTTCTTTGTTGTTTTTTGTTGCTGGGTTACGCCCGGCTGTCTGGACTGGTCAGCTGACCTTCATTGGAGCACCTGTTCTGGCTCCATATAAGCTGTCAGTCTACTCCCAGTCAGTGCTTGCTATAGAGCTCAGTTTGTACTCTAGCTAGCTTTCTATTGTATCTGTATATCTGGCATTTTGTCCCTTTGGCTCCTCTCTCTGACTATTCTCTCTGGTATTAGCGATTTAGTACTGTGACATCTCCTGGCTTCAGACGCGGATAGCTGACATTGGACTTATTGTGTGAGTGTTTAGTATTTCTTTGTTAGTCTGTCTGTTATCCTACTGTCCCCAGACCTAGTCTGTGTCATTGTAGTTTATTATTTTGACAATTAGGCCCCTCACGTATTTAGGAAGGGACTGTCGTTTACGGCAGGTACGTAAGTAGGAAGGGACAGGGGAGCGGGAGAGAATAGAGTGCACTCCTTCCCTGCCCATATGTGACACCTTTTGGCATTTTTCTGCCATTTTGGGCTCCTTGACAGTTTTTCAAAAATTACCTCTTGTTGAGACTTTGGCATTTTTTCAGGAAAATCTTGCCATTTTCCTCCCATAGAAGTATAAGTGAGTAAAAAAAACGCCAAGAAAAACGCCATGTGGGTTTAAACTTTGGCGTTTTTGCAGGCGTTTTTTATTCTTATTTGGACTTTAGCGATCCAAGATAGTGTTGGAGATACATTTATGATCAATTTATGTGTGTGGGTAGGGCACTAAAAATTATGACAATAATAAAAATGTAGTGTGTGTGTTTTTCACTTTTTTTTTATTTTTTAGGTAGTACTACTACTCCCAGCATGGAACACACTGTTCCATGATGGGAGTAGTACCTGTACTAATTGACAGATCGCCCAGGGTGTCATTGCGATCCTCCTGTATAATGTATAGATGCAGGCGGCCGCTCTTCTATAGTTCCCTGCACTGACGTATATATACACCTATTCATATTTCCCACAGAGAGCTGTGATTGGCCAGATGGTTCCAGCCAATCACAACTCTCTGTGGGAAATATGAATAGGTGTATATATACGTCAGTGCAGGGGACCATAGAAGAGCGGCCGGCCGCCCGCATCTATACCTTATACAGGATGCGATCTGTCTATTAGTACAGGAACGACTATTCCCTTCATAGAACAGTGTGTTCCTTGCTGGGAGTAGTAGTACTACTTAAAAAATATTTTTTTTTAAAGTGAAAAACATACACACTTCATTTTTATTTTTGTCGGGAAAATTTTAGTCCCTTGCCCGCCCACATAAATTGATCCCTGTTCTAAAATGAATTAAAATTTTGTTATAAAAAATATCAATTTCTGTGGCAGTAATTCTGGCAGTTTTTCTGGCATTTATGGTAAAAAAAAATGCCAGAAAAAATAAAATGGAAACCTAGCATAAACCAATGAAAAGTTTTACTCCTGTGTAATGTATAAGTGTGTACCTTGTTGGGCCCTATACATATGGGAAACCTCCTGATGTTCTTCTCTAACCTAAGTTTGCAACATTGTTTACTTTAAAGACACAAAATGGGCTGTGCCACCCAGGGGAGGGTCCCACTGTATAAAAGAAATGTTTCATTCAGAGAGGCAAAAGACTCGGCAACTCAGGCGCTCATGATCCAAAATCACAAATTTTTATTACAAAAGTAGTAGGATAAAACGTACAGATATAAGGACATAGTGGGGAGAGACCCGGGGAGGTTATGGAGTCATGGTAACTGACAGCCGTTTTGGGCCCAGAGTCATGGTATCTGACAGCCGCTTCATGCCCATAATGCACAAAGTGTCTCTCCCCGCTATGTCTGTACACGTAAGTTTTATACTGACTAGCTTTTGTAATAAAGAAGTTGCGATTTTGGATCTATAGTGGCTGAGTTGCTGAGTCTTTTGCCTTTCTGAATGGAGTTTTGATTGTGGACTTCTCCTTACTTCCGAACGCCAAGCACCAGGTGAAGATCCAAGTCAGGACTGTGGCACACTGCACTTATACACGAGCGAATGCTTTACTGGACAATTGAGTACAGGGCTACAGGGCAGTGCTTTTATTTTTTATTTTTACTTGTGAACAAAATAAATGTTTACCATATGGTAAATATTTTTACTGTTTACCTGTCTACTAAACAATTACATATTTTATTGTGCTATATAGGCATCTTTTGGCCTCTTTTGCGGCAATGGGGCCCTCAGGGGGTGATTTATTGAGCCTTAAAGGGGTACTCCCGTGGAAAACTTTTTTTTTTTTTTAATCAATTGGTGCCAGAAAGTTAAACAGATTTGTAAATCACTTTCAGTACTTTTTAGGGGCTGTATACTAAAGAGAAATACAAAAAAGAAATGCATGTCCTGTGATGTCCTGATCGCAGTGCTGTCTGCTGACCTCTGCTGTCCATTTTAGAAACTGTCCAGAGCAGCATATGTTTGCTATGGGGATTTTCTCCTGTTCTGGACAGTTCCTAAAATGGACAGCAGAGGTCAGCAGAGAGCACTGTGGTCAGGACATCACAGAAAATTCATTTCTTTTTTGGATTTTTCTTTAGTATACAGCCCCTAAAAAGTACTGGAAGGATTAAGATTTTTTAATAGAAGTGATTTACAAATCTTTTTAACTTTCTGGCACCAGTTGAAGTTTCCACAGGAGTACCCCTTTAACGACTGCTTTTTAGGCATAGTAAAGTCAAACATTTTTGTGCAAGCCCTCCTTTGGCCTGTTGTAAAGGGGTAGTGGCCTAACCTTCTGTCTAATTTATCACAATATACATCTCTGAATAGCCTCTGCATTTTGCATAAAACTGTGGCAAAACACAGTGGTTTTGTACAAATCACAGTAAATTTGTGGTCAATGTCCTTGTGGTATAAAAATGGTAAACAGTTAATATTTGTGTATAACTTCAGGGTAGGCCCCTACAGTCTATCCTAGTCACCTTAATAATAATCCTTTGCTACCTATGTATATGAAGCAGCGGTAATCTTTCCACTCTATTCAATGTTATGGAATTTTTTTCAATGCTATGGAACTTTTTTTCATGCTTTATTTTTATACATCTTCATAGGTTTCTCATTAGGACATGAAAAATGCACTTTATCCAATGAAAAATTGCATGTATCCACCACCCAAAAAATGCTCATATAATAAGTATGAAAATCCTAAAAAAAAAATTCAAAGAAATAAAAACTGCCAAATAAAACTGCGTTGAGATCTAGTAAAAAGTCTGTCAAAAGTACAAAGCCAGTCCTCAGAATTGTCTGTCACAAAACAGCTTAGTATAGATGCTTTTTTTTATCTCTCACCTCAACTACTGTCATTTAAATGGCATCCCAATAACCATCCTAATTTCTGTGGCCAAGTTGTTCTTTATCTACAGTGATTTGCATTAAAGGGGTACTCCACTGGCTAGTGGTCTGAAGTAAATGTTCCAAACGCTGTTTTCGCACTGCTGGGGTTGGCCACGCCCCTCGTGACGTCATGGTCACGTCCCCCTCAATGCAAGTCAGTAGGAGGGGGCGTGATGGCCATCACACCCTTTCCTATAGGCTTGCATTGAGGGGGCATGGCCGTAATGTGAGAGGGGCATGACCGACCCCGAAATGTGAAAACAGCATTCGAAACATTTATTTCCAAACGCTGGCCACTTTAAATGGTGGCATTTTCAAGGGCTGCATTTAGTACTGCAGTTTAGTCCTATTCATGTCAAACTGCAATACTATATACAGCCTACTCTATTATTAGTTAGTAATAATCCAAATATCTTCCTCCAGCAAAAGGCTGAACTACAGAAACCAGCTGCATGGGAATAACAGCTGAAATCGGATGATGTCCTCTTACAAATAGATGTGACTTGATGTGTACATCACCAGCTACTACTTAGAGGAACACAATCCCTAGCAGCTTGTTAGGTTGCTTTAAGATTTAGTCCAGTTCTTACCTCTTGAAACTTCATTGATAGGTGTCTCTCAGGAATCTGCAGGATCCATTTGTACTTCTCTTTAATAGACTGAACTTCATTAATGGCTTCTGACAAATGGTGACAGTCTGTGCACAGTACACAACCATGTTAAGAGAACAAATATAACAGCCCTTCCCTGCTTTGCTCAGACCTGAACTAAGGGTACGTTCACACGAGCGGATCCTCAGCGCGTATTATGCTGCGGATCCGCCGCTGAAGGACCACTGTATGCTGCCTTTACAGGTGCCTGCTCGGAGCAATGTCCAAGTTAGCGTGCGCATGTGCAGTATACTCGCACATCGCACCAGCTATCGGCCCTGCTCATAGAGCACATCGACATCGCTTCAGTGTGTCTGCTTGTAGCGGCGTATTGCCGCTCCTATCAGGCACCTGTAAAGGCAGCATACAGCAGTCCTTTAGCGGTGGATCTGCAGCGTAATAAGCGCTGGGGATCCGCTCTTGTGAACATACCCTAAGACTAAAAATAGTCCTGCATGCATAATATAGAAGCACTGCTCTTTGCTGCCACCTCTGTCCCTGTCAGAAGCTGTCCAGAGCAGAAGAGGTTTGCAATGGGGACAGTTCTTGACACGGACAGAGGTTTCAGCAGAGAGCACTGTGGTCAGACTGGAAAGAATTACACAACTTCCTCTATAGTATACAGCAGCTGATAAGTACTGGAAGGATTAAAGCGCAACTGTCATACTTTTTTAACCCCCCAGACTACTATAATGTTGTTGTTAAAGACCATAAAGTAAATGTAGCCATACCTTTTATCACCGCTTTTCCTTCTTTAAGTTATAAAATCATTTTATCCAGCAGTCAGGCATAGTCGTATAGCCGTGGCTGAGGGTTTGCAAAGCACATGCGCACTTCCCTGCTGGCTCTGACATGCATGCGCCACAGTGAATTGACAGAGTGACCACTCGCTCCCTGCCTCTGGTACTGCACATGTTCACCTGGTGCTTAGAGGGCAGGAGCGAGTGCTTGTGGAGTGATGGAGCAAGTGCTCGCTCTGTCAATTCACTGCGGCGCATGCACATCAGAGCCCGCAGGGAGGGAGGCATGCGCTGTGGAACGCTGTGTCTTACTATAAACTCCAAGCCACACCTATCCGACTGCCTGACTGCTGGATAAAATTATTTTAGAACTTCTAGTCATGTTTAAAACCACAATGCAGTACTGAATATGTTATATGACAGACACAGTGTCTAAAGGTCCCCACTGACTTAGAGTAGGTGTGTACAGCTGCCCTTTAGTCCCTGTTGTTTTGGTGGGAAGATTAGCAATATATATGAATTTGCAAAGGAGCCTCCAATGTAAATGTTAACACAGCCCATATTTAGATATTTAGGTGCCAAAATTCCCTATAATGCATCAAAGTATTACAGTCAGTGTTACTGCATTTACCAAATGGAGCCCTCAGTCAGGAAGGTCCTGTCTTACTGACCGGTTCCCTTTTGACTGTAGATATAACAAAACCTATAACAATGGACTTATTGTCATTTGTATTGACCCCATGGCATCTATCAATAGACTCCTGGTTAAGAACTGTTGCTTTAGTGTATACTGAGGAAAATAACACTTAGAACTTTTCAATACCATTCCGTACCTTGAACATTTTCCTGAGTGTTTTCAGTGGCACTTGTGACATCTCTCTTCTGTGGTTGGGAATGAACAGGTATTTTTTCTGTTAAATGGACATACATTCGCAGATCTTAATGAAGTAACAGTATAACACCACTAATAGGAAAGTAATAAACAAAACTGTGTAGCCCAGCTTCACCCATTTAACAATCTGAAGACTACTGGGCTGTATGTGGCAAAGTCTTACCTTGGTCTAGAAGCAAAGGGTCATCTGTCAGGATTCCATTACTTCTGAGCTGTAACTTTAGGTTGTGAATGACCTGTCGTCCTTTTTCTTTTAGTTCTTCCACTGAATCATCATTCTTCTGGAATGTCAAAAAAAAAGCATCAGTATAGATTAGACTTTATGTGCTATTTTATGAAAGCCAAGATTTGCTAAGTGATTTGTGTCTAGCGTTGTGCACTGGGGAGAAATAAAATGTTTCAAAGCGCTGAGAAGAACTGTACATTTAACAAGGGAAAATTTGACCCCAGAATTTACTTCTGAAGCCATTTTTCAAGGTCAGGAGAAGTGAAGGAGCAGTCTCCATTTATTAATAACAAACATGCTGACCTCCTCCCGTGCATGCCTTTAGTGATCAATGAATACATGAATCTGCTCTATTTGCTATTGAGCTATAGCATTGTCAAAGACAAAGGGGGGGGGGGGGGATTTACCAGTGCATTTATCAGAAAACTAGTGTTAAAAGTAAAAAAAAAACATTTTTAAAAGAAAGTGATTTAAATTTTCATATTTATACTTTTAAGGTCACTCTAGAGGCCTCTTATAAGCAATCAATAGAGCCTGCCTATTAGCAGATTTTCTATGGCAGGCACAAATGCCTTGAAAAGGCCTCTAATAACCAATAATTAAAAGGCCATAATAACCAATCGGCACCCCACAGTCATTTTGCAGGGGTGCCAATAGGACAACCAGTAGTGCACTTTATGGTAAAAATTACATGCACTGCAGGAGTCAGATGAGTCCCCTAAACCCACTGGCATTCCTCATGTTCTTTATAGATGCCGTGATTGCCATAGATCCTAGCATCTAAAGGGCAAATGGTGGACATCAGCATGATCATTGATGTCTGCCATTAGCGGTGAGCCCCTGGCTACTAATAGCTCTCTGTGTAAATGTACAGCTCTGCACATTTACAGCACATGTCCCCTAGGGGTTAATATACTCTAAAATAATATTCATAGGCGAATATAAAAGGTAACATAAATTATAATAAAATATATATTTTTATAATATTGAAACTAATTTACTATTTTAATTGTTCTCATAGTAAACGTACAAAGGAACTAAAAAAACATTCTTAAACTATTTATAACCATGATGCAATGAAATGCATACATCTTCCTTAGTCATACTGCACTGACCTGTCCTACCTAGCTGGGTGAGATGCAGTCTGTATACTATCTAAAGACAAGTTAAATGTGTAATTATGGTACCTTCAGGAAAAGCTGCTCTTCCATACCCTCAGTCTCTTCTTCTGCTTGTTTTTCCTGCCGTACGTTTGTAGAGTCTGGATTGACCATGTGATAAAGAAGGGAAGTCCAATCAGATAGTCTGGGCCCAAGGTCTGGAAACAGTGATTCGAAAGATGTGTTTTGCAGTTCTCTAGGTATAGAGTAATATATTATATTTTAATAGTTCATTAAATGAATCGTCAGATTTTTTAACTCTATCCATCCCTCCCTCTCTCTCTAATGAAGAATGGCGTAGATTCAGTGTTTAAATAAAGTTGTCTTTTGACAAACATAAATGTAGATCATGACTCTGTTTTTGATGAACCTATTGGGTGTTATTTTCTAACGTGATCCCTTTTCTTTCTCGTGTGTTGCGCCCAGATTGTGTAGCACGTTTTATTCGATACAAGTTGCGATAGAAAAAAAAGAGGGCGTGGCCATGGGAGAAAGGGGGCCTGGTCCCAACAAAAGGGATGTGTCTCCAACATATTTACTAATGTTCCCACATAAAATGTGGCAGGTTTTGAGCTCTGAAAAAATCTGACAGTTCAGAGCATGTGTAAAAAAAAGCGAAACATAGGGAAAAGTGCAAAACATAGTGAAACAATAGTAAATACTATGGGAAAATACCTGTCGGGAATCAAAGCCCACAAAGAAAACTCCACTCCACTCAGTAGTAAATCAGGGCCAATGTGTTTGGAAGCAAAGAACATTTGGGTTACCTGTAAATATCATGTCCAGTTTTTGTGTCTATTCTATTTATTTCATCTGAAATGATTTCCTTGTGTTCTTCTTCCATTACATCTGTTACTGGAGTCTGTTCTTTTTTTTTTTTTAAAGAAAATACAAAAAGACATTAAAGAACGAGTCACTACATAAGAAATAAGAGTTGTAATTGCACCTTTAGATAAAACCTTTGTGACAGAACAATGATAAATAAAATAGACTAAATAAATACAATTTTGCAAAATATTATCGTTGCAGATTTTGTGTTAATGACAATTTTCTTATTACTTTCTGAATTCTGGTTTTGTAAAATTCCACATTATATTGCAGTTTTGATTTAAGACATGTTACTGTAAATGAACTTAAAGGAGTATTCCAGGCCAAAACTTTTATTTATATATCAACTGGCTCCGGAAAGTTAAACAGATTTGTAAATTACTTCTATTAAAAAATCTTAATCCTTCCAATAGTTATTAGCTTCTGAAGTTGAGTTGTTGTTTTCTGTCTAACTGCTCTCTGATGACTCACGTCCCGGGAGCTGTGCAGTTCCTATGGGGATATTATCCCATCATGCACAGCTCCCGGGACGTGACATCATCATTGAGCAGTTAGACAGAAAACTTCAGAAGCTAATAACTATTGGAAGGATTAAGATTTTTTAATAGAAGTAATTTACAAATCTGTTTATTTTTCCAGAGCCAGTTGATATATATAACAAAAGGTTTTGCCTGGAACACCCCTTTAAATTGAAATTATTTATTTATTTCATATTTTAAATATGCTTATTTATAGAATTTATCCTTTAAGGGTCTATTTACACATACAGTATTCTGCAAATATTTGATGCGCAGGATTTGAAATTGCAGATTTTAAGCATTTCACCCTGTGGAAAATCCACTGCGCAACGGGAAATACATTTTCTTTTATGAGCAGTCACACAGGGCTACACAGTCAGCCCTGTGTGTGCAGTGAGGTCTGAAGGCGGGGCCAGTACGTCGACGTGAATGTGACATGAGAGCCTGCCGCCAAACATCACTACACACACAGAGCTGCCACCAGGTATCCCTGCATGTCCGCTCATAGGAGTGTGGTAATGGCGGGGTGTGAGGTTCAGGGCAGATGTTGTCACCCTAGGGGCAGATGGCATTAACCCATTGTGTTCGTGATGCCAGGGCGTGTTTAGCCTATAACCACCCGAAGGTATACCGCTGGATCCCAGGATAGGCACAGGGGCAATGAAGACACCGACACCAAGTTACGGACAACGGTAGCTTTATTGAGGGTAGACAGTTGTTACAATCTATGCAGTACAGCCAGGGACCAAGGAGGTGACCAGTGACACAGAGACCTCACACCTCACAGGATTGCTAGGACTCGTAGTGGACGGGCAAATTTAGTGCAGGCCACGCTGAATAGACAACAGACTTGACTTCACTGACAGGGCTATGACTTTAGCTTACTGTGAACTTAACTTGTGGCTGCAGGACTTGACTTGAGGCCTACAATGCTCTGTACATGCACACTAAGACGTCTTGACTGAACTGGACCTCAGGAACAAGAGTGAGGCTAGCTCCACCCAGGGCTTATATGGGGGAGACAAGCAGGGAGCCCATAGGTCACCTTTGGGGTCAGCTGGTCACTAGTACCTCCTGGGTAACAATTACATGGTAAATTTATTAAAGGTGCATGACACAAAATAGTATACAACTTATATACATGGGGGATACAACTGCAGGGGGCCCTGGAATACACTTACTATATAAGGGTGTTTTTACACATTTCCTGAGCATTTTTGAAGCTGAAGATTTTATGCTGCAGATTTCTATGTAAACTAAATGACTGAACACAGCTTCAAATATGCACAGGATACTGTACATGTGAATAGACCCTAAGGCTGTATCTAATTTTCTAAAGTTATTTCCTCTTTACTTCCTAAGAGCCATAAATGGCTTATTTTTTCATCAACTGAGTCATGTGGGACATGGGTTTTGGGGGACCAATTTACCATTGTACTGCAAAACAAAACAAAAAATTCATTTTTTGGGTGGTGAAACTGAAAAAAAAAAAACAATTTTGCAACTTTTTGGGGATTTGTCTTTATGCAGTTAGTCATGCGGAAACACTGACATCTGATTTTATTCTGTGGGTCAGTACGATTACAGCGATACCCAATTTAGGCAGTATTTTGACCAGTATTTTGGTAGTATTTTTAGCCAGAAAAAGCTGATACAATTTTGGCCTACTAGCAACTCTTTCCCTGTCTTCGGCAGGTACAGACCTTAAAAATCCCCCCCCCTCCCCCTCACCTTGTGTTTTGATTTACCTTACCTCATCAAACCACAGAAAATTCCTGTGTTCCTGTTTACCTTTAAATTTTTTTGATACAGTCTAGAAAGCTGGATCTTTTTAGATCTCAGACCATCCAACACCCTTATGTCACATGGGACTATGGTAAAGACAGAAAAGATGTCCAGCATTACTTAGTAAATTCTCAACCCAAAATAAGAGCTAACAGATGGTCAAGGACTGAAAATTTTGCAAAGTTTGAACTGGGATTTTTGCATCTGTATTAGGACAATAGCACCCAGAAATAGTGCATTTCTACTAAACTAAACTTGCATGTCTATAGGATTTAAATGGCCACTGTCAGTTATAAAAAGTTTTATATGTTGTAGATATTGGCAAAACAATAGTTTTTGTAATATACTTCTTTAAAAAATGTTTACATTTTATTTAACCGGTTGCCGCAATCGGTGTATGGCGCGGGCTCGAGTCAGGAGCCATACTGGCAGGCCCCCAGCTGATTCCTGTAGCTGGGGGCCGGTGTTAATAGCCGACATGCGGCTATCGCCGCAGCCGGGTATTAACCCCTTAGATCGCCGCTGTCAAAGCTGGCAGTGGTGTCTAAAGGGACATTTAAACATCCCTGGTGGTCCAGTGTGGTGGATCGCCCCCCCGCAGCGCGATCGCAGGGGGGCAGTCCACTGTGGAGGTAGCCAGAGGTCTTACCTCTCCTGCTGCGGCTGTCCCGGCTCTATGATTGATAAAGCCTGGCTAAACAAGGCTTTATCAATCAGGCGCAGAGCACACAGGTCAATGTGGTTCTATGGAATCACATTGATCTGTATAAGGAATCAACTGAATCCTCCTAAAAGTCCCCTAAGGGGACAAAGTGTAAAAAATAAATAAATAAATAAAAGTTAAATAAAAAGTAAAAAAAAACAAAAACACTGATTAACCCCTTCCATAATAAAAGTTTGAATAACCCCCCTTTTCCCAAATTCCATATAAAAATATGTAAACATAATAAAAATAAGCATATGTGGTATCACCGCGTGTGTAAATGTCAGAACTATAAAAATATATTGTTAGTTAAACCGCAAGGTCAATGGAGTACACATAAAAAAAAAAATACAAAGTCCAAAATTTAGTATTCTTGGTCACTTTGTGTACCCTAAAAAAATTTATAAAAAGCGATCAAAAAGTCCCATCAAAACAAAAATGGTACCGATAAAAACGTCAGATCATGGCACAAAAAATGAGCCCTCACACATCCCCATATACTGAAAAATAAAGTTATAGGGGTCAGAAGATGACAATTTTACACATACTAATTTTGGTGCATGTAGTTATAATTTTTTTAAGTAGTGAAATAAAATCTATATAAATTAAGTATTCTTGTAACCGTAGGGACCTACAGAATAAAGATATGGTGTAATTTTTACCGAAAAGTGCACTGCATAGAATCGGAAGCCCCCAAAAGTTACAAAAGCATTATGATTTTTAGAAGGTAATGAGGAAAAAAACGAAAGTGCAAAAATGGAAAAACCCTGCGTCCTTAAGAGATTAAGAAAACTGCCTTTAAAATCCCACCACTAGGGTCTCCATACCTCTTGGGACACTAATGAGTGCCACAGCAGCATGAGTGTGTCCAAGGGTCATGGACAGGAGATGGCTGATTGACAAGGCTGCAGGAGGAACACAGCCTACAGCAACACTGCTTTAACAGAATTTTACAAAACATGTGCCTCCAGCTGTTGAAAAACTACAACTCCAAGCATGCCTGGAAAGTGAAAGGATGGGAGCTGTAGTTTTGCAAAAGCTGTAGGCTCACAGCTGAAGGCTACACTGCTGTAAAAAAGAAGTTATCTAAACAGTGTACCTCCAACTATTCCAAAACTACAATTCCCAGTATTAACCCCTTAAGAACGCAGTCCATTTGGGCCTTAAGGACGCAGACAATTTTATTTTTACGTTTTCTCCTCCTCGCCTTCAAAAAATCATACCGTATATACTCGAGTATAAGCCGACCCGAATATAAGCCAAGGCCCCTAATTTCACCCCAAAATCCCAGGAAAAGTTATTGACTCGAGTATAAGCCTAGGGTGGGAAATACATCATCCCCCCCTGTCATCATCCAGACCCTCATCATCATCACCCTGTCATCATCCCCTTGTCATCATCCCACACCCCCCTTCATCATGCCCTTGTCATCATCCCCACCCCCCTTCATCATCCCCTTGTCATCATCCCCACCCCCCTTCATCATCCCCTTGTCATCATCCCCACCCCCCTTCATCATCCCCTTGTCATCATCCCCACCCCCCTTCATCATCTCCTTGTCATCATCCCCACCCCCCCTTCATCATCCCCTTGTCATCATCCCCACCCCCCCTTCATCATCCCCTTGTCGTCATCCTCTTGTGAACTATCCGCCCTCAGTGGTCTTCAACCTGCGGACCTCCAGAGGTTTCAAAACTACAACTACCAGCAAGCCCAGGCAGCCATCGGCTGTCCGGGCTTGCTGGGAGTTGTAGTTTTGAAACCTCTGGAGGTCCGCAGGTTGAAGACCACTGCGGCCTTCGACATCATCCAGCCCCCTCTCACCCCCACTAGTTCTGTACAGTACTCGCCTCCGCTCGGAGCTGGTCCGGTGCTGCAGGACTGTCCGGTGGGGAGGTCGTCCGGTGGGATAGTGGTTCCGGGCTGCCATCTTCACCGGGGGCGCCTCTTCTCCGCGCTTCGGGCCCAGAATAGAGGCGTTGCCTTGACGATGACGCAGAAGGACGTTGGTAATGAACATACCTCTGCGTCGTCGTCAAGGCAACGTGACTATTCTGGGGCCGGGCCCGAAGCGCGGAGAAGAGGCCTCCCCGGTGAACATAGCAGCCCGGAACCACTATCCCACCGGACGACCTCCTCACCGGACAGTCCTGCAGCACCGGAACAGCGCCGAGCGGAGGCGAGTACTGTACAGAACTAAAGGGGGTGAGAGGGGGCTGGATGATGTCGAAGGCCGCAGTGGTCTTCAACCTGCGGACCTCCAGAGGTTTCAAAACTACAACTCCCAGCAAGCCCGGACAGCCGATGGCTGCCCGGGCTTGCTGGTAGTTGTAGTTTTGAAACCTCTGGAGGTCCGCAGGTTGAAGATCACTGCGGGTGGAGAATTCACTCGAGTATAAGCCAAGGGAGGTGTTTTCAGCACGAAAAATCGTGCTGAAAAACTCGGCTTATACTCGAGTATATACGGTAACTCTTTTATATTTTCATCCACAGACTAGTATGAGGGCTTATTTTTTGCGCGACCAGTTGTCCGTTGTAATGCCATCACTCACTTTACCATAAAATGTATGGCGCAACCAAAAAAATACAATTTGTGTGGGAAAATAAAAAAAAACGCAATTTTGCTAATTTTGGAAGGTTTCGTTTTCACGCCGTACAATTTACGGTAAAAATGACATGTGTTATTTATTATTTGGGTCAATACGATTAAAATGATACCCATGATAACATACTTTTCTATTACTGTTGCGCTTAAAAAAATCACAAACTTTTTAACCAAATTAGTACGTTTAAGATCCCCCTATTTTGAAGACCTATAATTTTTTCATATAAGCGGCGGTATGAGGGCTCATTTTTTGTGCCATGATCTGTACTTTTTATTAATACCATATTTGTTTATATAAAACTTTTAATACATTATTTATTATTTTTTTTTTATAAAATATTATAAAAAAGCAGCTATTTTGGACTTTTTTTACGTTCACACTGTTCACCGCACGGTATCATTAACATTTTATTTTAATAGTTCAGATATTTACGCACGCGGCGATGACAAATATGTATTAAAAATATTTTTTTATCACTTTTTGCGGGTGAAATTGGGAAAATTGGACAATTTACGTTTTTATTGGGGGAGGGGGTTTTTCACTTTTTTTTACTTTTTTATTTTTTATTTTTTACTTTTTTTACTTTTATTTTTACACTTTAATAGTCCCCATAGGGGACTATTTATAGCAATCATTTGATTGCTAATCCTGTTCAGTGCTATGTATAGGACATAGCACTGATCAGGGTTATTGGTCATCTTCTGCTCTGGTCTGCGGGAAGGCAGATCATAGCAGAAGACTCCCGGAAGGCAGCGGAGCCAGGTGAGGGGATCTCCGTCTGCTGTTCTGGATGATGGGATCCATTTAAGTGACCGTGATGCTGCAGATGCCATGATCTGTATTGATCATGGCATCTGAGGGGTTAATGGCGGACATCCGCTGGATCGAGGGTGTCCGCCATTACCGGCGGGTCCTTGGCTGCGATCAACAGCCGGGACCTGCCGCACATGATGCGGGCATCGCTCCCATGCCCGCGGTTATGCTTTGGACGTAAATGAACGTCCTGGTGCGTTAAGTACCACCTCGCCAGGACGTACATTTACGTCCTTCGTCGTTAAGGGGTTACAGGACTGCCAAAGGATGACACACATGAATGACAAAGGAACAGATACAAAATGTATACATTAAAAAACTACTTTATTTTTAGCACTAAACCTTTGTATTAATTAAAGAAGATCTAAGTTATACAGTGGGGCAAAAAAAGTATTCAGTCACCAATTGGGCAAGTTCTCCCACTTAAAAAGATGAGAGAGGCCTGTAATTTACATCATAGGTATACCTCAACTATGAGATACATAATGAGAAAAAAAATCCAATCATTGTCTGATTTTTAAAGAATTTATTTGCAAATTATGGTGGAAAATTAAGTTTTTGGTCAAAAACAAAAGTATATCTCTATACCTTGTTATATACCCTTAGTTGGCAATGACAGAGGTCAAACGTTTTCTGTAAGTCTTCACAGGGTTTTCACATATTGTTGCTGGTATTTTGGCCCATTCCTCCATGCAGATCTCCTCTAGAGCAGTGATGTTTTGGGGCTGTCACAACACAGACTTTCAACTCCCTCCAAAGGTTTTCTATGAGGTTGAGATCTGGAGACTGGCTAGGCCCCTCCAGGACCTTGAAATACTTCTTACGAAGCCACTCCTTCATTGCCCGAGTGACGTGTTTAGGATCATTGTCATGCTGAAAGACCTAGCCACGTTTCATCTTCAATGCCCTTGCTGATGGAAGGAGGTTTTCACTCAAAATCTCACGATTCATGGCCCTATTCATTCTTTCCTTTACACAAATCTGACGTCCTGGTCCCTCAGCAGAAAAACAGCCCCAAAGCATGATGTTTCCGCCCTCATGCTTCACAGTAGGTTTGGTGTCCTTTGGATGCAACTCAGCCTTCTTTCTACTTCAAACACGAAGAGTTGAGTTTTTACCAAAAAGTTCTACTTTGGTTTCATCTGACCATATGACATTCTCCCAATACTTGTCAGAGCCAGAAAAGGTTTTGACAGGGTCTTTGTTTGTTTTTGTTGCCAGGTTATGGTTAGCTGTCTGGCTGGTCAGCTGACATTTTGATAACAGCACCTGCGGGGTTGCCTATTTAACCTGGCTGAGTTTGCTGTCATTCAGTGCCTGCGAAAGAGTCCAACTCCTGTAGCTAGCGATTACCCTGTTTATTCTGGTTTACCCAGTATCTGTGACTTTTGGCTTATCTTCTCGACTTCTCTCTGGTATTAGCCATTTGGTACTTTTACAACTCCAATTTTATTATTTTGACAGTGACTCCCATCACTTGTCTAGGGAGGGACTGTCACTGTTGTTATGGACCCGTCACCTAGGGCAGGTATGTAAGGCAGGGATAGGGGAGTGAACGAGAATAGTGTGCACTCCCTCCCTGCCTATACGTGACATTTTTGCAGGCCCACATACCTGCATTTGATAAATGGAAGCAATGACGGCTTTAGTAGAGCAAATGCAGGGATTAACACATTTAGTACAGTCCCTTGCTGAAAGGGTTTAGGCTCAGGAAACAGCTAATGCTCAACCAGTGATCAGTCCTCCAGCTGTTTCGAGTGAACCAAAAATTAATCTTCCTGACTGCTTTTCTGGTGGCCGAAAGAAATTTGTTGTGTTCAGGGAGAGTTGTAAACTGTATTTTCGCCTAAGACCAAAGTCAACTAGCACAGAGGTTCAGAGAGTAGGATTTGTAATGTCATTGCTGCAAAGGGATCCCCAGGAGTGGGCATTCTCTTTACCTTCCTCAGCTCCTGAATTAAGTTCTGTGGATGCTTTATTTTCTGCTTTTGGGTCTTCTTTATGATAAATCTGACCATGTAGCCTTTGCAGAGTCTCAGCTGGTTAATCTAAAGCAGGGGCAAAGAACAGCGTACTGTGCTGATTTTTGGAAATGGTGTACTGCATCTGGTTGGAATTATCCGGCCTTTAGATGTCAGTTCAGACTAGGATTATCTGACGCTATTAAAGATGTCCTAGTGAGCTATCCATCACCTGACTCATTAGAACAGGCTATGAGTCTATGACTTTAGCAGTACGACTTGACAGACGTTTGAGAGAGAGAAGTCGTGAATGGTCTGTTTCTTCTGTCTCTCACTCTCCTTCCTCCATGTTTTCCTATTTTCCTACCTCTCATGCCTCTTCTGAGGAACCCATGAGAGAAGATCCATTCGGAGAAAAACAACTCATGTTTCTTTTGTGGAGAGAAGGGACATCGGATCCAGAATTGCCTCAAATGCCAGTAGCCGGGAAATGCCAGCACCTTAGTGACAATCGGGGAGGTCATTTGGGCGCACAGGTATCTCTGAAATTGTCTTCTAAACTTTTGTTGCCATTTCAAATATTTTTTCTTGAATAAATTGTATTTGGTAAAGCGTTTGTTGATTCAGGGTCTATGCTAATTTTGTTGATCTGAATTTTATTAAGTCTTGGAATTTTCCCTTGAAATTGTTGGAAAGTCCCATCCCCATTGCTGGAGTCGATTACATACCTTTTGTCTGGGGGTTGTGTCTGTTCTTCCACTCCAGAGGGGGGATTACTGGTGGGTTCTCTGCATTTTGAAATAAATCACATTTTTGGTTCTTGAAAATTTGTCGGTAAATGTGATTTTGGGATTACCTTGATTAAGAAAACATAATCCTGTCTTTGACTGGGAAATTCATCAAGTGGGGGTCTGAATGTATAAATAAATGCATTCTTACATGCGTTGCAACTCTCGTTGTGGCCCAAAGTAATCTACCCGAATTTATTTCAGATTTTTGTGATGTTTTTTCTGAGGAGGCCTCCTCTGCTTTGCCCCCACACTGACATTATGACTGTGCTATTGAACTTGTACTTGATGTCAAGTATCCTAAGGGGCGAATTTATAATTTGTCTGGTCCTGAAAGAGACGCTATGAAGGATTATATTCAGTCAAGTTTGCAAAAGGGTCATATTCGTCCTTCTGTATCTCCTATGGGAGCAGGGTTCTTCTTTGTGGCAAAGAAATACAGAGGGTTGAGGCCTTGTATTCATTACCGGGGTCTGAACAAGATTACAGTCAGAAATCAATATCCATTGAATCTTATTCCAGATTTGTTTAATCAAATACAGGGGGCATGTTGGTTCTCTAAACCGGACCTTCGAGGGGCTTATATCGTAATCAGAATTAAGGAAGGTCATGAATAGAAAACTGCTTTTAACCCCTGAACCTCCTGAGCGGTTATCCCGAGCGTGACTCGGGGTTAAATTTCCCTGCTAGGATCGGTAACCCCGAGTCACGCTCGGGGTAGAATTGCAGAGTTCCCGGCTGGGCTGCACGATATATCGCAAAAGCAATGCGATATAGCGATGCGCCCCCCCGGGAAAACATGCGATTATCTGCTCTGGTCGGCTCCCGTTGCGGGGGCCGGCCAGAGCAGGTAAAGAAAAATACTAAAAGTCAGTGTTTTCCTACCAGGGGGCCTCCAGCTGTTGCAAAACTACAACTCTCAGGATGCCCAAACAGCCAAAGGCTGTCCGGGCATGCTGGGAGTAGTAGTTTCACAACAGCTGGAGGCCCCCTGGTAGAAAAACACTGAGATAAGTGTAAAAGGAAGAAGTAGTAAAATAAAAAAACCTTTTGCTCACCTAGTCCCGGTCCCTGCAGATGCCGTTCCCCTCCGTGCGGTCCGGGGTGTCCTCTCTTCACTATTCATCTTCTAGGACCTTTCACTTTTCAGCCAATCACAGGCCGCAGTGGTGTAAAGCCTGTGATTGGCTGAAGGGGAAAGGACTTGTTCTGCAGCAAATACACTAGGTTTGAAATCTGCCGGCAAATCTAGTGTATGTTACTGCAGGACAAGAAGGTGACAAGGGGGGATGAATGTGACAAAGGGGGGAATGTGACAGGGGGGGAATGTGACAGGGGGGGAATGTGACAGGGGGGGAATGTGACAAGGGGGGAATGTGACTGGGGGGGGAATGTGACAGGGGGGATGTGACAGGGGGGGATGTGACAGGGGGGGAGGGGAATGTGACATGAAGGGGGGATGTGACAGGGGGGGAGGGGAATGTGACACGAAGGGGGGATGTGACAGGGGGGGAGGGGAATGTGACATGAAGGGGGGATGTGACAAGGGGGGGGGGTGACAGGGGGAGGGGAATGTAACATGAAGGGGGAGAATGTGACAAGGGGGGGAATGTGACAAGGGGGGGAATGTGACAAGGGGGGAGAATGTGACAAGGAGGGGGGAGAATGTGACAAGGAGGGGGGAGAATGTGACAAGGAGGGGGGAGAATGTGACAAGGAGGGGGGAGAATGTGACGGGGGATGTGACAAGGGAGAGGGGAATGTGACAAGGGAGAGGGGGAATGTGACGGGGGAGATGTGAAATGGGCAGAGGGAGATGTGAAATTCAGTTAAAAAAAATTGTACCGCTTTTGGTACACATTTCCAGACAGAATCATACCGCCAGGGAGGTTAAGGACCCAGGGCGTACAGGTACGTCCTGACGTTCTGGGGCTTAAGGACCCAGGGCGTACAGGTACGTCCTTAGGAGTTCTGGTCCCCGCTGTAGGCAGGGACCGGATCTGGATGCCTGCTGAAATCATTCAGCAGGCATCTTGTGCAAACCCCTGGGGGGGGTCCTGAGACCCCCCATGACGGTGATTGCAGCAAATCGCACAGGATTGGTGACAATTCCGGGTCGATCAGGTCCCCCGTTGACCCAGAAAAATAGGGTGATAGTGCCATCTGAGACGGCACCTATCACCTTTTAGCAGCAGGAGTGAGGTGGCACTGGCACGGTAACGGCCAACGAATCAGGACTCCTGATGTGGGGGTGTCCCTAACGGCACCCGCTCCACCCCTATTCTGGAGGGTGAGAGTGGGTGTCGGGAGTCCTCACCTTGACCTGGGGCCCCCGATCCCCGGCATTGGCAGCGGGATCGGGGCCCCAGGAGCGGAGACAGCTGCGGCGGCAGGCAGACACAAAAGAGCATGCTGGGAATTGTTGTTATGCAACAGCAGAAGGCACACCTACAACTCCCAGCATGCCCTTTGGAGGTTTGTGCATGCTGGGGGTTGTAGTTATGCAACAGCTGGAGGCACATTTTTTCTATTAAAAAGTGTGCCTCCAGTTGTAGCATAACTACAACCGCCAGCATGCACAAACTACCAAATGGCATATTGGGAGTTGCATTAGTGCCTCCAGCTGTTGCATAACTACAAGTCCCAGCATGCCCTTCGGCTGTAAGTGCATGCTGAGAGTTGTAGCTTTGCATCAGCTGAAAGCACACTAGTTGCGAAACACAGGGTTTGTTACCTAACTCAGTGTTTTGCAACCAGTGTGCCTCCAGCTGTTGAAAACTACAACTCCCAGCATGCACTGAAAGACCTTACATGCTGTGAGTTGTAGTTTTGCAACAGCTGGAGGCACACTGGCTGTGAGTTAAATGGGCACTGTCAGATAAAAAAAACTTTTTATATTTTGTAAAGCATGCAAAACCAATAGGTTTTGCAATTGCTTTCATTAGAACATTTTCAGTATTTCATACTGAAAAAGCCAGTCAAACAACTGCCCCCCCTGCCTGCTTGGACACATACTAGTCCTGCTGTGTCCATGCATCATCACCTATGTCATGGACCCACTCCCTTGATTGACAGATGTGAGCGCAGGGCTCACAGCTGGAGGAAAAATCCTCCCACTGTAAGCTTGCGTCCTGCTACTATCAGTGAGGACAAGCTGGGAGTTGTAGTTTTGCTAATGCTAGGGGAGATGTGAGCAGACAGCATACTGAGGGAGTGGGCGGAGACCTGCACAATGAGGCCACACCCCCTCCCTTTGAGAGGAATTCAGACTAGTGAGCTAAATTAAAAGTGTAATAAAAAAATTAATAAAGGTGATAGACACATAAAAATTAGATGTACATGGTCAGGATTAGGTACTGAGTGATATATAAAAAAAAAAGTTTTTTGTTGGATCTGACGGGTACGCTTTAAGTAACAAACTCTGTGTTTTGCAACCAGTGTGCCTCCAGCTGTTGCATAACTACAACACCCAGCATGCATGGACAGCCAAAGGGCATGCTGGGAGTTGTAGTTTTGCAGCAGCTGGAGGTTTGCCCCCATGTGAATGTACATTCATATGGGCGGGAGTTTACAGCGAGTTTCTCACTGCAAGTTTTTTTCTGCTGCAGCTCAAACTCCCAGCGGGAAATTTGCTGTGAACCCCTGCCTGTGTGAATGTACCCTAAAAACACTACACTACACCTACATAAATTAAAAAGTAAAACACATATACCCTTACACAGCCCCCCCCCCCCCCAATAAAAATGAAAAGCGTCTGGTACGGCACTGTTTCCAAAACAGAGCCTCCAGCTGTTGCAGAACAACAACTCCCAGTATTGCCGAACAGCCATGGACTGTCCTGGCATTCTGGGAGTTTTGCAGCAGCTGGAGGCACCCTGTTTGGGAAACACTGCCGTAGGGTAATTTTAGTATCGGAGGCAAGTGTCATTCTTGCATCTGGGTCCGTCCCTATGCAAATCCCTAATTTAGGTCTCAAATGCGCATGGTGCTCTCTCACTTCGGAGCCCTGTTGTATTTCAAGGCAACAGTTTAGGGCCACATATGGGGTATTTCCGTACTCGGGAGAAATTGCCTAACAAATTTTGGTGGGCTTTTTCCCCTTTTACCCCTTATGAAAAGGTAAAGTTGTGGTCTACTCCAGCATGTTAGTCCTTTGGATAGGGGATAAGATGTCTAGGGGTGGAGTACCCCTTTAAAACCCACAAAGAAAGCTACACTCCATTCTTAGTAAATAAGGGCCTATATGTATATGATCAGGATTAGGTACTGAGTAACATATAACAGTTTTTTTTTGTGTGTGTGTGTGATCTGACACGAACACTTTAAGGGTTGTCTGAGTTCAGTTCTGCAGAACCATGGGGTTGGGGAGGTTATAGGTGTTGCAGCCATAATGCATGCACAATATATTTATCAACTGTGCTACACTAAAGCACAACTCCACTTGCCTTAGAATAACATTACACTGGGTTTCACGCTGGATACAGACAGCTACAAGCTGCAGACAGCACCAGGAGCCGGGAAAAAGGTGTCTTATACAAGTGGAGTCGAGCTTTAGTACTTGCAAAAGTCTAGACGATCCAATGAATAGTCTTTGATAATATTGTCATAGATTGTCTGCCATGTGAAATACCTGTGAGTTCTCTTCGGGTTCTGTTGGGAAAGATATCACTGTACATATCTTCTATGAACTGTGGGATCGTCTGAGTAAAGAAGGATAAATCCATGTTGTTACGCAAGAATTCCTCTGCCTTGCGCAGCAAATTTAGGAGGATCTGGAGATAGGACCGTAGCTCTGCAATAATTCCAAACAATTACTCCAGTTGCCATTCATGTGATACAATATCCAACAAAAAGCCTTCACATTTATGCTGTACTCACTTCTCTCAGATACTAACACACTCAATGAATGGTTTTATTTCAGCCCAGGGAAACTGTCAGCTGCAACAGCTGTCCTAAGAAGGAACTCAGCCCTTTTTATACGGTCTTGAAATGAATATTTATAGCCTATATTAGCCTTATATTTTTAGTTAGTGTCTTGTAACTGGGATATCTTAAATTATTCAGAATGGTTGCTATTTTCATGCACAGTAACTCTGCTGACTACAGGATCTTACTCACATATATTACAGGTGTAAACGATCTATAAAGTAACAACTGAACTCAAGGAATAATATAGGCCACTTGAACACGTCACCATTTTTCTCACTTAATATATTTGTAAAGATGCTATTGACAAAACATTTTCACCAAATATTGGTAACAACTCAAGTAATACATACATACAAAGAAACAAACACAAATAAGCCCATAAATTAAGTTATGTACAGTATAATAATATGAAATGACACAGAAAAACATTGAACATGCTTAATGATATTTATTTAATCCTTTGTACAAAAGGCTTTGTTGGTAATGACATCTTCAAGAAAATCTGTCAACAGTGACATTGATGATAACCATCCTCACTGGGTGACTGGGCTATAGTGTGGGTGACCAGGAATCCAAAGAGGGGTCACTTACTATAATCAGTGCTGTGGTTCCCGAAATATTGGCTGGTGAAGTTCCCCTTCTGAATTCAGGGAGTCGAGCGCAGGAGGCCGGCTGGCCGCCCCTGCTTTTTTCTGTCTTCTCAATCAGCCGTCCCCTTAGTTAGCATATTAATATTCTGCGACTCCATGTCCTAGTTGTCACGATGCCGGCTGGCAGGAGGTGGATCCTCTGTGCCAGAGAGGGATTGGCGTGGACCGTGCTAGTGGACCGGTTCTAAGTCACTACTGGTTTTCACCAGAGCCCGCCGCAAAGCGGGATGGACTTGCTGCGGCGGTAGTGACCAGGTCGTATCCACTAGCAACGGCTCAACCTCTCTGGCTGCTGAAGATAGGCGCGGTACAAGGGAGTAGACAGAAGCAAGGTCGGACGTAGCAGAAGGTCGGGGGCAGGCGGCAAGGTTCGTAGTCAGGGTGGATAGCAGAAGTACTGGTACACAGGCTTTTGGACACACAAAACGCTTTCACTGGCACAAGGCAACAAGATCCGGCAAGGGAGTGCATGGGAGGAGGTCAGATAAAGGCAGGGAGCAGATGGAAGCCAATTAAGCTAATTGGGCCAGGCACCAATCATTGGTGCACTGGCCCTTTAAGTCTCAGGGAGCTGGCGCGTGCGCGCCCTAGAGAGCGGAGCCGCGCGCGCCAGCACATGACAGCAGGGGACGGGAACGGGTAAGTGACCTGGGATGCGATTCGCGAGCGGGCGCGTCCCGCTGTGCGAATCGCATCCCCAACGGCCATGACAGTGCAGCGCTCCCGGTCAGCGGGACTGACCGGGGAGCTGCAGGGAGAAAGACGCCGTGAGCGCTCCGGGGAGGAGAGGGGACCCGGAGCGCTAGGCGTAACAGTACCCCCCCCCTTAGGTCTCCCCTTTTTTTTGTCCGGTGACTGCCTCCCCTGGGATGAGGACACCGGGAAGGAATGGATGGTTTCCTCAATGGCAGGCAGTACAGCAGGAGTGGGAATGGGGAGGGAGGGCAGAGGGCGAGGCCTGGCACGGGGCAGTGTGACACCAGGACGAGGGCCATGAGGAGGCACCGAGGCTTGCCTGAGTGGACTGGGAGGGGGGGAGAGGCATTTTCTGTGGCAGGCAGAGTCCCTAACGACCTTAGGGGGACCGGATACAGGAGGAACCACAGGGTCACGGCAGGGAGTACTGGGAACCGGTTTAAGGCAGTCCTTGGAACAAGAGGGACCCCAACTCTTGATCTTCCCAGTGGACCAGTCCAGGGTTGGGGAATGGTGTAGAAGCCAGGGTAGTCCAAGGAGAATTTCGGAAGTGCAATTGGGAAGGACCAAAAATTCAATTTTCTCGTGATGAGGTCCGATGCACATTAGGAGGGGCTCCGTGCGGTAACGCACGGTGCAATCCAACCTGGCTCCGTTGACCGCGGAAATGTGGAGTGGCTTGACAAGACGGGTCACCGGAATGCGGAATTTATTCACCAAGGACTCCCGAATAAAATTCCCAGAGGCACCAGAATCCAGGCAGGCCACGGCTGAGAGGGAAGAGCTGGCTGAAGTAGAAATCCGTACAGGCACCGTGAGACGTGGAGAAGCCGACTTAGCATCAAGAGACGCCACACCCACGAGAGCTGGGTGCGAGCGTGCGTTTCCCAGACGTGGAGGACGGATAGGGCAATCCACCAAAAAATGTTCGGTACTGGCACAGTACAGACAAAGATTATCTTCCTTACGGCGATTCCTCTCTTCCAGGGTCAGGCGAGACCAATCCACTTGCATGGCTTCCTCGGCGGGAGGCCTAGGCGCAGATTGCAGTGGAGACTGTGGGAGAGGTGTCCAGAGATCTAAGTCTTTTTCCTGGCGGAGCTCTTGATGTCTCTCAGAAAAACGCATGTCAATGCGAGTGGCTAGATGAATGAGTTCATGCAGGTTAGCAGGAGTTTCTCGTGCGGCCAGAACATCTTTAATGTTGCTGGATAGGCCTTTTTTAAAGGTCGCGCAGAGGGCCTCATTATTCCAGGATAGTTCAGAAGCAAGAGTACGGAATTGTATGGCGTACTCGCCAACGGAAGAATTACCCTGGACCAGGTTCAGCAGGGCAGTCTCAGCAGAAGAGGCTCGGGCAGGTTCCTCAAAGACACTTCGAATTTCCGAGAAGAAGGAGTGTACAGAGGCAGTGACGGGGTCATTGCGGTCCCAGAGCGGTGTGGCCCATGACAGGGCTTTTCCAGACAGAAGGCTGACTACGAAAGCCACCTTAGACCTTTCAGTAGGAAACTGATCCGACATCATCTCCAAATGCAGGGAACATTGCGAAAGAAAGCCACGGCAAAACTTAGAGTCCCCATTAAATTTGTCCGGCAAGGACAGGCGGAGGCTAGGAGTGGCCACTCGCTGCGGAAGAGGTGCAGGAGCTGGCGGAGGAGATGGTTGCTGCTGCTGTAGCTGAGACTGAATCTGCTGTAGCTGCGACTGGAGTTGCTGAGTCATGGTGGTCAAGTACGACAGCTGGTGATCTTGTTGGGCAATCTGTCGGGCTTGCTGGGCGACCAGTGTGGGGAGGTCGGCGACAACAGGCAGAGGAACTTCAGCGGGATTCATGGCCGGATCTACTGTCACGATGCCGGCTGGCAGGAGGTGGATCCTCTGTGCCAGAGAGGGATTGGCGTGGACCGTGCTAGTGGACCGGTTCTAAGTCACTACTGGTTTTCACCAGAGCCCGCCGCAAAGCGGGATGGACTTGCTGCGGCGGTAGTGACCAGGTCGTATCCACTAGCAACGGCTCAACCTCTCTGGCTGCTGAAGATAGGCGCGGTACAAGGGAGTAGACAGAAGCAAGGTCGGACGTAGCAGAAGGTCGGGGGCAGGCGGCAAGGTTCGTAGTCAGGGTGGATAGCAGAAGTACTGGTACACAGGCTTTTGGACACACAAAACGCTTTCACTGGCACAAGGCAACAAGATCCGGCAAGGGAGTGCATGGGAGGAGGTCAGATAAAGGCAGGGAGCAGATGGAAGCCAATTAAGCTAATTGGGCCAGGCACCAATCATTGGTGCACTGGCCCTTTAAGTCTCAGGGAGCTGGCGCGTGCGCGCCCTAGAGAGCGGAGCCGCGCGCACCAGCACATGACAGCAGGGGACGGGAACGGGTAAGTGACCTGGGATGCGATTCGCGAGCGGGCGCGTCCCGCTGTGCGAATCGCATCCCCAACGGCCATGACAGTGCAGCGCTCCCGGTCAGCGGGACTGACCGGGGAGCTGCAGGGAGAAAGACGCCGTGAGCGCTCCGGGGAGGAGCGGGGACCCGGAGCGCTAGGCGTAACACTAGTGATGTGTAGTCGCATGTCACGTGAGAGCTGCACTCTGTCGGTAAAGCGCATGCGCCGGCAGCTCTACAGCTCTCACATGACTACAGCTCTCACATGACTGCTTTCAGCAGTCAGAGCTCAGGACATGAGAGCTGTATGTAAACTGCGGGTTTAGTGTGGGGGATCAGGGTGACAGTTTTCCTTTAAATGGGTACTCCGCCCCTGGCATCTTATCCCCTATCCATAGGATAGGGGATAAGATGTTAGATCACCGCGGTACCGCTGCTGGGGACCCCGGGGATCGCCGCTGCGGCACCCCGCCATCATTACTGCACAGAGCGAGTTCGCTCTGTGCGTAATGACGGGCGATACAGGGGCCAGAGCAGCGTGACTTCATGGCTCCGCTCCTCATGACATCACGGCCCGTCCCCTTAATGCAAGTCTATGGCAGGGGGCGTGGCGGTCCCCATAGACTTGTATTGACGGGGGCGGGCCGTGACATCACGAGGGGCGGAGCCGTGGCAGTAATGATAGCGGGGTGCTGCAGCAGCGATCCCCGGGGTCCCCAGCAGTGGGACCCCGGTGATCTGACATCTTATCCCCTATCCTTTGGATAGGGGATAAGATGTCTAGGGGAGGAGTACCCCTTTAATAGTGGTTCCTGCATGTCACCCAGTCAGAGGCGCATGTGTTTGCTTTGGGGATTTTCCCCTACTCTGGACAGTTCTTAAAATGAACAGAGATGTCAGCAGAGAGCACTGTGCTCGTGATTCAGCAGAGAGCTCTGTGTTGCAAAAAGAAAATAATTTCCTCTGTAGTATTCAGCAGCTAATAAGTACTGGAAGGATTGAGATTTTTTTAATAGAAGTAATTTACAAATCTGTTTAACTTTCTGGCACCAGTTAATTTTAAAAAAAAGTTTTCCACCAGAATACCCCTTTAAATTCTTGTTTTGCATTTTTGTTCATCTTCTAAGGGCCACCATTTTTTTTGGTTTTTACATAGAAGGATACCAATTGAGACCAAAAAAAGTTTAATACTCTGAAAAATGTTTTTTTTTTTTTTTATCGAAAAAAAAAAAATGCTTTACGATATTATGACCCCTATAACTTTTTCATATCTGCTGTGCTGTTTGAAAGCTAATTTTTGTAGTTTATAGTCATATCATTTCGGAGTAGATGGGACTTTTTTATATATTTTTTTAATTCTATTTGTCATGTGAGGTTACAAAAAGATCTGTTTTTATTTTTATATGTAACCACAGCAATTCCAGTAATGTAAATATTTTGGGAGTTTGCATTATTTTATTAAAAAAATGGGATAATTTAGTATCAAACATAGAAATTTATTGAAGAAGATATAAGGTAGCTTACAAAGCAATCGAACATCCCCGATTGGAGATACTGTACAGGGATATACAACAAGCAACTAGCAGTATAACCAAATCGTGAAACAGGGAAATAAATGGATGGGGGGGGGGGAGGGTAATCCACAGAGAGAAGCTCGGGGGAAGACATAGGCACTTCAGGTAAAATACACAGAACACCAGAAAAAAGAAAATAAGTCCCCTTAACAGAGTCAGATAATAAGAAACGTCGGCAGTATGTGGAGAGTCTAGCTAGGGTTGCAAGACCTTGCGAAATAAATCAATGGAGTATTCACGCATCGCGAATATTTCTTTTAGAAACCATAATATTATTTACTTGGGGAAAAAGGGGAATTACATTTTTTATTGAAGAGGTTTATTACATTTTTAATCTTTCTTTACTTGAAAAAGTAGATGACACCATCTAATTAAAGGAATACTGCAGTCATAGACACTTATCCCCTATCCACAGGGGATAAATCACTTTGATACCCCTCCCCCCCCCACCCCGCGAGATCTCCCGTATGGGGACCCATCATTACCGCGGCTCTGCGCCGCTATTGCGCGTGTCGTCAATCTTACTGAGGTCGACGACAGGCCCCCTCCATATAGCTCTCTTGGAGAGGCGGGGATGCACGAATGCTGCATCTCCACCTCTTTCATGGAGATACCTGGAGGGGCGTGTTGGCCGCAGTGCCACACTGCGGCAAACACGCCTCCTGCATGGGAGAGCCACGGCAGAGCCAGGGCCCCATACAGGAGATCGCAGGGTTCCCAGCGTTCGGACCCCCTGCGATCAGACACTTATCCCCTGTCCTGCACATAAGGGATAAGTGTCTATGGCGGCAGATCTCCTTTAATCCTTTAGAAGGAATCTGGCTGCCTTGGTAACTGGTCGACACTCCATGATTGTTTTTGGGGATGCTGATCAGAACTCTCACAGAGGAAGCATCTGTCAAATATCCATCTTGATGCTGCTGTTGCTATTGTATCTAGACGGTTAAATGAATGGCATGGAGCTTGGTATGTTAACTGCACATATATGCAAGCATCGCCAAGAGGCTAAGAATCAGAAACACCTTCCTAGTACTATTTTTTGGGGCCCCATTTTGCCTTTAGAAGTGCCTTTATTCTTTGTGGCATACTTTTTACAGTCTACTGGAAACATCCCTAAGAGATTTTGGTTCATAAGATTTGTTGGCTGCACATCCATGATGTGGATTTTCCATTCTACCACATTACTAAGGTCCCCTATTGGATTGAGATCAGGTAAGGCCACTGGAGTACAGTGAACTCATTATCATGTTCAATAAACTAGTTTGATATGGTGCATTAAGTAGTTATCAGAAGATGGGTACACTGTGGTCATAAAGGGATGTACACGGTGAGCAACAATATTCAGGCAGACGGTCGCATTTAAATAATGCTCAATTGGTACTTAGGTGCCAAAAGAGAGCCAAGAAAATGTCCGCCACACCATTACTACCACCACCACCAGCCTGAACCATTGATACAAGACAGGATAGACCCATGCTTTCATGTTGTTTATGCCAAATTCTGACCCTGCCATCTGAATGTCGCAGCTGGAGTCGGGACTCTCCAAACCAGGCAATACTCTTCCAGTCTTCCATTGTCCAATTTTAGTGAGCCTGTGTGAATTGTATCCTCAGTTACCTATTCTTAGCTGACAGGAGTGGCGTCCGAGGTTTGAAATGTTGTGTGTTTAGAGATGGTATTCTGCATACCATGCTTGTAACGAGTGGTTATTTGAGTTATTGTTGCCTTTCTGTCATATTAAACCAGTCTGCCTATTCTCCTCTGACATCAACAAGATATTTTCTTCCACACAACTACCACTCATTGGATATTTCTCCTTTTTTGACCATTCTATATAGACCCTAGAGATGATTTTGCATAAAAATCCCAATAGATCAGCAGTTTCTGAAATACTTAGACCAGCCCATCTGACACCAACAACCATGCCCCAAACATCAGCAAGTTGTCTTGACCATGTCTACATGCCTAAATGCCTTTCTGCCATATAATTGGCTGATTAGCCATTTGTGTAAACAAGCAATTGAGCAGATGTAGCTTTTAAAGTGACCAGTACGTGTATATAAATATATATCTCTTGGGCTATGTTCACATATACTGTATCTCTTAGGTTATGTTCACACATTGTATTTTGTGCACAAGTTTATAAAGTTATGGATGTATTTTTTTTATATCTGTAAAAATAAGTGACATTTAACTTTATATTATTTATTTTTTATTTTTACAGATGCCAAAAATATATCAGTATTTTTATCTACTGTGTGCACAAAATACACTGCATGAACATGGTCTCATCCTGATGCAGGTCTTAAAGGGGTACTCCCATGGAAAACTTTTTTTTTAAATCAACTGGTGCCAGAAAGTTAAACAGATTTGTAAATCACTTCTATTAAAAAATCTTAATCCTTCCAGTACTTTTTAGGGGCTGTATACTAAAGAGAAATCCAAAAAAGAAATGCATTTCCTGTGATGTCATGACCATTTTAGGAACTGTCCAGAGCAGCATATGTTTGCTATGGGGATATTCTCCTGTTCTGGACAGTTCCTAAAATGGACAGCAGAGGTCAGCAGAGAGAACTGTGGTCATGACATCAGAGGAAATGAATTCCTTTTTTGGATTTCTCTTTAGTATACTGCCCCTAAAAAGTACTGGAAGGATTAAGATTTGTTAATAGAAGTGATTTACAAATCCGTTTAATTTTCTGGCACCAGTTGATTTAAAAAAAAAAAAAAAGTTTTCCATGGGAGTACCCCTTTAAAGGGGTACTACACTGGAAAACATTTTCTTTTAAATCAACTGGTCCCAGAAAGTTTAACAGATTTGCAAATGACTTCTATAAAAAAAAAAAAATCCCAATACTTCCAGTACATATCAGCTGCTGTATAATACACAGGAAGTTCTTTTCTTTTTGAATTTCCTTTCTCCCTGACCACAGAGCTCTCTACTGACACCTCTATCCACGTCAGGAACTGTCCAGAGAAAAAGAGGTTTGCTATGGGGATTTGCTCCTGCTCTGGACAGTTCCTGACATGGACAGAGGTGTCAGCAGAGAGCACTTGTGGTCAGGCAGAAAGGAAATTCAAAAAGAAAAGAACTTCCTGTGTATTATACAGCAGCTGAAAAGTACTGGAAGGATTGGGATTTTTTTAATAGAAGTAATTTACAAATCTGTTTAACTTTCTGGCACCAGTTGATTTAAAAGAAAATGTTTTCCAGTGGAGTATCCCTTTAAACGTTACAGCCCTATAACTGAAGAATATGTTAAAGGACTTGGAAAATCTAAAGGTTTGGAAAATCTGTTTTCAAATATCCTGTTAAGGAATTCACAGAAAGGCCTTCTGTTCATAAACTTGATCTATTATCCACAACAGTGAGTAGTTACAAAGAGTATTTCTTTTTCTCCGGAGGATTTAGCTTTATCACATCCATGTATTACTTTGTCAGTCCGTTATTTCAATGAGAATAATGTAATTCTTGATTTCTCCTGTGGTGGAGCTAGAGGGAAGCTAAATACTTTCTGTCAGATTTCTCCCCAGATTATACATAATAGGAAATTCAATGAAGGTAGTCCCTTTCTTTAACAGATACCCAAGTGACTTTTTGCTTTAAAACTTTTTAGTAGTTTAAAGGACAATGAAAACTTTTCATTGATCTTTGTAGAGATAAGTGGGTAAAGATCACTTTATAGTGATAGAGCATTTATTAACAAGATACTTAGCTCAACATAAGATAAGGGGATCCAATTTTCATAAGGACTCACCACATCGTCTCTGTTTTTGCTTACACTTCTCCTCTGCCAAACGAGAACAAGCCCCAGGACTGAGGGGAGCTGGACAGGACTGTTTGTAGAAGGAACACAGGGGGCTTAGTTCTGACTTTGGTTTATTTTGCTGAGTATCTGTCATTTCTCTCAACTCGAAACATGAAGGCTCTCGACCTGGAGTTGATTCTGTTAAATGAAAAATAATGTTTTTTCACAAATATATTATGTATATTGCATACATAGATTTATTTTTTCCTGTTTCCATTTTAGGTTTGGACAGGTACGCCAATATGTATATTACAGATATTAAACATATTGTTCATGTTGCTGTCGATATGTTGATCAGACATAAACTTCTATGACCAGGTAGTCGAGTGCAATGCCCTGGCTTATATCTTATCATTTCAGTGGGCCTCAGAAGTGAGATTGGTGTGTGTTTAACAACAATGTTGTTTATTAATGACAATAACACTTTAAAGTTTGTTTAGTCGAGTGGCAGGTAGTAAGCAACTTGTATTGCGAGGGTTAGTTAAAAGTGTTTAGTTAGTGTTGGAGAAGCAGGGTTTTTTGTTTTTATGCCAATGTAAATACAGCTGTATTTTGTTTTGGAGACTAAACAGCAAGAGAAGCCCTGCATTTAAACGGTGTCACTATCTCAGACCGCTGTTTACTGCCATTTGCCTATCTTTACCGAGCCAAATTTCCAAACCCTCACATTGTATGGCGGCTATTATATATCTTAAGATATGCAAACTGCACCTGTACGGACATAAGTAACCAATGTAACATGCAGGTTAACATTTATTTTTGTCACAGCAACATACACCAAGATCTGACAAGAGGCATGGTGGAGGGTGTACTTCTCTCCCCAATAATGCACTTTCCATGTCATTCCTCCATTATCCTCACTCTCATTTGCCTCATTTGAGGTGCACACCCTCAGACTCTTTCACCCATTTTCTCTTAAAATATCAGTCATTTATCAACCCATGCCTCACCTCAAATGTTTCTTGATCATTTTGCTACCTGTCTCCCTAGTTTTCTATCTTCAGAAACCCCTACAGTCATCATGGGTGATTTATATCCCCATTGACTCCCCAATCTCCTCATCTGCCTCTTGACTTTTATCTCTTACTTCTGCCTTTGGCCATTCACAGTTTAGTGACTCTCCCACACACAAGGATGGGACAACACTGGACTTGGTCTTCTCTAGATTTTGCTCTGTCTCTAACTTCACTAACTCTCCTTACAAGCTCTCTGACCACAACCATCAAACACTCTTATCCTCTTCCGGACACTCCAACTTCATACACTTACAGAAACCTACATGCCATTAACACAAATAAACTTACAGAAACTACAGTTCTCTAAAATGTGATATCTCAAACCCTCTGAGTTATACCCAACATGCACAGTTTTAAACGCGAGCTAAAGACATCTCTCTTTAAACAGGCCTAATACATTTCCCAATGTTTCCCACCTTCTATCACTTTGCCCCCTTTTGAGATCTCTGGGTCTTGGAGACATCAAAAGTGCTATATTCAGCAGTCTTCCTCTATGCTCTCTGCACTTTATACATTCAAAATATACATTCCCTATTTGTAACATCCCCTATTTATAAAACATGGGTAGTCCATTGTATCAATAAAGCACTTTCTGCTTTTGGTCTCAACCCCATTCCTCATAGACTGTAAGCTCTCGCAAGCAGGGCCCTCCCTTCTACTATTTGAATATTTAGTTTGTAATATTGTAACATGTCTGATACTTTATTTATACCATTAAAATTGTAAAGTGCTGTAAAATCTGTTTGCACTAAATAATAATAATAATAATTACTATTATTATTTTATTATATGGAAACAGCACTTGCTAATATTCAGAATCATTACATTAGAACTTTTCATGTATTTTACATATCCTTACTTTTCATCTGGTTGTTGATCCAGTCAATGAAAGAGGTTACTCTAGTGTAAACTCCAGGCTTTTCTCTCTCCCCGCAGCCGTCACCCCATGAGGTAATGCCATATATTGCATATTGCTTAGTGGAAGGATCTGGGCAAGTCAGCGGTCCTCCGGAGTCTCCCTGTTTGAGGAGAAGGACAGGGACACATTTATAAAGCTATTTCACCTATGTATTGTACTATTTTACTTTTTTTGAAAAGAAGATACCTGGCAAGAGTCTATGCCCCCATTGAGGTAGCCAGCACAGAGCATGGTGTTGGTCAACATGTCCTTCCCTAAGGCACTCCTGCAGGATTCTTGATTCAAAACCGGGACACGAGCTTCCATTATAACATCTGACAAGGGGCCATCTTTTTCATAATTCAACAGAAGAAAAGTACATTAAATGACAAGTCTTATAGAATAGTAAATATGATATCAACATACTGTGCACGGCTGAGAAAGAAAGCAGTTTTTATAATATAGACAAATTAGACAAGTGCCAAGGGCGGCAAAGCCTAGTGAGCATATGGCACAATGAACATACAGACATTTCCATGTTTAACATTATTGTTTGGTAAAGGCTTTATATTGCATGTTTAGACAGAGTACAGTATATAACGTATAAAGCAAGATTCTGCAGTATTGCTTGAAACTTTTATTATTGTTATAAGAATTTCATATGACAAGTTATGGTAGCATTCAATTTCTAGTGATGACATTCCACAAGTTACATTACTATGGGCAAAATCCATTCAAAATGGCCTTTTGATACATCATAGATACATCTAAGAGGATCTCACATTGGTGAAGTCTGTGACCACAGGTCATCAGGTCACCACAGATTTACACAAAATCAACTCAGTACATGAAGGATAAATTAGTAGACCAACCTTCATAAAGAGAGCCCCATCCAGCAATGTAGCAGTTAGTTCCAGGAGCTGGGTCCACAGGTACCGTAGGGAGACACACTGGAATTGCTCTTGGAGAAGCTGCTACCGTAGATGTTAGTTCCACGAGTGCAAGGTCATTATTAAATGTTTTCTGATTAAACTATAGGAAAATATAAGGGATAAGATCAGAACTATTTACCATTAATAAATAACCATTGGACAGTTCAGCTACCTGGTCACCAGGAGTATACCTAGATAAGGTACATGTATCTCCCACTGTTATTTGCATTGTAGTCTTAGGAAAGATCATATAATCTCCATGTAAGTGTTGCAAATCTGCGGCCACAGAGGCACAGAAAATAAGGGGTGATCAGGTGGGTGCCCTTTTTGTAGGTGTCTCCCTATATTATTTTAGTCACACCTACGGTAGCATTTGAGTCCCACCTGACCACCCCTTATTTTCTGTGTCTCTGTGGCTGTGTATTTGCAGCTGTGTTTGCAATTTATATATGCATTTTACTTGGTTTTCAATGTACGTATTTGGATCTTGGATTTACATGTTAATAAAATTTTGCTATTTTTTCATTATGGATCTGTATACGCTTCTTTTTTCATGTTTATAATATGTTTTGGCGTAGGATCTACGCATTGTTTTCAGGGGTCATAGTGTTTATCTACAAGGGGTAAAAGGAGAAAAAGCCCCCCCAAAGTTTGTAACCTAATTTTGCTCGGGTAAGGAAATACCTCATATGTGGATGTAAAGTGCTCTGTGAGCGCACTACAGGGATCAGAATGGAAGGAGCGACAATGGGATTTTGGAGAGCAAATTTTGCTGAAATGGTTTTTGGGGGGGCATATCGATTTTAGGAAGCCTCCATGGTGCCAGAACAGCAAAAAAAAAAAAAAAACACATGGCACACTAAGTGGGACGTGAAAAAAAAAATTAGATTTTTTTTTCACAAAAATGCTGGTGTTACCCCAAATTTTTCGTTTTCACAAGGAGTAATAAATGAAAATGTCCCCCAAAATTTGTACCCCCATTTCTCTCGAGTAACGGAATACCGCATGTCGCTTTTAGGAAGCCCCCATGGTGCCAGAACAACAAAAAAAAAAACACATGGCACACTATTTGGGAAACTACACCCCTCAAGGAATGTAACAAGGGGTACAGTGAGCCTTAACACCCCACAGGTGTTTGACAAATTTTCACTAAAGTTGGATGTGAAAATGAAAAATGTTATTTTTTTCACTAAAATGCTGGTGTTACCCCACATTTTTCCTTTCTCCAAGGGGTAATAGGAGAAAAAGACCCCCAAAATTTGTAACACCATTTCTTTTGAGTATGTAAATACCCCATATGTGGTTATAAAGTGCTCTGCGGGCATACTACAGGGCTCAGAAGAGAATGAGCGCCATTGGGCTTTTGGAGAGAGAATTTAGCTGGAATGGACATCGGGGGCCATGTGCATTTACAAAGCCCCCATGGTGCCAGAAGAGTGGACTTTCCCACATGTAACCCCATTTTGGAAACGACACCCCCTCCCGTAATGTAATAAGGGGTGCAGTTAGCATTTACACCCCACTGGTGTTTGACAGATCTTTGGAACAGTGGGCTGCGCAAATTAAAAATTGCATTTTTCCTTTTCACGGTCCATTGTTTCAAAAATCTGTCAGACACCTGTGGGGTGTAAATGCTAACTGCACCCCTTATTACATTACGGGAGGGGGTGTCGTTTCTAAAATGGGGTCACATGTGGAGGGGGGGTCCATTGTTCTGGCAGCACGGGGGCTTTGTAAACGCACATGACATTCAATTCCAGCCAAATTCTCTTTTCAAAAACCCAATGGTGCTCCTTCTCTTCTGAGCACTGTAGTGCGCCCGCAGAGTACTTTACATCCACATATGGGGTATTTCCTTACTCCGAAGAAATTGTGTTACAAATTTTACCTATTACCTCTTGTGAAAATTAAAACTTTGGGGTAACATCAGCATTTTAGTAAAAAAAACAATTTTTTCATTTTCACGTCCATGGGGTAAACGGAGAAAAAGCCCCCGAAAATTTGTAGTGCAATTTCTCCCAAGTACGGAAATACCCCATATGTGGCCCTGAACTGTTGACTTGAAATACGACAGGGTGCCATGCACGTTTGAGGCCTAAATTAGGAATTTGCATAGGGACGGACCCGGATGCAAGCGTTACACTTGCCTCCTCCACCCAAAATACCCTACGGCAGTGTTACCGAAACAGGGTGCCTCCAGCTGTTGCAAAACTCCCATTATGCCTGGACAGTCAATGGCTGTCCAGCAATACTGGGAGTTGTTATTTTGCTACAGCTGGAGGCTCCATTTTTGGAAACAATGGCGTACAAGACAATTTTAATTTTTATGGAGGGGGGGGGGGTAACTGTGTAAGGGGGTGTATATGTAATGTTTATTTTGTCATAGTGTAGTGTTTTTAGGGTACATTCATACAAGCAGGAGTTTACAGCAAGTTTCCCGCTGAGTTTGAGCTGCAGTGGAAAATTTGCCTCAGCTCAGACTTGAAGTGGGAAACTCACTGTAAACCCCCCCCCCCATGTGACTGTACCCTGTACAAACCTCCAGGGGCAAACTTCCAGCTGTTGCAAAACTGTAACTCCCAGCATGCACTGACAGACCGTGCATGCTGGAAGTTGTAGTCATGCAACAGCTGGAGGCACACTGGTTGGGAAACACTGAGTTAGGTAACAGACAGTGTTTCCGCACCAACTTAAACAGGCAGTGTTTCCGCACCAGTGTAACTCCAGCTGTTGCAAAACTACAACTCCCAGCATGCATGGTCTGTCAGTGCATGCTGGGAGTTGTAGTTTTGCAACAGCTGGAGGCACACAAGTTGGGAAACACTGAGTTAGGAAAGTTAAGAGAAAGTCTCTGAGTTAGGGTCTCCAAACTGTCGCCCTCCAGATGTTGCAAAACTTCAACTCCAAGCATGCCCAGACTGCTCAGGCATGCTGGGAGGTGTAGTTCGACAACATCTGAAGGGCCAGATGTTGCAGAACTACAACGCCTGTCTGGGCATGCTGGGAGTTGCAGTTTTGCAACAACTAGTGGGCCACAGTTTGAAGATCACTGGGCAGTGCTCTTCAAACTGTGCCCTTCCAGATGTTGCAAAACTACAACTCCCAGCATGCAGAGACTGTCCAGGCACACTGGTAGTTGTAGTTCTGAAACATGTGAAGGACCAGATGTTACAGAACTACAACTCCCAGCATGCCTAGACTGTCTGGGCATGCTAAGAGTTGTAGTTTTGCAACATCTAGAAGGGCACAGTTTGGAGACCACTGCATAGTGGATTTCAAACTGTGACCCTCCAGATGTTGCAAAACTACAACTCCCAGCATGCCCAGACAGCCAAAGCCTGTCTGAGCATGCTGGAAGTTGTAGTTTTTCAACTCCTAGAAGGCAACAGTGAAGATCACTTACCAGCGATCTTCACTGCTGCCGCTGTCTCCGCCGCCACTCTGCCTGCCAGTTGCCGCCGCCGGTCCTCCCCTTCTCCTCACAAGTCCTCGAAGCCGCCACCGCCGCCATCTCCCCACCACCACCACTCTGCCCGGACATCCATGGGTGGGCAGAGCGGGGGGATCACAACTTTAAGCCACCCCTGCCCTGCGATTCCCCAGTCAGTCCTGACCAGCCAATCGCAGGGATAGGAGGAGGTGACAGCACCGATCACCCTGATTTTCTGGGCGATCGGGTCACCAGAGACACGATCAGCCCGGAAAAAGCCATGATTCTCTGGTCAGAATTCACTGGCCTAGGCGATATGCCGGGATGGCTCTTGATAGATATCAGCAGTCATCCTGTCCCGATCACCTGTAACCCTGTGTGCGGCGGTGACTGGAAATACCAAGGGCATACAGGTACACCCTTGGTCCTTAAATACCAGGGAGCAAGGGCATACCAGTACGCCCTTGGTCCTTAACAAGTAAAGGAATATCATGCAAAAAAATTGCCCATGAAACCAAGGTTCAGGGCACCTGCTCTAAATAAGAAATGGTTATACATCTTTCCTTTAACACACATCTTTGACATTTGTCATTTGGTTCCGGTACCTTTGGATGGGTTATAATCCTATTCACTTGATAGACTTTTGTTCCATTTTCTTCTTTGTTCAGATTATATTGCCCAGTCACAACCGTCCAAAGCAGCTCATTAACATTTCTGCCCAAAAAGTATATAGTTAATAATCTTGTCCACTATTGATTTTCAGCCCCCCTCCCATGTTGGCCATGTAGATCCTACTATGTCTCACTAGACTGACATGTTATAGAAACAAGATTTGTTCATCAATATACAAGTAAGTGTTCAGCATGAGAAAAATATATAAAGTAATTTTTCAATACAATGCACTACATTACATTATAATCTTACAGGCTCTTAAAATACAACTTGTGGTAGAGATGAGCGAAGTTACAGTAATTCGATTCGTCACCAACTTCTCTGCTCGGCAGTTGCTGACTTTAGCCTGCATAAATTAGTTCAGCGTTCAGGTGCTAAGGTGGGCTGGAGACTCTCTCCTAGGACTGTATCCACATTTTCCAGCCCACCGGAGCATCTGAAAGCTGAACTAATTTATACAGGCTAAAGTCAAACACTGCCGAGCCGCAAGGTTTGTGACGAATTGAATCACTGTAACTTCGCTCATCTCTTCTTGTGACAATATAAAAGAAAAATGATCTCATACCCATTAAAGCAATGTGCAGCAGTGAGAACCCAAACACCTCCCAGCAGGACTCCTCCACACATAAGCTCTCCATTAAGGCGAATATTAACCAGCCATGGCCAGGACCCAGGTGAAGTAATACTTCCTCCAACAATGCGACCATTGGGTACAGTGCTGTTGATGGTGGATGATATGGCTTGTCCGCAAGTCACTGATTAAATGGTAACAAACAAATATGCACATGTATTTTTTAGATATTCTGTATACAAGCAGTTCTCAATTACCATGATAGAAATGTTGGGGTTTCTTACTGCGTACAATGATGCAAAAGCTCATGTCAACATTCTCCCAGTGTTACTAAATCTAGTAAAATGATATTCTGCACATAGTTACTGGCCCAACATTTTTCATACTACATACTTTAGGCTACTAGATGCTACTATACTATAGATACTATAATATACTATAGACTGTAAAACGGTGACATTTACTATCATGTTTACTTAGGGATAAATGAGAATGATCAGTTCTTCCCTGGATAGTCTGTCTACTGGTCTACTATCCTATAAGGGTCTGTTAGAATCAATTGAAACTTTACATATGTGATTGTAATGATGATTAATGTAAGTGATTACAGTAATAAAGCAAAAGGATTTAACGGGGGAAAATTGTACAACTGAAATAATGCTCTATTAGCTGAGATACAGATAGGGAGGCATACAGGTTCCGTATTGCATCCTGCAGAACATTTGCCCACAGATGTTGCAGCAAACCAAGGAAGTTTTGCAATCTGGTAACGTCGGAATTACAGCTGATTTGATTTTTTTATGCGGAATGTTTAACTTTGATTGAATAGTAAATGGTTAATGGACTCACATGGACTTTCCTCATCAGGTGACATATTTAGATAATCCATATCACTTTCTAATTCTGCAAGAAAAAAAAACAACAAAAAAAACTATTAAATAAGAGCAGTATGTGAGCATACATAAACGTACATGAAAACCATATGTTGTTAAAGGGGTTATCCAGGAATAGAAATTTCTTTCAAAAACAGCTCCATGTCTATCTCTGGATTATATGTGGTATAACAACTTGGTTCCATTCACTTCAATGGAACTGAGCTGCAGAACCACCCAAATTGGAGACAAACAGGGAGTGGTTCTGTTTTTCTATTCCTGGATAACCCCTTTAAATAAGATGTTCAGTAATGGCTACTTAGTTAGAACTAACTTTCTGCACACTAACACCCCAAACCATTTAACCCCTTAAGGACCAGGCCATTTTACACCTTAGGAGCAGAGCGTTTTTTTTGCACATCTGACCACTGTCACTTTAAACATTAATAACGCTGGAATGATTTTAGTTATCATTCTGATTCCAAGATTGTTTTTTCGTGACATATTCTACTTTAACATAGTGGTAAAAATTTTGTGGTAACTTGCACCCTTTCTTGGTGAAAGATCCCAAAATTTGATGACAAATTTGAAAATTTGAAAGTTTTTACTTTTGGAAGACACCAGAGGGCTTCAAAGTTCAGCAGCAATTTTCCAATTTTTCACAAAATTTTCAAACTCACTATTTTTCAGTGACCAGTTCAGGTTTTAAGTGGATTCGAAGGGTCTTCATCTTAGAAATTCCCCACAAATGACCCCATTTTAAAAACTGCACCCCCCAAAGTATTCAAAATGACATTCAGTCAGCGTTTTAACCCTTAGGTGTTTCACAGGAATAGAAGCAAAGTGAAGGAGAAAATTCACAATCTTCATTTTTTACACTGGCATGTTCTTGTAGACCCAATTTTTGAATTTTAAAGGAGGGTAAAAGGAGAAAATGTATAGTTATTTTCTCTCGAGTAAGCACATACCTCATATGTCTATGTAAAGTGTTCAGCGGGCGCAGTAGAGGGCTCAGAGGGCTTGGGGGGCATGTTGCATTTAGGAAGCCCTTATGGTGCCAGAACAGCAAAAAAAAAAAAACACATGCTATACCATTTTGGAAACTAGACCCCTTGAGCAACGTAACAAGGAATTAAGTGAGCCTTAATACCCCACAGGTGTTTCATGACTTTTGCATATGTAAAAAAAAAAAAAAATTTACTAAAATGTGTGCTTCCCCCCAAATTTCACATTTTTGCAAGAGTTTATAGCAGAAAATACCCCCCAAAATTTGTAACCCCATCTCTTCTGAGTATGGAGGTACCCCATAAGTTGACCTGAAGTGCACTACGGGCGAGCTACAATGCTCAGAAGAGAAGGAGTCATATTTGGCTTTTTGAGAGCAAATTTTGCTCGGGGGGCATGTTGCATTTCGGAAGCCCCTATGGTGCCAGGACACCAAATTGGGATCACATGTTGGTATTTATTTTTTTGCGTTTATGTCAGAACCGCTGTAAAATCGGCCACCCCTGTGCAAATCCCCAATTTAGGCCTCAAATGTACATTGTGCGCTCTCACTCCTGAGCCTTGTTGTGCGCCCGCAGAGTATTTTACGCCTACATATGGGGTATTTCTGTACTCAGGAGAAATTGCGTTACAAATTTTGGGGGTCTTTTTTTCCTTTTAACGCTTGTGAAAATAAAAAGTATAGGGCAACACCAGCATGTTAGTGTAATTTTTTAATTTTTTTACATTAACAAGCTGATGTAGCCCCAACTTTTCCTTTTCATAAGGGGTAAAAGGAGAAAAAGCCCCCCAAAATTTGTAGTACAATTTCCCCCGAGTACGGAGATACCCCATATGTGGCCCTAAACTGTTTCCTTGAAATACGACAGGGCTCCGAAGTGAGAGAGCTCCATGCGCATTTGAGGACTAAATTAGGGATCGCATAGGGTGGACATAGGGGTATTCTACACCAGTGATTCCCAAACAGGGTGCCTCCAGCTGTTGCTATATCCCCAGCATGCCTGGACAGTCAGTGGCTGTCTGGAAATGCTGGGAGTTGTTGTTTTGCAACAGCTGGAGGCTCCGTTTTGGAAACAATGCCATACAATACGGTTTTCATTTTTATTGGGGGGGACAGTGTACGGGGGTGTATATGTTGTGTTTTACGCTTTATTATGTGTTAGTGTAGTGTAGTGTTTTTAGGGTACATTCACACTGGCGTGTTACGGTGAGTTTCCCGCTAGGAGTTTGAGCTGCGGCAAATTTGCTGCAGCCCAAACTTGAAGCAGGAGACTTACTGTAAACCTGCCTGTGAGAATGTACCTTGTACGTACACATTGAGGGGAAAACCTCCAGCTGTTTCAAAACTACAACTCCCAGCATGTACTGACAGACCGTGCATGCTGGGAGTTGTACTTTTGCAACCGCTGGAGACACACTGGTTGGAAAACCTTCAGTTAGGTTCTGTTACCTAACTCAGTATTTTCCAACCAATCTGCCTCCAGCTGTTGCAAAACTACAACTCCCAGCATGTACTGATCGCCGAAGGGCACGCTGGGAGATGTAGTTATGCAATACCTGGAGGTATGCAACTACAACTCCCAGCATGCCGAGACAGCTGATTGCTGTTTGGACATGCTGGGATTTGTAGTTTTGCAACATCTGGAGGGCTACAGTTTTAGAGAACACTGCAAAGTGATCTCCAAACTGTGGTCCTCCAGCTGTTGCAAAACTACAATTCCCAGCATGCCCAGACAGCAAACAGTTGTCTGGGCATGCTATGAGTTGTAGTTTTGCAACATCTGGAGGGCTACAGTTTAGGGACCACTATATAGTGGTCTCAAACTGCAGCCCTCCAGCTGTTGCAAAACTACATATTCCAGCATGCCTAAACAGCTGTCTGGGCATGCTGGGAGTTGTAGTTTTGCAATATCTGGAGGGCTACAGTTAGAGACCACTGTATAATGGTCTCAAACTGTACCCTACAGATGTTGCTAGGCAACTCACCGGCTTCCGTCGGATCCAGCCGCATGTCATCGCCGCCCGCCGATCTCTGTCGCCCGCAGCCCCCGTCGCCCGCCCAGATCGGTAAGTGGATCTTCGGCACCGGTCCCCGCCGTTTCCCCATCCTGCCCCGCCTATTGTGGGTGGGCAGGACGGGGAAAACGAAAGTTAACCCCCCCTGCCCCCGATCTGCTATTGGTGGTCGTGTCTAGACCACCAATAGCAGGGATAGGAGGGGTGGCACACCTTCCACCTCACTCCTATCGCTTCAGGGGGATCCTGGGTGTCTTAGACAACCACGATCCCCCTTATATTCTGGGTCACCGGGTCACTATAGACCCATAATGACCCAAATCGCGCAAATCGCAAGTGTGAATTCACTTGCGATTTGCCGCAATCACCGACATGGGGGGGTCTGATGACCCCCCTGGGCATTTGCACGGGATGCCTGCTGAATGATTTCAGCAGGCATACCGGTCCGATCCCCGCCTGGAGCATGGCGGGGACCAGAACTGCCCATGACGTAACTGTACGTCCTTGGTCCTTAAGACCCAGGGTGTCGGGACGTAACGTTACGTCATGGGTCCTGTAGGGGTTAAAGGGGTACTCCACTGGAAAACATGTTTTTTTTTTTTTTAAATCAACTGATGATAGAAAGTTAAACAGATTTGTAAATTACTTCTATTAAAAAATCTTAATCCTTCCAGTACCTATAAGCTTCTGTATGCTCCACAGGAAGTTATTTTCTTTTTCAATTTCCTTTCTGTCTGACCCACAGTGCTCTCTACTGACACCTCTGTCCATTTTAGGAACTGTCCAGAGCGGGATAGGTTTGCTATGGGAATTTGCTCCTACTCTGGACAGTTCCTAAAATGGACAGAGGTGTCAGCAGAGAGCTCTGTGGTCAGACAGAAAGGAAATAAAAAAATAAAAAAACTTCCTGTGGAGCATACAGAAGCTTATAAGTACTGGAAGGATTAAGATTTTTTAATAGAAGTAATTTACAAATCTGTTTAGCTTTCTGTTATCAGTTGATATATTTTTTTTCCAGTGGAGTACCCCTTTAAGATACTGTAAATAGATAATAAAGCAAATAAAATAGGTACGAAACTAATTCTACAGGCCCCCAAAACAAATAAAAAAAATTGTCGACCTAACCCATGAGTAGCAGCTTATCTCCCCTCTCCCAATTGAGACCACATGAAGCCTGGGCCTTTAAAGGGGTACTCCATTTGAAAAGAATATTTTAAATCAACTGGTGTCATAAAGTTAAAAAGATTTGTAAATTACTTCAATTAAAAAATCTTAATCCTTCTAGTACTTATTAGCTGCAGAATACTACAGAGGAAAGTATTTTCTTTTTGGAACACAGAGCTCTCTGCTGAATCACGAGCACAGTGCTCTCTGCTGACATATCTGTCCATTTTAAGAACTGTCCAGAGTAGGAGAAAATCCCCATAGCAAACATATGCTGCTCTGGACAGTTCCTAAAATGGACAGAGATGTCCGCAGAGAGCACTGTGCTTCTGATGGCAGCAGAGAACACTGTGTTCCAAAAAGAAAATAATTTCCTCTGTAGTATTCAGCAGCTAATAAGTACTGGAAGGATTAAGATTTTTTAATAGATGCAATTTACAAATCTGTTTAACTTTCTGGCACCAGTTGTTTAAATAAAAAAAAAAAAAAAAGGTTTTCCACCGCAGTACCCCTTTAATCCTTCCAGTACCTATCAACTGCTATATGTTCTGCAGTAAGTTATTGTCTTCTTGAATTTCCTTTCTGTCTGACCACAGTGCTCTCTGCTGACACCTCTGTCCATGTCGATGTTCTTCGCTCTGCAGGCTGCACGGAAGGATCAGCCATCCGGCACACTGAAGGCTGGTAAGAGACCTATGGCGGCCCTTTTGCGCTCATAGGACACCTGCGATTGCACTTCTGGGGCCAGATGAGCCCATCCAAAACCACCAACATCTCCATTTTCCCTATAGATGCTGTGACCTGCATCACTGCATCTATAGGGTAATGGCGGACACCAGCAGCAATGCTGGCAGCACTTATGCAGCTATTTCCTAAAGACAACCTCTAGATATGACGATGAGCATGTGCATTTAACTTCTTGGGATGACCATGGTGAGGGCTGTTCTAAACCTGTCTGTCACAGTATGGTCTTGCCCACCATTTAAGGGTCTTGGCAATCTTCTTATAGCATAGGCCATCTTTATGTAGAGTAACAATTCTTTATTTCTTTTTATTTAATCAGGTCTTTTCATTTTATATTCTTTTTTAGTTTAAAAAAAAAAATACAATTTACATAAAACACATCTCCCCATTCCTGAATTCAGTCTGGAGATCCCCATAGGCCTAAAATACATTATTCGTACACAACTGTTCTACCCTGCAGAGCCCCTTCCACTCTCAAAACCTCGCTCTCAACTTAGTGCCCTTGCTGGAGCGTAGTTCCCGAAAGGTGCACATGTGGCGCAAGCTTCCCCTTTCCATGATAGGCAGGTCTAACCTAGTTAAAATGATTCTTATGCCCCAATTTTTGTATATCTTTCATAACACTCCTGTTTGGATTCCTATGCAGTTTTTTCATAGGATCCAGTCTCTATTTAGAGAACTTATTTGGAATGGTAAGTCAGCTAGAATCCGTCTTGAAACGATGCAGCGTGGCAAGGAGGCAGGCGGCATGTCCATTCCTAACCCATGGTTATATTTTTTGGCCTCACAGGTTCAGCAGCTGAAGGGATGGGCCCAGCTAGACACCATTGGTCGCACGGGAGCCCTAGTCTCACAGCGAATTGGAGGCGTCACTCTTCTCTATCTACTAGAAATGGAGGCGCAGACACGCCCCCCTGACCTCCCTCTCACTTTTCTCCTTCTCCGTAAAGTGTGGTTGAAATTTAAGTCTCTCCTGAATTATCCTGTTTTTGTGACATACTCTCCGTTGTGGTATAACCCACATCTTCCTGAATTGGATTATCTGCCGATGTTGCTTTGTGGCTCTCCTATGGGATTTTGTATCTCTCCCAGTTGTATGATGGGCCGACGCTGAAGTCATTTGCTCAGCTGCAGGGGGACTTTGATTTACCACATTCTTTTTTCTTCCGATACCTGCAGCTACGACATGCACTGGATGTGCAGTCACGAGCGGGTGACTTGACTGTCGGTTCCTCGCTGGTAGTGAATGACTTGTTCACTCGGGTCTCTACTAAAGGAGTGATATCAGTGTTGTATAAAGAACTGTTATTTTCCTACCATGAGGCTTACCCCCTCCATGTTAAGGAAAAATGGGAGGTGGATGTGGGTCCCCAGTCAGATGAACAATAGGCACAGATCCTGACTATGACCCCGCGCCTCGCCGTGTCAGAGGCTCACCGGGTGTCCCAAATTTTCTTGATACATGGGGTGTATTGCACTTCCGTATTCTTACATAGAATTGGGGTGCGCTTGGATTCCTGCTGTCCCAGATGCTCTCTGCCTGATGCCCATTTACTTCATATGATGTGGGACTGTACTTCTCTAATGCAGTTTTGGGCTGATGTGGGACAGTTGCTACGGAGAGTTTTTGGTTGTCCATTCCATTTGTCTGCCTTGTCGTGTATCTTGGGTCACTTAGATGGTTTGGATGAGGATGGGGTTTGTATATTGGTACCGTTAGAATCTTATATCAGGCTCGTAAGCTAATTGCGCAACACTGGCTGAGGGCCTCTCCGCCTACTATATCCGAGCTCTTCACAAAATTAAACCATATCATTAGGTTAGAGAAGGGTGTTTATATTAAACGGAAAGCCATGCATAAAATTTAGTTTATTTGGGGACCATGGATTGATACTCCAGATTTACCTTCCCTGTATTTGCGGAGAACCCCTATGGAAGTATTATTGGGGGGTGGGAGATAATTTGCCTGCCTCTGTTTCCCGTTGTTTTTCCTGTGTCCCCTTTGTTGTCTGTGTATCTTCGTCCTGTGTTTGTCCGGTATGCTGCCTTGCTTTGGGAGTGTGAGACTCTTTCTCTGCTTCTGACTGGGGCTCTACCTGTGATTTTGTGTAATCTCCTATGGGTGAGATTTCTATAGACTCTTTGGGATTGTGACCCTTCTCTTTTGTTGTGGATTATTTAATTAAACTTTTTACGCTCTGACTGTACTACGTCTATGCACCCTATTGCGTTATTGCACAATTTTTCTAATTGAAATTTTATCTTATTCTTATGTGTGGGTAGGACACGGGACTTGGGTGTGGTGGGTGGGTATTTTGTATGGGTGGGGGAGGGGGGAAGGGGTTTAGGGTTTTGTTTTGTTTTGTTGTTTGTTTCTATAATGTGAAAAGTTCAATAAAAATTTCTGATAAAAAAAAAAACGGGTGTTGTAGATTTCCCAGGTATAAAACCTGTTTTGATCCCCAAGGATCAGGGATAGGACAAGCTTTGCCAATCAGTTCTTGAGTACCTGAGCCAGCGGTTTAACATGCGTGCATAAGAGAGAAATAGGTTTATAGGACCCTGCTTGCATCGGATCTTTACCGTGCTTCGGAATAAGTACCACAATAGCCTCATACATAGAGCAAGGAAGATGTCCCTCCACTTCCGCTAACTCAAGCACATGCAGAAGCTGCGGCAACAGGATCCCCTGGAATTGCTTGCTTATATACCTCACTTAAAAAACAATTCTTTCTTTCAGATCCTCAGAAAGTTCTTTGCCATTAGGTGCCATGCTGAACTTTTAGTGACCAGTATTAGTGAGTGGGAGAGTGATAACACTAAATTAAGATACCTGCTTTCCATTTACACCTGAGACCTTGTAACACTATCGAGTCACATGACAACAGGGAAGGAAAATGGCTATTTGGGCCAAATTTGGACAGTTCCACTTAGGGGTGTACTCACTTTTGTTGCCAAGGTTTAGACATTATGGCTGCGTGTTGAGTTATTTTGAGGGGACACAACATTAAAGACTATTATACAGGTTGTGCACTCATTTTATATTGTAGTGTAATTTCTTCAGTGTTGTCACATGAAAAGATATAATAAAATATTTACAAAAATGTAAATACATTTTATATATATTATATATATATATATATATATATATATATATATGGAGGAATTCTTACTGCACTCTTGTAGCATGAGATGACATTGTCCAGCCATGATTTTAATGCAGTTTTCTGATGTATGATTCTCTTCTGTACACAGCCGACGGTAAAAGCCACAGATTCCACTCAGGGTCCAGCTTCTTTCTGCAGGATCAGTTTCCTTTTTTGCTGTTAGTATAGCCTCACAAGTTGGTTCAGATTCTGCCTTTCCCCTTTTTTCTGAAAGACAATGAAAAAAGTGTCAGTCTCATTTTATGTATGTGGCAACACATGGCGATGTAAAAAAAAAGCAAGCTTTTTAAAGTTATCTTGAAGAGTATATATGATTTTATAAAAAACTAAACTCAGCCATAGCCTGGGCCTAAAGGTTTTACAGTATTGAATGAAATGTTCTGGGATCGGCACCCTCTGATTTCTGAAATATCCACCATGACTGCAGAAATTTAGTAAAGGTAAATACAGAATGCATTAATGCTCACCATGTCAATAAGGCTGACACACGGTGCCGATTTGGTGACAAACCAAGAAATACAATAGATATATAAAAAAAGAATGATTTGCCATAATTCAAAGTTAAGATACATTTATTTTTATTTTTTTATAAGTGTCTGATCGCGGTGGGTCTGACATGGGGGTCAGCATGCACCCTCTTTTCATCTTTATGGGAGAGCAGGAGATACATTAGTACAGCGCTCATGCATCTCCAGCTCTCCCAAAAGAAATGAATGAAGGGTGTGTGCCGAATCCCCACTCCATGCGTAAGGAGAGCCAGGGTGCCATACAGCAGATTGCTGGGGTTCCCAGCAGTTGCCCTCTGTGGCTTATACACACTGCCAGAAAATCATGGGTAAACCGCCTGTGTAAATGTAGCCTTCGGGTAGGGTCACACGTGCCATATTTTGGTGAGTATTTACTGCTGCGTATTCTCCTACCCATTGAAGTGAATGGGTAGCAAAATATAGAAAAAGGGGAACACTTTCCTCAAATCTGGTCTCTTATAAGCTCATATATGGGAGCATATATAGTGGTTATCAGTGGCTAGGGGGGGCCAGAGGGGGCCATGGCCCCCCCTAGATCAGGCCGTGCCCCCCCTTGTGCCTCCCCAATTTAAAATAAATAGGGATGTCCCGATACTAGTATCGGGGCTAGGGGTGGACTGACCTGCTTGGTAAAGAGCCCGCTGCAGCTGCTGAGGATATCCCTGCGCTGCTCCTGGTCTGTGTATCATTAGCAGACACAGGCAGAGCAGGGATGAAGGTACCTGATAATGGCTCCGCCCCCAGCACTCGAGAGGACGGGGGCCAAGAGCTAACAGGCCTCCGGAACACAGAGCAGCTTCATGTGAGGTGAGTGATGTCCCGTGTCCTCCCTCTCTCCCCCCTGATCAGCAGTATATCCTGGGGCTTAGTCATGTGTATAGTAGCAGTCCAGAGGGGTCACTTTCCCTCCTTCAGTGTCCACAGGTCACATTAACAGAACAATTTTTGGGAAAAATTGCGGCAAAATTGAGCGGTTTCACCGCGTTTTTTCGTTAATCGCGGTAAAACCGCGCAATTTTTGCAGCGATTTTTCCATAAATTTTTCTGGTAATGTGGCTTGTTGGAGACCTGTGGACACTGGAGGAGGGAAAGTGACCCCTCTAGAAGGACAACATGTGAACACACTGCTAGTTTATCATTAACCCCTTAAGGGTACATTCACATGTACAGGATCAGCTGCATATTTTTGCTGCATATTTTGTGCAGCTGATTTTGCAACCCATTAGCTTCAATAGGTAGCAAAATCAGCCGCAGAAAATATACAGCAGATCCTGTATGTGTGAATGTACCCTAAGGGCTCATTCAGGGATGGATCCACAGTGTATTTTACGCTTCAAATCCACTGACAATGGACCCTACAGTGCTGCCTCCATCTGTGCCTGCTCAAAACAGCAATCCGCCACTACGAGCAGACATGCTTTGACGTGTATACTCGCACACATCATGGCCTCTCCTTCTGCTCTTTGAGCTATGCCGAGAGCAGCCGCGATGTGTGCGAGTATACACATCTAAGCGTGTCTGCTTGTAGTGGAGGATTGCCGTTATGAGCAGGCACAGATGGAGGCAGCACTGTAGGGTCCATTGTCGGGGGATCCGCAGCGTAAAATATGCTGGGGATCCATCCGTGTAAATGAGACCTAAGAATAAAAGGCGTATGTATACGCACGGTGCCTGCTCCCACTGTGTTGTATAAATCATTAGCTAGAACCCTCAGCTAATGCCAGACATCACCAATCAGGCTGATGTTTGACATTAACACTTTAAATGCCGCTATCAAAGTTGATGGTAATGTCCAAAAGTTTTAACGCCTTAAGGACATAGCGTTTTTCTGTTTTTGCACTTTTGTTTTTTCCTCACCTTTTAAAAATCATAACCCTTTCAATTTTGCACCTAAAAATCCATATGATGGCTTATTTTTTGCGCCACCAATTCTACTTTGTAGTGACATCAGTCATTTTACCCAAAAATCTACGGCAAAAACAGAAAAAAAATAATCATTGTGCAACATGAATGTATGAAGATTTTAAATTAAATTTTTTTTTACATTTTTTTTTATTAAACATGTTCTGCACAGTGTGTGTATTTATTTATGATATAAATATAAAAAAAAAAAAAAATATATATATATATATATATATATATATATATATATACATATACACATACACACACGTTTTAAAATTGCCCCCTCACTTTTGTCACTGGCCCCCCCCATGTGCCCCCTCTAAATATGAATGCTGGAGACGCCACTGGTGGTTATATAGTGTGTTCACAGTTGGATATACAAAATTGTGGGATACAGTATAGGTAAAAACAATAACATATTTATTGGTAAACAATGTATATGGCAACTGCCTGCAGGGCCCTTGCAGCAGTGTCAGTAGATATGATAAAATACTAAAATCTAATATAAACATATATAATATGATATAAAACTTGTATAAAACTTATATGGAGGTCTGTATTATGCAATCTTAAAGTATTATGCAGCCTTTGTGATAAAAATGTTTGCAAATGATATGCACATGCTATATGTAGTCCAATATATGAAGTCCATGATTATGCAATCTGTGTTGTACAAAGAGGCTTAGGGCTCTTGCAATAGTTACTATGTAACTGTGAGAATGTACATATGAACAATTCTCACAGTTACATAGTAACTACAGTGATCCCTCAACATATGATGGAAACTCGTTCCAAATGACGACGAATTAGAGCGACGGCCATGCAGTGGAGCATGAAGAGATCGGTCTGGAACGTCACCGGAGCACACGGGGCACATTAAACGGCTATCCAAAGGCAGCTGAAGCAGTCTGCGCTGCCGGATAGCCGTTTAAGCGATGGCCCCGACATATAAAAGCTTTGTTAATGCTGCCTTCAACATACGACGGCCTCTGAGAGGCCATCGTACGTTGAAATGATCGTATGCTGGGGCCATTGTAGATCAGGGGATCACTGTATTGCAAGAACCCTAAGCCTCTTTGAACAACACAGATTGCATAATCACGGATAGAGATGAGTGAACTTTTGAAAAATTCGATTCGGCCGATTCAACGAATTTTTCGAAAAAATTTGTTTCTGGTATAATTTATTTGCGGCGAATCTATATTAAAAAGGGCTATTTCTGGCCTACAGAGAGCTTCAATAGGGGTGTAGAACACTTTGCTTTGTTCCAACATGCATATGAATGGCACAGCCTGGAGTTGGCTGAAGCAAGAGGATACCATATAGTGGCTGAATGGCACAGCCTGGAGTTGGCAGAAGCATGAGGAGACCATAGAAATTTTAGATTTTGAAATTGAAATGTAAGATTTTAAAATTGAAATTTTAGCTAACACTCCCAAGTTTTAGTGTCCCGGGCCCCGGTATGTGGGTACAAAGGACCAAATCTAACAAGGAGTCACATGTCACATGGTGGCACAATGACAGAGCCTGGACGTGGTAGCATTAGCATGAGGAGACCATAGAGCAGCACAATGACAGAGCCTTGAGGTGGTAGCAGCAGCCCGAGGGCCATGTGTGGTCTACGTGTGACCACATTTACTTACATTAGTTGAGATTCAGCACCATTCAAGGAGAACAACATGGCGATCTTTGACTGTGCGACCCATTTTTGCCATGTAGCCCTAACCAGGGGTCAAGTCCTGGAAAAAAAAAAGTGCGGGAACTCTTCCACATAAGGGCTGGTCCTTCAGCACTCCTGCTAATAGGAATGCTGTTCCTGCTGTGAAAAAAGTGCAGGAACTCACTTCCCACATGTTCCTGCAGGACTTGAGCCCTGGCCCTAACCTTATATTGTAACCTTGTTCTTTATACAATAATAGTCACTGCACACAGATAAACAGTGATCTTCTTAATGGTGCCTATCAGTAATAGCGCCCACATATACTACAAGGCTATGTTCGCATGACGGAATGTCCACATGGAGAATTTCCGTGCAGATATTGTGCAAACTGCAGGACACCAACATAATATGCCGGCACTAGGACTGCACAGGAATGCACCGTCTCATAGACAGCCATGCATTCTGTGGAATTTCCGTGCCAGAAACATCTGTGGATCCGCCAGTGACCCAACCCATTTTGTGCCTCCAGCTGTTGCCACCCCCTTCCCCTGCCTCACTCACCCTGGCCTGCTGAAAATGTTCCAAATGCTGGGGCAGTGGACTACCCCTCTAAGTACGCAGCATAGTCCCCCCCCACCCCCCATATTAAGTTGGCAGCACAGTTCCCCCCCCACATTAGGTTGGCAGTATAGTCCCCCCCCCCACATTCGTTTGGCAGTATAGTTCCTCCACATTAGTTTGGCAGTATAGTCCCCCCCCCCCCCACATTAGTTTGGCAGTATAGTTCCCCCACATTAGTTTGACAGTATAGTTGCCCCACATTAGTTTGGCAGTATAGTTTCCCCACATTAGTTTGGCAGTATAGTTCCCCCACATTATGTTGGCAGTATAGTTCCCCCACATTATGTTGCCAGTATAGTTCCCCCCACATTAGTTTGGCAGTATATTCCCCCACATTAAGTTGGCAGTATAGTCCCCCCACATTAGGTTGGCAGTATAGTTCCCCCACCTTAGGTTGGCAGTATAGTTCCCTTTCATTAGGTTGGCAGTATGTTCCCCCACATTAGGTTGACAGTATATTCCCCCACATTAGGTTGGCAATTTAGTCCCCCCACATTAGGTTGGCAGAATAGTTCCCCCACATTAGGCTGGCAGTATGTTCCCCCACATTAGGTTGGCAGTATAGTTCCCCCACATTAGGCTGGCAGTATGTTCCCCCATATTAGGTTGGCAGTTTAGTCCCCCCACATTAGGTTGGCAGTATGTTCCCCACATTAGGTTGGCAGTATAGTTCCCCCACATTAGGCTGGCAGTATGTTTCCCCACATTAGGCTAGCAGTATGTTCCCCCACATTCGGCTGGCAGTATGTTCCCCCACAGACATACAGCCTACAACCATATACAGTGTATGGCTGGAGGCTGTATGTATTTGTATTGCCCTGCTTCAGTGCTCTGACCACTGCTCCTCCAGATGAGCAGTGGTTGGAGCACTGAAGATGACGTGCCGCTGGTAACTTACCATGCTGGCCAGCGGGCGTCCTCCTACTCAATGATCCGCGCCTCCGTTCCCATGGGCGCACGCACGGGAAGTCAGTGACGTCCCGGCGTGCGCTATCTCCCGGCAGCCCCTGCGTTTTTAAAGTTAATGCAGGGCCGAGAGAGTTAATGGGAGCAACCTTGTGTCCCGAAAAGATCTTAATAGTGATGGGGGAAATTAATCTGGGGGGGGGGGGCAATTGTGGCCCCGTTGCGCCCCCCCCCCCCCCTCCGGGATCTGCCACTGATACTTACACTACCAATACCATCTTTAATTTTGATTGCACACTGGGCAAGCAATCCTTTTTGCCCCCCCCCCCCCCCACATTTTTGCAACCCTAGGCAAAAGCTAATTTTGCCACCCCTTCACTTTGCCCTTCACTCCCACCTTACTACTGGGGTGACACACTGAAACAAGCCCCCTTCACATGCAATTAGCATACTAATGGTGTGACACACTGTAACAAACCTCCTCCTCATGTAATCTCCTTACTACTGGGGTGACACACTGTAACAAACCTCCTCCTTATGTAATCTCCTTACTACTGGGGGTGACACACTGTAACAAACCCCCTCCTCATGGAATCTCCTTACTACTGGGGTGACACACTGTAACAAACCCCCTTCACATGTAATTAGCATACTACTGGGGTGACACACTGTAACAAGCCCCCTTCACATGTAATTAGCATACTAATGGGGTGACACACTGTAACAAACCTCCTCCTTATGTAATCTCCTTACTACTGGGGTGACATACTGTAACAAGCTCCCTTCACGTGTAATTAGCATACTAATGGGGTGACACATTGTAACAAACCTCCGCCTCATGTAATCTCCTTATTACTGGAGTGACACACTGTAACAAACCCCCTCCTCATGTAATCTCCTTACTACTGGGGTGACACACTGTAACAAACCTCCCCCTCATGTAATCTCCTTACTAATGGGGTGACACACTGTAACAAGCCTCCTCCTCATGTAATTACCTTACTACTGGGATGACACACTGTAACAAACCTCTTCCTCATGTAATTACCTTACTACTAGCATGACACACACTGTAACAAACCTCCTCCTCATGTAATCTCCTAACTACTGGGGTGACACACTGTAACAAACCTCCCCCTCATGTAATCTCCTTACTACTGGGGTGACACATTGTAACAAGCCTCCTCCTCATGTAATCTCCTTACTACTAGGTGACACACTGTAACAAACCTCCTCCTCATGTAATCTCCTTACTACTGGGGTGACACACTGTAACAAACCTCCTCCTTATGTAATGTCCTTGCTACTGGGGTGACACACTGTAACAAACCTCATACACACATCATACATACATACATCATAGATACACATCTAACACACATACACACATCATACATACACATAAATCTATCATGCACACATAATACATATACACACATCATACAAAATCATACACATACATATATACAATACACATCCCCAAACCAAAGCCTCTCCTTACCCCCAGGAGATGATTGCTGGAGATCGGGTTGGCTGAGGCTGCCTTGCTTCTGCACCAGGGTCATGTCAGTAGGAGTTCCCAGCAGCCCCTGGCCTCCTCAGCCCTGCAGGGCCGCACATAGTAGAAGTAAAAAATAAAAAAGGGCTGTCAGCGATCGCCCGGGCCCCTGAGCAGTGGAGCGCAAGCAGGATGTGAGGGGGATTTACTAGTGGAGCGCTGCCTGCCGCTTGCCTCCGAGCGTGGTGACGTCTGATAAGTGAAGCGCAAGCAGCGCTCCCCCAGAATGCTCAGGACAGGGGGAGGAGTGTTAGTGCCTTAGGCCCTGAATACTGCATTTTGCACAAATTTGCGGTAAAATCGCGGAAAAAAAAGCCGCGATTTTACTGCGATTTTGCGCAAAATGGAGTATTGTTAGTAAAGCCCTAAAGCTTTTCAGGGGCCCCCTTTTGGATGGGGGCCCTAGGCAACTGCCTAGGATGCCCCGCCCTAACGCCGACCCTGCGAATATATAGGGCTGTGACATCACAGGGGTGAATGAATGCTGATAGGCTGCATCCTGCATGTGATTCAGGGTCATCCCGCCTACCTGCCTTCCCAGCATTCTTTGCCCCATGTACTGACATGTGGATCCGCCATTTTAGATGCCCTGGAGCCTGGACCGCAGTAAATGGAGTTTAATGAAGCGATTGCGCAATAGAATTGCGGCGATATTCGCATTCATTGCGAATGAAAATTTTCCTGAAATTTGTAATGAATTTGGGTTCGTCAGCTTCGATTCGCTCATCTCTAATCACAGACTTCATATATTGGACTACATATAGCATGTGCGTATCATTTGCAAACATTTTTATCACAAAGGCTGCATAATACTTTAAGATTGCATAATACAGACCTCCATATAAGTTTTATACAAGTTTTATATCATATTATATATGTTTATATTGGATTTTAGTATCATATCTACTGACACTGCTGCAAGGGCCCTGCAGGCAGTTGCCATATACATTGTTTACCAATAAATATATTGTTGTTTTTACCTATACTGTATTCCACAATTTTGTATATCCAACTGTGAACACACTATATAACCACTATATATGCTCCTATATATGAGCTTATAAGAAAGTGTTCCCCCTTTTTCTATACAATTGCTCCACAGGTCACATAGGATACACGACTTTATATACTAGTACTCATCTGGCATTTTTAGGTTTTCATTGCCTGTGGTTTGAGCAACCTCTCTTTCATTTTTTCCTAGATTTCATTTGGGTAGCAAAATATGCAGCTGATTGTGCTACCCCTTGACTTTAAGAGTAGAAAAATATGCAGCAGCAAATACGCAGCAAAAATATGGCACGTGACCCTACCCTACAATAGTGCAGCATTATGCACTTCCTTCTCGGTTTCCATTGTACCCATTTCCAGCGCATGAAACTGAAAAAAAAAAGTAGTTATGCAAATTTTGGGGGAGATTCATTTCTATGCAGTGCACTTTACAGTAAAAATTACATGTTACAAATTACAGCGATACCTAATTTATATAGGTTTTGTTATATTTTACTATTTTTTTTTCATTCTTTATTGAAAATAAGTATGCTTAAAATTGCCCAATTCTGACTCATAACTTTTTTTTCTTTATACAGGGCCTTATGACCTGTAGTTTTTATGTGTATAATTTTTGTTTTAATGAGACTTTAATAGCTTTTTATTCATTTTTTTCTGGTATATGAGGTGACAAAAAAAAACGCAATTCTGGCATTTACTTTTTTTTTAACGTTTACACTGTTCACCATACGGGATCATAAACATTTTAATAGTTTGGCAGGGCCGCCGTCAGGGGGGTAGAGCCAGTACTCCAGTAGGGGGCCTGGGGCCCTGCTGCACCCCCCTGCAGTCTCCGCAGCACAGACGCAGGGGACCTCTGTTTTCACAGCGGTCTCCTGCTTCAAGGTCCGGCCATCCTGCTTCAAGGTCCGACAGGTCCAGGACGCACTAAACTATAAGCGCGTCTGACAGGCGCGCCTATAGTTCAATGCGGTGCTCGGGCTCAGCTGATTGACAGAGCGGAGAGCCATTGGCTCCTCGCCCTGTATATCACATTATGCAGGCCCTAACAAGAGGACCGAGCATCCGTCCTCTGCGGGTTCTACTTATTCTTGTCTAAGGGGGCTGCTGATAACTACCTAAGGGGGCTACTGATTCCTACCTAAGGGGGCTACTGATTCCTACCTAAGGGGGCTACTGATTCCTATCTAAGGGAGCTACTGATTCCTATCTAAGGGGGCTGCTAATTCCTACCTAAAGGGGCTACTGATTCCTATCTATTGGGGATACTGATTCCTACATAAGGGAGCTACTGATTTCTATCTAAGGGGGCTACTTATTCCTATATAAGGGGGCAACTGATAACTACCTAAGGGAGATACTGATTCCTACCTAAGGGGGCTACTGATAACTACCTAAGGGGGCTACGGATTCCCATATAAAGGGGCTACTTATAGCTACCTAAGGGGGCTACTGATAAATACTTAAGGGGGCTTCTAATTCCTACCTATTGGGGCTACTGATTCCTACCTAAGGGGGCTACTGATTCCTATCTAAGGGGGCTACTTATTCCTATCTAAGGGGGCTACTTATTCCTATATAAGGGGGCAACTGATAACTACCTAAGGGGGCTACTGATTCCTACCTAAGGGGGCTACTGATTCCTATATAAAGGGGCTGCTGATAGCTACCTAAGGGGGCTGCTGATAACTACCTAAGGGGGCTACTGATTCCTGCCTAAGGGGGCTATCTATCTAAGGGGGCTACTGGATCCTACCTAAGGGGGCAACTGATTCCTACCTAAGGGGGCTACCTATTCCTACCTAAGGGGGCTACTTATTCCTATATAAGGGGGCAACTGATAACTACCTAAGGGGGATACTGATTCCTACCTAAGGGGGCTACTGATAACTACCTAAGGGAGCTACTGATTTCTACCTAAGGGGGCTACTGATTCCTACCTAAGGGGGCTGCTGATAACTACCTAAGGAGGCTACTGATTCCTACCTAAGGGGGCTACTTATTCCTATATAAGGGGGCAACTGATAACTATCTAAAGGGGATACTGATTCCTACCTAAGGGGGCTACTGATAACTACCTACGGGAGCTACTGATTCCTACCTAAGGGGGCTACTGATTCCTATCTAAGGGAGCTATCTACCTAAGGGGGCTACTGATTCCAACCTAAAGGGGCTGCTGATAACTACCTAAGGAGGCTACTGATAACTACCTAAGGGGGCTATCTACCTAAGGGGGCTACTGATTCCTACCTAAGGGGGCTACTGATTCCTACCTAAGGGGGCTACTGATTCCTACCTAAGGGGCTTCTGATTCCTACCTAAGGGGGCTATCTACCTAAGGGGGCTACTGATTCCTACCTAAGGGGGCTGCTGAATGCTACCCAAGGGAGCTACTGATAACTACCTAGAGGGGCTACTGATTATTAGCTATGGGGGCTACTTTTTAGTACCTGAGGGAGCTTTTGCTATTAGTACCTAAGGGGGCTGCTGACTATTACTACCTATTGGGGCTACTGAAAACTACCTATTGGGGGCTACTGATTATTACCTATTGGAGCTACTGATTACTACCTATGGGGGCTACTGATTACTTCTTAAGGGGGCTGCTGATTACTTTCTAAGGGGGCTACTGATAACTTCCTAAGGGGGCTGCTGATTACTACCTAAGGGGGCTACTGGTTATAGTGATCACTATCTATGGAGGCTACTGATTACTATCTAAGAAGGCTACTGCTAATACTACCTCAGGGGGTTGCTGGCTGTTTACTATCTAAGGGAGTGCTGCTGGCTAATACTACCTAAGGGGGCTGCTTCTATTACTGCCTAAAGGAGGCTGCTGCTAATACCTACCTAAAGGGGGGCTGCTACTACTATATACTGGGGGACCTACCTACAGGGATTAACCCTGACTTATAGGAGGCTGCTACTGCATACAGGGAGTAACTATCTACAGGTGGCAGCTATCTACATGGGGACCTCCCTACAGGTGGTACCTCCCTACTCTGGGGACGTGTGTAATGGGGGTAACTTTGTGAAGGGACCTGTCTACTTTCTGGAGCGACCTAACTACCTTATGGGTGGGGGACGGACCTACCTACTCTTCCCAAACCCACTTATCTAGCCACTCTATTATTACTGTATGGAGAGTTATAGGTGCAGAAAAAGTGTGCAGTCTAAAATGTTTGCCTGACTGGTTCTGTGGAGACAAGTTGTGAAAGGAAGAAGTGGTCATGACAGTCTGGGCCGGAAGGAGAAGAAAAAGGAAAGTGAACGACCCCGATCAGAGAAGATGTCATCTGATGTAGCTGTATGTAATCACTTATCTAGTCTGTAGAGCCTGTGTAAAGCTGATATCTACCACTATATGGTCACTGTATGGGGGAAATATTTCCTCTTTGTATACTTGTATTATTGGTGATATTGGTCTCAGTATACAGGATTTGGTCAGTAACAGTATGATGGTAATATATATGGCGATAGTATTCCTCCTTGTGTACTGGCATTATTAGTAGTGTTGCTCGCGAATATTCGCAATGACAATTTTATTCGCAAATATTGCATATTCGCGAATTCACGAATATTCGCGAATATAGCACTATATATTCGTAATTACGAACAGTGATCACCCTTCTCTGCTTCCAGATTGTGTGGTGTAAAGAAGGCTCTAATACTACTGTGTGAGACTGGCGTGCGAATTTTCGCATATGTGAAAATTTGCATATGCTAATTTGCACATATGTGAAAATTAGCATATGAGAATTTTCGCATATGCTAATTTTCGCATATGTTAATTTTCGCATACGCGATTTTTCGCATGTGCGAAAATAAAATGAGAATATTACGAATATGCTAATTTAGCAAATATATGACGAATATTCGTCCATATATTCGCGAATATTCGCGAATTCGAATATTGCCTATGCCGCTCAACACCAATTATTAGTAAAATTGGTCTCAGTATACAGGATTTGGTAAGTAACAGTATGATGGTAATATGTATGGTGATAATGTTCCTCCTTTTATACAGGAATTATTGGTAATATTGGTCTCAGTATACAGGATTTGGTCAGTAAGTGTATGATAGTAATATGTATGGTGATAATATTTCTTCCTTCCTCCTTAATCTAAGGGGCTTTATTTTACTCTTTATGCTTATTTGTTTTACATTTTTTAAGCCGCTATAGGTGACTATTAATAGTAACTAGCTGAGTACCCAGCGTTGCCCGGTTTTTCCTTCCTTTTCCTTTTTGTGGAGGAAAATCAACAGAGGAAGCTTTTGACTCATATATTGTTGTCATATCCCAACCCCATATCTCGTCCTCATACCCCGACCTCCTATCCCGACCTCCTATCCCGTCCTCTTATCCCGTCCTCCTATCCCGACCTCCTATCCCGACCTCCTATTCCGTCCTCCTATCTCGACCTCCTATCTCGACCTCCTACCCCGTCCTCCTACCCCGTCCTCCTACCCCGTCCTCCTACCCCGTCCTCCTATCTCGACCTCCTATCCCGTCCTCCTATCCCGTCCTCCTATCCCGTCCTCCTATCCCGTCCTCCTATCCCGACTTCCTATCCAGACCTCCTATGCCGTCCTCATATCCCGTCCTCCTATCTCAACCTCCTATCTCGACCTCCTATCCCGTCCTCCTATCCTGTCCTCCTATCTCGACCTCCTATCTCGACCTCCTATCCCGACCTCCTATCCCGTCCTTCTATCCCGTCCTCCTATCCCGGCCTTCTATTTCGACCTCCTATCTCGACCTCCTATCCCGACCATCCTGACCATCCCGTCCTCCTATGTCAACCTCCTATCTCAACCTCCTATCTCAACCTTCTATCCCATCCTCTTTTCCTGTCCTCATGTCTCAACCTCCTTTCCCATCCTCCTTTCCCGTCCTCATATCTTGACCTCCTATCCCGACCTCCTATCCTGACCTCCTATCCTGACCTCCTATCCTGTCCTCCTATCCCCTCCTCCTATGCCGTCCTCCTATCTCGACCTCCTATCCCAACCTCCTACCCCGACCCGTAATATGTGTACCAGGTATTGAAATATCTCCAGCCGTACGGAAGTTATGTGGGAACATACATTTCCCATGGATTTGCATTGGACTTTAAACAAAAACCCCAACCCTCACAAATGGGCTAGTTAAGGGTTAAATTAACTATCCTATATTTTAGTGGACATATAAGTAACATGTGACCAATAGAGATGTCGCGAATTGTTTGCCGGCGAACAGCTCCCGGCGAATTTCGCATGTTCGCGTTTGCATCGCCGGGCGAACATATGTGAAGTTCGATCCACCCCCTATACTTTAACATTGCAGTAAACTTTGACCCTGTGAGTCAGAGTCAGCAGACACATTACAGCCAATCAGCATCAGTCCCTCCCTTCCAGACCCTCCTTCCTCTTGCACGGACGCCATTTTAGCCTCATTCAGCATGCTGCAGGCTTAGGAAGTGGAGGGTTAGAGAAGCTGCTCCTGCTGTATAGGGAAAGCGATAGCTAGGTTGCTGCTAGTTGGTGTATTCAGGGTCCAGTTTACTCCTAAAGCACTAGTGTAACATCTGCTTTAAGGACAGCACCCAAAAAAGCCCTTTTTAGGGCTGAAAGATATCAGTCCTGGTTGGGAGGGAACCGCTGGTTAAAAGGGGTACTCCAGAATCAAACTTAAGTTCCTTCAAGCAACTATCTACTACAGTATTCAAAGGGCTGAAAGATATCAGTCCGTTAGTCTTGCAACAGCTGGAGGCACCCTGGTTGGGAGGGAACCGCTGGTTAAAAGGGGTACTCCAGAATCAAACTTAAGTTCCTTCAAGCAACTAACTACTACAGTATTCAAAGGGCTGAAAGATATCAGTCCGTGTGTTTTGCAACAGTTGGAGGCACCCTGGTTGGGGACCACTGCATAAAAGGGGAACTCCGCTGGCAAGCTTTTTTTCTTTAAAGCAACTAACTACTACAGTATTCAAAGGGCTGAAATATATCAGTCCGTGTGTTTTGCAACAGCTGGAGGCACCCTGGTTGGGGACCACTGCATAAAAGGGGAACTCCGCTGGCAAGTTTTTTTGCTCATTGTCACACTAGTGCAAATCACATTAGGTGTGACAGTTGTGCAAATTAAAAAAAAATACCTTTTTTGGCTGTTAAATAAAATCAGCCGTCACTGTTAGTTCACGTCACAGTTGCCATTTTTCCTGCCTGCAGGGCAAATTGTGTCACCCTAGTGCAAATCACATTAGGTGCGACAGTTGTGCAAATTAAAAAAAAAAACTTTTTTGGCTGTTAAATAAAATCAGCCGTCACTGTTATTTCACGTCACAGTTGCCATTTTTCCTGCCTGCAGGGCAAATTGTGTCACCCTAGTGCAAATCACATTAGGTGCGACAGTTGTGCAAATAAAAAAAAACAAACTTTTTTGTCTGTTAAATAAAATCAGCCGTCACTGTTAGTTCATGTCCCAGTTGCCATTTTTCCTGCCTGCAGGGCAAATTGTGTCACCCTAGTGCAAATCACATTAGGTCCGACAGTTGTGCAAATAAAAAAAAAATACCTTTTTTGGCTGTTAAATAAAATCAGCCGTCACTGTTAGTTCACGTCACAGTTGCCATTTTTCCTGATTGCAGGGCAAATTGTGTCACCCTAGTGCAAGTCACATTAGGTGTGACAGTTACGCAAATTAAAAAAAAAAAAACTTTTTTGGCTATTAAAGGAGTAGTCCAGTGGTGACCCAGTGGTGAACAACTTATCCCCTATCCTAAGTATAGGGGATAAGTTTGAGATCACGGGGGGTCCCACTGCTGGTACGGAGCCCCGACAGCCTGCGGGAATGGGGCATGTCGACCTCCGCACGAGGCGGCGGCCGACACGCCCCCTCAATACAACTCTATGGCAGAACCGAAGCGCTGCCTTCGGCAATCTCCGGCTCTGCCATAGAGATGTATTGAGGGGGCGTGTCGGCCGCCGCTTCGTGCGGGGGTCGACACCCGCTATCTGGCCGGAGAGCCTGGCCCCCGTACAGAGAGATCGCAGGGGCCCCCAGCGGTCGGACCCCCCACGATCTCAAACTTATCCCCTATCCTTAGGATAGAGGATAAGTTTTTCACCACTGGACTACCCTTTTAAATAAAATCAGCCATCACTGTTAGTTCATGTCACAGTTGCCATTTTTCTTGCCTGCAGGGCAAATTGTGCCACCCTAGTGCAAATCACATTAGGTGTGACACTTGTGTAAATTTAACCAAAAAAATGACAGGCAGAGGAAGGCCACCCCGCAGGGGCCGTCGTGGTGCTGGGATTCCCTTTGGCCCTAGAATGGCCAGTGTTCAGAGGCCACGTACCCTGAACCCCCAAAGTTCTGAGGACTTAGTTGACTGGCTATCACAAGACACCCAATCTACTACTAAAGCTTCCGCTCGGAACCTTGACGCACCGTCCTTCTCCTCCTCTAGCTTAGCTTCGGGCACCTCTCATGCTACCACTTGCCCGCCGGCCGCCGCCACCAACACTAGCACCACAGCAGCTTTACTTAATCCGTCAGAGGAGTTATTTACACATCGGTTTGAAGACATGAGTGATGCACAACCATTATTGCCAGAGGATTTATTTAACAGGGATATGTCTCAGTCAGGCAGCATTACACACATGGACGTACGGTGTGATGATGATGTTGTACCCGCTGCTGCTTCCTTTCTTGAGGTGTCAGATAGCGGTGAAGGTGTTGATGATGACGATGTGTCCGTGGATGCCACGTGGGTGCCCGCTAGAAGAGAAAAAGAGGGGGAAAGTTCAGATGGGGAGACAGAGAGGAGGAGGAGACGAGTTGGAAGGGGGAGGTCGTCGCAAGGAGCTAGTGGCACAGCCAATCAACAAATGCTGTTGCCACCACCAGAATGCCATCAACGCAGAGCTCAGCAGTGTGGCATTTTTTATGTGTGTCTGCCTCTGACAATAGTGAGGCCATTTGCAACCTGTGCCAGAAGAAACTGAGTCGTGGGAAGTCCAACACCCACCTAGGCACAACTACTTTGCAAAGGCACATGATGTCACATCACAAACGCCTATGGGATCAACACGTCAGTACAAGCAGCACACAAAGTCAAAGCCGCCGAGGTTGGGCAAGTTGACACGTGCCGTGCATGGCACATGTATGTAATCTGATTGTACAATGCTTTGTGCTCAAGTACCCAGACTTACAGGATGTCCCGAAGCAGTCCAGGAAGGTGTGTGGCCATTTCAGGCGTTTCAACACGGCCATGGCGCACTTGTCAGATATCCAGCGGCGAAACAACATGCCAGTGAGGTGGAATTCAACACTCCTAATGTTCGACCGCCTGCTCCAACAAGAAAAAGCCGTCAACGAATATTTGTATGCGAATATTTGTATGACTGGGGTGCTAGGACATCATCTGCGGAGCTGGGAATTTTTTTGTCACGTTGCTGCAGGCTCATGCGCAATGCCTGTAGGCTCATGCGTCCTTTTGAGGAGGTGACAAACCTGGTCAGTCGCACCGAAGGCACCATCAGCGAAATCATACCGTTTGTTTTCTTCCTTGAGCGTGCCCTGCGAAGAGTGCTGGATCAGGCAGTAGATGAGCGTGAAGAGGAAGAGTTGTGGACAATATCACCACCAGAAACAGCCTTATCAGCATCGCTTGCTGGACCTGCGGCAACGTTGGAAGAGGATTGTGAGGAAGAGGAGTCAGAGGAGGAATGTGGCTTTGAAGAGGAGGAGGAAGACCAACGACAGCAGGCATCCCAGGGTGCTCCTTGTCACCTATCTTGTTCCCGTGGTGTTGTACGTGGCTGGGGGGAAGATTATACCTTCCCTGACATCACTGAGGACGAGGAACGGGACATGAATAGCTCGGCATCCGTCCTTGTGCAAATGGGGTCTTTCATGCTGTTGTGCCTGTTGAAGGACCCTTGTATAAAAAGGATGAAGGAGAACGACCTGTACTGGGTGTCCACGCTACTAGACCCCCGGTATAAACATAAAGTGCCTGAAATGTTACCGCATTACAGCAAGGCGGAAAGGATTCAGCAGGTCCAAAATAAATTAAGAAGTATGCTGTACACAGCGTATAAGGGTCATCTTCCAGCATAACAGGGATCTAACAGGGCAAGAGGTGAAAGTAATCCTCCTCCCACGAACACGCCGGCAAGGACAGGAAGCTGTACAGACATGCTGTTGATGGAGGACATGCAGAGCTTTTTAAGTCCTACGCATCGCCACAGCCCTTCGGGGTCCACCATCAGAGAACGACTTGACCGACAGGTAGCAGACTACCTGGCCTTAACCGCAGATATCGACACTCTGAGGAGCGATGAACCCCTTGACTACTGGGTGTGCCGGCTTGACCTGTGGCCTGAGCTATCCCAATTTGCGCTCGAACTTCTGGCCTGTCCCGCTTCAAGTGTCCTGTCAGAAAGGACCTTCAGTGCAGCAGGATTGTCACTGAGAAGAGGAGTCGCCTTGGTCAAAAAAGACTGGATTATCTCACCTTTATTAAGATGAATGAGGGATGGATCCCGAAGGGACTGACACTGGTCGATACATTTGACTGAACAAGGCCTGATCAGATGAGCTGCCCTGGCCTAAAAATGGTCCAAGGCAGTATTTGAACTCTGAATGACGGATGACTTGTGTGACTTATCCGCCACCAACTAGGGTTCAAGCCGCAATGTTTTAGGGCACTTTCTGCCTGGTGAAACACACAGAAATTTTTCAGGCCGCTGCTACAGCAGCCAATACCAAATTTTCCAGCCAGGTGTACATGCCTAATTTTTCTGGCCTCTGCTGCTGCACTTGTTATGGTGCTGCAATTTTTATGGCCGCTGCTACTGCTGCGACAATACCAAATTTTCCTGCCAGGTGTACATGCCTAATTTTTCTTGCCTCTGCTGCTGCACTTGTTATGGTGCTGCAATTTTTCTGGCTGCTGCTACAGCTGCGGCTGCGACAATACCCAATTTTTCATCCATGTGTACATGCCTAATTTTTCTGGCCTCTGCTGCTGCACTTGTTATGGTGCTGCAATTTTTATGGCTGCTGCTACAGCTGCAACAATACCAAATTTTCCAGCCAGGTGTACATGCCTAATTTTTCTGGCCTCTGCTACTGCACTTTTTCTGGTGCTGCAATTTTTCTGGCTGCTGCTACAGATGCAGCTGCGACAATACCCAATTTTTCATCCATGTGTACATGCCTAATTTTTTTGGCCTCTGCTGCGGCAATTGTTATGGTGCTGCAATTTTTATGGCCGCTGCTACAGAAGCGGCTGCAACAATACCAAATTTTTCAGGCATGTGTACATGCCTAATTTTTCAGGTACTCTCTGCTGACATCTCTGTCCATTTTTGCAACCGTGGATGTATGCTAAGGGTAGCATGGTGGCTCAGAGGTTAGCACTGCTGCCTTGCAGTGCTGGGGCCTTGTGTTCAAATCCCACTATGTGCTTTTTTTTTTAGCACTATGTACTTTTTTAGCCCAGCTTAGCGACGTTTAAATATAGAAAAAAGACCCCAGACATCCCCTTTATAGTTTACAGAAAAATAATTCGGACTGAGGTGATGGACACACAATCGCACAACTCCCTACAACTTAATTTATATTTGTAATATGTAATCCCCATTAGAGCTTATTTATTTGTGTTCTGTATGGCAGTAAAAAGGATTTATTTTGTTATTAATAACATGGACACCATCTATTATAAAGACTTGTCAAGGTGACCATCTGTGCAAACAACTTTCCAGCCCTCAATTAATTTCTGCTAGGCAGAATGCAGATGAGATATGGAGCAGGAGAAATTGGTAAATATAAGTACAAGAACGCAATGACTTGTAACTAAAAGATTAATAACAAGATCAGCCACATATGTCCAAAGATCTACATACACATATTAACTCTCTGCTCAGTGATTAATCTAGAAAGCTGTGCCCCTTCAATAGGCTAGAAAATTGTATATCTGACTCACAGGGTCTACAAAAACTTGCCTAGCATGAGAATGAATCCAAGTGATTTAGTCATTTACCTTGACATAGAGGCATGAAAATCTCCTTTCTATACTGAAGTTTCGGTTTTGTAGTTAACTCTGTTTCCCTTAGTTCCTTTAGCATCCCAACATGTGACGAAATTCTACTAACTGCAAGCTGATAGGACTAGTGGCATTTTAATGGACGAAGCATAAGCTTATAGAAAGAGTCCCAAGCTTCACCCCTTTTGTGTTATTAACAACATACCTAACTACAAATATGGGAGGGAGCCTTGTGCTGCTAAAGGAATTAAGGGAAACAAGGTTTAATACAAAATTGACACTTCCCATACATTAACATTCAGCAGCACAACATGTGGGTATGTAGAAAGAATTCCTCCAGGAGGGACACTTACTGGCAATTTCATACTTAGGGGCAGTCTCAAGGTCCTTATACTAGATAGCCCCTTTTAGGTGTGAAGTGTAATAGGCATCAAACAGGTTATACTCTCACCCCCAGACTATAAAGAGAAGAAATGTATCAAATGTTTTCAAATCAATTGGTGCCAGGAAGTTAAAGGGGTATTTCAGGCAAAAACTTTTATATATATATATATATATATATATATATATATATATATATATATATATATATATATATACATATATCAACTGGCTCCGGAAAGTTAAACAGATTTGTAAATTACTTCTATTAAAAAATCTTAATCCTTCCAATAGTTATTAGCTTCTGAAGTTTTCTGTCTAACTGCTCATTGATGATGTCACGTCCCGGGAGCTGTGCATGACGGGAAAATATCCCCATAGGAACTGCACAGCTCCCGGGACGTGAGTCATCAGAGAGCAGTTAGACAGAAAACAACAACTCAACTTCAGAAGCTAATAACTATTGGAAGGATTAAGATTTTTTAATCAAAGTAATTTACAAATCTGTTTAACTTTCCAGAGCCAGTTGATATATAAAAAAAAGATTTGGCCTGGAATACCCCTTTAACCCCTTAAGGACACATGACGTTCTATTATACGTCTCCATTTCCGAGTCCTTAAGGACACATGACGTATGAGAACGTCATGTGTTTTACCGGCCCCCCGCAACCATCTGGAGCGGAGCCGGTGCCCGATGCCTGCTGAAATCGTTCAGCAGGCATCGGGGCATATCGCCCAGGGGGGTCATGATGACCCCCCCATGTCGGCGATGGCCGCAGATTGCTGGACAATTCAGTCCAGCGATCTGCGGCGGATTCCGGGTCAATCGGGTCTCCAGTGACCCGGTGACCCGGAACTATTGGCTGATCGGGGCCGTCAGAGACGGCCCCGAACAACCAGAGCCTGCAGGGGTGAGGTGGCACTGGTGCCACCTCACGATCGCCCTGATTCGTCGGCCGGATTACCGGCCGACCAATCAGGGCGCCTGCTGCGGGTGTCATTCTGCAACCCGCTCCGCCCCTCTTCCGGAGGACGTGAGCGGGTGCGGGACATGCACCCCGGGTGCTGGGGACCCCGATCCCCGGCGTTAATGTTGGGATCGGGGCCCCAGGAGCAGCGGCGGCGGCGACGAGGGACTGACCTGTGCGGCAAGGATCGTTGGAGGTGAGTGACAGCCTCCTGCTGTTGCTTAGCAACAGCTCCCAGCATGCAAAAAGGGCATGCTGGGAGCTGTAGTTATACAACAGCAGGAAGCAGACCACCACAACTCCCAGCATTCCCTTATGGGCATGCTGGGACTTGTAGTTTTGCAACAGCTGGAGGCACATTCTTTCTATGGAAAAGTGTACCTTCAGCTGTTGTATAACTACAACTCCCAGCTTGCACAATCAGCTAAAGTGCATGCTGGGAGTTGTAGTGGTGCATCTGGTGGTTGCATAACTACAACTCCCAGCATGCCCGTTGGCTGTCGGTGACTGCTGAGAGTTGTAGTTTTGCAACAGCTGAAGGCACACTGAGTTAAGTAGCAAACCAGTGTGTCTCCAGCTGTTGCATAACTACAATCCCCAGCATCCCCAGCCAAAGTAGTATGCCTCCAGCTGTTGCACAACTACAAGACCCAGCATGCCCTTCCGCTGTCCGTACATGCTGGGGGTTGTAGCTTTTGCAACAGCTGAAGGCACACTGGTTGCAAAACACTGAGTTTGTTACCAAACTCGGTGTTTCACAACCAGTGTGCCTCCAGCTGTTGCAAAACTACAACTCTCAGCATGCACTGATAGACCGTACATGCTGGGAGTTGTAGTTTTGCAACAGCTTGTTTTTGCAACAGCATGTTCCTCCCCCCCCCCCCCCTCAATGTGAATGTACAGGGTACACTCACATGGGCGGAGGATTACAGTAAGTATCCGGCTGCAAGTTTGAGGTGCGGCAAAATTTCTGCCGCAGCTCAAACTGCCAGCAAGAAACTACTGTGAACCCCCGCCCGTGCGACTGTACCCTAAAAACACTACACTACACTAACACAAAATAAAATAAAAAGTAAAAAAACACTACATATACACATACCCCTATACAACCCCCCTCCCCTCCCCAATAAAAATGAAAAACGTCTGGTACGCCACTGTTTCCAAAACGGAGCCTCCAGCTGTTGCAAAACAACTACTCCCAGTATTGCCAGATAGCCGTTGACTGTCTAGGCATGCTGGGAGTTTTACAACAGCTGGAGGCACCCTGTTTGGGAATCACTGGCGTAGAATACCCCTATGTCCACCCCTATGCAAGTCCCTAATTTAGGCCCCAAATGCGCATGGCGCTCTCACTTTGGAGCCCTGTCGTATTTCAAGGCAACAGTTAAGGGTCACATATGGGGTATCGCCGTACTCGGGAGAAATTGCCTAACAAATTTTGGGGGGTATTTTTTTGCTATTACCCTTTTTAAAAATGTCAAATTTTTGGGAAAACAAGCATTTTAGGTAAAAAAATATATATATTTTTTTACATATGCAAAAGTCGTGAAACACCTGTAGGGTATTAAGGTTCAAATTACCCCTTGTTACGTTCCCCGAGGGGTCTAGTTTCCAAAATGGTATGCCATGTGTTTTTTTTTTGCTGTCCTGGCACCATAGGGGCTTCCTAAATGCGGCATGCCCCCAGAGCAAAATTCGCTTTCAAAAAGCCAAATGTGACTCCTTCCCTTCTGAGACCTGTAGTGTGCGCCAGCAGAGCACTTTTCACCCCCATATGGGGTGTTTTCTGAATCGGGAGAAATTGGGCTTCAAATTTTGGGGGGTATTTTCTGCTACTACCATTTTTAAAATTGTAAAAATTTTGGGAAACCAAGCATTTTAGGTAAAAAATATATATATTTTTTTTACATATGCAAAAGTCGTGAAACACCTGTAGGGTATTAAGGTTCACATTACCCCTTGTTACGTTCCCCGAGGGGTCTAGTTTCCAAAATAGTATGCCATGTGTTTTTTTTTTTGCTGTTCTGGCACCATAGGGGCTTCCTAAATGCGGCATGCCCCCAGAGCAAAATTTGCTTTCAAAAAGCCAAATGTGACTCCTTCTCTTCTGAGACCTGTAGTGCGCCAGCAGAGCACTTTTCACCCCCATATGGGGTGTTTTCTGAATCGGGAGAAATTGGGCTTCAAATTTTGGGGGGTGTTTTCCACTATTACCCTTTTTAAAAATGTAAACATTTTGGGAAACCAAGCATTTTAGGTAAAAAAAAATTGTTTTTTTTACATATGCAAAAGTCGTGAAACACCTGTAGGGCATTAAGGTTCACGTTTCCCGTTGTTACCATTCCCCGAGGGGTCTAGTTTCCAAAATGGTATGCCATGTGTTTTTTTTTGCTGTTCTGGCACCATAGGGGCTTCCTAAATGCGGCATACCCCCAGTGCAAAATTTGCTTTCAAAAAGCCAAATGTGACTCCTTCTCTTCTGAGACCTGTAGTGCGCCAGCAGAGCACTTTTCACCCCCATGCGAGGTGTTTTCTGTATCGGGAGAAATTGGGCTTCAAATTTTGGGGGGTATTTTCTGCTATTACCCTTTTTAAAAATGTAACATTTTTGGGAAACCAAGCATTTTAGGTAAAAAATATATATATTTTTTTTACATATGCAAAAGTCGTGAATCACCTGTAGGGTATTAAGGTTCACTTTACCCCTTGTTACGTTCCCTGAGGGGTCTAGTTTCCAAAATGGTATGCCATGTGTTTTGTTTTTTGCTGTCCTGGCACCATAGGGGCTTCCTAAATGCGGCATGCCCCCAAAAAACCATTTGTCGCTCCTTCCCTTCTGAGCCCTCTACTGCGCCCGCTGAACAATTAACATAGACATATGAGGTATGTGCTTACTCGAGAGAAATTGGGTTTCAAATACAAGTAAAAATTTTCTCCTTTTTACCCCCTGCAAAAATTCAAAAATTGGGTCTACAAGAACATGCGAGTGTAAAAAATGAAGATTTTGAATTTTCTCCTTCACTTTGCTGCTATTCCTGTGAAACACCTAAAGAGTTAATAGACTTACTGAATGTCATTTTGAATACTTTGGGGGGTGTAGTTTTTATAATGGGGTCTTTTATGGGGTATTTCTAATATGAAGACCCTTCAAATCCACTTCAAAACTGAACTGGTCACTGAAAAATAGTGAGTTTGAAAATTTTGTGAAAAATTTCAAAGTTGCTGCTGAACTTTGAAGCCCTCTGGTGTCTTCCAAAAGTAAAAACTCATAAATTTTATGATGCAAACATAAAGTAGACATATTGTATATGTGAACCCAAAAAATATATATTTTGAATATCCATTTTCCTTACAAGCAGCGAGCTTCAAAGTTAGAAAAATGCAAAATTTTCATTTTTTTCATCAAATTTTGGGATTTTTCACCAAGAAAGGATGCAAGTTACCATAAAATTTTACCACTAAGTTAAAGTAGAATATGTCACAAAAAAACAATCTCGGAATCAGAATGATCACTAAAAGCATTCCAGAGTTATTAATGTTTAAAGTGACAGTGGTCAGAATTGCAAAAAACGCTCTGGTCCTTAAGGTGTAAAATGGCCTGGTCCTTAAGGGGTTAAAGCAATTTGTAAACTATTTTTATTTAAACATAGTTTAACATAGTTTTATTTAAATCTTCCAGTACGATTGAGCTGCTGTATTCTCCAGAAGAAGTTGTGTATTTCATTCCAGTCAGACCAATGCTCTCTGCTGCCACCTCTGTCACAAAACTATCCAGAGCAGGGGGGCGTGGTTTGGCCGCTGCTGAGTATGGCCGCATGTTAGAGCTGCTCCGCTAACAGCACACTCTACGCGGATTACTAGACCTGCTAGCGACTCTTAGGCCGACTGAAAAGTCGCCCTAGCACCCATGGCGACCTTGAGCAGGAAGCGGAATGGAAAAGTGGGAGACCGCGGAGCTTTGCAGGACTTTTTTGCTCCGGGACGACAGGGAGGCCGTTTACACCAAGATGGCGCCGGGACACGCGAACGGCAGAGCGAGGGACGCTTCTCCCAACGATCGCAGATTCCCCTACCTCAGAGAACAGGAAGGCCGGTCAGAGATGATGATGCCGCAGCACGTCCTGCCACACGGGCCTCGGCGGTGTGCGAACTTCCCAGACACTGGATCGTACAGCAGCCCGCACTGACTCTACACCATGAGGACCCGCAGATTGGCGATGATACCCTCCCCCTCTCCCCTGGTGGATCGAGAGACCTGCAATACATTGCCAGCAGCTCCCCTGCGATGACTTCATCTTCCCCGCGGGTAAGCCCTGTTAAGCAAAAACCGAGGTTGGAGTCGGAGGGTCTGGGGGATTGGGGTGATGGGTCCCTTATTTCTCCGAACCCACCCCGGAGTGAGCCGGACTTATTTGCTTCGTATCAAGCCTCTGATAAGCCGGTCTCAGAGACAGCTCTTAAAGATATGCTCCTGCTATTGCGGTCCTTGTAGATGCCCATAATGCTTTAGACGACAAGGTGACTGCCATCCACAATAAATCTATTGATGCGGAAGACCGCAACCGACGCAACAACGTTAAATTCCGCGGCATACCCGAGACTATCCCCAACTCTCAACTGGCCACGTATGTGAAAGAATTGACTAAACATCTCTTACCTGATCTTTAAGTGTTCGAATATAGCATCGACAGAGCCCACCGAGTAGCTAGGCCCAAATCTGTTCCTGAGGACGCTCCGAGGGATGTATTGGCTCGCTATACTTTCTTTAAAACGAAAGACCTATTGCTGCAGTTCTCCAGGAAACATAGGTCTCTCCCAGATCCATATGCGGGACTCCAACTGTTTGTAGACCTTTCTGCTGCCACCTTGCAGGCGAGAAGGGACTTTCACCCACTGACCAAGGAACTCAGACGTCTGGGAATATCCTACAGATGGGGATTCCCCACCAAAATCCTTGTGACCCGCCATAATAAGATGCATGCCTTTACCTCAGTAGATGATGGCTTTGCCGCTTTAGATGCTTGGGGATCTCGGAGCCCGGAACCCGGCGGCTCTCCCCCTCAAGATTCAGCTTCACCTTCCCTGGAAAATAAGCCCTGATGATTCTGAACTGCCTGCCATCTACCCACTGTAGCATACACTCTGTGTGCTGTTGAGTGTGAAATTGTTCTTATTTCCTAGTTCTCCTATACACGTACCCACGAAATGGTAAAGTGCGATATAGGTTCCACTGTATACCGGTATTGTTGTATTTACTGTTTTCTTGTTTTAGGTGACGTTCGCATGCAGTGCTTTGTGATCGCATATCTACTCTGACCCAGCGTCTTATAGACGACCTGTGTTACTTATTCTTTTCACTGTTGTGGACTACACTGAGTATTTGATTGATATCGCGTGCATCTCTGATTGCCAAGCGGTACTACCTCCTGTTTGCCATATTTAACACCTGTGCGGTATAGTACCCCTATCCCTACCCTTCTCCCCTCTGTCCATTTTTCCTCTCTTCCCTCACCTTTGCTCCTTCCTGGCCCCCCTTCCCTCTACCCTTCTTCCCTACCTTCCTTCCTTCTTCCCCCTGTTCTCTCAACTGAGTTATTAGGTGCCTTTCTATTAGATATGGGATTTACACTTATGTCCTATAATGTGAATGGACTCAATAGTCCATATAAGAGGAACTTTCTGTGGCGTGAGGTAGAACGCAACCCAGTAGACATTGTCTGTGTGCAAGAGACACATGTTTCCTCCAAAAATCCCCCCCCTTGCAACACAGAAGATTCCCACTTATCGTGCATTCAGTTTATGATAAGAAGAAGAGAGGAGTGATGATTGCTATTAGAGACACACTAGCGGTACGCATAACTACCCAAGTGGTGGACCCCCAGAGTCGCTTTATCATCCTAGTGTGCTCTATTGATGATGTGGACTATACCCTTGTAAACCTGTATGCTCCCAATAGACGCCAAAATCGCTTTCTGAGGTCTGTTATGCTAAAAGTTAATTCTGTACGCAAAGGAGCCCTGATTATATGTGGCGACTATAATTCAGTAGTTTCTGCTTCTCTAGACCAATCAGCTCCTTTGACTTGTCGCCCTTTCTATCTTCATAACTTCCTGGTAGCCAATGATCTTTTTGACATCTGGCGTTTACAGCATGCCACAGAACGCGATTTTTCCTACTACTCACCTAAGAGCTGCACCTTCTCCAGAATTGATAACATATTTGTTGATAGGGGGTTAATTGAACGTATTGCTAACTCAGTCATTGGGAACCGGACGTGGTCGGACCATGCTCCTGTTAGCATTGAAATCTCTGGTAATACTGTTCAGTATAGTGATTTTGTCTGGCGGGCCAACTCACACCTCATAGCGCACTCCGAACATTCAGCTACAATTGAAGGGGCTCTTCTGGAATACTTTTCCCTTAATAGTACCCCGGATGTCTCCGAGCTGTCTGTTTGGCTTGCGCATAAGGCGGTGATTAGAGGCTCATTTATTCAGTTGGGGTCCTTCCTTAAAAAGCAAAGATTGACTTCGGTCAATAAATCACTTAACAAGATTTCGGTGTTAGAATCACTTTTACAATTACACTACTCCGCGGATAATGCCTCCCTGTTAACTCAGGAACGTCTTCGCCTCCGAAGATTATTACTGTCAGACTTTGAGCGTGCCCTACATAGATCTCAAATGAAGTATTATACGCAGGATAATAAGACGGGATCTTTATTAGCCAGAAAGCTTAAACCAGCCCGCTTCAAACAACGCATACCTTCCATTAAACACCCTACTAAACACACTGTCCACCAGGCTCCCAGAGAGATTGCTACGGCTTTCAGGGACTACTATGAAAGCCTTTACAATATCCCAGCAGACCCCTCCAGTATCCAGCCTGATCAGGTTAAAATAGATTCCTTTCTCTCTACTCTCAATCTCCCTAAACTTTCCCCCTCTTCCTTAGCCTTGCTTAATACACATATCTCTCCTCAGGAGATCTCCGATGCTGTCAAATCCCTCCCTTCCAAAAAGACCCCGGGACCAGACGGACTACCGAACGAATACTATAAACGTTATCTCCCAATTTTACTACCACATCTTCTTCCCGTCTTTAACAATGCTATGACGACCGGTTCTCTGCCACCTGACATGCTTGACGCTTTAATTACGACAATCCCCAAATCCGGCAAACCCATGGACTTAACTAGCAACTTTAGACCAATATCGCTACTGAATAGTGACGCCAAACTTTATGCTTAGATATTGGCAAATCGCCTCCGCCCTCTAATGCCTAGCTTACTGAGTAGAGATCAGGTTGGTTTTACGGTAGGGAGACAAGCTCCCGATAACACTAGGCGGATCATTACGTTGTTGCAGCATTGTGAGAAATCTTTAACCCCTGCCGTATTCCTCACTTTAGATGCCGAAAAAGCTTTCGACAGAGTGAGCTGGTGCTTTGTTTTCTCTGCTCTACGAGCCTTCGGCTTTGAGGGAGAGATCCTCACGGCAATTCAAGCCTTATACTCAAACCCAGTGGCACGAGTCTTCACTAATGGAGCTCTTTCGCACCGATTCACTCTGTAGAATGGCACGTGGCAGGGATGCCCCCTCTCGCCCCTCATATTCCTGATAGCTATTGAACCTCTGGCACAATCTATCAGGCAGAACTGACTGATCAGGGGCATACCGATGGGAGGAGTTGAACACAAGCTTGCCCTTTTTGCGGACGATGTGATCTTGACGTTGACTGACCCAATGACCTCCATGCCGGCACTCTTTGACGTCATCCGTCTTTTTGGAGATCTTTCCTATTATAAATTGAACGTTAGCAAATCACAAATTTTACCAGTAAACATACCAGACGCTGACCTAGACCCTCTCAGACATTCCTTCCCCCTTGATTGGCAGCGTCGGTGCATCTCCTACTTGGGGATTCCACTTACCTCTCCTTCCTCCCAACTATTCTCTACTAATTTTCTACCGCTGCTTTCTTCTATTTCTCAATCTTGCAGAGAATACGGGAAACATATGGTCTCCTGGATGGGTCGAATCTCGGCATTTAAAATGCTCCTTCTGCCAAAATTATTGTACTTGTTTCGTACACTCCCGATCGCCATTCCGAGCTCGTTCTTCCAATCTTTGAATAGAGTCATGGACTCCTTTTTGTGGCAATCTATTCGCCCTAGGGTCCCCAGATCAGTTCTTAATTGCACAAAAGGAAATGGCGGACTGGGTAGGCCTCATATTGAGGACTACTACAGAGCGTGCATTCTGGATCAGGCGAGGTTTTGGTGGTCGGGAGATGTGAATAAAAAATGGGTAGCTTTAGAACAACATTTTAGCCCTCAGTGCTGCCTTAAATCTAGACTACTAGCCCCAGACCCAAAATGACTAGTTCCCAAAACTGGGATTTCTGCCATTGATATTACAGACAAGATTTGGAGACTGAAGGTGCGTCAGGCCCCTAATGGTCAACCCTGCTCACTATCTACTATACCCCTGGATGTCCTACATTTATGCATCCCAGACCTCAATCTGACTGGTTGGTCGGACTTGGGCGTTATGTCTGTCAGGGACCTATTGGATGAACATGGACTTCTCCACTTCCCCTCCCTCAGGCATAGGTTCCCCATCCCGCAAAAGGACTTCTATAAGAGTCTACAAATTAGGAGCTATCTAGCGACTGGCCAACTGCAAAAGGTCACCCTACCTCCGAGATTACTGGGATATCTGGGAGTGTCTGGCTCATGTGCCGGAGGAATCACCTTTTTTTATGGTTTTCTGGGGCAGAGATCGGAGTTACTCCACCATACATACATGAGCAGGTGGGAGAGGGACTTGGGAATTGAGATCGCCCCAGAGCAGTGGCAGACCGCCTTTCGTGACATCAACTCCTACTTTAAATGTACTAATCACCAGGAGACCTTGTACAAAACAATCTACAGGTGGTATTTCACCCCCACCAGATTGCACAAGATTGACCCTTCCCTTCCATCTGTATGCTGGAGGGGGTGCGGAGAGGCGGGCTCCCTGCTACATATTCTTTGGGAATGTCCGAAGATACAACCATTGTGGAAGGGGGCTGCTTTAACTGTAGATCGGCTCCTGGGCCTACAGGTTCAATTGGAACCCTCTACAGCCTTGCTGCTACTAGATTTAGATAAGTACCCTTCTAATTCTAGACACATAGTAGCACATGTGCTGTTGTCCACCAAATTGCTCATTGCTAGGAAATGGAGATCCCCTGATCTTCCATGCTTATCGGAAATCTTGGCTTATGTTAATTTCTCTTGTGCATGTGAACGTGCCTATGCTTTAGCTAACTCTAATGATCATAGATTCCTTAGAAGATGGGACTTGTGGATACATAGCCCCCACTACTGTTAATTATAGGGGTTGATATCAGTACTTCTCGTTTTCCTTGTCCCCTTTTCCCTCTCACTCCTTTCCCCTTACCCGGCTTTCTTTCCGCTTCTCTCTTTGTACCGCACACGCACAATCCTTCTATACCGTTAAAGGCTGCAGCCTTAGGGCCTAGATACCAGCTAGTTCTTCTCCTGATGATATTCATGTTTTCGGTTTGTACCCGATGCAACCAATAGTGTTTTGTTCTGATAGTTTGTTGTACGGAGTATTCTGTCGCCCTATAGACACGCCTGATATAGCGAATGTCGATTCGTTCCTATGTTGCTGTGTATTTTGTACTATTCCAAATTGTCAGGAATAGAAATGTTTTCCTTGTGTTATATATTGAAAATATAATAAAACTATAAAATTTAAAAAAAAAAAACTATCCAGAGCTGGAGCAAATTCCCATAGCAAACTTCTCCTGCTCCAGACTGACTGATTCAGGTGATGTATATCAATAAAGTATGGTGGGGTGGGGAGAAGCCACCAGGGACCGCCCTGATAAACATAAAAGTGATAACACTTTGTTTTTAAGCATTTCATGGAGCACACTAAAATTAATGGACCTTCCCTATGATGCATGGATGTGCAGTATGTTCAAAAGATGGAGAAAAAACATTCTTTGTATATGGGCTAATTGATGGAGTTCCCAGTTCAGGGACTCCTCTTTTTTATCCTCGAATGATGATTCTAGAGGGTCTTTGTGTTTGAGTAAACAAGACCACATCTATAAACTGACATAAACACTCATCAATCGTAACATTTAAGCAATCAAAAAAAAATTACATTTAAGCACTGAGGACAATAGAGATATCCAATGGGCCCCATAGCACCCAAAGGATAGAGGTGTGAAGATCCTCAGGCCGCACCTTTCATTTATAGTCCACCCTGGTAGTAAGCCCCAGAATTGGAATTGTGAAGCAGCGCAACTCAGTGTTAGTCAGCTCCCATAAAGTCCAGTCTATTCAAGTCAAGTCTAGTAAAGTCCTAGTCAAGTCAGAGAAAGCCCTTTAATGTAACTGTGTATCTGTTGATAAGCCTTTAAACTGTACTGTTTGCACTACTATCCTGCAATTGTAAAGTTACAACTGGATAACTTAACCTGGCATTTGAGGAAATATTTTCCCGGCGCTTACCGCCCGGCAACCGCTTTTCCTTGGAGAATGGTAGGTTAAAGGAGAACTCCAGACCATAAAAATTGTCCCCCATAGTGCCGGCATAAAAAAAATTAAGTTGTACATACCTTCCTCCGCTCCCCCAGAGCCTCTGGTATTCGTCTCCGGTCTCCCCCGCAATCCACTTCCTAGTTGCCGGTGGTCGGATGAATCAGCTAATCACCAGCCGCAGCGCAGTCCGACTCGACCGGCGATAGGCTGAGCGGCAGTGTGAAAACGCTTTAGGACACAAAATTCTTCACTACACCGGCACCTGCGGCCGGGGCCGAAAACGTCACACTGCCGCTCTGCCTATCGCCGGCTGAGTCGGACTGCGCTGCGGCTGGTGATTGGCTGATTCATCCGACCACCGGCAACCAGGAAGTGGATTGCGGCGGAGACCGGAGACGGTTACTGGAGGCCCCGGGGGAGCGGAGGAAGGTATGTACATCTTTATTTTTTTACTGCCGGCACTATGGGGGACAATTTTTATGGTCTGGAGTTCTCCTTTAACATTTCTTGCGTCATGAACATTCAATAATAGTCACATCGGAGGACATGTATCATTTCCAGTGTATAATAGAAGTTTTTTACCCCTCTGCCTGTTGTCTAAATTTGGCGCAGCTGCGTTAAATTTATCATTCTTGTGCAGCTACTTTCTTGAATTGCGTTTAAATTTAGAATTCTCCTCAGAGCATAAATTTACACCGCAGCTCTATTTAGTAGGCGCTTTGTCTGCAGTGTATCTGCACCTAAACAGTAAGTGTGTCCTCATTATTAGTTTTAGAAATTTTTTTCTTCATTATGTAGAGTTTTAATATCACAATAATACCACTTTTTGCACCCAATTATAACACATCAATTATACCAATGTCCTTATTCTTCATTTAACATCTGTGACACCCCTGTGCAAATCACCTCAAATGCACATGGTGCACTCTACCTTATGGGCCTTGTTGTGCGCCCACAGAGCACTTTGCGCCCACATATGTGGTATCTCCGTACTCTGGCTAAATTGTGTCCCAAAAAATGGGGATCTTTTTTCCCATTTACCTCTTGTGAAAATGTAAAGTATGCGGCAACACCAGCATGTCAGTGTAAATAATTTTATTTTTATACACTAACATACTGGTGTAGACTCCAACTGTTCCTTTGCATAATGGGTAAAAGGAGAAAAAGCCCCCCAAAATCTGTAAGGCAATTTCTCCCGAGTACGGCGATACCCCATATGTGACCCTAAAATGTTGCCTTGAAATACGACAGGTCTCCAAAGTGAGAGACCGCCATGCGCATTTGAGGCCTAAATTAGGGTTTTGCATAGGGGTGGACATAGGGGTATTCTATGCCAGTGTTTCACAAACAGGGTGCCTCCAGCTGTTGCAAAACTCCCAACATGCCTGGACAGTCAATGGCTGTCCGGCAATACTGGGAGTTGTTGTTTTGCAACAGCTGAAGGCTCCATTTTGGAAACAGTGCCGTACCAGACGTTGTTCATATTTATTGGGGAGGGAGGGGGGCTGTGTAGCGGTATGCGTATATATAGTGTTTTTTACTTATTTTTTTTTAAGTGTAGTGTAGTGTAGTGTTTTTAGGGTACAGTCACACGGGCGGGGGTTGACAGCGAGTTTGCTGCATCTCAATCTTGCAGCACTCCCTGTAAACCTCCACCCATGTGAATGTACCCTGTCCATTCACATTGGGGGGAGGGGGGGGGGAAACATCCAGCTGTTGCAAAACTACAACTCCGAGCATGCCCTTTGGCTGTCCGTGCATGCTGGGAGTTGTTTTGCAACAGCTGGAGGCACACTGGTTGCGAAACATGGAAACAGACTCAGTGTTTTGCAACCAGTGTGCCTTCAGCTGTTGCAAAAACTTCAAATCTCTGCATGCAGTGACAGCAGAAGGACATGCTGGAACTTGTAGTTATGCAACAGCTGGAGGCATACTGCTACAACTCCCAGCATGCCCTTTGGCAGTCCGTGCATGCTGAGGGTTGTAGTTATGCAACAGCTGAAGGCACACTGGTTGCAAAACACTTGAAAGTTTTTTACTTAACTTAGTGTTTCCAAACCAGTGTGCCTCCAGCTGTTGCACAACTTCAATTCCCAGCATGCATGGTCTGTCAGTGCATGCTGGGCGTTATAGTTTGGAGGCACAGCTGGAGGCACACGGGTTGTGAAAAAGAGTTAGGAAACGAACAATGTTTCCCAACTAGTGTGTCTCCAGCTGTTGCAAAACTATAATTCCCAGCATGGCCAGACATGCTGGAAGCTGTATTTCGGCAATATCTGAAGGGTCAGATGTTGACGAACTACAACTCCCAGCATGCTTGGGCAGTCTGGGCATGCTGGGAGTTGTAGTTTTGCAACAGCTGGAGGTCCACAGTTTGTAGACCACTGTATAATGGTCTCCAATCTGTGGTCTTCCAGATGTTACAGAACTACAACTCCCAGCATGCCTCGACAGAGTGGGCATGCTGAGATTTGTAATTTTGGAACATCTGGAAGAACACAGATTGGAGACCATTATACAGTGGTCTCCAAACTGTGGCCCTCCAGATGTTGCAAAACTACAACTCCCAGCATGCCCAGAAAGCCAAAGGCTGTCTGGGCATGCTGGGAGTTGCAGTTTTGAAACTCCCAGAGGCAGCAGTGAGATCGCTTTACGGCGATCTCCCTGCTGCCAATGAAGATGCCGCCCTGCTACAAACTCACCGCGGGGAAGCACCACCCCCGGGACCGCCTGGAGGATGCCGCTCGCACCGGGACTGCTCATGACACAGCATGGCCGGGTAAGTGACGCCGGGGGACGGGTAAGGGACACTTAGCAGAGAGGTGACGATCCCCGTGATCCGGACTCACACACCGCGCTGCTAAGTATTCTCATAGCGAAACGCTGCTATCAGCTAGTCAGATTTGACTAGCTGATAGCAGCGATCGCTGGGGGGGGGGGGGGATGAAACCCCCCCGTGGTCACATGGTAAGATGGCTGGCTATCAGTGATAGCCACCATCTTACCGGGCGCTGGGGAAAAGTATAACGGAAAGCAGTAAATTGTAAAAATAAAAGGAGAATGATCTACAGTGTTAAGTGGATTACAAAGCTATTTTTTTTTTTTTTATAATATATTTTTATTAACCATTTTGCAAAACAAAATAAAATTATAATCATACAAAAAGTGACAGTATAATAAATTGTTCTAAGAGTAGCAATAATAAAGAACCAAACAATCCCCTTCCTTCACCCCTCGACTCCCGTGGGAGCCCATATGTCATCTAGAGTCAGTGATCCATCAGCTCCTAGCTGTCCGGAAGCTGTAGCGCTCCCAAAGTGCCCTTTAGGAGCTCCAAAATATACCACTCTGTGTGTCTGAAGGGTCTAACTATGTCAGCTATCCCCTGGGAATCAAAGTGTGTTACAATAAAGGACTTCCATTTAGAGAAGAACTTCTTTGTTCCTGAGTTGCGATGGCGTTCTGCATCTAAACGGTCTACTCTAATATAAACCTTCAATTGGGTTATCAATAAGCTTAAGTCTGGAATCAGCTGTTCCAACCACCTCAAAAAGAGACACCGCAAAGCCACCAGTAGCACTACATGAATGATATGCGGTATATGTCTACCCTCCCCCCCCCCCCTCCCTCCGGTGGCCTAAATTGGTGAAAGAGCAGGGCCTGAGGTGTGAAAGGGAGAGTAACCCTCCACTTATCATGTATATAAGTACATACCATCCGCCAGTAGTCAGCCGTGTCCGGACAACTCCAAACTCCATGATATAGATTAGTCAAGGGTGTGGTACATTTGGGACAACTCGTGAGTCTATCAGGAAATGTGGGTGAGGGTAGGATATTAAATCCGTAAAGAGCTGCGTGAGATAATTTGTAATAAGTCTCCCTCCATCTCTCGTTGATGATGTGTTTGCGCACTAAACTCCAACCTGACAAAATTATATTGTGTATATTCGTGTCCCCCGTCCAGCGTTCCCATGTGGGGAACAGTTTCTGCGGGTCCAGTTTAAGAAGTCTATTCCAAAAAGAGGAGTAGAGCGAAGAAATAGACGCTCTCCTCGGCTCCAGGCCAATAACATGGTCAAGGGGGTGATCGACAGCTTCCCCTGATAGATCTCTCAACCTGGACAAGCAGAAGGAGTACAGTTGGTTGGCATAGAGTAAATGTGACTGGGGTAAACCAAAGGTCCTTAAGATATCCCCGGGTGAAAGCCATTGTGCGTTGTTCTTGTCAATAAGGTGACCCGCCGTCAGTACCCCCCTAGATTCCCAAAGTCGTAACCAGTGAGAGGTGACACAGTGGGGCAGTTCGGGATGGCCCCTAAAGGGCATGTGTTTAGAAAGGAGAAAGGGAAGGCGATATAGCTTGCGCACTTCCCTCCAAGCCACTATGGTGTCCCGTAACAAGATAGAAGACTTGACCATTGGAGGCAACTTAGCATACGATGTGTGAAGTAACGCACTCAGAGACCAAGGTGCCGCCAATGCTCGTTCTACCAATATATTAGAGTAATAGGTTGTGCCATGCAGCCAGTCCCTTACATGCCGGAATAAGCACGCCAAATTGTATCCCCTCACATTCGGGAAGTTGACTCCCCCCTCCGCCTTGCTCAGCATGAGTTTTTGTAGGGCAATTCGTGGGCGTTTCCCCTGCCATAGGAAGCGGGTGAAATCAGCATTAAGTTGACGAATATCAACATGTCGCAAAAGTATAGGCAGCGTTTGGAGAGGGTATAGGAGGCGAGGAAAGCTAATCATCTTGACAAGGTGACAACGTCCCAGAAAAGATAGTGGTAAATTTTCCCAGCGTTTTAGTTCCAATGAAATCTTCTTAAGAATGGGGGCGTAATTTAATTTATAGATGGTGTCTGACGTGCGCCCTATGCGGATCCCCAGATAGGTGATATGAGACATTGTTACTGTCACCCCCAAGTCTCCCGTGGAGAGTAAGTTTCTAGGAGTCCCAGTACCCAGAGGTAACAGCATGCTTTTGCTTGCATTAACCCTATAACCCGTGAATTGACCTACTTCCGTCAGAAATTCCAATATTTTAACTACATCTCTCACAGGATTATTGAGATAAAGTAGGACATCGTCCGCAAACATGGAAAGTCGTAATTCCCTGGAGCCTACCAAGATCCCCTCAAATACATCACCCGATAAAAGTGCTCGAGCCAGGGGCTCGATAGCTAAGTCAAACAATAAGGGGGATAATGGGCAGCCCTGTCTCGTGCCCCTCAACAGCGGGATAGGGGGTGATAAGAAGCCTGGGGTTGATACCTTGGCAGTTAGACCATCGTAAAGGCCGGATAAAAAGGAGCTAAATTTCCCACTGATCCCGAATTTAGATAAGACCAGTTCCAGCCAGTCCCAGCGAACATTGTCGAAAGCCTTCTCGGCATCAAGCGTCAGCAGTGAAGGCTGGGTGCCCGACTGCGACTGACCCCGGATCCCATCCATCACCGCCAGCACCTTACGTAAATTGGTTACCGCAGATCTGGATTTTACAAATCCAACCTGGTGATCCCCCACTAAATGAGGCAAAAACCGAGCCAATCTATCTGCTAATATCTTAGAGAGTATTTTCACATCCTGATTGATGAGGGAAATAGGACGGTAGGAGCCAGGGTCTAGGGGGTCTTTCCCCGACTTGGGTAATACCTTGATGTATGGCAATTTGGCAGTCGGGGAAACACTTCCCGTTCTATAAATTTCGTTGTAGTAAGCCGTCAGGGTGGGGGATAGTTTGTCCTTTAATGCCTTATAAAATTCTCCCGGGTAACCATCAGGTCCCGGGGCCTTGCCCCCAGATAGGGAGCCTATTGCCTGACGTACTTCCTCCTCCGATATCTCAGCGTCAAGTTCCTGACGCTGATCGTCCGACAGAGACGGCAAAGGCAGTGAATTAAGAAATCGTTCTCCCTCTCCACCGGAGTCTCGGGGTGCCGCATATAAATCAGTATAATAAGAACACAAGATATGGTTCAGCTCACGTGGGCCATGTTTAGTCTGACCCTTTGGGTCACGTAATGCCAGGACATGGGATGGGGCTAGCGTCGCTTTAGCTAACCTAGCTAACAGCCGTCCCGATTTGTTACCATATTTAAAAAATTCCGTTTCCATGTGGGACCTATATATCCGTTCCCTCCTATCGAGCCATAACTCATAGTTAGATCGAGCTTCCTGCCATTTCAATTTGTTAGGCGGAGTGGGGGAGCCAACAAAGCGAGAGTACGCATCAGATAACTTCACACTAGCTGCCTCGAAACCCTCCCTGGTCTTACGTTTTAAGGAGGAGCAATACATCATAATTTTTCCACGGACCACCGTCTTGGCTGTTTCCCAATATAAAACTGGAGTGTCCCTGTGAGCTGCATTGTCAGTCTCAAACTCCACCCACCACCCCCGTAGCAGGTCCAAGAATGAGTCATCAGTGTGTAAATAGGTCGGGAATCGCCAAAGGAAATCAGTGCCCTTGGGACTGGTCGGCATGATGTCTAAAGTCACAGGAGAGTGATCAGACAAGACCATCTCCTGGATGTGTACCTCCAGTATTCTAGAGCACAGGGATGGGCTCACCAGAAAGTAGTCAATCCGGGACCACGTGTTGTGTGCGTGGGAGAAATGAGTGTACTCACGAGCGTCAGGGTGAATGTGACGCCAGGCGTCTTGCATACTGGTTTGGTCGAGTAGAGGGGGGAGAACCTTGTCACTTTGACGGATGACCACTGGCGGGTTCGATGTCCCAGATCTATCCAACATTGGGTTCGCCACCGTGTTGAGGTCTCCACCCAGTAGAGTGAGCGGACCTGCAACGCGATTGATAGTATCTGTTAAAGAGGTGAAAAAAGAAGCATTATCATCATTAGGCGCGTATACATTAAAAACATCATATGTCTGACCCTCCTGTTCAAGTGTGATATGGGATATACGACCCTCAGCGTCATGTACGTGAGAAATCAGTCTGCAGGGAAAAGCCTTGTGTATTAGTGTTAACACCCCAGACTTGCCATCTACTGCAGGCGAGCCTACTACCTGTCTCACCCATAGTTTGCGCATCCTCTGACAATCATCCTCCATGAGATGCGTCTCTTGCAGTAATACAATATCGGGACGGAGACGTTTGAGATACCTCAGAATGGACATACGTTTCTGTGGCGACTTCAGGCCCTTAACATTCCATGAAATGACTCTACACATGTTTACAATAGCCCCCTGTCCTCATAGGCACAGGAGGACAGATGATAACAGATGATACTCGTTCTCTCACCAGGTACATCCCAGCATGTGGAGAAAAAGAGTGGGAGCGGCAGACACAGTAGCAGGTGGTGCGATGAGGATGAGAGTAGTTCAGGAAGTTGTACTGAGGACAGTAGTGGAACAGAGTGCGGTACAGCAGAGAGGAGAAACAATCGGACCAGATCAGCACATAGAATGCGAAGGAAGATAGGAAAGAAAAGGAAACAAATAACATCAGAATAATAAACAATAATAAGAACAATCCACCATATAGAGGCGTCCAGGATGACACTATGGACGCCATCAGGGTGGTATGAGACTTCTCTTTTTTCGGACACATAGAGAGGCCAGTACTCCCGCCCCCACCTCGCTGAACAATGGACAGTGACCACCCCATGATATCTTGTGAATAACTCAACTAGCAGTAACTTTTCACTGCAAAGACAGCACCTAGTGTTGGGTCCCTGGAGAACCCAGTGCATCAGCAAATTCGCCCCGGACTGCTCATATCAATGACAGGAATACAGGACCCATAACCCATGAACATTAATAACTGATATAACTGGATCCCCATCTGTCCCCTCTCCTACCTGTACCACCACCCCTGAGCAAATGTCATAACAAGAGAAAGACAATCAGTCCTCAGTCCGGGGAAGAAGATCGGCTGCTGCGGCTCCTGCTGCGTCAATTTGGCGACTTCCTCCTTTTCCCATGGTCATATGGCGACCGAGCTCTATCGTCCCGGCGGCGGTGGGACCTGGAAGATGTTTCACCCCTGCCCACCAGGGGTGTTGAGGAGCGTGGGGTGGGAGTCTGAGGTCGATCAGTCGACAGAGTTAACAGTTCCCGAAGCATAGTCGAAGCATCATCTGGGGTCTGAAAGGATCTGTAGGAGCCATCTGGCAAAAAGACTTTTAAAGTGGCTGGGTATTGCAGGGAGAAGCGCTTTTTCGCCTTGTACAGTGCCGTGCATATGGTGCTGAAAGCCTTGCGGCGCTTGGTAATTTCTGCTGAAAAATCTTCAAAAATCAAAATTTTTTTGTTGCGATAAGTCAATGGAGAGGTGCGTTTTCGGAAAGCCTTTAGGATTTCAATCTTGTCGTTGTAATCCAGCAACTTCAGGATCACCTGGCGTGGGTGAGAAGCAGCGTCATCTGGAGCTTTCGAGCGGCTGGGGTGTAATTGTCCCAGACGATGCGCCCTTTCAACTCGGCACTTGTGTTGTAATCCCAGAGCTTTAGGGAGGTCACCTTCGCAGAATGCTTGTAAATCAGAATGTAGGAGAGTTTCACTCACCCCCACCAGGCGGAGATTGTTACGCCTGGATCTATTTTCCAAGTCATCTAGTTTCTCACTGACGTTGCATAGGTCTTTTTCCACTTGCCGTACTCTGGCGACTAGCCCTCCATTCACTTCTTCCAAGGTAGTTATACGTTTTTCCGCCTCTCCCAACCTGACATCATGATCTCGCACTGCAGACTGCAATTGAGATAATGACGAGTGAATCGTGTCCTTCACAGTGTTGTGTATAGTGGGGGCGATCAGTTGCATTAGGGCAGCCGCCAGAGATTGAAGGTCAGCGGGACAGTTCAATATAGCATCTGCCGGCCCCCCCGTGACTGGGGGGTGATGTGGAGGCGGGGCAGAGGTGCCTTGATCTGGTGCGGTTTGGGAAAAAAGCAGTTGGCTGCCTGTCACCTCCATCCCTTCAGAGGGAAAGTTTACACCCGCAGTTATTGTCTGTTGCGAGGACACAGCCTGTGGGAGGTTAACTTGTGAGGCCTTCAGGCCACCCACCGGGTCCCGTGCCTGACCCTTGGTAATATAGCGGTCCATAGGCTCAACAATATTGCTGGAGTGAGGACAGGAGGATCCTACCAGCGTGGGAGAACGTTCAATGGATGGTTGTGATAAGAGCTCCCTCCAGAGCAAGTACTGTGAATTGCAGCAGTGAGGAAAATAAAGATGATCAGGAACCACCAGTTCTATATATGAATATAGCCCCTAGTAATCTGGACCCTTGAAGGTAATTATTCAGTCTGTGTAGTGGCTGTGGATCACCACCAAGAGATATAACATGCAGCAGGAGCTTAAATTGAGAATGTTCCCTAAACTGTCCTCACCCAGGACAGGACTGGTCAAAGGGCAGGGCACAGCATCCAGAGGCGCAACAGGGTCATATAACAGTTCCAGCAGTGGCACTCAGATAATGGAAGAGGTGACCAGGTCGTGAGGGTAGGTACAGTTGCTGTGCACCCCAGAGATACCTTCTATGTGACTCCGGGATCCACTCCTTATCGTAGAGCTGCTGTGCTCTCCTCCTGTGGCGCGGTCTCCTGCCCGCTGTAGATAATGAAGATGGCGGCGGGTTGGAGCTGCGTGCGGCCGCACCTGAGACTCCCTGCTGCCGTGCGATCCCGATGTCCGGGTGGGCCGAATACAGAGTCCCTGGCAGTGCTGGCGTGTCCCAGGGCAGTACGGTACGTACAGGGAGCGGGGCCGGTGCTGGTACTTTGCGGGTACGATAGTGGTGAGCGGGAGCTCCGTCTCCTGGCTCACTACATGGCCGCGCCGGAACCGGAAGTCTACAAAGCTATTTTAATGTAACGGAGCTTGTTCAATGATAAGTAAGATATCAAACATTTCCTATGTAAATGTATTAAATTGTTGGATCATAAAATAACAATATACAAGTGATCTAATGAATAACTGAACTGGAAACAAATATTCTATATGCAAATTATTTTAAAAGTGCTTTGGAATAACCAAATAAAAATATAAAGCAAACCAAATGAGGAATTGAGATAGGAAAGTAAAAACATTCTGGTGGTTCCTTAGTAGTAGTTTCCTTCAGAAATAGAAAGGATTGCTACGTGCAGTTAAAGTTGGCTTATATTTACGGGGAAAAAGACGCACTTGCGTCAAAATTTTTGGTGCAAAGGAAAAGAACGCAGGTAATAAATCCATGTGTACTATAGATGTCACTCCAAGGTACCCTGATTCAGCCACATCTGGAGGACATGCTCTACCAAAACGTGCGCAAAAAAATGCGCAAAAAAAAGGGCTTGCGCAAAATTTTGCGCAAAAAAATACACACAAAACAGGGGTAAAATCTTTGATACATGTCCCCCATCACCCATAAGTCTACAATACACACCAACCATAATCTACCACAGATATATGATATTGTTATTATTTTCCACCTTGCTTGGGTGTTTGAGAATGCTGTTTCCTTTGTGGATGAACCACCAAGGGAACCACACAGTACCCCTGACCAACACTTTAAAGAGAATCTGTCAGCTTTTTCACCCACACTAAACCCAATATATTGCGGGTGAAGAGCTGTAAATAGCTGTTTACGTTCCGTATGTATGAAGTTCTGCCCATTAGAAGTTCCTTGCTATAGAACTCCCCTGCTTCATTAATATTCCGCCCTGGTCCACCCTTCAATGATGTTAGAGCCGGGTGTAGCGACGTCATGGAAGGGGGCAGGCCGGGGTAGAATATTAATGTGGCAGGGGGAGCTGCGCGAGTTGGCTCCCCACCTCCAGTGCATGTTGGAGTGGTATAACAAGGAGCTTCTAACGGACAGAACTTCAGACATATGTAACGTAAACATGAAAGTTACACTTCTTTTTACAGCTATTCACCCGCACTATAACCCAATATATTGAGTTAAGTGAAGGTGAAATAGCTGTCAGATTCTCTTTAATATAATATAGGATGTGGAGAAACAATATTACCACCATTATTAGTGTTGGCCCCCATTACTGTGCTTATCTGGTGGAGAGTAGGACTAGTAAAAGCATTTGAAGCTGGCCCTTAACACAGGACACCGTCAGAGGTGTAGTGGAGTCTATGACTCAAGAGGTCAGAGCTGTTTGGCTGTTTGAGAGACACAAGGAAAGCCTCCAAAATGTTATACAGGTGGTTTTAATGTTTTAGTGTGATTGGTGTATGTTTGCAATAAAAAGTGTGGGAATGGGCACATGACATATTTCTTCAGAGGAGTAATAAGCTTTAAGTATGAAGGCATTAAGAGTAAGTTTGTTTTGGTTCCCACTTGGTTTATGAACAGCCAACTCTGTTAACGTCATCATTAGACTTTCTTTCCACTTAGGCAAGGTTTAGTTGCCTCAAGACCTCTATCTGAATACTCTGGTCAAGTGGTATAAGTGGCTTATTGCTGCTCAGTTGGGGCACATGCTCCATGATACTTTTTCCAGATTTTTCCATTCCTTCTCTTTTCAGCACCCGACTATCTCCACAGCCCACAAATAGACTGAATATGGCCAGGCAGCTATCTTTTCCCTTTGAGGAAAAACCCTCTTAAAAAACATCTTCACTCTAGAGTAAGAACTATAAAAATTATAATTGGCCTCTATGAGTCACTCTATAAAGCCTTTGTGTAGTTATGTATTATGGAGATATTCTACCCTAGAAGCACATACTATACTTCTATTTGTGCCATATTAGGGCTCCATACAACTGTGAAATTATATATGCATATGGTTTATAAAGAAAACAATACATTTTAAAAATAGATAATAATTATGTGATGTGGGGGTTATGCCCCTTCCACACTAATGTTATGATCCGGTAGTGTGATGACCGTCAGGACCTCCGGGAAGAATAGTGGGAGAAAAAATAGTGATTGCACTGTCTTTTTCTCCTGCTCTTCCCTCTGAAAATAGCAGCACCCGATGAACCCCCATTGACTATAATGGGGTCCATTGGGACCCGTTATTGCCCATTGCGCCCCGTCAAAATGACGGCCATCAAACTCCAAAAACAAAGACGGACGTTATTGATGGGTCCTATTGGTAGTGTGAAAGGGGCCTTACTTTGCTCTTCTGTTTCTTGGTTCGCGAAGAAGACAACTACAGAACAATGTAACTCAAACAGATTAAATGTACGTAATACTTCTATATATACAGTGGCATGGCAACTTTAACCCCTTAAGGACACAGCCCATTTTGGCCTTAAAGGGGTACTCTGGTGGAATTTTTTTTTTTATCAACTGGTGCCAGAAAATTAAACAGATTTGTAAATCAAAATGTATAAAGAAGGTGCAGCTCACAATTACGCACTGACCGAGGTGGATTGGGCAATACACCAATACCCTAGGTGTGCAAATTTTAGAAAAAGTAGAAAAAAGAGAAAAGCCCAAACCTCAAGGACAATGGTATTTTTTATAATTATATTAGAGTTGGCTGAGACCGTGCTTCAATTGTAAAGAATAATAACATTTATTAAAATATCAAATACATATAAATTCCCCTCACAGGGCCCTTGTGGGAGGAAAAACATAAAATTTTATGGCAATTCATTAGGAACTTCTAACAAAAGTTTTCAATAAAAACTGCCAAATAATCCGTCAGTGTGACCAATACTCCGGCACTGCTAATAATCTGATAGTCCTGGAAAAAATGCTGAGTTTGAGTCCAACAATATATTGTATTGCAAAATGTTAAATGGAAATGTCCAGATTTAAATATAGAAGCCACTGTTGTGCATAAATTAATTTATATTACCAGTTGTATTTTGCCATCTCCTCTCGCTTGATGTTCAAGTGGATTTTCAGACCTGTAAGCGCTTGCATGCGCTGCGATCGGCTGGACCAGACGGCGCTGGACCCGGTGTTTGCCGTGCAGCTGCTCCGAGGGTCTGTGCAGGGAGACTGATGGTATTCTCTCAGTGAAAGGGCATCTGACTTCAGGATCTGCGATGGGAGCAAATACTGGGAGTCCAGGAGCGGTAGAAGATTTGGCAGGTGGAATCCAAATGCAGTATGTGAATTTGGTTGTAGATGGCGATTCCTCGAACTGGTTAGCAGATCCCAGTGTGATGATACTGGGACTAAGGTGGCTCAAAGTCTGTATTGAGGTCACACTGCATCTCAGTAGCTGTGGAAGGGGTCGAATTAACTGTCTTGAGTACCCTGAAACGCGTCTAGCCCTGTGCCAAAAGACGCAGTATGACCCCAATACAGACTTTGAGCCCCCTTAGTCCCAGTATCATCACACTGGGATCTGCGAACCAGTTTCGGGAATCGCCATCTACAACCAAATTCACATACTGCATTTGGATTCCATCTGCCGAATCTCCTGCCGCTCCTGGACTCCCAGTATTTGCTCCAATCGCAGATCCTGACATCAGACGCCCTTTCCATGAGAGAATACCATCAGTCTGCCTGCACAGACCCTCGGAGCAACTGCACGGCAAACACCGGGTCCAGCGCCGTCTGGACCAGCCGATCGCAGCGCATGCAAGCGCATACAGGTCAGAAAATCCACTTGTACATCAAGCGAGAGGAGATGGCAAAATACAACTGGTAATATAAATTCATTTATGCATAACAGTGGCTTCTATATCTAAATCTGGACATTTCCATTTAACATTTTGAAATACAATATATTGTTGGACTCAAAATCTGCATTTTTTCCGGACTATCAAATTATTAGCAGTGCCGGAGTATTGGTCACACTGACGGATTATTTGGCAGTTTTTATTGAAAACTTTTGTTAAAAGTTCCTAATAAATTGCCATTAAATTTTATGTTATTCTTCCCACAAGGGCCCTGTGAGGGGAATTTATATATACGGTATTTGATATTTTAATAAATTTTATTATTCTTTATAATTGAAGCACGGTCTCAGCGAACTCTATTATAGTTATAAAAAAATACCATTGTCCTTGAGGTGTGGGCTTTTCTCTTTTTTCTACTTTTTCTAAGATTTGTAAATCCCTTCTATTTAAAAATCTTAATCCTTCCAGTACTTATCAGCTGCTGTATACTACAGAGGAAGTTCTTTTATTTTTGAATTTCTTTTCTGTCTGACCACAGTGCTCTCTACTGACACCTCTGTCCATTTTAGGAACTGTCCAGATTAGGAGCAAATCCCCATAGCAAACCTATCCTGCCCTGGACAGTTTCTGACATGGACAGAGGTGTCAGTAGAGAGCACTGTGGTCAGACAGAAAAGAAATTCAGAAGAAAGAACTTCATCTGAAGCATATAGCAGCTGATGTACTGGAAGGATTAAGATTTTTTAAATAGAAGTAATTTACAAATCTGTTTAACTTTTTGGCATCAGTTGATTTAAAAAAATAAAAATAAAAATGTTTTCCACCGGAGTACCCCTTTAATGGTTACAGTCCTGAACTGAGGTACAAGAGCTTAGTGGTGGAATTCACACTAGGTGGAACTATTACTTAAATGTTTAAAAAAATACAGCAGTAAGTGGAAAATAACAATATACAATAGGACGGAATCAGTTTAAAGAGGTACTCTGGAGCTTAGACATCTTATCCCCTATCCAAAGGATAGGGGATAAGATGCCTGATCGCGGGGGTCCCGCCGCTGGGGACCCCCGTGATCTTGCACACAGCACAGCTGTCACGCCCCCTCCCATAGGCTTGCATTGAGGGGCGGAGCGTGACGTCACACGGGGGCGGAGGCGTGACGTCACACGCCGCCTGCCCTGTGGTCGCCGGTAATCAGACCCGGAGCGAACATGCTACGGAGACTGATTTTAACAGGGGTGCTGCGTACAAGATCACGGGGGTCCCCAGCGGTGGGACCCCCGCGATCAGGCATCTCATCCCCTATCTTTTGGATAGGGGATAAGATGTCTAAGCGCCGGAGTACCCCTTTAAGGCCCCTGTTCTCTTAACAGGAGTATCTACCATTCCTTTTACACTGCTCAAAAAAATAAAGGGAACACTTAAAGGAGATCTGTAGTGCTCTGAACCTATCCCCTATAGATCACGGGGGGTCTGAGCGCTGGGCCCCCCCCCACGATCTCCTGTATGGGGCATGTACAGGCATGTACAGGCATGTACTGTATATGGCAATGTACAGGAAAGGGGGCATTCCGTCCCTGCATGATGCGGCAGCCAGCATGCCCCTCCATGAATCCCATAGAGATACATGGAGGGGGCGTGCTGGCTGCCGCGTCATGAGGCACGCCCCCTTTCTTGTACATTGCAGCGGCCCCGTACAGGAGATTGCGGGGGGGGGCCCAGCGTTAGGACCCCCCGCGATCTATAATTTATCCCCTATCCTTCAGATAAGGGATTAGTTCAGAGCACTACAGATATCCTTTAACCCCTTAAGGACAATGGACGTACTCCTACGCCCCCGTTTCCGAGTCCTTAAGGACCGAGGACGTAGGAGTACGACCTGTCCATTCCCGGCCCCCCGCCGTTAGCCGGAGGGGAGCTGATGCCCGATGCCTGCTGAAATCGTTCAGCGGGCATCGCGGCATATCGCCCAGGGGGCCATTATGCCCCCCCCCCCCATGTCGGGATGGCCGCAGATCGCTGGACAATTCAGTACAGCGATCTGCGGCGATTCCGGGTCAATCGGGTCTTCAGTGACCCGGTGACCTGGAATTACTGGCTGATCGAGGCCGTCAGAGACGGCCCCGAGCAGCCATAGCCAGCAGGGGTGAGGTGACACTGGTGCCACCTCATGATCGCCCTGATTCGTCGGCCGTTTTATCGGCCGACCAATCAGGGCGCCTGCTGCGGGTGTCACTCCCGCAACCCGCTCCACCCCTCTTCCGGAGGACGTGAGCGCATGCGGGACGTGCACCCCGGGAGCTGGGGACCCGATCCCCGGCGTCAATGTTGGGATCGGGGCCCCAGGAGCAGCGGTGGCGGCGAGGGACTGACCTGAGGCGGCGTGGAGCAGCAGCAGGAGGTGACTGACAGCCTCCTGCTGTTGCTTAGCAACAGCTCCAAGCATGCAAAAAGGGCATGCTGGGAGCTGTAGTTATGCAACAGCAGGAGGCAGACCACCACAACTCCCAGCATGCCCTTATGGGCATACTGGGACTTATAGTTTTGCAACAGCTGGAGGCACATTTTTTCTATGGAAAAGTGTACCTTCAGCTGTTCTGTAACTACAACTCCCAGCTTGCACAAACAGCTAAAGTGCATGCTGGGAGTTGTAGTGGTGCATCTGCTGGTTGCATAACTACAACTCCCAGCATGCCCGTTGGCTGTCGGTGACTGCTGAGAGTTGTAGTTTTGCAACAGCTGAAGGCAAACCAGTGTGTCTCCAGCTGTTGCATAACTACAATCCCCAGCATCCCCAGCCAAAGTCGTATGCCTCCGGCTGTTGCATAACTACAAGACCCAGCATGCCCTTCCACTGTCCGTACATGCTGGGGGTTGTAGCTTTTGCAACAGCTGAAGGCACACTGATTGCAAAACACTGAGTTTGTTACCAAACTTGGTGTTTCACAACCAGTGTGCCTCCAGCTGTTGCAAAACTACAACTCCCAGCATGCACTGATAGACCGTACATGCTGGGAGTTGTAGTTTTGCAACAGGTGGATGTTCCCACCCCCCCACCCCAATGTGAACGTAGAGGGTACACTCACATGGGCGGAGGTTTACACTAAGTATCCGGCTGCAAGTTTGAGCTGCGGCAAATTTTCTGCTGCAGCTCAAACTGCCAGCGAGAAACTACTGTGAACCCCCGCCCGTGCGACTGTACCCTAAAAACACTACACTAACACAAAATAAAATAAAAAGTAAAAAACACTACATATACACATACCCCTACACAGCCCCCCTCCCCAATAAAAATGAAAAACGTCTGGTACGCCACTGTTTCCAAAACGGAGCCTCCAGCTGTTGCAAAACTACAACTCCCAGCATGCACTGATAGACCGTACATGCTGGGAGTTGTAGTTTTGCAACAGCTGGATGTTCCCCCCTCTCCAATGTGAACGTACAGGGTACACTCACATGGGCGGAGGTTTACAGTAAGTATCCGGCTGCAAGTTTGAGCTGCGGCAAATTTTCTGCTGCAGCTCAAACCGCCAGCGAGAAACTACTGTGAACCCCCGCCCGTGCGACTGTACCCTAAAAACACTACACTACACTAGTGTTGCTCGCGAATATTCGCAATGCGAATTTTATTCGCGAATATCGCATATTCGCGAATTCGCGAATATTCACGAATATAGCACTATATATTCGTAATTACGAATATTCTTTTTTTTTTATCACAGTACACATCACAGTGATCATCCCTCTCTGCTTCCAGCTTGTGTGGTGTAATGAAGGCTCTAATACTACTGTGTGAGACTGGCGTGCGAATTTTCATATATATGCAACAATTTGCATATGCTAATTTTCGCATATGCGAATTTTCGCTTATATTAATTTCTGTGTGTTAATTTTCGCATATGCTAATTTTCGCATACGCGAATTATTCGCATATGCGAAAATAAAACGCGAATATTACGGATATGTGAATTTAGCGAATATATGACGAATATTCGTCCATATATTCGCAAATATTCGCCAATTCGAATATGGCCTATGCCGCTCAACACTACACTACACTAACAAAAAATGTAATAAAAAGTAAAAAACACTACATATACACATACCCCTACACAGCCCCCCTCCCCTCCCCAATAAAAATGAAAAACGTCTGGTACGCCACTGTTTCCAAAACGGAGCCTCCAGCTGTTGTAAAACAACTACTCCCAGTATTACCAGATAGGCACTGGCTGTCTAGGCATGCTGGGAGTTTTACAACAGATGGAGGCACCCTGTTTGGGAATCACTGGCGTAGAATACCCCTATGTCCACCCCTATGCAAGTCCCTAATTTAGGCCTCAAATGCGCATGGCGCTCTCACTTTGGAACCCTGTCGTATTTCAAGGCAACAGTTTAGGGTCACATATGGGGTATCGCTGTACTCGGGAGAAATTGTGTTACAAATTTTGGGGGGTATTTTCTGCTATTACTCTTTTTAAAAATGTAAAAGTTTTGGGAAACCAAGCATTTTAGGTAAAAAAACTATATATTTTTTTACATATGCAAAAGTCGTGAAACACCTGTAGGGTATTAAGGTTCACATTACCCCTTGTTACGTTCCCGAGGGGTCTAGTTTCCAAAATGGTATGCCATGTGTTTTTTTTTTTTTTTTTGCTGTTCTGGCACCATAGGGGCTTCCTAAATGTGGCATGCCCCCAGAGCAAAATTTGCTTTCAAAAAGCCAAATGTGACTCCTTCTCTTCTGAGACCTGTAGTGCGCCAGCAGAGCACTTTTCACCCCCATATGGGATATTTTCTGAATCGGGAGAAATTGGGCTTCAAATTTTGGGGGGTATTTTCTGCTATTACCCTTTTTAAAAATGTAAACATTTTGGGAAACCAAGCATTTTAGGTAAAAAAAATGTTTTCCTTTTTTTTACATATGCAAAAGTCATGAAACACCTGTAGGGTATTAAGGTTCACATTACCCCTTGTTACGTTCCCCGAGGGGTCTAGTTTCCAAAATGGTATGCCATGTGTTTTTTTTTTGCTGTTCTGGCACCATAGGGGCTTCCTAAATGCGGCATACCCCCAGAGCAAAATTTGCTTTCAAAAAGCCAAATGTGACTCCTTCTCTTCTGAGACCTGTAGTGCACAAGCAGAGCAATTTTCACCCCCATATGGGGTGTTTTCTGAATCGGGTGAAATTGGGCTTCAAATTTTGGGGGGTATTTTCTGCTATTATCCTTTTTAAAAATGTAAAATTTTTGAGAAACCAAGCATTTTAGGTAAAAATTTTTTTTATTTTTTTAATACAAATGCAAAAGTCGTGAAACACCTGTGGGGTATTAAGGTTCACTTTACCCCTTGTTATGTTCCCCGAGGGGTCTAGTTTCCAAAATGGTATGCCATGTGTTTTTTTTTTTGCTGTCCTGGCACCATAGCGGCTTCCTAAAGGTGACATGCCCCCCCAAAAACCATTTGTCGCTCCTTCCCTTCTGAGCCCTCTACTGCGCCCGCTGAACAATTAACATAGACATATGAGGTATGTGCTTACTCGAGAGAAATTGGGTTTCAAATACAAGTAAAAATTTTCTCCTTTTTACCCCTTGCAAAAATTTTAAAATTGGGTCTACAAGAACATGCGAGTGTAAAAAATGAAGATTTTGAATTTTCTCCTTCACTTTGCTGCTATTCCTGTGAAACACCTAAAGGGTTAATACACTTACTGAATGTCATTTTGAATACTTTGGGGGGGGGGGGGGGGTGTAGTTTTTATAATGGGGTCTTTTATGGGGTATTTCTAATATGAAGACCCTTCAAATCCACTTCAAACCTGAACTGGTGCATGAAAAATAGCGAGTTTGAAAATTTTGTGAAAAATTTCAACATTGCTGCTGAACTTTGAAGCCCTCTGGTGTCTTCCAAAAGTAAAAACTCATAAATTTTATGATGCAAACATAAAGTGGACATATTGTATATGTGAACCAAAGAAAAATGTATTTTGAATATCCATTTTCCTTACAAGCAGAGAGCTTCAAAGTTAGAAAAATGCAAAATTTTCATTTTTTTCATCAAATTTGGGGATTTTTCACCAAGAAAGGATGCAAGTTACCATAAAATTTTACCACTAAGTTAAAGTAGAATATGTCACGAAAAAACAATCTCGGAATCAGAATGATAACTAAAAGCATTTCAGAGTTATTAATGTTTAAAGTGACAGTGGTCAGAATTGCAAAAAACGCTCTGGTTCTTAAGGTGTAAAATGGCCTGGTCCTTATGGGGTTAAACAACACAATGTAACTCTAAGTCAATCACACTTCTGTGAAATCCCACTGTCCACTCAGGAAACAACACTGATTGACAGTGATCAATTTCACATGCTGTTGTGCAAATGGAACACACAACAGGTGGAAATTATAGGCAATTAGCAAGACACCCCTAATAAAGGAATGGTTCTTCAGGTGGTGACTACAGACCACTTCTCAGTTCCTATGCTTCCTGTCTGATGTTTTGGTCACTTTTGAATGCTGGTGGTGCTTTCACTCTAGTGGTAGCATGACACGGAGTCTACAACCCACACAAGTGGCTCAGGTAGTGCAGCTCATCCAGGATGGCACATCAATGCAAGCTGTGGCAAGAAGGTTTGCTGTGTCAGTCAGCGTATTGTCCAGAGCATGGAGGCGCTACCAGGAGACAGGCCAGTACAACAGGAGACATGGAGGAGGCCATAAGAGGGCAACAACCCAGCAGCAGGACTGCTACCTCTGCCTTTGTGCAAGGAGGAGCAGGAGGAGCACTGCCAGAGCCCTGCAAAATGACCTCCAGCAGGGCACAAATTGGCATGTGTCCACTCAAACGGTCAGAAACAGACTCCATGAGGGTGGTATGAGCGCCCAATGTCCACAGGTGGGGGTTGTGCTTACAGCCCAACACCTTGCAGGACAATTTCCATTTGCCAGAGAAAACCAAGATTGGCAAATTCGCCACCGGCGCCCTATGTTCTTCACAGATGAAAGCAGGTGAACACTGAGCACATGTGACAGACGTGACAGAGTCTGGAGACGCCGTGGAGAACATTCTGCTGCCTGCAACATCCTCCAGCATGATCGGTTTGGTGGTGGGTTAGTAATGGTGTGGGGTGGCACATTTCTTTGGTGGGGGCCACACAGCCCTCCATGTGCTTGCCAGAGGTAGCCTGACTGACATTAGGTGCTGAGATGAGATCCTCAGACCCTTTGTGAGACCATGTGCGGTTGGCCCTGGGTTCCTTCTAATGCGAGACAATGCTAGATCTCATATGGCTGGAGTGTGTCAGCAGTTCCTACAAGAGGAAGGCATTGATGCTATGCTATGGACTGGCCCACCCGTTCCCCAGACCTGAATCCGATTGAGCACATCTGGGACATCATGTGTGGTAGCCCTTGGGGGATATAGTGTAGTTGGGGTGTTGTTTCAGAATATAAGGGGTTCATTTAACCCCTGTCACTCGTAACGCCAGGGTGAAGGTTAAAACGCTGAGGTAAATCTCTGGCCTATCGCCACCCTTCCCAGGAACCATAGGTGCGTGCTTAAATGAATGAAGGTCCACAATGGAGATGAACTTGAATTTGCATAAACTTTACTGAAGTACTTGCGATACATCCAATTAACAGCAACAGTCTTAGTAATACAGTCTCTATATAGCACGGCAGTGATTGACAGATGATGAGGACCATTGACTTATCCAAAGAGTTATTAGATTTAGGATTTTTGCAGAGATCCGTCCGGATTTAGGGGAATATTTAGGTCCGGTGATTTTGCGGAGGTAATAGGGATTGAAGTAACTCACAGTTTTTAGAGATGGCCGTTGCCGCAAGGCTTAGGCCTGGTTACTGCTGATGACAGCTGCGCAGATCCGTCCTCAACAGCAGCCCACGAGGAAAGAGAGCTAGTAATGGCCGCCGCTCCCTTATATGGGCAGGGGCAGGGTCGTCTTGGATTGGTCCGTGTCAGCTGTCACTCACCGTTACAAGGCATGGTGGGTGAACACGTCACGGGGACCTCCAAAGGTCCTTAAGCAAAACCATAGAGTTTCTACCTGATCACGTGACCTGCAGGTCCTGCTACGCTCCGTACAGGTAAATAACCAAATATATACAGTTTCTATACCTATAGCTATATAAATATCAAATAGAATTACTATATATCTACTGACTAAGTGAGAGGTGACAAGAGGAAGACTAGGCAAGAGGGACCCCGATGTCCTAGGGACTCTGGCTATGGGGAACTCTATACAGGTAAGGTATAGGATACGGTACCGGGACACCACACATGTCTTGCTCCATCCACCAACACCCCGTTGCACCACAGACTGTCCAGGAGTTGGCAGATGCTTTAGTCCAGGTCAGGGAGGACATCCCTCAGGAGACCATCTGCCACCTCATCAGGAGCATGCCCAGGTATTGTAGGGAGGTCATACGGGCACGTGGAGGCCACACAGACTACTGAGCCTCATTTTGACTTGTTTGAAAACCATTACATCAATGTTGGATCAGCCTGTAGTGTGGTTTTCCACTTTGATTTTGAGTGTGACTCCATATCCAGACCTCCATGGGTTGATAAATTTGATTTCCATTGATAATTTTTGTGTGATTTTGTTGTCACCACATTCAACTAGGTAAGTGTACCAGTATAGGTACACGTTCCTGCACTACCTGTAGGCCCTGTCAGGTTGAGTCCCTCAGTGACCTGGGGGCTCCCCTGCATGGACTCCCCTTGTTCTCTTGTTAATTTATTAAATGTGGTATGTGTATCCTTAAGAGCATAGACAGGATCCTAATGTCTATATAGTATACAGGGCCTGTGGAGGACGCAAGGACCTGTGTGAGAAATCATGTTATATGATTTGTTACAACATGTACTCCCAGAGAGCACCAGCTTTAACCTATGACCCACAACTTGACCAATGGGCTTTGGTCCAGCCCCCCACTATATAGAGGGGTGGCCATCTTTGATTCAGTCTCTTGTACCATCAAAGTATTTGCTGAAGCAGCTTCCAGAGAATCTCAGCACAAGTGTTCAGCATCTTGAGTACCACAAAGCTACAACTCTCCAGTAAGCCTACAAGTCTATGTCTGCTGTCACTGAAGTTAGTCAAGTCCTGCACATAGTACCAATCAAGTCTAAATTACAAGTCAAAGTCAAGTTTATTACAAGGATTGGTCCAGAAAGCTGCGAGGTCCTCTGGGTACTGGTCAACTCTCTGGGAATTCTGGCTATAGCTGTGAAGATAATTACACCTGTCTTCTATTCAGCTTCTATTGGCTCAGTGACCGACGGTCTTTCAAAATATCTGGATTGGATCCTCAGACCTTTATTTGAGGGGCTCCCTGCCTATATTAAGGATACTAGTCAGTTCCTAAACACCATAAGTTCAGTCCCCTGGCAGCCTGGGTTTAGCCTGGCTTCGATTGATGTGGAGAGTCTCTATACCCGGATCCCACAAAAATGTGGGGTCCGGGTAATAAGGGACTTGCTACATGATTTGAACCAGGATGAAGATCTGATCAATTTTATATGTGAGTCGTTGTAATTCATATTGTCGCATAATGCATTCACATTTGACGAGAGATGGTACTGACAAGACTCAGGGATGGCGATGGGAACGCCTGTCGCATGTTCGTTTGCAAATTTATACTTAGCAGGCTTTGAAAAGAAATATATATTTACCGAGAAAAATCCGTTCCTGAGTCTTGTCGCTGCCATCTCTCGTTATATGGACGACATTTTTGTTGTTTGGTCGGGAACAAAGACCCAATTTAACATGTTTGTTGAGTATCTAAATCAGAACGAGGACATGAATATGAAATTTACTTCTGTCTTTGGTGGCTCTACCTTAGAATTTCTCGATGTGCGGGTGGAATCCGGGGACCAACAGTGGATCACCAGTGGGTATGGAAAACCCACGGCAGTTAATGCTTTATTGCATTTTGATAGTTTTCATCCACCCCACATCAAGAAATCACTGCCTTATAGTCAATTTGTTTGATTAAAAAGATTGAACTCTACATCTGATTCTTTTGAACTGCAGGCTAAGGAGCTGTCAAGTCATTTGGTCGACGGGGTATCCTGGCAAGATCGTGGAAGAAGCGTACATCAAAGCAAAATAATGGAGTGGGGAAAACAGACGTAAAAAGAAAAAAGTGGATAGATTCGTCTTCTCATTTAGACACTCCCCGATGGATGCCATCGTACAATCTGCGATCATACGACATTGGCATTTGATTGAAAACGACAAGGTACTAAGTAATACAGCGAAAGCTCAGCCACTATTTTCCTATCGTAAAAACAGGACTCTTGACGGTATTATGGGTACCCATCAATTTTCTAGTCCCACCACCAATTGGTTGCGTCAACTTAGAATACAAGGAAATTTTTAATACAAACAAAGTGCTTTCTGCTGTTTTAATTCAAAGTCAAAATTCTTGAAGGTTGGCGGAATAGATTGGGAGGTGAGACATTTTATCACTTGTAAAACCAGATTTATCGTGTACATCGCGTACATGCCCGTGTGGTAGATTTTATCTAGGTAAGACCAGTAGGCACCTATATGTCAGGGTTAGAGAACATATTAAGTCCATAACCACGGGGTACTCGATTAATCGAACATATTAGAGAAAAACATGGAGGAGACGGAGGAGTGTTAAGATTTTCTGTATTAGAAGTAGTCAATACCCCAAAGAACGGAGGAGATCGTGATAAGCTGCTCTTGCAACGGGAGGCCAGGTGGATCCTCAAAACGGATGCCATGGGTCCACTTGGCCTCAATGACAAAATGGATATGAGTGTCTTTTTGTAATATGATTACTGTTGTATTTTATTGTATGTCATATGTTGTATTTCGCTATTGCACCTTTTGTTTTATTGTATATGTCCACACTGTCCGTATTGTGGCCGCAGGTGGGTAAAGGGAAGAGGTGTCCCGGATATGTGATTCAAATTTGCCGGGGTGGTGGTTGTCCATCTCGGTTGGGGCCGGGGAGGCGCTAGGTACGTGGAGACCTATCCGCGGGCCGGCATCCTCCTGTTCCCATGGAGATGGGTGGCTAGCAGTGGGGAATCAATAGGGAATTGGTGGTTTCTCCCTATCGGCGGGGGGCTCCGGCACAGGGCGGGTATACCTGCCACTGCGCCGGTGCTGGCATTCCCCTGTTGCCGGGGAGATCCAGCTTACACTCATTTGTCAGTGTAGGTGTGCCGTTGAGCGTAGGTGGATGGTGATGTCATCATCCTGTGCCTCCACCCTGATACACGTCACTGCACCCACCTGTATAAAGCCCAGGAAGTTGTGGACATTGGTAGTCGAGCTAGAAGAAGCACGATAGTGTGAAACGGACGTCGCTCTTTGTGAATGTGCACCTGAATGTATACCCGCTTCCAATAAAGCCTGAATTCCATGTTGGTGAGCTCCCGCAGTCTTCTTTTCTCCTGTTGGATATATTCACTTGTGCATGGACTTTGCTGCTGAGCACTACCGTACAGGCGAAAAATAAGTGACTGTGTGAAGTGAATTGGTGTGGGGGATTCATTATACTCTCCATAGACATCACAGTAGTGCCAGTTGGATACATTTCTGTGTGTGCTGGATTTCATACGATTAGTTCATTCAGATCTAGAATGTGTTTTCTTAGTGTTCCTTTTATTTTTTTGAGCAGTGTATTTCACACAGATCAACAGCTGTCTCTCACTTTTTGCTGTCTATCTGTTGGCTCTCTATACCCCCTCCTTCTTGGCCAGAAGTACCTAGCCCCAGGATAGTAGTCACTTTACCAGCTCATAGTTTGTTCTCCAACAAGCAGGCCCCATTTGGCAAAGCAGCTGATCATTTTTTCCTAGGCCCACTCCACATCTTACTGACCCTAGTCTACTGAAAGAAGGACAAGTTTACATCTGAAGCCAAGCTCCAGATCAGCATTTCCACTACACATGCCACTACATGCCAACAACATTTTCTACTGACAAATCACATGGGTCGTTCACACACTATCCAATTGGCAACAAACCTTACCTTTTAACACTTCCCCAAGGCTCTTCCACCAGCACCAAATGCACCTCCCTCTGTTCCTGCCAAGACGAAAGACTCCCTCAGCCACAGCAATCTAATATAATGGCACCACTGGGTATCATGGTCGAATTCCCTGTTGTTTTGGCGGGGGGACCTTTTAAGGCTGGCATTTCATATGCCGGTTTTATGTATATTCCTGTCCCTGTGGGCAGTACTGGCTTTTTTAAGAAGCATCTGACACTCAATAAATCCTGCACTGCTTTTACTACCCATTGCCCATAGCAACTAATCACAGCTCAACTTTCAGGTTACCAGTGCAATATGAGCAATGAAAACTGAGCTGTGATTGGTTGCTAAGGGCATCTTCCTATAAGACAGCTTGATAAATATCCCCCTGGGTACCTTCACATATAGACAGATATCATAATGATACAATTCCTGCAAGAGGGAATGTACTGTTCATACAAGTAGTATGGTATACTGCAGATAAATATTTCACAATTATCCTTACTTTATAACATACAATAATGCTATCTTTACTATTACCACAATATATATATTTCTTCTTCAGTATGATATTAACCAAGACAATCCTGAATTTTGTTTAATGCCACTTGTCTTTGTAATTGATTTTCCTGGGAGAATAGTCCTCTCGAAATAAGGTCAGAATTTTTCGTCAGGATTTTTTTTACCAAAATCAGGAGTGAAACGGACACAGAAAAAGGGTACAAGTCTTTCCATTGTAACTTTTTATCTGTGTTGGTTCCACTCTTGGTTTTGGGTAAAATTGCTGAGCAAAGTTCTAACCAAAAAACTACATGTGAACATAGCCTTACAGTGAGAAATAGGGAAACAAATAACAAATGCAGCATTCTAGCATCAACTTCAAAGTAGCCCATTTATCTTGATACATGCACATTACACAGCCTTATAAAGCCGACCATACACTGCACATTTTTATTGCGTCTTCAACAAAAATGAGCTCCTTGTGCCAAATTAAGGGTAGAGACACATATAGCAGTTATGGCGTGGACAATGTATCACTACGATATCACAGAAAACCACAATTGTTAAAGTTTGTGAGGTAAAACTGCTGTTTACCTACAAAACAGTATGTTGGCGTGGTTCTTGGCCACACTGTGATTGTGTTGTGTCCACTACACGTGTCCCTATCCTTGGGCTTCATTCACTCAGCGTAATTTCCAAGCGGAATCCAGTAGAATAAATTTTCTCAGAAATTCCACTGCAGCAGACTCCAATTGTTTTGAATGAGATTCTGCTGCTCTGTACACATGGTGGAATTTCAGATTCTGGTCACTGCAGAAAGAGTGGCCTTGTGGTGTTTTGTTTTTTCCCCCCTAAAAGGACAAACTGACCCAGGGGACACAATGGTTTTGTTAGAAATATTGTGGATTGTGTAATATTAAGGTTTGTGGCTACCATTATATGATTTACGTACACTAAATGCTACTGACCTCTACATTGTGTGGGTAGGTTTCTGCATTCTGGGAAGAGGCAAATGATGCATCGTGCACACTCTTGCTGGCGAAGACGCTGTTCCTTAACTGCTCCTTCTAAAGCCTGTAGTGCTGTCTTAAGTGCAGCTTCTAGGATTAATGTCCCCCTGTTAGAGAGAGCTGTCAAGAATACATCAACATATGAACATAATGAAAGGTATAAAAGGCAATCCATCATACCATAAAACAGTCAATTTAGTTACTTATGCTCAAGTTGCAGTTAGTGTGAACCATTTCGTAACATCACCTGACAGCACCCCGATGAGCTGATGGGCGTACAGAAGTAGCAATAAATGATCAGTGTAATAGGCTAGTGATTTATATTAGAAAATAGTATTGAGTTAATGTCGCAACACAGAATATTTCATACAACACAATATATAAGGACTTTCTGGCCAGTAACATGGTATTCAAAGTAGTACCTCCTAATTGGCCTTGTTCTACACTTACTTATTGGTAGATTCTCTTTGTAGGAAATGATGACAACAGCATAGACACAAGAAATCTGAGAAGTCCAGAGATTACATGTGTTTTACTTCTTGTCCAGTACTCACCTTGCAAGACACTGGCTGGGAGTCTGTATTGCTCCTTACTCACTGGAGCACAGCAGATCAACTGAGATGCCAAGTATGAAACAGCGAGCACTGTCCAGCACAGGAGCTGCATTTTATACAACCCAAGTATTTTACTGGGAAAAGAATGAGCTATTTCTCTCTTTGCCTTGTTCTTCCTTTCCAATGTCTATATTCAGATGATTGTGATTGTCTTGGGTCCTGGCAGTGTGTTCCTCATCATCACTCTACTGTACATGTCTTGCAGTTGGCTCTTCTGTCCCTCCCTTTTATACTGCTCACACCATTGACTCACTCTCTACCTCTCTGTCACTCTGCAGGCAGTGTTCTGTTTGTGTGTTGTCACTCTCCCCACTGCTTTTGTCTCATTGCAGCCTTTTCTGAAGATGACAGTTAGACAATACCCAGCATGGATGGTGAAGCTGTATATGTCCAGGACCACAGGAGGGGGTTGTGGGGCAGAAAGGACAGTTCCCAAGCCTTCTGATAAACTGCTCAATTCATTAATGCTTTGACACAGATGCCAGGACAGGAGGAGGCGGCAGGAGGGGGGCATGCAGGGTGGATGGGGTGAGAAAAGAGGGGTTTGTGTTCATTAGCACCAGGATTGTTCTTAAGCCTCACTACATCATCCCCTATTAGGAACATTTGCTTGGACTCTACTGTAAATGCAGTCAGCCATGTAACATGTCACCTAACCTAAACCTGATCTACTACACTGCTATATACCTTGGGAGACACACAAGAAGACGCAATGTGAAACCGGCATGCTATGGTCCAATTTATTCATAATAGTGGTATATATACATAGTGGAATATACTGTTCACAACACAGGAAATGTAACTACCTATTAATAGAGCAGAATAATAGATTTGAAATGACTGAAACAGTATAAATGTTGCTATATGACCATTAATGTATGCAAATATGTAGTTGCCATAAAGTTATAAGATCCTTCTTTACAGATCATTTCAGTAATTTTATAGAGCTACAAATTGTTACATTAGGATACTGTGAATTTCAGTATTTAAAAAGAAATGTCTTGCCTGCTACCTTAGCGAAACAACACCACTTTATTTACAAGCCATACTATTAATGGATCCCCTGATGTAACACACTGGCTCCTGTGTGTTTTGTTTCCTACTTATATTTTCCAATATGTTAAATAGTGAATTGTTGGTTAGGAAAAAAGAAGAAAAGCATTTGTAATACAAAACAGCATTGGTTTGTACCACAATAAGGATGTCTTTATAGAATGTATGCATATTGTTTCCCCTGTCTTATAGGTTAGAAGTAAGAGCTTTAAGATTCATGCATTTTAGAACATCTTTTGCTCTTGGAAGCCTGTTTTAATTATTGGAAAACCAGCAGATAATTATGTGACATCAGAAAAGACAAATAGGATGCTCCTAGAGAGGACCTGGCTGCAACTAGCTGAGCTTGTGAAAGGAAAGAGGAAGAGACAGAAGGAAATTCGGGAAGGGGGTCATGAGTGCCAGCACTGTCTGAATGAGAGCATTGTAGTCGGGAGCAGAGCAGGCGGCTCTATCAAAGCTGAGCCTTGCTGATCAGAAGAGAACCGCTTCTCTTGATCATTTTCACGCTTTCATCCTTTCCAGTGAAATCATGTCGGTTCAGATCTCTTTGGTCCACAAGCCGAAGCTTCTGAGACAAAAATAAAAAACAGATAGTAGAAGATGTAAGAAGGATAACAAATAAGGACAGGAACATGGGCAGACGAGAAAAATACTATCTGGCAATCTATGAAAGGGGATGTTAACATAATGTAACTCTAAAGATAAATATAACACAAATGTATCTGAAAGCTGGTAACATCAATCAAAAATATCTGTTAAAAAGCAACATAAAAATACATGAATTCATGTAGTGTTCTTCAGTAGGATTGGATGTTCATTGATAACCAGACTTTTTGTGCAATTCACCTATAGCAACTTTCCTGTGCAACTGTATAAGTGTGTCTAGCCAAAATTATTAAAGGGGTTATCCACCATAAGGGGATTTTAGTACGTAGCTGGCAGACAGTAATGGACATGCTTAGGAAGGATCTGCACTTGTCTTGGGGCTAAATGGCTATGTCATGAGATTACCATAACACTGTGGCTAGCATTTTTGGACTGGCATTTCCTGTTTGAGTTTTCTTCTTTTGCCTACAAATCCCATAATTCCTCTTTCCTCCCTCCCACACATCAGCCAACACACCCATTGAAACATAAATGAGCTGCATCCATTCAAAAGACCTGTGGTTTTCAATCAGGGTGCCTACAGCTGTTGCATGAGTTGCAGATTGCTCTCTCTCCCACCAAGCGATTGCTCCACCTACTGAAGCAGACAGGCTCCCTGACATCAGCTGACTAGTGAGTCAGGTCTCGGCCGCATTGCAACCTGGGAAAAATCTGAGACAAAAGTCATTGGCCCTTATTTACTAAGAGCCGATTGTAAATTTCTTTGTGGGTTTTCTTTGTATTTACTAGTGTTTCCCTACATTTTCCACTTTCCCTACACTTTGCTTTTTTTTACACATGCTCTGATCTGTCTGGTTTTCCTCAGCTGAAATACACCACATTTTATGTGGAAATCTTAGTAAATATGTTGGGTTTTTGTGAAAATGTCGGGAACATGCCCCTTTTCGGAGACCACTCACCCCTTTCCCCGGAGGACATGCCCCATTTTTTGGGGTTTCTTAGCAATATGTAGAGTTAGTCAGGTTTTTTTCAATTCTGGCACAAATTCTGGTGCAAAATCTGGCAACAAAACATGGCGGGTTTGCAATAGTAAATGAGGGCCATTATGTATGCTATTAAAAATAAATAATATTACGGTCAAAATCACAGAAGAATTGCGAGTAAACCGTCACACACAGGTACAGACACTATATTATGGGTAACTACACTAACTTTACAGCCCCTGTAGCATAGTCAAATAAAAAAAATTCCTGGAATACCCCTTTAACCATTCACAGGATAAGATTTCAACAGGCAGTGCCCTCACTGATCACAGCTTCCGCATTGGAAATTAACAATCTACGGGAACCAGAAGCCTCAGCTCTGTACTGTACATTGCATGCAGTGGTTGGGTCAGGTTATTGCAGGACAGCTCCCTGTTAAACTCACCGCAGTCGACTGGCACTCGGGAGGAAGTAGATCCGCTGGATCACAGTAGTCTGGAACACGAGAGGTTGTAGATTTGCTGGACCTGTGTGGCAGATGATGCGGGCCGTGCCAGGGAGCGGAGTCTAAGGTGCCCGCCGCAGGCGGCACCCAGGTTACTACCTCTGGTACGACTCGACCACACAGGCGGCTGAGGTGATGCCAGGCACAGAAGGGAAGAGACAGGACGTAGTCTGGATAGAAGGAGGTAAGGGAAGGCAGCACAGGAGCATAGACAGGGATGAAGCAGAAGGTCAGTAGGCAGGCGGCAAGGTACCCAGTCAGGTCACGGAATACTAGATCTGGTACATGGCAAGGAAACACAGTATAACACTTTCACTAAGGCACTGGGGCAAACAAAGATCCGGCAGAGAAATATGAGAGGTGCAGAAAGTGTGTGTCAGTTGCAAACCATAATTACGGGCACACTGGCCCTTTAAATCTAAGAGCTCCGGCGCTGAGAGGAAGAAGCAGAGGGCTGTGGTGAGTGTCGGGCTGGGGTTCACATGCGGGCGCGTCCCGCTATGTGAATCCCAGCCCGCCAGCTGGGGAAGAGAGAGGAACAGGTGGTACGGCCAGAGCGCTAGTTGTCCACACTCCCATTCATTTTAAGGGGAGTCACCACTACAACATACAGAGTTGAAGCTTCTAGTTGTAAACTTACCTAACTGTCCATTAGGCAGGTGCAGAGAATAGTTTGTGCAGGAGCCAGGATATGAGGACAGAATATGAGGACAGGATATAAGGTCTGGATATGAGGTAGAGATATCAAGATGGGATATGCGGACAGGATATGAAGTCTGAATATAAGGACACGAATATGAGGACGAGAGTGTCATTGTTGCTTTTTCTCTCCCAAAAGGTTTGGTAGGAAGACCAGAAAACGTCGGGTAAACGGCTAGTAAAAAAAATTAAAACACAAATACCAAATCTTTGGGTTTGTATGGAATGAAAGGCAAGTTTTTTTCCTTTTTGACCTTTTTCGACTAGCGTAGATCAGCAAAGGTGCCGAATACAGCTCATCACTGGCCCTTAACCCGTTAAGGACACAACATTTTTCAGTTTTTGTTTAACCCCTTAAAGGGATTATCCAGGAAAAAACTTTTTTTTATATATCAACTGGCTCCAGAAAGTTAAACAGATTTGTAAATTACTTCTATTAAAAAATCTTAATCATTTCAGTACTTTTGAGCTTCTGAAGTTAAGGTTGTTCTTTTCTGTCTAAGTCCTCTCTGATGACACCTGTCTCGGGAAACGCCCAGTTTAGAAGAAAATCCCCATAGCAAACCTCTTCTAAACTGGGCGTTTCCCGAGACAGGTGTCATCAGCGAGGACTTAGACAGAAAAGAACAACCTTAACTTTAGAAGCTCATAAGTACTGAAAGGATTAAGATTTTTTAATAGAAGTAATTTACAAATCTGTTTAATCTTTCTGGAGCCAGTTGATATATATAAAAAAATGTTTTTTCCTGGAATACCCCTTTAAGGACTGAGCCTTTTTTCACCTTAAGCCCTTTTTTGCAATTCTGACCACTGTCACTTTAAGCATTAAAAACTCTGGGATGCTTTTGCCGATTATCCTGATTCCGAGATTGTTTTTTCATGACATATTCTACTTTATGATAGTGGTAAATTTTCATTGTTACTTGCATCCTTTTTTGGTGAAAAATCCCCAAATTTCATGAAAATTTGGAAAATTTAGCATTTTTCTAACTTTGAAACTCTGCTTGTAAGGAAAATGGATATTGCAAAAAAATTATATATTGATTCACATATACAATATGTCTACTTTATATTTGCATCATGATGTTGACATGTTTTTACTTTTGGAAGACATCAGAGGGCTTCAAAAATCAGCAGCAATTTTCCAATTTTCCACAAAATTTTCAAAATCGGAATTTTTCAGGGACCAGTTCAGTTTTGAAGTGGATTTGAGGGGTCGTCTTATTAGATATACCCCATAATACATGATTATGAATATATGAATATATAATTATTAGATATACCCCATTATAAAAACTGCACCCCCAAAAGTATTCAAAATGACATTCAGAAAGTGTATTAACCCTTTAGGTGTTTCACAGGAATAGCAGCAAGGTAAAGGAGAAAATTCAAAATTTTCATTTTTTACACTCGCATGTTCTTGTAGACCCAGTTTTTGAAATTTTACAAGGGGTAAAAGGAGAAAAAGCCCCCAAAATTTGTAATCCAATTTCTCTCGAGTAAGGAAATACCTCATATGTGGATGTCAAGTGCTCTGTGGGTGCACTACAAGGCTCAGAAGGAAAAGAGTGACAATGGGATTTTGGAGAGTGAGTTTTTTGGGGGGCATGTCACATTTAGGAAGCCCCTATGGTGCCAGAACCACAGAAAACACCCCACATGGCATACCATTTTGGAAACTACACACCCCAAGGAACATAACAAGGGGTCTGCTGAGCCTTAACACCCCACAGGTGTTTGACAACTTTTCGGTAAAGTCGGATGTGTAAATGAATTTTTTTTTTCACTAAAATGCTGGTTTTCCCCCAAATTTAATTTTTTTTACAAGGGGTTATAGGAGAAAATGCCACCCAAAATTTGTAACCCCATCTCTTCTGAGTATGGAAATACCCCATGTGTGGACGTCAAGTGCTCTGCTGGCGCACTACAATGCTCAGAAGAGAAGAAGTCACATTTGGCTTTTGGAAAGCAAATTTTGCTGAAATAGTTTTAGGGGGGGCATGTCACATTTAGGAAGCCCCTAGGGTGTCAGAACAGCAAAATAAAACACATGGCATACTATTTTGGAAACTACGCCCCTCAAGGAACATAACAAGGCATACAGTGAGCATTAACACCCCACAGGTGTTTGACAAAGTTGGATGTGAAAATGAAAATTTAGATTTTTTTTCACTAGAATGCTGATGTTACCCCAAATTTTTCATTTTCACAAGGGGTAATTGGACAAAAAGCCTCCCAAAATTTGAAACCCCATTTCCTCTGAGTATGGAAATACCCCATATGTGGATGTAAAGTGCTCTGCGGGCGAACTACAATGCTCAGAAGAGGAGGAGCGCCATTGAGCGTTTGGTGAGAGAATTTGGTTGGAATAGAAGTGGGAGGCCATGTGTGTTTACAAAGCCCCCCGTGGTGCCAGAACAGTGGACCCCCCACATGTGACCCCATTTTGGAAACTACACCCCTCACAGAATTTAATAAGAGGTGCAGTGAACATTTACACCCCACTGGCGTTTGTCAGATCTTTGGAACAGTGGGCTGTGCAAATGAAAAATAAAATTTTTGGTCCCAAACAGGGTGTCTCCAGCTGTTTCAAAACTCCCGGCATGCCTTGACAGTCGGTGGCTGTCCGGCAATACTGTGAGTTGTTGTTTTTCAACAGCTGGAGGCTCCGTTTTGGAAACAGTGCCGTACAAGATTTTTTTTTTTTTATTGGGGGGGGGGGGGGGGGACTGTGTTGGGGTATGTAGTGTTTTACTTTTTATTTTGTGTAGTGTAGTGTTTTTAGGATACATTCACACGGGCGCAGGTTTACAGTGAGTTTCTTTGCTGGGAGTTTGAGCTGCGGCGGAAAATTTGCCGCATCTCAAACTTGCAGCAGAACTAGCTGTTAACCCGCCCCTGTGAATGTACCCTGTACATTCACATGGGGGGGGGGGGGGGGGGAACCTCCAGCTGTTGCAAAACTACAACTCCAAGCATGTGCTGACAGACCATACATGCTGGGAGTTGTAGTTATGCAACAGCTGAAGGCACATTGGTTGGGAAACACTGAGAGTTTGTTACTTAACTCATTGTTTCGCAACCAGTGTGCCTCCAGCTGTTGCAAAACTAGAACTCCCTGCATGTACAGTCTCTCCAGTGCATGCTGGGAGTTGTATTTTTGCAACAGTTGGAGGCACACTGGTTGCAAAACACTGAGTTAGGTAACAAACTCTCAGTGTTTCACAACCAATGTGTCTCCAGCTGTTGCAAAACTGCAACAATCAGCGTGCATTGACAGTCGAAGGGCATGCTGAGAGTTGTAGTTTTGCAACAGCTGGAGGCACACTGCTACAACTCCCAGCATACCCTTTGGTAGTCTGTGCATGCTGGGAGTTGTAGTTATGCAACATCTGGCTGCACACTTTTTCATAGAAAAAAAAGTGCCTCCAGCTGTTGCATAACTACAACCCCCAGCATGCAAAGACTAGCAAAGGGCATGCTGGGAGTTGTAGTTGGAACTCCAGCAGTTGCAAAACTACAACTCCCAGCATGCCCTTTGGCAATTGCATGCCGAGAGTTGTTGCTAAGCAACAGCAGGAAGTGAAGAGGCCTTACCTCCTGCTGTGTATCCAGCCGAGGGCCGCTGCCACTGCTGCAGCCGATCCTGCTGCTCCTGTCACCACCACCGCACCAAAGGGGACCCCCGCCGGACCAGAGCATAGTAGGAGACCCCCTCCAGTGCCGATCTCCGCTCCGATCGCCGTCTTCAGCAGGTCCGTGACTGATCGGTCGTTCCGACCGATCAATCACGTGATCGCAAGGTGGCACCCGTGCCACCTCACTTCTGATGAGTCTCGGACACCCCCATTCACCCTTTTTCCGGGTTACCGGGTCACCAGAGACCCGATTGACCCGGAATAACCGCAAATCGTATGTCTGAATTGACGCGCGATTTGCGGCGATTGCCGATATGGGGGGACCTTAGGACCCCCCTGGGCGATATGCCGGGATGCCTGCTGAACGATATCAGCAGGCATCCCAGTCCGGTCCCTGCCCGGTGAGCGGCAGGGACCGGAAGAACGCAGGGCGTATCCATACACCCTGAGTCCTTAAGGACTCGGAAACGGGGGCGTATGCATACACCCTGCGTCCTTAAGGGGTTAAAGGGGTACTCTGGCGCTAAGACGTTGATAAGATGCCTGATCGCGGGGGTCCCGCCACTGGGGACCCTCGTGATCTAGCACGCAGCACCTAGTTACAATCAGTCCCCGGAGCATGTTCGCTCTGGGTCTGATTACTAGCGATCACGGGGCCGGAGCATTGTGACATCACGCCTCTGCCCCATGTGATGTCACGCCCCCTCAATGCAAGCCTATGGGAGGGGGCCTGGTGCAAGATCACGGGGGTCCCCAGCGGCGGGACACCCACGATCAGCATCTTATCCCCTATCCTTTGGATAGGGGATAAGATGCCTTAGCGCCAGAGTACCCCTTTAAACTTTCCCCTCTTTGTCTGATACTAGCCATAACGCTTCCAGTTTTCCACCTGCAGACTTTTATGAGGGCTTGTTTGTTGCACCACCAATTTTACTTTGTAATGACATTACTCACACACAAAATTTACTGCAAAACAAAAAATAAATATTTGTAGGCCGAAAAAAAAAAATTTTGCTACTTTTGTGGGGTTTCCATTCTAAGCAGTGCACCTTTGGGTAAAAATGACACATTGGCCCTGATTGGAGTGTAGTTTTCTTTGTGGGCTTTGATTCCCAACAGGTATTTTCTTACAATATTTACTAATGTTTCTCTATGTTTTGCAATTTTCCCAAAGTTTTACTTTTTTAATAACTGCTCTGAGCTGTGGGGTTTTCCAGAGCCCAAACCCACCACATTTTCTGCAGAAACATTAGTAAATATGTCTGGTAACTTAGTAAAATGGAGAGTTGGTCAGGTTTTTTTTACTTTTTGGACGCAAGTTCTGGTGCAGACAACATTTGTTGCACAATGTGACAAATTCATGCACACTGCATCAAAACAGGTTGAGTTTACAATAGTAAATCAGGGCTATTATCTTTATTCTGTAGGTCAATATGAGTATGACCATACCCAATTTACATAGGATTTGTTTTATTTTACAACTTTACTAAAAAATTTTTTTAGCTTTTTATAAGAAAATAAGTATGCTCTAATTTGACCTCTTTTGACCCCAATAACACCTTTAGTTTTCTGGATAGCTGTCAACGATACCAGTTTTGTTGATTGATGGGATTTTTTGATCTCTATGAATTTTTTTATGGTATATAAAGTGACCAGAAATCAGCAGTTCTGGACTTTTTCTGTACTTTTTGACTGGATTTTTTTTTTACATTTATGACTTTCCATTAACGTTATATTTTATTAGTTTGAACATTTTTGCTCGCGGTGATACCAAATATGTTTAAGTAAATTTTCATTTACATTATATTATTTGAAAATTAGGAAAAGTAGGGTGATTTAAACTGGTGGAGGGGCTTATTGACATTTATGCCGAGGCTGCCTGCATACATAGAGCACTGATCGGAAGGAACAGAGGTAGGCAGGGACCCACCATCTGTCATCTGAACTGATCGGGACGATGCAATTTCACCGAGGTGGTCCCTATCAGCTTCAACAACCAACCAGCAACACAATTTTAGCTCTTTTAGATGCCAGGATAAACTTAATTTGCGGCATCAAAAGGGTTAATGCTGGACATAAGTCTGATCGGTGATTAGTTCCTGAGCTAATACAGCAGGAGTGGGCAAAGGATGTTAGGTGAGAGTTATTCTGTAAGTAAGACTCTGAGGTGCCTGTAAGAGTCTGATGAGAGTTTGAATCCGGAGGTTTGCAGCCTCAAAAAGGAGACATTATAACTAGAGTTGAGGGAACTTTTGAAAAGTTTGGTTCGCCGTAAGAGCCAAACTTTTTGGAAATTGGGAGTTCGGTTCAGCTCGGTTCATCTCGAACCGGAAATGAAATAAGCCCCTAAACACATTTATAACACTGCCTAACAGCTCTAAACCCATGTCTAAAGTATCTCTGGTTGGTGATAGATGCCTGCCAGTGTTAATATGCACACAGAGGCATTATCCCAGCGTGCCCAAATTTTTCCCTTTTTTGGAAGCAGCAACAGATTCTTAGTCTACCAAGTGAAGAAGACAGCATGATTTCCCCCTGCGTGCCAAAAAATATCCCTTTTTTGGGAGTAATAATAGGTTCTTATTCTACCAAGTGAAGAAGCCAGCATGGATTTTTCCCAGCATGCCAAAAATTATCCCTTTTTTTGGGAGTAGCAACAGAATTGGCATTCTAAAATAGTGAAGACTGAAGAAGAAATAGCTCTTGTATGAAAAGCCGAAAAAAATTATCCCTTTTCTGGGGATGATGGTTTGTGTATGCGAAGCATGGCTGAAAGTAGGGTGATGGTGGATTGGTGTTACTAGCAGTAGCCCATGTACAGCAGGTGGTGCCTGACTGATGTTAATAGCATACAGCATTAGTGTTGAGCGGCATAGGCCATATTCGAATTTGCGAATATTCGCGAATATATGGACGAATATTCGTCATATATTCGCGAATATTCGCATATTCGTTATATTCTCGTTTTATTTTCGCATATGCGAAAATTCGCGTATGCGAAAATTAACATATGTGAATATTAGCATATACAAAATTAGCATACGCGAAAATTTGCATATGCTAATTTTCGCATATGCTAATTTTTGCACGCCAGTCTCAAACAGTAGTATTACAGCCTTCTTTACACCACACAAGCTGGAAGCAGAGAGGGGTGATCACTGTGATGTGTACTGTGAAAAAAAAATAAACGAATATTCGTAATTACGAATATATAGCGCTATATTCGTGAAATTCGCGAAATTCGAATTGCGAATATTCGTGAGCAACACTATACAGCATGAGATTGAAGACAGATGTTTCTAGCATACAGCATGAGATGGCGGACTGGTAGTGGCAAGAATGGTTGGCTGGTGACTAACTGATGTTACTATTGTAGAGCTGAGATGGCAAACAGATGTCACTAGCGTACAGCATGAGATGGCGGACAGATGTCACTAGTGTACAGCATGAGATTGTGGACAGATGTCACTAGCGTACAGCATGAGAAGGCATATAGGTAGTGGCAGGAAGATGGAGGGCTGGTGGCTAACTGATGTTACTATTGCACAGCATGAGATGCGGACAGATGTCACCAGCATACAGCATGAGATGGCTTGATTCATTTTAGTAAAAGTTTGTTTTTCTACGCTGCTGGCTGACAATCGCATTCGCTTCGGGGTGACCATGCCACCTGCTGCGCAGAACACTCTCTCTGAAGGTACACTAGAGGGTGGACAAGACAGAACACTCATGGCAAACTGGGCAAGTTGTGGCCAATGGCTTGATCTGGTGACCCAAAAGTCCATGGGGTCTGGGCTCATGGTGTCTGTCAGAAAAAGGGCACTGCAGAGCTAGTCTTCAACCTGGTGGTTAAGGTGGTGGTTTACATCCCTTTCATTACTCATGTCAGGGAAGCATACAGGATGCAGAAACTTCATCATGTGCTCAAACGTCAAGATGCCTGCCTCTTGCTGGGGTAGTGCTGGCAGAGATAGTGGAGCATTGACTCTGCAGAGAGCGGAGGCTGGACCTTCTTCGCCAGGTGTTTGTTGCGTGGCAAACTGGCTGCATAGCTTCTACTTATACAAATCCAACTAAGCCTCCTTCTCAGAAGGTGTGAAAAATTCCCCCCATTTTGGGTTTATACCGAGGGTCTAAGACTGTGGCTATCAAGTACTCCTCTCTTCCCTTCAAGCCCACAACATTCTTGTTATTGGGCAAGCCATGCCAGACGCAATTTTGTCAGCCCCTCTGTTGTCCTGCTCTTCGTGCATAGCAGCATTCTCAGAAGATTTTAGACTTTCAGACTTGGCGCAGAGAGCGGGAGAACAGCATTTCACGGCCACAGACGGATTGTGGAGCGCAGGCAGAAGGAGCCCCCGCACCGCACATTTCCCTCCGCACATCTCCTGCTGCTCACATCCCCCCTGTGCTACACATCTCTCTGCTACTCACATCGCCCCCGCGATACACATCTCCCCGCCACCTCCTCCACCAGCTACTATTAGCAAAACTACAACTCCCAGCATGCCCTGACTGTGAAGACATGCTGGTGGTTGTAGTTTTGCCACAGCTGGGAAATCATAGATTGGGAATTGCTGTGTGGTGTCCCGGTAACGTATTCTATACCATACCTTGTATGGTGGTCCCCAAAGACAGGGTTACTACTCTAGCGTGACTACTGGACCGCAACTAATTCCCCTAAATGCAGTGAAATAACGCCTATCAGTCTAAGGACTCAAAATTGCTTAAGGTCCCAACCTTTGTCAATCTCCAAGAGAATTTGCATTTGTAAAGACTGTTCCTGTTATGAAGCTTGCATAAAATCTTCAGTAAAAGTTCCAACTGTTTTCAGCAAACTTTCCGGTTGTGGACATTCCATTATTCTATACCTCCCTATCGCTCTTGGGAAGTGTGGCGGTAGGACAAGCATTACAGAGGAGTCCTCACCCTGGCATCACAACTAGCAAGGGTTAACCAGACACCCTTTAGTCACCGCACAGCTACACTCCCATATACCCTACTCCCCCAGGCTATCACAGCTGTATCCTAACAAAGCAGTCCCCTACCTGTGGCTTCCTAGCTTTAGCAAAACTACAACTTCCAGCATGCCCTGACAGTGAGGACATGCTGGGGGTTGTAGTTTTGCAACACCTGGGGAGTCATAGGCGCTGTAAATGTATGGTGCTGTGTGTGAACTTATTCTGCCGCACCGTACATTTATGGCGCATGTCCCTAAGTAGTTTAAAAAGTAAAAAATGTATGAGGTCCTGCCTCTATTTGCTAACCAGCCAGGTAAAAATAAGATTAAAAATATATATAACCCCCCCCCCCCCCCCCAATAAAAATAAAAATTGTCACCTTTTCCCATTAACAAAAAATGTTTATTATGCAACGGAGTAAACATAAAAAAATTCCAAATGCCAAAATTGATGACTTATGGTCACATCACAGAAAAAATTTAATAAAAAGTGGATCACTAGCACCATTAAAAACTACAACTCATGGCGCAAATAATAAACCCTTACACAGCTCTGTAGATTGAAAAATATTAAAGTTATAGTGGTCAGAACACGGCATTGAATAGAGTATTTTATTTTATTTTTTCAATTTTTTTAAATCTATACAACAAAACAAAAATCATCCCAGTTTGGTATCATTGGAATCGTACTGACCCATAGTATGAAAAAACATGTCAGTTTTACCGTATTGTAAACTCTGAAATCATTTTTGCCCCACATAATTGCGTAATTCCATATTTTGCCATACATATAATCTTTTTCTGGCTTTGTAATGCATCATATAATAAAATAAAGTACACCAATAAAAGTACAACTTGTGCTGCAAAAATAAGCCCTCACGCAATGAAATCGGTAGAAAAATTAAGTTATGGCTGTCGGAACATCGCTACACAAAAAAAGAGAGAGAAAAATAAACAGATTTTATTATGAAAAGGAAAAACATAAAAAGCTGTATAAATTGGGTATTGCATAATTGCCAATGTCAGCGACCTGGAACTACTTCCGATCATTATGCATTTATGTCATGATACTGCCATTTTATGGATGCCTGAGGAAGAGCCCAGTTCCGGCTTGAAATGCCTTGTGTGTGCGTTGCATCTTTGGTTTCATCCTCTCGACGGTCCAGCGCTCAGTACGATGTCCCATTTACCTGGCTGCTGATGCCAGTTTGATGTGTGCATATTCTTCTGGTGAAGGGAGTTCCAATACCGGCGGGACCAGTGGACTGCAGACCATACTTGATTTTAAGCTTACAGCTGCTCAGCATAACATCATTTGGTAAGGTGTCAACCTTTCCCTTTCATTTATATATAAATTGTAGTCTGACGATCTTCACCAGGTGCACATCACATTTGTATCTATCCCTTCCTCTAATAATCATAATAATTGTCATAATCATAATGCCCCACAGAATGAAGATAATATTATTTTTACCGCACAGTGAATGCCATTAAAAAATATTTTTTTTGTTTTTATTTTTTACAATATTTTTTATTTTTTTTTATTTTAAAGCTGTCGGTAGCAACAAAGATGTACCACTAATATAAAGTACAAAATGTCACAAAAACTATTCCAGAGTTGCTTCGCTCAGAAAAAACATTTCAAAGTTATTACCACTTAGGCTAAGTTTATACTTGTTTTTTTGGGGGGAAAACGCCAATTCTGGCCAAAAAAAGCTGCGGCCAGATGTAAATCAATGAGAAATCGCAAAATTCTTTTTCCACTTGGCGTTTTTCAGTTTAGCAATTTCTAATTCTGATGGAATTTTTTCACTCTTTTTTAGCTCCTTGGCGGTTTTGCAAAGTTGCAGCATGTTGAGCCGATGGCATTTTTTTCCCTGAAATCGTGGCGTTTTTCTCCCATAGAAGTCTATGGGAATGAAAAAATGCCAAGAAAAACAACAAGTGGGTTTTAACTTTGGCCTTTTTTGCAGGAGGTTTTTATTCTTTTTTGGACTTTTTTGGATCCAAAAAAGTGATGGAGATACCTTTTTAAATAAAATTTCGTAGGGTACCATTAAAAAATAAAAATAAAGATACAGTAGTGAATGAAAAAATTGTATCTAACGAAATGTATCTTTTTTATAACAACATTTTTATAAATTTTTAAAACAGGGATCAATTTATGTGGGCGGGTACGGTACTAAAAATGTAGCTGAAAATAATAAAAATGTAGTGTGTGTTTTTCACTTTTTTTCAATATTTTTTTTTTTTAGGTAGTACTACTACTCCCAGCATGGAAGACACTGTTCCATGATGGGAGTAGTAGTACCTGTACTAATTGACGGATCAACAGAGTCTGTTGCGATTCTTCTGTATAATTTATAGATGCGGCCGCCACTTTTCTATGGTCCCCTGCACTGCCGTTGATATACACCTATTCATATTTCCCGCAGAGAGCTGTGATTGGCCAGATGGTTCCAGCCAATCACAACTCTCTGGAAAATATGAATAGGTGTGTATATACGGCAGTGCAGGGGACCATAGAAGAGCAGCTGGCCGCATCTATGCATTATACAGGAGGATCACAACGGGTGTCAGGAGTGACATCTGCTGTGATCTTTCCTTAACTGCAGGTACTACAGCTCCCAACTTGGGAGTAGTAGTACCTGCAGTTAAGGACCGATCACAGCGAGTATCACTCCTGACACCCGCTGCGATAGTCCTATCTATTGCAGAGATGCGGAGCGGCTTTCTCCTGGGCTCCGCATCTCTGCTCTGTGCTCCGGCCAGTGATATGCATAGAACATCACTCATTCATATTTCCCTCTGAGAGCGGTGATTGGCTGCAACCATCTGGCCAATCCCCATTCTGGGCGGAAAATATGAATGAGTGATGTTCTATTCATATCACTAGCCGGAGTATAGTGCATAGATGCGAGTACTGTATAGAGCCGCTCTGCATCTCTGCTATATTATGGACGATCGGCCTCAAAGAGACCCAGGTCACCTTTGAAAAATGAGGCCCAGTCATTAAGTAAAAATTTAACCGGGTGAAGCATCACTGACACGAAACAGTCTGTTGTTCCTTTGCTGCGCCCCTGCTTGCGGCTTTGCACGCTTTCTCTCCTATCCTGCACCAGGCATTCTTTTGTGACTACTGAAGCTTGAATGAAGTACAGTTATTTATGCCAAATTACGACAGTTGAGTGCTCTATAGAACAGTCTTCTTGTGTTTTGGACGTGTAATGGATTCTATATTTCATATGAACTCAGTAGCGCAGTCTATGATTCACCTGGGTCCCATCATCCTGTTGAGAGCTTGTAATAGCTTGTAATAGTCTCCCACAGTGCCTATCCAGAGTTCTCTTCTCACTGCCTATGACATCACATAATACCGCGTGACATGCGGCAATTAGAAGAAATCCTGGTTAGATATGTGTAAATTTATATACAGTCATGGCCGTAAATGTTGGCACCCCAGACATTTTTTCGAGAAAATGAAGTATTTCTCACAGAAAAGGATTGCTGTACCATACATTTTGCTATACACATGTTTATTCCCTTTGTGTGTATTGGAACTAACCCAAAAAAGGGAGGAAAAAAGCTAATTGGACATAATGTCCCACCAAACTCCAAAAATGGGCTGGACAAAATTATTGGCACCCTTAACTTAATACTTGGTTGCACACCCTTTGGAAAAAATAACTGAAATCAGTCACTTCCTATAACCATCAATAAGCTACTTACACCTCTCAGATGGAATGTTGGACCACTCTTCCTTTTCAAACTGCTCCAGGTCTCTCTTATTGGAAGGGGCCTTTAAAACAGCAATTTTACGATCTCTCCACAGGTGTTCAATGGAATTTGGATCTGGACTCATTGCTGGCCACTTCAGAACTCTCCAGCACTTTGTTGCCATCCATTTCTGGGTGTTTTTTGACGTATGTTTGGGGACATTATCCTGCTGGAAGACCCAAGATCTCGGACACAAACCCAGCTTTCTGACACTGGACTGGACAGCGTGACCCAAAATCCGTTGGTAATTCTTGGATTTCATGATGCCTTGCACACATTCAAGGCACCCAGTCCCAGAGGCAGCAAGACAACCCCAAAACATCATTGAACCTCCACCATATTTCACTGTAGGTACTGTGTTCTTTTCTTTGTAGGCCTCATTCTGTTTTCGATAAACAGAATAATGTGCTTTACCAAAAAGCTCTGTCTTGATCTCATCTGTCCACAAGACATTTTCCCAGAAGGATTTTGGCTTACACATGTTAATTTTGGTAAAATGTAGTCTTGCTTTTTTATGTCTCTGTGTCAGCAGTGAGTCCTCTTGGGTCTCCTGTCATAGCGTTTCATTTTATTTAAATGTCGAATGAAACGCTTCCGATAGTTCGGATAGTTCGTGGTAACACTGATGCTCCCCTGAGCCTGCAAGACAGCTTGAATATATTTGGAACTTGTTTTGGGTTGCTTATCCACCATCCAGACTATCCTGCGTTGACACCTTTCATCAATTTTTCTGTTCCGTCCATGCCCAGGGAGATAAGCTACAGTGCCATGGGTTGCAAATTTCTTCATAATGTCGCGCACTGTGGACAAAGGCAAATCTATATCTCTGGAGATGGACTTGTAACCTTGAGATTGTTGATATTTTTCCACAATTTTTGTTCTTGAGTCCTCACACAGTTCTCTTCTGTTGTCTATGTTTAGTTTGGCACACACAGACACACAATGCAAAGACTAAGTGAATTTCTCTCCTTTTTATCATCTTTCAGGTGTGATTTTTATATTGCCCACTGTTACAGTTGCGCTCTGGTCGGACTCGCCGGTTGTGAGCGCTTTCTGTCCCCGCTGTTGGCTGGGCTGAGATTCACAGTGCGGGACATGCCTGCATGCGGATCTCAACCGTCGCTCACCGTCCTGTGTTCTTGCTCCCTGATGTCCCCACAGCTCCAGCATGTATGCCTCCGGCCCTTTGGGTGCACGTTTTTCTTAAAGGGCCAGTACCCTATTAGTGTTTTCACCTGTCCCCTGGTCTTTTAGTATCTGCTCTTCCCTGCTTCCAGGGCCGGATCTTGGTTGTCTGTCTTTGTCTGTGCTAGTGCTGTTCCTAAGTCAAATCCTGTTCCTGAGCCAAGTCCTGTTCCTGAGTCAAGTCCTGTTCAAGAGTCTGTGTACCTGTTCCTAGTTCCGGCCTTTCGTGTGCCTGTGTTCCTGCCTTGTCCTTCTGCCCTGCCAGCCATGTCCTGCCCACCACGTCTTGCCAGCCACGTCCTGCCTGTCTCTGTCTGTGCCAAGTCACCCCCAGCTACCTGTGTGGACAAGTCGTGCCAGGGGTAGTGACCTAGGTGCCACCTGCCGCAGCAAGATCATCCCGCTTTGCGGAGGGCTCTGGTGAAAACCAGCAGCCCCTTAGAGCCTGCTCCCTGGCACGGCTCAAGTCTCTATCCACAAAGGCCCAGAGAATCCACCTCCTATTGTTCACCTGCCGTGATTCCTAACAGTAAGATCCGGCCCAGGATTCCGATGGGGCGCTTTTGTCAGATTTTTCGGGTCTTTTCAATCTGGCCTTGGATTCTGCTGAAGTACCTCTGCCAGAAGTCCGTCCCATTGTCGTGGTCCGTCAAGTGCAACGACTGAAGTTACTTTCAGCGATGATGCAACAGCTTTTGGCCTTGCAACAGCAGCAGGTACCACAATATGGCCCATTACCAGTTCTTGCAGTGTCTCCTGGTTCCCAGCCATGCCTGTCTGTACCTCGCCTGGAGTCCTAACATCCTTCTTTGCTACCAACTTTGCCCCTGCCGAAGAGGCTATGGATGTGGTCCGTTTCCACCTTCTGGCTCCTGCAGTGTCTCCTGGTTCCCAGCCATGCCTGTCTGTACCTCGCCTGGAGTCCCAACATCCTTCCTTGCTACCAACTTTGCCCCTTGCCGAAGAGGCTATGGATGTGGACCGTTTGCACCTTCCAGTTCCTGCAGTGTCTTCTGGTGCCCAGCTATGCCTGCCTGTACCTTGTCTAGTGTCCCAACATCCTTCCTTGTTTCCAACTTTGCCTCTTGCCGAAGAGGCTATGGATGCAGACTGTCTTGAATTTTGCCCGGTTCTTTGTCTTGTTACCTTTTCCTCTCCAGGTGTTCATCTCAGAAGACGAAAGACTCGAAGCCTGAAGCCTGTTCGTTCTTGTCTGCCTTTGCCCAGTTCGGTGCCCCCCTGGTCTTATGTAGTGGGGGACTCTTTGAGTCCCAAAGAAGAGGGGAGACCAAGGGGGGTACTGTTACAGTTGTGCTCCGGTCGGACTCGCCCGCTGTGAGCCCTTTCTGTCCCCGCTGTCGGCAGGGCTGAGATTCACAGTGTGGGACATGCCCGCATGCGAATCTCAGCCCGTCAATTACCATCCTGTGTTCTTGCTCCTTGATGTCCCCACAGCTACGGCGTGTGTGTCTTCGGCCCTTTTGGAACACCGGGGCTGTGTTTCTTAAAGGGCCAGTACCCTATTAGTCTAAGTGTTTTCACCTGTCCCCTGGTCTTTTAGTCCTGTTTCTGAGTCAAGTCCTGTTCCTGAGTCAAGTCCTGTTCCCGAGTCAAGTCCTGTTCCCGAGTCTGTGTACCTGTTCCTAGTTCCGGCCTGTCCTGTCCCTGTGTTCCTGCCTTGTCCTTCTTCCCAGCCAGCCATGTTCTGCCCGCCACGTTCTGCCAGCCACGTCCTGCCTGTCTCTGTCTGTGCCACGTCACCCCCCCCCCCCCAGCTACCTGTGTGGATGAGTCGTGCCAGGGGTAGGGACCTGGGTTCCACCTGCCACAGCAAGACCATCCCAATTTGCGGCGGGCTCTGGTGAAAACCTGGCACAGCTCAAGTCTATCCGCACAGGCCCAGAGAATCCACCTCCTGTTGTTCACCTTTCGTGATTCCTAACACCCACACCTGTTACTTGCCCCAGGTGAGTTTAAAGGAGCATCACATGCTTGAAACAATTACATTTTTCCACAATTTTGAAGGGTGCCAATAATTTTGTTCAGCTTATTTTTGGAGTTTGGTGTGACATGATGTCCAATTAGCTTTTTTCCTCCCTTTCTGGTTTAGTTCCAATACACACAAAGGGAATAAACATGTATATATCAAAACGTGTTACTGCAATCCTTTTCTGCAAGTAATACTTCATTTTCTTAAAAAATGTCAGGGGTGCCCACATTTACGGCCATGACTGTACATATATACAGTGTATATATATATATATATATATATATATATATATTGTATATGGTCTGTGATAGTAATGATGGTGGTTGTCAGTCAGTCAGTGGCGTGTCTGAGGGTAGGCAAAGGGCGTGTCTTAGGTGGTTAGGGGTGTGGCTGGGCTTTGGACTCTAGCCCCTGGTCTGTTGAAAACCAAGCAATGCCCCTGCACCTAGCCATCCTTGCCTGCTTTTCTAAGGGCCCAGATTGGTGCACCTCTGTCCCATACTGCCAGGGTTGGTCATGCTCCTCCTCGTCATCATCAGTGTCACATTGAGTAAGGTCCTTGTCCCCTCTCTCTTCCATAGAGCCCATCTCCAAATCCTCCTCCTCAGGTCCCACGACCGCATCCAACTCCTCCTCCTCAAGGAGAACATCATACTGCTGCCATCAAGGTGTGAAGTCTCCTCCATCCCTCCTTTTTCCATCATCGCCGTCAGCGTCTGCTCCAAAAGTAATATCAGAGGTGTCACATCCCCAATGCCCCTGTTTTCCACGCTGATGTATCTTGTAGCCTCCTCAAAAGACACGAGCACATTACAAATGTCCATGATTAGCTGCCAATCCCTGAGCTGTAACTCACACTGGCTCCAGAAATCGTCATTCTATTGCATGAGAAAGTCGGTAACCACTTTGTGCTGCTGGTAGAGGCGGTCCAACAGTGTTGGAACATTGCAAATAAGGTGGTGTGGGGGAAGACCATTTTGGCGCTGTAGGTGAAGCAAGTCATGTTTAAAAGCATACGAGTGGCTAAACCGAACGTAAATTTTCCTGCTTGTAGACACCACTGGCTTGACACCTGGACAAGTTGTCAAGAAATGTTTGACCACAAGGTTTAACATGTGCCAAACAGGGAGAGTGTGTAATGCCACCTACATGCCGCGCTTTGACGATGTTTGGCTGAAGAAGATAGGCAGGGGGTGTCAGCAGTTGAACCTGATCGGTGCAACCGTAGAGGTATTACAACAATATCCTAGCCTTGTTGCAGTTGGAGCCTCATACTGCAGGATGTTGACCCATTTGGCCATAAAAGACATGCATTGCCCCTGGCCATAGCTACTACTCCTCGTATGCACTGTTCTGCATACAGACAAGTTCATAGAGTGGCTCCCCCTCTCCACCACATGATTCCGCAAAGCGGGGACGGCTTTCTTTGCAAAATAATGGCGACTGGGTAAGCTCCACCTGGGCTGGACATACCCCATTAGTTGCCTGAAGGCCGTGGAATCCACAAGATGGTATGAGAGGGCCTGCGCCACCAACAACTTGGCCAGGTAGGAATGGAGGACATGTATTCCCCAATGGATAACTGATGGGATCTGGGAGGAGGAGGGCAGATGAGGCAAATCCCGAAAAGTGGAAGAGGCCTGGCTGTTATACAGTTGGGAGAGATCTGAGGAATCATCAGTAGCAGCAGCAGCGCTTTCCTCATGTTGTGGGGCGTCTCAATTGTCCCACGCGGCCTTGGGGTGATTTTCCATATGTCTGCATAATGAAGTAGTCCCTACATTCGGACCCTGGCCACGGCTTACTCTCTGTTTGCAGAGATGACATATTGCCACGTTCTCTGCACCAGGTAAGGGGGAGAAGAAGTTCCACACATCAGAATATTGGACAGAGACTGCACCACCTGACTGTGCCCCTCCTTGGGATGTTTTTTTTTTTTTTTTATTAGAGCCTGAACATGCTGCAGCATCACCGTCACCCGAGCTCATCAGAGCATCAGCCCTACGCCTGTTATGTTTCACAGGTTTTCTTCCCCTGCCTTGGCTACACTCCTCTTAGCTGACACTGTCACTACCCTCCTGCTCTGAACACATCAGCTCATGCCCAGGTGGGTCCCACATTCTTTCCAACACCACATCATTGTCAACCAAACCCCTCATCCTCCAAGTCACTCCTCTCTGCATGAACTTCTTGGGCTCCTTGCTCCCCCTCAGCATAGCTACCTTGTTGCCTTACAGTTTCCTCACCACGCCTACCACCAACAGTCCCGCTTGTGCTGGGCCGACCACTAATTCTACCTCCACCACCTTGCTAACACACTCCAAAGCTTGGCTGTCCCCATACAACTTCTCGTGGCTAGTGCTATGCTTCTGCATAGCAGTAGGGGGAGGCAAAGCCAGAGATGAGGAAGAACAGAGTCTAGGATGGAATGTCCCACTTCCCCATGTGAGTGTAGATGTGAAGGAATCCAATGACCGGTGGCTCACAGTCATATTGTCTCTGCAGAAGTCATATGACAGAAATATTCCAGTAACGCCAGATCATCCTGTGAAAACATATAACCACTCTCAGGCAGTGAGAATTTGGGATGGCTGACAAGGCTGCCACTACTACCAAATGACACCTGGCTGCTGTTGCAGCTACCTGTACTAGGACTGCCGCAAACATTCTTACTGGCAGAGAACATTGCAGGGATCTTCTGCCCTCTACCCTGTCCATCAACTCCTTTTCCAGACATGTTGTTTTGGGTTAACCTTATTCTTTTTGGGTGATTTTTCACCAATCTACTTGTCAAATCTAAGCTTTAACGCTTTGAACACTTTCTGCATTGCAGAGATGACAGCACAATGAGTATTGAAGGTGTTTGCAGATCAATATGTAATACAACAGACCTGTATTAACACTACAGGCTACATACGTGTAACTTCAAAACATTTTTTGACTGGCAGAGATGACAGCACAATGAGTACTGAAGGTGTTTGCGGAACAATATGTAATACAATAGACCTGTATTAACACTACAGGCTACATACGTGTAACTTCAAGACATTTTTTGACTGGCAGAGATGACAGCACAATGAGTACTGAAGGTGTTTGCGGAACAATATGTAATACAACAGACCTGTATTAACACTACAGGCTACATACGTGTAACTTCAAAACATTTTTTGACTGGCAGAGATGACAGCACAATGAGTACTGAAGGTGTTTGCGGAACAATATGTAATACAATAGACCTGTATTAACACTACAGGCTACATACGTGTAACTTCAAGACGTTTTTTGACTGGCAGAGATGACAGCACAATGAGTACTGAAGGTGTTTGCGGAACAATATGTAATACAACAGACCTGTATTAACACTGCAGGCTACATACGTGTAACTTCAAGACGTTTTTTGACTGGCAGAGATGACAGCACAATGAGTACTGAAGGTGTTTGCGGAACAATATGTAATACAACAGACCTGTATTAACACTACAGGCCGCATATGTGTAACTTCAAGACGTTTTTTGACTGGCAGAGATTGACAGCACAATGAGTACTGAGTGTGTTTGCGGAACAATATGAAATGCACCAGAACTACAGGCTAGGTACAGATCACGGCACTGGCTACTGTAGCTGGTTGATGAACACTATTCAATTCAGGTACTTGCAGGTATGAGCCTTGAAGAAGGCTTTGGATTTGTGGTAGCAAAAGATGAGTCCTTCAAAGGCTGTAAGAATGATGTCCCCTTATCTGCTGTATAGGAGCCCCTATTCTTGCATGGGATTGACTCCTGTTCACACACACAATATCTCTCTTTCTAATCTGTATCTTTCTATCTCTTTCTAATATGTATCTTTATATTCTTAATCACTATCTGTCCCTAGTTATATCTCTCTCCCTCTCTCTCTCTGGCAGTTCCTTCAGCTCTGTATGCAGTGGGTGATGTTACTGCCCTCTTATCTGTGTAAAAATGCCCTGCCCTCTTGCTGTGTCCTTTGTGCTGATTGACACAGTAAGCAGCAAATCACATGATACACCTGGATTATCATGTGATATACTGATGTCACTGATGTAATCTTCCCTGCTTCTTCCGTCCGCTAGAAAATCATACTTTCTGTTTTTTTCGCGCTATTTACCAGCCCGTGCAAGACGAATTGTTAAGTGCTTGGGTGTTCGCCGAGCCAGAAAAATCTAAAAGTTCGGGTCGAATCCGGGTTTGCTGTATTCGGCTCACTCATCTCTAATTATAACCTGTTTGTTTTTGTGTTTATGTCTGGGTGTATTTATTTTGTCACTGAAAATTTTAAAAATAGAGACAGTAGAAGTCCTGTTTTAACATTACTTCTATGTTCCTGACTATCTTGCCACTAACTGACTAGATCTTCAGAGCTAATCTCCCACAAATGATATAGCTTAGGCATTAGGTGTTACAAACTGTAACAGTTAGCTGTAGTGGCTGCTAAGAGCTGCAGACACTGTTGGAGTACTGATAAAGGCAATCTATTTTTTTTTAACTTGGGCTGATGGTGGTTTTCACCTTTTTCAGCCCACCGGAGCACCTGAAAGCTGAACTAATTTATGCAGGCTAAAGTCAGCAACTGCAGAGTTGCGAGGTTTGTGCAGAATCGAAGTACTGTACCTTCGCTAATCTCTACCGGTAATCATGACAAGGGGGCAGCCTCTACATCTAGAGTAAAGAGGGTTTCATCAGCCTCATTGAAGGCAGTAGGAGACAGAATGGTCCGCAACCCTTGAAGGTGCTCTTGGGGCTGGTGGCTCTTGTATCCAGCCTGGTAATCGTGAGCAGCAATGCATACTGAAAACACCACAGCCAAGCTGTTGGTGTGCATTAGATATGTATTTTTGTAAAAAGAAGCACAACATACTGTACTATCATATTCTGGCAAAAATTTTTGAGAGAAACTAACTCATTCTATTATTAGAGGTGGGCTTATTTGGCTCTATAATAATTTCCATTACATCATATACATCTGGAGCATTTTTTGCAGCATTCCTTGGTTGTATTCCGATAGAGGCCGTAAGAAGTGCATTCTATTGCATGAAACCGCCGACAGTCGCCTCTGAGTGTCCCCTACGCCATCTGCCTCTCTCCCCCAGTATGTCCGAGCCTCATTGACTATGGAAGAACTACAGTTGCGGTAAGTGCGAGACCTATTTCTTTTTGAGAGTATTCTTATGTAGATTGGATTTCCATGTGTGTGATCATGGCTACATGGAATTAAGGAAAGGAAAAAGAAGATGCACAAGAAGTGCAAAAAAAAAAAGATTCTGTTTATGTGTTATTTACTGAGGGAATTGGAGGTAAACATTGGCCCTGATTTACTATTGTAAACCCGACATGTTTTGTCGGGTTGTGCGCCAGAAATTCTGTCTGCACCAGAATTTGCCCCAGAATTGAAAAAAAAACCAATCTCTCCATTTTACTGAGAAAGCCCGAAGAGGGGGCGTGGCCATCGGGGAAAGTGGCCGTGGTCGTGTCCCCAACAGTTTCACAGAAACCCAACGTATTTACTAAGGTTTCCACAGAAAATTTGGTGGATTTGAGCTGAGGAAAACCCGACAGATCAAAGCATGTGTAAAAAAGCAAAATGTAGGAAAAAGTGCAAAATGTAGGGAAACCTTAATAAATATCGTAGAAAAAAATGTAGGGAATTAAAACCCACAAAAGAAAACTACACTCCACTTTTAATAAATCAAGGCCACTGTGTAGTAAATGTTAATATGACTCAAATAGGGTTATTCCAAGATTTAAAGTTATCCCCTATACACAGGATAGGACATAGCTAGCTGATCAGTTGGACCCCCTCTGATTATAATATTGGGGGTCAATTGTCCTCATAGTGATTGGATTGGAAGCATGAATTCTTCACTATCGCTCCAATCATTTCCTATGAGGATTTTTCCAGGATTTTTTATTTTTTATTTGACTATGCTACAGGGGCTGTAAACTTAGTGTAGTTCATAATATAGTGTCTTTACCTGTGTGTGACGGTTTTCTCACAATTCTTATGTGATTTTCACCCCAATATTTATTTTTAACAGCATACAAAATGACTTGTCTTAGAATTTTCACAGGTTGCAATGCGGCCCAGACCTTACTCACTAGTCAGCTGATGACAGGGAGCCTGTCTTCTTCAATGGGTGGTGTTGAGCAATCGCTTGGTGGGAGAGAGATCAAACTGCAACTAATGCAACAGCTGAAGGCACCCTCATTGAAAACCACAGGTCTTTTGATGGATGCAGCTTATTTATGTTTCAATGGGGTGGGGTGGCTGATGTGTGGGAGGGAGGAAAATGGAATTATGGAATTTGTAGGCAAAAAAAGAAAAGTAAAAGAAAAGGAAATACCAGTTCACAAACAGCTAGCCACAGTGTTATGGTAATCTCACAACATAGCCATTTAGCCCCAAGCCCCAAGCAGATCCTTCCTAAGCATGTCCATTACTGTCTGCCAGGTACGTACTAAAATTACCTGATGGTGGATAACCCCTTTAAGTTGGCACCAAAGTCGGTAATATGGGCCCTAAATAACAATAATTGGCGCTGAGTGGTATTGTTTATTTGTTGCCAAGGTCCAAGTGGACAAAAAGTTTGAGAACTCCTGGAATATAGTACATGACTGTGTTCTTGGTACAGTTTTTCATCATTTGGTGCCTAGGGCCCAGAATGCTGGTTAAAGCTGCACAACTGAGGCATGTCTCGCAACAAGGTTGATCAGGATACAATGGTTAACAATCAATATGGTTGTCAGGCAACACATTCTTAGATCCCTGTCTATCTCTGATTACATGTACCTCTTAAACTAAGGGCCATGAAAGCATAGAGGGACATGACTGCACTCTGCACCTTTCTTATCACTTGCTGCCATTATGCTTATTGTGCATCTTACCTCATCCTGCCTCATTTATATGCATACTGTGCTCTCCTATTATTACTAACAGACATTGAAACTGAATATTTTATTTATAATTTATTTTTTATATTAAAATATGAAATTTAAAATGTCAGAACATGCAAAGAGCAAATTCTATTTCCCTTTTATACACTTCATTTTTCCATTTTAACACATATTCTAGTTTTCTGTTATAAATACAGAGGTGAATGGGTATCTATATATTTTAAATAAAAATGTTAACTTAATAATGCATGGATGATCTCTAAGACTAATGCAGTGTTTTGAAGTATAGAGTCCCAGGCAATGTCGCTCACATAGCCATTTAATCCATGAACACATAATACTGTGCCACTTAAGAAGTCTGGATGTTTGACAGAAGGCTGTGGGCGACAAGGGCGGGGTATATGGGGGAAAGACAGCAGGGATAGCGTCCTGTATTTACACAGTACCACAATAAATGACAATGACATAACCTCCTCCCAAAACACTTGTTGCACACTCAATTATTAGTGGCCTTTGTAAAGTGACTCAACATCCCCACCACCTGGAGGAAATGGGAGCACAGATCTGTATTACACAAAACAGTAGGATTCATGTCAGCCTTCTATGTCAAATAAACTATAAATTCAGAATTTCAGGTATAGCATAACAATTATGACCTTCTCCAGGCAAATTTGCCCTGAACTTGTAACATGACCATGTATGAGTATGAACCCTTGGCTAGGTATGGGGGGATGTATGAAAGGAGAGTGAACTGAGTGGCAATCAAATCTATGAATTAATGTTCTTTTCACGCAGGAGGACACAGGACCTCTGTTCTCATGATGTCTCAGTGTCAACTATCTATACCCTATACTGTAAATAGAAGATAACTTTTAATCTTGGGCAAACTCCTTATACTGTTACTCCCCTGGAGGCAAAGGCTTGGTGGTTACAGGAATATATACAAAAAGAGTTCAAATTCGGCACTGCTGCAACAATGTGACTCGTAGTCCACTCCCGCTAGACTGTATACCTTCAAAGTATGAAACGTATCATGGTGCTCTGACTGTATGTGGCAAAACTTCATTTGTAAACATCAGAAGGAAGAAAGAAAGTCGGCACTCACCACGTCTTCAGAGAATCACCTTTTATTCAGAAATACTCAAATATCATACAGCGCAGGACGACAAGCAGAGGGGGGGGGGGGACATCAAGGCAACAGCACTGTTTTGCACTCTTGCATGCTTCAACTGGCCTGTTGGAGCATGCAAGAGTGCGAAACAGTGCTGTCGCCTTGTGGTACCCCCCCCCCCCCTCCTTTGCTTGTCGTCCTGTCCTGTATGATATGTGAGTATTTCTGAATAAAAGGAGATACTCTGAAGCCGTGGTGAGTGCCAACTTTCATTTTTCCTTCTGATGTATACCGGTTACAGAAATATGTACATTTCAGAATCTCTAAGTGGTCCTTACTCTGAGAGTTTTTACCATTGGTTAGTGACTGCAATGTGTTTACGGCTTATCTATGTGATCACGCAAGGGACTCTCCTTAACCTGATAATTTCCCTGGTCATTGCATGAATCATCCTACGAATTACACAGTTACCATCCTGAGGAACATCAGAGATCATACATATGCCTATTAGCACCTTATCTTAAGTCAGCAGTATCAAGCTTTTTGCAGGAAATCTGCCCTTTTTATCAGCTAACATTTCTTACCCCAAGTGGTGGCTTGAAAAGCAGCATGCAAGCCCCTAAGCTGAACAGACCAGAAGTATGGTGTTCAGGGCAGAGACTTCCCTGCTACCATGTTTATTTCTGCAATGGATTAATCACCAAGCATTTCATTAAGTATCATAAATTAGTCCAACTGCTGGGAGCCCCTGCGATCTCCGGTACGGGGCCGCGGCTCGGCCGTTGCAGACGTGCCCCCTCCATCCTCCATGTACCTACATGGGAGATGCAGTGTTCGTTCATTCCCTCCCGCCTCTCCCATAGAGCGAGGGGATGTGTCTGTCAACCTCTTAGTGAGGTCGACGACACGAGAATTAGCTGTGCACAACCACGACAATGCAGGGTCCTGTGCGGAAGATCGCGGGGGCCTCCCACCCTCCAAGTGATCAGACACTTATCACCTATCCTGCAGATAGGAGATACGTTTTCTATAACTGCAGTAGTCCTTTAATGCTTGCTTCTTCTATAACATAAGGCCAGAGAGACCTGGTAATATTTGTATAGGACACAGTTTCTGTGCAATAGTTTACTTTAGAATATAAGCATTTTAATGATTATCCTTTATATGGGCACTGTCATATATAAAAACATTTTGTATGTTGTACATCTTGGCAAAACAATAGTTTTTCTAAAATACTTTAAAAAATTTGCACATTTTATTAAAGAAAACTGCCTTTGAAAATCCCACCACTAGGGGTCCCCATACCTCCTGAGACACTAATTCCCACAGCAGCATGAGCGCGTCCTAGGGTCATGGACACAAGAAGGCTGATTGACAAGACTGCAGGAGGAACACAGCCTACAGCAACACTGCTGTAACAGAATTTTACAAAACATGTGCCTCAAGCTGTTGAAAAACTACAACTCCAAGCATGCCTGGACAGTCAAAGGATGTCTGGACATGCTGGGAGTTGTAGTTTTGAAAAAGCTGTAAGCACACAGCTGAAGGCAACACTGCTGCAAAAAAAGAGTTATCCAAACACTGTAACTCCAACTATTCCAAAACTACAAGTACCAGCATTACAGGACTGGCAAAGGATGACACACATGAATGTTATAGGCAGGGCCGCCATCAGGGGGGTACAACCCATACACTTGTATGGGGCCCGGAGCTTCAGGGAGGCCCGGCCATCACTGGACCTTTTTTTTTTTTTTCTATAAGCCAGTGAGTGGGCCTGCCGCTCACTCCTGACTAATAATTTACTGTCATCATGGGTCACACACGCTGGCGCTGCTGCGACAATGCTGCTTCTGCACATGGGATACCTCCGGGGCCGGCCTGTCTCTTTAAATTTGCAGTGGCCAGCGGGAGGTACTACTTACTCCCGCACGGCCGCTGCGCATTGATACAGCCGCCTCACAGTAGCGCTGTGGCGGAGGCTGAGCAGAGGATAGTCTCTCTCTCTCTCTGCTGTCTGCCTGCTGAAAAAGTCTGGTGCGCCGCCCGCAGCTCTGCTCCGCTCCGATGACTCTGGCAGTAAGGTGAGTGGTGGGGTGGCAGTCCTAAATAAGTGCAGCGCCGGCGCCATGATAAAGGTATATAAAATATATCATCATTTGGGGGGGGGGCCCGGAGGCGAGCAGTCGCATAGCGCAGCAGGTGGCACTGGCAGCTGAGCTGAGCTGGGGCCTGCTGCCTGTGGGCAAAAGATTTGATGAGGACTCAGAGGCATTCAGCTTCAGGTATAAACTAATGGGGGCCACGATTTGCAGCAAATAGGGGCGTACAACAACTATATTGTGGAAGTTGTGCCCTGGCCCATATAGTTGTTGTAGGCCCCTCTTTTGCTAATAGTTCCCCCCCCATATAGTTGGAGTCCTCTCTGAGAGGGGCCTACCACAACTATGGGGGAAACTATTAACAGAGGGGCCTACCCAAATTATATGGAGCCCCCTATATAGTTTGGGTAGGCCCCTCTATTAACGGAGTAGTCTGGTGAAAAATAGCCTATCCCCCATCCAAATATAGGGGATAAGTTATAGATCACAGGGGGGTCCAAGCGCTGGGCCCCCCGCGATCTACTGCATGGGGCCCCGGCAGTTTGCCGGAAGCTGACGTCTGTACCCCTCATGAAGCCGTTTCCGGCACACCCCCTCCATATATCTCTATGGGGTACATGGAGGGGCGTTTTGGACAGCGCTCCATACAGGATACAGCACGCCCCGCTTCCAGCCAACTTCCGGGACCCCGTGCAAGAGATAGCGGGGGGCCCCAGTACTCAGACCCCCCGCGATCTATAACTTATCCCATATCCTTGTATAGGGGATAAGTTATTTTTTACCAGACAACTCCTTTAATAGTTGCTCCCATATAGCTGTTGTAGGCCCGGGCTCCTCTCAGAGAGGCCGACAACTATATAGGAGTAAAACTACTAACAAAGGGGCCTACCCTAACTATATGAAACACATACCCTTAAACCCCTCTATATAGCTATTATTGCATAACCCCTTAAAGGAGTTGTCCAGTTCTGAAAAACGTATCCCCTATCCTTAGGATAGGGGATAGGTTTCAGATCACAGGGGGTTTGACCACTGGGACCCCCGTGATCTCCTGTACAGGGCCCTGGCAGCCCGCGGGAAGGGGGGGGTGTTGACCACCGCACGAAGCAGCAGCTGACACTCCCCCTCAATACAACTCTATGGCAGGGCCGGAGCGCTGCCTTCGGCAATCTTCGGTTCTGTCATAGAGTTGTATTGAGGCGGTGTGTCACCCGCCGCTTCGTGCGGTGGTCGATACACTCACTTCCCTCGGGCTGCCGGGGCCCCGTACAGGAGATTGCCCCAGTGGTTGGACCCCCCGCGATCTGAAACTTGTCCCCTATCCTAAGGATAGGGGATAAGTTTTTCAGCATTGGACTACTCCTTTAACCCCTTAGGGACTCAGCCTATTTTCACCTAAAGGACTCAGCAAATTTTCGTATTTGCATCTTTAGCTTTTTCCTCCTTCCCTTCTAAAAATCATTAGAATCATAAAAATCATTAGAATCATTCTTTCAATTTTGCACCTACAGACCCATATAAGGGCTTCTTTTTTGCGTCACCAATTGTGCTTTGTAAAGACATCACTTATTTTATAATATAACCTGCAGTGAAACAAAAAAAATATATTTGTGGGGTGAAAAAATGGGAAAAGGGGGGTGATTTAAACTTTTAATAGGGAAGGGGTTAAAGGGGTACTCCGGTGGAAAACTTTTTTTAAATCAACAGATTTGTAAATTACTTCTATTAAAAAATCTTATTCCTTCCAGTACTTAATAGCTGCTGAATACTACAGAGGAAATTATTTTCTTTTTGGAACACAGACCTCCCTGCTGACATCATGACCACAGTGCTCTCTGCTGACATCTCTGTCCATTCTAAGAACTGTCCAGAGTAGGAGAAAATTCCCATAGCAAACATATGCTGCTCTGGACAGTTCCTAAAATGGACAGAGATGTCAGCAGAGAGCACTGTGCTCATGATGTCAGCAGAGAGCTCTGTGTTCCAAAAAGAAAGTAATTTCCTCTGTAGTATTCAGCAGATAATAAGTACTGGAAGGATTAAGATTTTTTTAATAGAAGTAATTAACAAATCTGTTTAAAGCGCAACTGTCATGAAATTTTCATGTAATAACCTTCACACAGCCTTTGAACTGTGTGCAGGTGTTGTGTACAGCAATTATTTTACCTCATATTTACAGGCTTTCGTGACGCTAAAAAGTGCTTTTAATCAAAGCCACTGACGGTCGGATAGGTGTGGTGCGAGGTATGCGATGCCCCGCCGCCACCACGCCCACCCACACACCAACTTTGTATCTCAGTGCTGGGACCGCTGTGTGATTGACCCACAGGTCCCAGCGCATGTGCCCTTCAACTAATGTAACGTGCGCACTGCTGCGTGTCATCCAGCAAGCGCTCGCTCCCGCGCTTTCTGCACCTAGCCCTGTGCAGGCGCACTGAGGAGGACGACGGAGGCATGAGCGAGCGCTCGCTGGAGGAGCGAGCGATTGCTGGGTGACACGCAGCTGCGTGCACATTACATTAGTTGAAGGGTGCATGTGCTGGGACCTGTGTGTCAATCACTCAGCGGTCCCAGCACTGAGATACAAAGTGGGCGTGTGGGTGGGCGTGGCAGTGGCGGGGCATTACGTACCTCGCACCACGCCTATCCGACCGTCAGTGGCTTTGATTAAAAGCACTTTTTAGCATCACGAAAGCCTGCAAATATGAGGTAAAATAATTGCTGTACACAACACCTGCACACAGTACAAAGGCGGTGTGCAGGTTATTACACTAAAATTTCATGACAGTTGCGCTTTAACTTTCTGGCACCAGTTGATTTAAAAAAAAAGTTTTCCACTGGAGTACCTACCCCTTTAATGAACTTTTTTTTTTAAATAATTTTTACACTTTTGTTTTTTATTAATTTTTTTAGCCCCCATAGCATTGATCAGTGTAACCGGCGCTCTGCTACTCTAGGCATGAAGCAGTAGAATCGTCGAGCAGACACCAGAGAGGCAGGTGAGGACCCTCCCGTTGTCTGCTATATGGGAATTGTATGCAGTTAGTGTTAGTGTAGGGTCCTGCTCAAAAGAGTCTACCTTGTCGTGGTGGCGTCAGGGGCCTATGGGCAGAGTCGGGGCTGGCAATCGTGCGCAGGGGGGGGGGGGTCCCAGGCCTTTATCTGCGTAAGGGGCCCCAAAATTCCTGATGGCAGCCCTGGTTATAGGTAACCACTGTACTTTTAGCACTAAACTTTTGCACTAATTAAGGAATATTTAAGTTATACACTTACCATATAGTCTGTGGTGGTGGAGTAAAGGCAATCTCCAATAATCATTGTGTGAGTATGTGTGTACAGCATAAAACCAGAGAGGAAAGGGTTACAGAGCAGGGCTGCCAGGCTCCCATGAGCAGTTGTGGTGAGGGTGGGATACGGGCAGATGTTAATACTAGGGGAAGATGGCATTAACCCCTTGTATTCGTGAGGCCAGGGCGTGGTTTAACCTTACCACCCGAAGGTATACCGCTGGATCCTGGGCTAGGCATGGGGCAAATAATGACTCAGACGCCAAGTTACAGAACAACGGCAGCTTTACTGAGATAGACAGGTGTAATAGTCTTGACAGCTCAGTTAGGTCCAAGGAGGTAACCAGTGACTTCTGAGACCTTAGGGCTCGATGGGACTTGATACAGACTGATCCTGACTAACTTGACTAGACTGACTTGACAGGCTTCAGCCTGTATGTAGCTTACCAGGTTTTGACGTTCACCTGTGGGGTTGCGGACTTGTGGATGCGTGGCTGCGTGGTAGGCTTTAGGCTTTAGGACACCAGACACTCTCTCTCAGGACTTGACCTTGCTGTTCCTCAGCATGCTCTAAACTGAAACTCAAGAGACTGAACTAGCTCCTCCCAGGGTTTTTATAGCTGAGACTCTGGAGGGGTCCCATAGGTCACTCTGTAGGTCCCATGGTCACTGGTACCTTCCTTGCATACAGCACTTAGTAACAGTATTTAACCCCTTAAGGACGCATCCATGCGCCCCCTTTTCCGAGTCCTTAAGGACTCAGGGCGTATGGGTACACCCTGCGTTCTTCCGGCCCCTGCCACTTGCCAGGCAGGGACTGGGACTGGACAGGCATCCCGGCATATACCCCAGGGGGGTCCTGAGGTCCTTCTATATTGGCGATGGCCGCAAATTGCCGGTCAACCCAGACCAGCGATTTGCAGCTATTTTGGGTCAATTGGGTGTCTGGTGACCCAGAAAAAAAGGGTGAATGGGGCTGTCCGAGACAGCCCCATTCACCCTTACCCAGCAGGAGTGAGGTGGCACGGGTGCCGCCTCACCATCACGTGATTGATCGGTCGGAACGACCGACCAATCATGAACCTGCTGGGCGGCGATTGGGACAACGATGATGGTCGCGATCGATGCCGGCGGGGGTCTCCTACCCTGCCCTGGTCCAGCGGGGGTCCCCTCAGGTTTGGAGGCAGCGACAGGAGCGGCAGGAACGGTGGCGCCAGCGGTCCCGGTGTCAGGATACAGCAGGAGGTGAGGCCTGTTCACCTCCTGCTGTTGCTTAGCAACATCTCGCAGCATGCACAACCAAAGGGCATGCTGGGAGTTGTAGTTTTGCAACCGCTGGAGTTCCAACTACAACTCCCAGCATGCCCTTTGGTAGTCTGTGCATTCTGGGGTTGTAGTTATGCAACAGCTGGATGCACATTTTTTCTATGAAAAAGTATGCATCCAGCTGTTGCATAACTACAACTCCCAGCATGCACAGACTACCAAAGAGCATGCTGGGAGTTGTAGCAGTGTGCCTCCAGCTGTTGCAAAACTCAAAGTGTCACTTGCTCAAACCTCAAGTCCATTATTTGGGCCATGTTGCTAGTGCAGAGGGAGTTCAGTTAAATCCGGAAAAGGTGGATGCTGTCAAGAACTATCCTACACCGCGCACGGTGGAGGATGTCAGGAGCTTCCTGGGATTCACCGGCTACTACCGCCGCTTCATCCCACACTTCGCCCAAAATTGCAGAACCCCTCACAGCTCTCCTACGGGGTATGGCGAAGGAGGATTACAATGGGAGACTACTTATTGAATGGGCGAGAGACAGCATTCCGAGCTCTTAAACATCTCTTACATTTTGAAGAGCTCTTAAACGAACCACCCATCTTGGCGTATCCAGACTACAGTCATCATCAGGCTATATACTGATGCCAGTTTTGATGGTCTGGGAGCTGTCCTGCCCCAAGTTCAAGATGGACAAGAGAGAGTGATTGCCTACGTCATAACCTGTGAGGTGCAGAGAAGAACAATGCCAATTACAGTTCATTCAAATTGGAACCTCTCATCCTGTGTGGGACATGACAGAAAAATTTAGATTATTTGGCTGCCACGCCATTTACTGTCTACACGAATAATAACCAGTTGGCCCTTAAACAGCGATGGGCTTCAAGATTAGCTAATTACAGCTTCACCATTAAATACAGAAGCGGCAAGTCAAACGTCAATGCCGATGTACTTTCTCGGAGAAGAACCACTTGTCTAAGACGTGTGGGAAGACATGGAGATGCCCCCATTTTATCAACGATTTGTGAACCAGAATGTTATAACTGGCCTTGACGGATGGTGAACCCAGGTCCGAAAAGGTTAAAGAAGACCTGTACATCTAGATAGACTCTCCAAGATGAAAGTCGAGTTATGGAGGATCTGTTCTACCTTTTGGCAAAAAAGATATCAACCCGTCTACGCCTGGCCCAGTGTGACTGAGTTGAAACGTCTGTGGCGACAGAGGAAGCGACTGTTTGTGCACAAAGGCCGTATGTACTGAAATTCTTTGGATCCGGTCTCTGGTGATTGACTTCATCAGATTCTGGTTCCCCAAAGAGATGTGGCGATGGTCCTCAACGCATATCATGACCAGTTGGGACACTTTGGAGGACACAAGACCGAAGCCACTGTCAGGCAAAGATTCTACTGGATTGGAATGCAGAGTGACATTGAGAAATGGTGCAGTGAATGTTCTGTCTGTAACATCACCAAGAATGTGCGCAAGGAAGCAAGAGCACCCCTCCACTCCATCCAGAGTGACAGACCCAACCAATTGGTCACGCTAAACCATGTGAAACTGTCTCCTACCCGGTCTGTGTATACTTATGCTCTCACCATGGTGGATCACTACTCCAAATGGGTTGTCGTTGTACCCGTCAAAGATTTCACAGCCAAGACAGCTGGCCAGATGTTTTACTCTAATTGGGTGCTAACCCTTGGATGCCCTGAGTCTGTCCTAACTGACCGTGGAACGGCCTTTGAGGCCTAACTCTTCCAAGAACTATGTCAATTTCACGACTGCAAGAAACTCCGAACCACCACCTATCACCCTCAGGGGAATGGGCTCTGTGAGCACATCAATCAAGTCTTCATCCATATGCTGCAAGCAGCCTCTGTGTCAAGACAAGAAGAATGGCCCCGTTTACTGCCCGAGTTGTTGGAAATTTACAACAATACAGTACACTGTTCCACTGGATACACCCCCTTCTACTTGATGATGGGGCAACTGCCTAAAGACCGGACGTTTGGGCTGCAAGCCCCGATAAACAATTCCCCGCAAGCGTCCCTCGAGTGAGTTTCAGATCATCAGAGGAGCATTTAAGAGACCAAGGAGATTGTCGGTAAGAAAATGGGTGAGGCCAGACAAAGGCAACAAGATGAATACAACTGCCATGCCTCAGCCAAACCACTCCAGGTGGGCAACAAAGTCTGGCTACGGAAGTTCCCGAGAACGGATAAATTGGACTCCATTTGGGAAACAGAACCATACACTGTGACGGCTATACCCTATCCCGGATCTGATGTGTACGAAGTTCAGAAGTCTGGAGCCCCAAGTTGTCCACTGAAATCATATCAAGATCTGCCTGAAGGAAGATCTACCAGTACTTCCTCCACCACCTCCTCTAGATGTCAGACCTGTGAGGGAATATGTTTCTGGCGAAGGGATCCATCCCCCCATGGATTTCCCTATGTTCTCCCCCAATCAACCAGCGTTCATCTGTTTGCCCCCAGCATCGGGACTGGTCCAGCCAGCGTTAGTCGTTGGCTCCAGCTTGCATACCTGTTTCCCTGAGTGCCAGCAATAGTTCCAACTTCTCCAGTTCATGTACCAGTGGTCCAGATTCCAGCAATTCCTGAACAAGTTCCATCTCCTGTGATTGCTGAGGAAGAACTCACTGAAATTTCAGAAGTTCTGTCAGTTCCAGATTCTCCAGAGGTGGTGCTGCGCAGATCCCAAAAGTCCACTCAAGGCCAAATACCAGCAAGGTATAAAGAATAAACATACCGGTGTATATAAAAGTTATCCAGTCCATAAGTATACTAATGTCTAGTTAGCATAGCATAATTACTTCCAACTCATTTTGTGTACAGTTAGTCAGTGATGTACACAGCATCTTATGTATCTAATATAGTCACATGTTTAGTCAGGACTGTAGCTAACCAGTTTATATATCCAGTCCATAATAGTCATTTAATGTTTAATGTCTATTGTTTCCTGTCCATCGTGTACAGGGTGCTCTTGTGGCCAGAGAGTTCTCCTGGAGGTGTGAGTATTACGTACAGTGAAAGAGCTACTGTGTATATAGGTAACATTCTTATGTGTTGTCAGAAAATGTGTATTTACTGGTCTAATGTTATGGGGAGAAGTAGCTAAAAGCCAAAAGGCCTCATTAGCACAGACATTCAGGTAGAAAGCCTCAGGCTGTTTCTCCAGCAAACAGTTACGAGTTTAAAAAGTTTCCATATGTTTACATCTTATTGTCCCAGTTCTCAAAACCCTAAAACAAAATGGAGCATGTACGGATGTTAATTGCAATGCCACATGAACTCTTGATTAGTTCACCAGCCCTGTGAAGGACATTGATTCAAATGCCCCAGGAACTGTCACTATTGTTGCTACCAGGCCTCAGTGGCCACTTCATATCCGTCCGCCCTCCGGGACTGGGCGCCGTGGATAACTGTTGTTAAGAGAGGGAGTTTGACGTGCCCCAGTACATGAGTTGCACCCCTGTACCATTGCTGCCCTGTCAGGTGGACTCTATTTCAGTGACCTCCTGGCCCTCCTTTAAAGGGGTACTCCGGTGAAAACTTTTTTTCTTTTAAATCAACTGGTGGTAGAAATGTAAACATATTTGTAAATTACTTCTATTAAAAAATCTTAATCCTTCCTGTGCTTAGCTGCTGAATACTACAGAGGAAATTCTTTTCTTTTTGGAATGCTCTCTGATGACATCATGAGCACGGTTCTCTCTGCTGACATTATAATAAAAATAATGCTTTATTTATTGTTGTCCTTAGTGGGATTTGAACCCAAATCCCCAGCACTGCAAGGCAGCAGTGCTAACCACTGAGCCACCATGCTGCCCTTAGCATGTGTCTGCTATGCATGGTTGCTAAAATGGACAGAGATGTCAGCAGAGAGCACTGTGCTCATGATGTCATCAGTGTTCCAAAAAGAAAGGAATTTCCTCTGTAGCATTCAGCAGCTAATAAGTACAGGCAGGATTAAGATTTTTTAATAGAAATAATTTACAGATATGTTTAACTTTCTGCCACCAGTTGATTTAAAAGAAAAAAGGTTTTCACCGGAGTACCCCTTTAACCTGTTCAGGACCCAAGACGTATGCATACGTTTTGGGACCCTGGTACTTAAGGACCCAAGACGTATGCATACGTCCTGAGTCATTCCGGTCTCCGCCGCGCGCCGGGCAGAGATCGGAACCGGATGCCTACTGAAATCGTTCAGCAGGCATCCAGGACAAACGCCGAGGGGGGCCATGTAGATGGGTTGAATTAACAACAGCGATCTGCGGCGATACCGGGCTGATCGGGTCTCTGGGACCCGACCGCCCAGTAATTTTGCATGATCCCGGTTGTCACAGACAGCCAGGACCATGCTGGAGGCTAGGAGCGAGGTGGCAAGCCTGCCACCTCCTCCTATCCCCTGCGATCTGTCGGTTAGCTAACCAACCAATCGCAAGGGGGGGGGGGGTTACCTTCTCCCGCCCTGCCTGGCCCCTGGAAGTCCGGAGAGGACGGGAGGAAGACCGGAGGACGCGGCGGGGGACGGGGGAGTGCTGGGGCCCGACCCCGGTACTTACCTCGTCCCTGAAGACCCGGATCCCGGCGCCGGAGACGGCGCCGTCGGCGGCGGCAGGTGAGTGGATCTTCAGCCGCGGTCGTGCCCTTTACAGCAATGCACGTCCCCATAAAGCGACATGCATGGCTGTTATGGGACCCTGTATACTACAACTCCCAGCATGCCCAGACAGCCCTTGGCGTCTGGGCATGCTGGGAGTTGCAGTTTTGCAACATCTGGAGGTCCACAGTTTGGAGACCACTGTGCCCTTCCAGATGTTACAAAACTACACATCCTCAACATGCCCTTATTGTCCAGGCATGCTGGGAGTTGTAGTTCTGTAACATCTGGCCCTTCAGATGTTGCAGAACTACAACTCCCAGCATACCGGGACAGTTTTGGCGTACTGGAAGTTGTAGTTTTGCAATATCTGGAAGGGCACAGATTGGGAACCACTGTATTAGTGGTCTGCAAACTGTAGTCCTCCAGATGTTGCAAAACTACAACTCCAAGCATGCTGAGAGTTGTAGTTCGGCAACATCTGGCTCTAAAGATGTTGCCACACTACTACTTCCAGCATGCCTGAGAATGTGTGGGAGTTGTCATTTTGCAACAACTGAAGGCACACTGGTTGGGAAACATTGTCTGTTTCCTAACTCAGTGTTTCCCAACCCGTGTGCCTCCAGCTGTTGCAAAACTATAACTACCAGCATGCACTGATAGACTGTGCATGCTGGGAGTTGTAGTTTTGCAACAGCTGGAGATCCCCCCCCCCCCCCCCAGTGAGTATCAGGCTGCAAGTTTGCGATGCAGCAAATTTTGCGCGGCAGCTCAAACTCGCAGCGGGTAACCGGCCGTGTGACTGTACCCTAAAAACACTACACTACACTACACTAACACAAAATAAAATAAGTAAAAAACACTACATATACACATACCCCTACACAGCCCCCCTCCCCAATAAAAATGAAAAACGTCTGGTACGCCACTGTTTCCAAAATGGAGCCTCCAGCTGTTGCAAAACAACAACTCCCAGTATTGCCGGACAGCCGTTGACTGTCCAAGCATGCTGGGAGTTTTGCAACAGCTGGAGGCACCCTGTTTGGGAATCGCTGGCGTAGAATACCCCTATGTCCACCCCTATGCAAATCCCTAATTCAGGCCTCAAATGCGCATGGCACTCTCACTTCGGAGCCCTGTCGTATTTCAAGGCAACAGTTTAGGGCCACATATGGGGTATCACTGTACTCGGGAGACATTGCCTAACAAATTTTGGGGGGCTTTTTCTCCTTTCACCCCTTATGAAAAGGTGAAGTTGGGGTCTACACCAGCATGTTAGTGTAAAAAAAATTTTTTTTTACACCAACATACTGGTGTTGCCCTATACTTTTCATTTTGACAAGAGGTAAAAGGGAAAAAAGCCCCCCAAAATTTGTAATGCAGATTCTCCTGACTACGGAGATACCCCATATGTGGGCGCAAAGTGCTCTGGGGGCGCACAACAAGGCCCAGAAGGGAGAGGGCACCATGTACATTTGAGGTGATTTGCAAAGGGGTGGCTGATTGTTACAGCGGTTTTGACAAACTCAAAAAAAAAAAACCACATGTGACCCCATTTCGGAAACTACACCCCTCACGGAATGTAATGAGGGGTGCAGTGAGAATTTACACCCCACTGGTGTCTGACAGATCTTTGGAACAATGGGCTGTGCAAATAAAAAATTTTGTACAGCCCACTGTTCCAAAGATCTGACAGACACCAGTGGGGGGTAAATGCTCACTGTACCCCTTGTTACATTCCTCAAGGGGTCTAGTTTCCAAAATGGTATGCCATGTGGAGGTTATTTTGCTGTCCTGGCACCATAGGGGCTTCCTAAATGCGACATGCCCCCCGAGCACAATTTGCTCTCAAAAAGCCAAATATGATTCCTTCTCTTCTGAGCATTGTAGTTCGCCCATAGTGCTCTTCGGGTCAAATTATGGGTTACCTCCATACTCAGAAGAGATGGGGTTACAAATTTTGGGGGGTATTTTCTGCTATTAACCCTTGCATAAATGTGAAATTTGCTGGGGAAACACACATTTTTGTGAAAAATATATATTTTTTGTTTACGTATGCAAAAGTCGTGAAACCCCTGTGGGGTATTAAGGCTCACTTAATTCCTTGTTACGTTCCTCAAGGGGTCTAATTTCCAAAATGGTATGCCATGTGTTTTGTTTTTTTTGCTGTCCTGGCACCATAGGGGCTTCCTAAATGCAACATGCCCCCGAGCTAAATTTGCTCTCAAAAAGCCAAATATGACTCCTTCTCTTCTGAGCATTGTAGTTCGCCCGTAGTGCACTTCAGGTCAACTTATGGGGTACCTCCATACTCAGAAGAGATGGGGTTACAAATTTTGGGGAGTATTTTCTGCTATTAACCCTTGCAAAAATGTGAAATGTGGGGGGAAACACACATTTTAGTGAAAATTTTTATTTTTTTTTACATATGCAAAAGTCGTGAAACACCTGTGGGGTATTAAGGCTCACTTAATTCCTTGTTACGTTCCTCAAGGGGTCTAGTTTCCAAAATGGTATGGCATGTGTTTTTTTTTGCTGTTCTGGCACCATAGGGGCTTCCTAAATGCAACATGCCCCCCAAAAACCATTTCTGAAAAACGTACTCTCCAAAATCCCCTTGTCGCTCCTTCGCTTCTGAGCCCTCTACTGCTCCCGCCGAACACTTTACATAGACATATGAGGTATGTGCTTACTCGAGAGAAATTGGGCTACAAATACAAGTATACATTTTCTCCTTTTACCCCTTGTAAAAATTCTAAAATTGGGTCTACAAGAAAATGCGAGTGTAAAAAATGAAGATTGTGAATTTTCTCCTTCACTTTGCTGCTATTCCTGTGAAACACCTAAAGGGTTAAAATGCTGACTGAATGTCATGTTGAATACTTTGGGGGTGCAGTTTTTATAATGGGGTCTTTTATGGGGTATTTCTAATATGAAGACCCTTCAAATCCACTTCAAACCTGAACTGGTCCCTGAAAAATAGTGAGTTTGAAAATTTTGTGAAAAATTGGAAAATTGCTGCTGAACTTTGAAGCCCTTTGGTGTCTTCCAAAAGTAAAAACACGTCAATTTTATGATTCAAACATAAAGAAGACATATTGTATATGTGAATAAGAAAGTAATATTTGGAATATCAATTTTCCTTACAAGCAGAGAGCTTCAAAGTTAGAAAAATGCTAAATTTTCAAATTTTTCATAAAATTTTGGGATTTTTCACCAAGAAAGAATGCAAGTTACCACCAAATTTTACCACTATGTTAAAGTAGAATATGTCACGAAAAAACAATCTCGGAATCAGAATGATAACTAAAAGCATTCCAGAGTTATTAATGTTTAAAGTGACAGTGGTCAGATGTTCAAAAAATGGCCGGGTCCTAAGGTGTAAAATGGCTGGGTCCTTAAGGGGTTAATCTATGTTCCCTAAATAGTAAATAAGCACCTATTTTATCTAATGTAACGTGTATATATTGTTATGTACCTTAAACCTCTTAAGGACTGAGCCCTTTTTCACCTTAAAGGGGTATTCCAGGCAAAACCTTTTTTTATATATATCAACTGGCTCCGGAAAGATAAACAGATTTGTAAATTACTTCTATAAAAAAAATCTTAATCCTTCCAATTGTAACGCCGAGCACTCCGGGCCCCGCTTCCCCTCCGGAGCGCTCGCGGCGTCACTCTCCTGCTTGCAGCGCCCCGGTCAGCGAGTCTGACCGGGAGCACTGCTCTGTGTCCCTCGGCGGGGATGCGATCCCCGTGGCGGGACGTGCCCGGCCGCGGGTCGCATCCCGTGTCACTCACCGGCCCCGTCCTTCTGCTCAGTCCCGGCGCGCGCGGCCCCGCTCTCTAGGGCGCGCGCATGCCGGGTCTCTCAGATTTAAAGGGCCAGTGCACCATTAATTGGTGCCTGGCCCAATTGGTTCCTAACACTCCCTACACTATATAAACCCACTTCCCCTTCCTGTCCCTGCCAGATCTTGTGCCCTGAGAAAGCGTTTCTGTGTGTTCCATTGCCTGTGTATCCAGATCCTTGCCGTTACCCCTGACTATGAACCATTGCTGCCTGCCCAGACCTTCTGCTACGTCCGACCTTGCTCTTGCCTTGTCCTTGTGTACCGTGCCTGTCTCAGCTGTCAGTGAGGTTGAGTCGCTATTGAGTGGAACGACCTGGGGGTTACCTGCCGCTGCAAGTCCATCCCGCTTTGCGGCGGGCTCTGGTGAAAACCAGTAACCCCTTAGATTCCGTTCCCCTGGTACGGCCCACGCCATCACCTCACTGACACAGAGGATCCACCACCCGTGTCCTCTCCGCATACCAGTCCGGATCCTGACAGTAGATCCAGCCATGGATCCCGCTGAGGTCCCGCTGCGCAGTGTCGCTGACCTAACCTCCGTGGTCGCCCAGCAATCACAGTAGATCGCGCAACAAGGACAACAGCTGACTCAATTGACCGCTATGCTGTAACAGCTTCTGCCGCAACAACAGCAACCATCTCCTCCGCCAGCTCCTGCATCTCCTCCGCAGCGAGTGGCTGCTCCCAGTTTCGAGCAGGAGACAAATGGAAAACCGCCTTCAATACCAGAGATGGTCACTTTGAATACCTAGTCATGCTCTTTGGTCTATGCAATGCCCCAGCAGTCTTTCAGGACTTTGTTAATGAGATTTTTCGGGACATGCTGTACTCCTGTGTGGTAGTCTACCTTGACAACATCCTCATTTTTTCCTCCAACCTAGAGGAACATCGCCTTCATGTTCGTCAAGTGCTCCAACGATTACGTCAAAATCAACTTTACGCTAAAATTGAGAAGTGTCTATTCGAGAAGTGTCTTCCCTTCCTGGGATACATTGTGTCCGGACAAGGTCTTTAAATGGACCCTGATAAACTTTCTGCAGTAATGGATTGGCCTTGTCCCACTGGTCTGCGAGCAATCCAAAGATTTCTTGGTTTTGCAAATTATTATCGTCAATTCATTCCCCACTTCTCCACCATCGTTGCTCCTATTGTAGCACTGACTAAGAAAATGCTAATCTGAAATCCTGGCCGCCATAGGCGGAGAAAGCCTTTAACCACCTCAAAGCCGCCTTCTCCTCTGCTCCTGTCTTGTCCAGACCAGATCCTCAGAAGCCCTTCTTCCTCGAGGTTGACGCCTCCTCTCTTGGAGCCGGAGCTATTCTCCTTCAAAAATCCGCTAAAGGAAAAAATGTCACTTGCGGATTTTTCTCCAAAACTTTTTCTCCTCCAGAAAAAAACTATTCCATTGGAGACCGTGAACTATTGGCGATTAAGTTGGCCCTTGAGGAGTGGAGACATCTTCTGGAAGGATCCCTTCACCCCATCACCATTTATACAGATCACAAAAATCTGTCTTATCTCCAATCCGCCCAGTGGCTAAATCCTCGCCAGGCTAGGTGGTCGTTGTTTTTTGCCCTTTTTAACTTTCAGATCCATTTTCGTCCCGCAGACAAGAATGTCAGAGCTGATGCTCTATCTCATACCACCGATGCATCTGAAGCCGAGACCCTTCCTCAGCACATCATTCCCCCTGAGTGTCTGATCTCTTCTTCTCCTGCTTCTCTGGTGCCTACCCCTCCAGGAAAGACTTATGATCCTCCCCGTCTTCGCCTCCGGATCCTCAAATGGGGCCATTCCTCCCTCCTAGCTGGTCACGCTGGAATCAAAAAGACTTTACAGTTGATTGCCAGACACTATTGGTGGTCCTCCTTGGAAAAGGATGTGACCGATATCGTACGAGCCTGTACAGTATGTGCACGTGACAAGACCCCTCGTCAGAAGCATTCAGGTCTGCTGCCGGTGCCTGAACAGCCTTGGTCCCACATAGTCATGGATTTCATCACTGATCTTCCTGTATCCCATGGCAACACTGTCATCTGGGTGGTCGTTGATCGTTTTTCCAAAATGGCTCACTTTATTCTGCTTCCAGGCCTTCCTTCTGCACCACAGTTGGCGAAGCAATTTTTTCTGCAGTTTTTCCATCTTCACGGGCTCCCCACGCATATCGTGGACCAATGGACAAGTGGAGAGAGTGAATCAGATCCTTGGTGACTACCTGCAACATTTTGTCTCCTCCCGCCAAGATGATTGGGTCGACCTGTTATCATGGGCTGAATTCTCGTACAATTTCAAAAACTCTGAGTCATCCGCCAAGTCTCCGTTCTTTGTGGTGTACGGCCGTCACCCGCTTCCCCCCCTCCCCATCCCCACTTCATCTGGAGTTCCTGCCGTAGATGAATTGACCCAGGACTTCGCCACTATCTGGAAGAAGACTCAAAAGTCGCTCTCACTGGCCTCTTCTCACATGAAGAAACATGCGGATAAGAAGAGAAGAACTCCTCCTGTCTTTGCCCCTGGTGACAAAGTGTGGCTGTCTGCCAAATATATTTGGTTTCATGTCCCTAGCTACAAGCTGGGTCCTCGTTACCTTGGGCCATTTAGAGTCAAAAGTCAAATCAACCCTGTCTCCTACAAGCTCCATCTTCCTCCTTCTCTTCGTATTCCTAACTCCTTTCATGTATCCCTTCTCAAACCTCTCGTTCTTAACCGCTTTTCCCCCAAGGTCACCATTCCTGCTCCTGTCACTGGGTCCTCTGACGTCTTCTCAGTGAAAGAAATCCTCGCCTCCAAGGTCGTCAGAGGTAAAAAAAAGAATTCTTGTTGACTGAAAGAATTGTGGCCCCGAAGAGAGGTCTTGGGAGCCCGAGGACAATATCCTCGACAAGGAGCTCATCCATAGGTTCCTGGGCTCCAAAAAGAGGGGGAAACCAAAGGGGGGAGGTACTGTAATGCCGAGCACTCCGGGCCCCGCTTCCCCTCCGGAGCGCTTCCCAACAGAGCATCACTCCCCTGCTTGCAGCGCCCCGGTCAGCGAGTCTGACCGGGAGTGCTGCTCTGTGTCCCTCGGCGGGGATGCGATCCCCGTGGCGGGACGTGCCCGCCCGTGGGTCGCATCCCATGTCACTCACCGGCCCCGTCCTTCTGCTCAGTCCCGGTGCGCACGGCCCCGCTCTCTAGGGCACGTGCGCCGGGTCTCTCAGATTTAAAGGGCCAGTGCACCATTAATTGGTGCCTGGCCCAATTAGTTCCTAACACTCCCTACACTATATAAACCCACTTCCCCTTCCTGTGCCTGCCGGATCTTGTTGCCTTGTGCCCTGAGAAAGCGTTTCTGTGTGTTCCATTGCCTGTGTATCCAGACCCTTGCCGTTGCCCCTGACTACGAACCATTGCTGCCTGCCAAGACCTTCTGCTACGTCCGACCTTGCTCTTGCCTTGTCCTTGTATACCGCGCCTGTCTCAGCTGTCAGTGAGGTTGAGTCGCTATCGGGTGGAACAACCTGGAGGTTACCTTCTGCTGCAAGTCCATCCCGCTTTGCAGTGGGCTCTGGTGAAAACCAGTAACCCCTTAGATTCCGTTCCCCTGGTACGGCCCACGCCATCACCTCACTGACACAGAGGATCCACCACCCGTGTCCTCTCTGCATACCAGTACGGATCCTGACATCAATGATGATGTCACGTCCCGGGAGCTGTGCATGATGGGAGAATATCCCCATAGGAACAGCACAGCTCCCGGGACGTGAGTCATCACAGTCATCACAGAGCAGTTAGACAGAAAACAACAACTCAACTTCAGAAGCTAATAACTATTGGAAGGATTAAGATTTTTTAATAGAAGTAATTTACAAATCTGTTTAACTTTCCAGAGCCAGTTGATATATAAAAAAAGTTTTGGCCTGGAATACCCCTATAAGGACTCAGCCCTTTTTTTGCAATTCTGACCACTGTCACTTTATGCATTAATAACTCTGGGATTCTTTTACCGATTATTATTATTCCGAGACTATTTTTTCGTGACATATTCTACTTGAACACAGTGGTAAATTTTCATCGTTACTTGCATACTTTCTTGGTGAAAAATTGCCAAATTTCATGCAAATTTTGAAAATATTGCATTTTTCTAACTTTGAAACTCTCTGCTTGTAAGGAAAATGGATATTCCAAATAAATTATATATTGATTCACATACACAATATGCCTACTTTATATTTGCATCATGAAGTTGACATGTTTTTACTTATGGAAGACATCAGAGGGCTTCAAAGTTCAGCAGCAATTTTCAAATTTTCCACAAAATTTTCAAAATCGGAATTTTTCATGGACCAGTTAAGTTTTGAAGTGGATTTGAGTTGGCAAATTTTGCTGAAATGGTTTTTGGGGTGCATGTCGCAAACAGCAAAAAAACAAACAAAAAAAACGCATGGCCTACTATTTTGGAAACTACACCTCTCAAGGAACGTACCAAGGTGTACAGTGAGCCTTAACATCCCACAGGTGCTTGACAAATTTCTGCTAAAGTTGGACATGAAATGAAAAATTAGATTAGATTTAGATTAGGTGTAGTTTCCAAAATGGGATCACATGTGGGGGGAGGAGGGTCCACTGTTCTGGCACTATGATGGCTTTGTAAACACACATGGCCTTCAATTTCAGACACCTTCTCTTGCCAAAAGCCCAATGGCACTCTTTCTCTTCTGAGTATTGTAGTTCACCTGCAGAGCACTTTACATCCACATATGGGGTAAAAAATGGGGTTACAAATTTTCTCCCTTGTGAAAATGAAAAATGTAGGGTAACACCAGCATTTTAGTGAAAAAAAGTTTTTTTCATTTTCACATCCAACTTTAACAAAAATTTGTCAAAAACCTGTGGGGTGTTAAGGCTCACTGTACCCCTTGTTACATTCCGTGAGGGGTGTAGTTTCCAAAATGGGTTCACATGTGAGTATTTATTGCTTTGCATTTATGTCAGAACCGCTGTAAAATCAGCCACCCCTGTGCAAATCACCAATTTAGACCTCAAATGTACATGGCACGCCCACACTTCTGAGCCATGTTGTGCGCCCGCAGAGCACTTCACACCCACATATGGGGTAGCTCTGTACTCAGGAGAAATTGCGTTACAAATTTTGGGGGTCTTTTTTTCCTTTTACTGCTTGTGAAAATTAAAAGTATGGGGCAACACCAGCATGTTAGTGTAATTTTTTTTATTTTTTTACACTAACATGCTGGTGTAGACCCCAACTTTACCTTTTCATAAGTGGTAAAAGGAGAAAAAGCCCCCCAAAATTTGTAACGCAATTTCTCCTGAGCACAGAGATACCCCATATGTGTCGCTAAACTGTTTGACATACCAAAGGGCTCAGAAGCGAGAGAGCACCATATGCATTTGAGGACTAAATTGGGGATTTGAATCCACCACAAAAATACCCTACGGCAGTGTTTCCCAAACAGGGTGTATCCAGCTGTTGCAAAGCTCCCAGCATGCCTTGACAGTCAGTGGCTGACCGGCAATACTGTGAGTTGTTGTTTTTCAACAGCTGCAGGCTCCATTTTTGAAACAGTGCCGTACAAGCCTTTTTTTTTATTTGGGGGGGGGGGGGGGGGACTGTGTAGGGGTATGTAGTGTTTTACTTTTTATTTTGTGTAGTGTAGTGTTTTTAGGGTACATTCACACGGGCGGAGGTTTACAGTGAGTTTCTCACTGGGAGTTTGAGCTGCGGCGGAAAATTTGCCAAATCTCAAACTTGCAGCAGAACTCGCTGTTAACCCGCCCGTGTGAATATACCCTGTACATTCACATGGGGGGGGGGTAACCTCCAGCTGTTGCAAAACTACAACTCCCAGCATGCACTGACAGATCATACATGCTGGGAGTTGTAGTTATGTAACAGCTGGAGGCACATTGGTTGGGAAATACTGAGAGTTTGTTACTTAACTCAGTGTTTCCCAACCAGTGTGCCTCCAGCTGTTGCAAAACTACAACTCCCAGCATGTACAGTCTCAGTGCATGCTGGGAGTTGTATTTTTGAAACAGCTGGAGGCACACTGGTTGCAAAACACTGAGTTAGGTAACAAACTCGGTTTCACAACCAATGTGTCTCCAGCTGTTGCAAAACTGCAACAATCAGCATGTATTGACAGTCGAAGGGCATGCTGAGAGTTTTGCTGCGGCTATCCCGAACAGCCCACTGAGCTAACCGGCACTTTTTACTTTCACTTTTAGCCGCGTGGCTCAGCATTGAGCGCGCGGCTAAAGGGTTAATAGCGTGCGCTATTAGCGGCGGGTCCCGGCTTCACTATGATGCCGGGCCCGCCGTGATATGATGTGGGGTCACCGTGGGACCCCGCGTTATATCACGGAAGCGGGACCAAGGACGTACTCATATGTCCTTGGTCCTTAAGAGGTTAAGGGGTTAAGCTCTATTCATTTATAAATCCACATAAAATAAAATCCCTTTTTGCAGTATATTAGTGAACTATAAACTGAACTTGTACAGTAGTCTTCTACAAAGAGAGCTATATGGCATGGGTAGTATTACATTTCTACTAATGTAACTCTTAAGGCTTCATATAATGCACTCGTGACCTTGAACAGCAGATACTCTTAGACACATATATATTTTGTGTATAATGGGAAACTTAGAAGGGGTTTCCACTTAAAAAAGCTGCATAATGAAAAGTTCAGCAATTCTCTATAATACTTTGGCTTTTAATGTCTTGCTTTTTCATGGCCTTGACTGATTCACTTAAGGAATGAATAGAGGTTTGTGCTAATGATCTATCAGGGTGTATGGATGTCATTGGTGGGGCAGTCATCCACTCAGGACCTCTTATATTAGAAAAAGTGGAGAGCTCAGGGAAAGAACCAAGGACTGTCCAAGTATATTATGGGAAATTGATGACTATATCCTTCACATGCTTAATGTGTGAAAGGAGAAATATTAGTGATAAGAAAACATCACCATCCCAGTTACTGAAAATGTTGCAACATCTTAAAAGAGGAAAAAAAAGAGGAAGTTGTCTGAGTTGTTTATAGTATGTGCAAACATGAGAAAATCCCGGCTTGTAATGTCTTCCCTATTTAATATTATTGTCCTCTCATCTGAGCATTGCTTATCTACATCACTATAGAAGTTTACATAGTGAAACATAAAAAGATAGATGCCATAAAAGAATATATATTTATAAAAGAAAAATCCTGACTGGCAGCACTCCTTGCATGCAGTTTCGTGGTTTTACCCCTCCTCGTGTGGATTTCCCTTATGTCCTTTTTTTATGTACAGTTTTCTACCAGCATCTCAATTTCCATGCAAATTACAAAGACTGATACATCAATTGTCTTCTTATGAAAATGCCTCTAAAGTGTATGTGAGACAGAAAGACTAGATTGTTTATCTGACTGGGAATACAGACTGATTTGATTTTTTACAATTTATTTAGATTAGTATGTATGTACAATGTACATATGTATCTACAGCATGTACACAAGGTTTTGTTCACACCTTTACATTTGTTGTTTGTGCTTGATGTGTCAGGGATGTCCCGAGGGTGATGCTTTCAAATGTGATTGACTGTGCTTTTATATACTGCCATGTGTCGACATAAGAAAATATACACCAGACAGGATATTGGTATAACTCTCTCTTGGCATACTCGCAGCTGCCCCAAAAAGAGTTCTGTTTAATCCAGGAAGTACATTTAGTTTTTACATTTGACAAAGAAGGAGGTTTAGTTATGACGTCAGAATTAGCATGTTAAATTCTGATTGGATGTTTGATTATTGTGTCCGTATATATATTAGCATATCTAGTGTCCATTAATGTCTTGGCAGAAGTTTCTCTACTGGGAGTTCTCTGTGCGTCAGATATTTTGTCTTTTACTCCTTATCTCAGTTGTATCGGCGTCATGGCAAGGCCTCAATCGTAGTCACGAGCATATTGCAAGCTGATGTATATGGGTTAAAGGGGTACTCCGCCCCTGGCATCTTATCCCCTATCCAAAGGATAGGGGATAAGATGTCAGATCACTGCGGTCCCGCTGCTGGGGACCCTGGGGATCGCCGCTGTGGCACCCTGCCATCATTACTGCACAGAGCGAGTTTGCTCTGTGCGTAATGACGGGCGATACAGGGGATGGAGCAGCGTGACGTCATGGCTCCGCCCCTCATGACATCATAGCCCATCCCCTTAATGCAAGTCTATGGGAGGGGGCGTGACGACCGCCACGCCCCCTCCAATAGACTTGTATTGACGGGGCGGGCCGTGACGTCACAAGGGGCGGAGCTGTGACGTAACGATGCTCCGGCCCCTGTATTGCTCGTCATTACATGCAGATCTCGCTCTGCACAGTCATGATAGCGGGGTGCTGCAGCAGTGATCCCCGGGGGCCCCAGCAGCGGGACCCCGGCGATCTGACATCTTATCCCCTATCCTTTGGATAGGGGATAAGATGTCTAGGGGCGGAGTACCCCTTTAAGGGGTAGGTAACAGATATATTTTTCCAGCAGCAATGGCATATTAGTATCAATATATTGATCAGTCATTAGAAACATAAGGGTCATCCCTATCAGATGCACACGTGAAACATATCTATAGGCTTAGTAACCTATTGTGTCTAGTATAGAAACCCTGACATGGATTACAGGTGAGCTGGACATTGCAATTTGAACTGCATCTGTATGTTTTGGAGCATCCATAGGCTTCCATGAACCCAGCATATGCCAAGAATGTTCTGGGTGGGAAATTCCTCTGGGAAGGTGTACATTAGCAAAATAGTTTTCACCAAATCCGAAAGAATAGTTTGAGAATAGTCTGTTGCACTTTCCTGTACAGTAAAAAAAAAAAAAAAAAAGAAAAAACTATACTATGTGGCATGTTTTCTCTTCCCATCTGAGTCAATTGCTGCTATATAACACTGTATGCCTATATAGATACTTTAAAGGCAGAAGTATACTCCAACGTTAACCCTCGATTAACCCCTTAAGGACTCAGCCCATTTTGGCCTTAAGGACTCAGACAATTTAATTTTTACGTTTTCATTTTTTCCTCCTCGCCTTCTAAAAATCATAACTCTTTTATATTTTCATCCACAGACTAGTATGAGGGCTTGTTTTTTGCGCGACCAGTTGTCCTTTGTAATGACATCACTCATTATATCATAAAATGTATGGCGCAACCAAAAAACACTATTTTTGTGGGGAAATTAAAACGAAAAACGCAATTTTGCTAATTTTGGAAAGTTTTGTTTTCACGCCGTACAATTTATGATAAAAGTGACGTGTGTTCTTTATTCTGAGGGTCAATACGATTAAAATGATACCCATTATTATATACTTTTATATTATTGTTGCGCTTAAAAAAAATCACAAACTTTTTAACCAAATTAGTACGTTTATAATCCCTTTATTTTGATGACCTTTAACTTTTTTATTTTTCCGTATAAGTGGCGGTATGGGGGCTCATTTTTTGCGCCATGATCTGTACTTTTTTTTGATACCACATTTGCATATAAAAAACTTTTAATACATTTTTTATAATTTTTTTTTTAATAAAATGTATTAAAAAAGTAGGAATTTTGTACTTTTTTTTATTCTTTTTCGTTCACGCCGTTCACCGTACGGGATCATTAACATTTTATTTTAATAGTTCGGACATTTACGCACGCGGTGATACCAAATATGTCTATAAAAAAAGTTTTTTACGCTTTTTGGGGATAAAATAGGAAAAAACGGACGTTTTACTTTTTTATTGGGGGAGGGGATTTTTCACTTTTTTTTTACTTTAACTTTTACATTTTTTTACATTTTTTTTTACACTTGAATAGTCCCCATAGGGGACTATTCATAGCAATACCATGATTGCTAATACTGATCTGTTCTATGTATAGGACATAGAACAGATCAGTATTATCGGTCATCTCCTGCTCTGGTCTGCTCGATCACAGACCAGAGCAGGAGATGCCGGGAGCCGCACGGAGGAAGGAGAGGGGACCTCCGTGCGGCGTTATGAATGATCGGATCCCCGCAGCAGCGCTGCGGGCGATCCGATCGTTCATTTAAATCGCGAACCGCCGCAGATGCCGGGATCTGTATTGATCCCGGCACCTGAGGTGTTAATGGCGGACGCCCGCGAGATCGCGGGCGTCGGCCATTGCCGGCGGGTCCCTGGCTGCGATCAGCAGCCGGGATCAGCCGCGCATGACACGGGCATCGCTCCGATGCCCACGGTTATGCTTAGGACGTAAATGTACGTCCTGGTGCATTAAGTACCACCTCACCAGGACGTACATTTACGTCCTGCGTCCTTAAGGGGTTAATGTGTAAAATGATGTGTAAAAATAGTATAAGATGTGAAATCTTACATTTTTTAATTTGAAAAATAAAGGACAACAGGAAATATGTGGTGTACTGTGTTAAAGAAATCAATTAATTTCTACCACCTTTCCTGAGTTTATTATCAGGAAGGGGAAGGTTGCAGGACACCCTGGTGGGGGTAATCCCAAAATTACGACTTGCGGGATCGGTGCTTCACCGGGGTGTTGAAGAAATTTTTGCAGGCAGTTTACTGTGAAAACCTTTTTATTTACCAGAGTATATACCATACAGAGGCGAATTGGTTTACACAGATAGCTGAGTTGGCAGGACAACACGTTTTGAGAGGGGATTCCTCTCTTCATCAGGTCCCTTTCGAGAGGGGATTCCTCTATTCATCAGGTAGGATATGTGGGAGATGGTATGTATATGCGTGTTTCATTGTAATCTTGCCTAATTAATGAATAATAATTTCTTCTTTAACCCCTTAAGGACCAAGGGCATACCTGTACGCCCTGAGTCCGCTCCCGTTCTATAACGCGGGGCCACGGCGTGTGGGTCATAGCAGGTCGGGCCCGGCCGCTAACAAGGCCGGGACCCATGGCTTATAGCTATTAACCCTTTAGATGCGGCATTCAAAGTTGATTGCCGCGTCTAAAGTGAAACTAAACTACCCCCGGCTAGCGCAGCGGGCTGGTCGGGACCGCCGTGCAGCAGGTGGGTCCCCTTACCTGCCTCCTAGTGTCCGATTGCCAAATGACTGCTCAGTGCCTGAGATCCAGGCATGAGCAGTCAAGCGGCAGAATCATCGATCAATGGTTTTCTTTGATCAATGTAAAAGATCAGTGTGTGTAGTGTAATAGCACCCTATGGGAGCTATAACATTTAAAAAAAAAAGTGAAAAAAAAAGTTAATATATGGTATCTCCACGTGTGGAAATTTCCGAATTATAAAAATATATCATTAATTAAACCACACGGTCAATAGCGTACGCGCAAAAAAAAATGTTATATCATGAAAAAATGAATAAAAAGCGATCAAAAAGTCCGATCAATACAAAAATGGTGCTGGTAAAAACATTAGATCACGGCGCAAAAAATGAGCCCTCATACCGCCCCATATGCGGAAAAATTCAAAAGTTATAGGGGTCAGAAAATGACAATTTTAAACATATACATTTTCCTGCATGTAGTTATGATTTTTTCCAGAAGTACAACAAAATTAAACCTATATAAGTAGGGCATCATTTTAATCGTCTAGACCTACAGAATAAAGAGAAGATGTAATTTTTACCAAAAAAATTACTGCGTAGAAACAGAAGCCCCCAAAAGTTACAAAACTGTGTTTTTTCTTCAATTTTGTCGCACAATTTATTTTTTTCCGTTTCATAGTAGATTTTTGGGTAAAATTACTGTTGTCATTACAAAGTAGAATTGAAGGTGCAAAAAATAAGCCATCATATGGATTTTTAGGTGCAAAACTGAAAGAGTTATGATTTTTTAGAGGTAAGGAGGACCCCTGGTCCTAAAGGGTTAATTTGGTCCGGCTGTTTCACGTTGTCTTTATCTTATCAATTGGTGCCAAAACCCGGGAGTTTGAAAGCGATCAAGGGACAAAAAACAGGATGTGGATCGGAGGAATGAGACCGCACCGGCACCATTAATAGGTGAGATCCTTTGTGTCTCAGTAGCTCTCTCCTCTGATCCCCAAACCCTCTGTCCTCTGTCGTGAGTACAAACCCCCAAAAAAATGAAACAGCTGTGTTATATGTTCTAACATCTTTTGTTGTGCATGTGTGAGTGAATGTGGATATTGGTGTAATACACTATACCAGTGTGACAGGATACCTTCATGTTGATTGATTGTATTGTTTCAAGACGCACCTTCTAACGGAGAAAGCCAGTGGGAACAATGATGTGAAAAGTAAGAGAACCCTACCGTTCTCAGACACGCATGTTTTCTATCTTCTGAGTTTGTCAAGTAAGCTGTTACTAACATTGTCTACCAGTGGAGGGACATACGAAATAGAAGGTTAAGTTTGGTTGGATGCAGTGTTCTTACCAGCTCACCTGGGACAGTCAGAACAGGTCTCTTGGCTAGGTTCTGTGTTCGGCCTTTGAACACAAGTTCACATGCTGCAATGGGGCACAGTGCTATGTCCAGAGAACGAGAGGACCCGATCTTTTGATCAACTGCTTATTTCTGAACAGCCTTGTAACAGCTGGTTTAGGCCTGTATTCTCCTATGCTGAAGGGCATCCCAAAGCTGCAGCAGACCTGTCACTCATGAACAATACTACTGGTTCAGGCAGTTCCCTCTTAGCGTGGTTTGATTTAGATGATTTTAGAGGTCAGATACTTTTTGTAATCTGCTTCTTGACGTTTATCATTTGGCTGTTTTGGAGAATTTGGCAAAACCGGAAAAAGGGATTTTTCTCAGTGTGGGACCTTCTCTGACAGCCAATAGCCATAGTTAGCTAAGTAATTGAGAGAGACGGGTACGAGTCCCCTCCATCATAGCCGGGGGCTATGGGAAACAATCTTAGCATTTGTGGCTGTGTGCCACCCAGGGGTAATGGACGTCCAAAAACTCCTCCCATCCCACAGGAGGAGATAAATAAGAAACATGGCAGATGGGTCAGTCGGCATTTGCCAAAATGGTACCGGCTGACTAGGGGAATGGAGTTAAGGATTCCAAAAGGGGGAACCTTTGAATTATCCCGCTGGGCCGGTTTTTACAAAAATGTTGGCCCAAATTAACAGAGCCAAATGAGAAGGTAGCTTGGAGTAGATGGATTGTAGAATCCTATTGGAAACAGAAAAGAGCCCAAGGTATTTTTACTGTAGAAACTAGGGCAGAAAAGGAAAAACAGTCTGAACCAGATGTAGAACCAGAGTTGATAGACCAGCTTGCCATGTCTCTAGTGGAGTGTAAAGCAAAGAGAAAAACAGGCGCTCCCTTGTGAAGAACCAACGGATCACAGGTGTGTGGGAGGGGGAGGGAAAAAGTAAGGCTCACCCTGCCAGGTTGTGCGTACTCCCACACAACCAAGATGTGCGTTTGGTATGATGATCTCAGTCTGCAGCCTTCCTAGAGATGGCGTAGAGATGTGAGGTGAACTTCAGAAACGATGGGAATATCGGCGCTGACCAAGGAGAGGACAATAGAGCCAGGTGTGTAGCGAACAGATTTAATCCAATGCGACGCGTTTCACCGCGCTTGCGCGGTTTCATCAGGCATGCCTGATGAAACCGCGCAAGCGCGGTGAAACGCGTCGCATTGGATTAAATCTGTTCGCTACACACCTGGCTCTATTGTCCTCTCCTTGGTCAGCGCCGATATTCCCATCGTTTCTGAAGTTCACCTCACATCTCTACGATGTCTCTAGTGGAGACATCTCTGACTCGACTACTCAACAGACCCCAGTAGATATGGGAGCTAGACCATAGGGTCCTGCTAGCTCCACCACGGTCTACCCCACTGGAGATCTAATCAGTCCACCTCCTACGTACAGTGAGCCCAAAGTAAGGGCCACTACTCCACCATATGTACCTCCCACCACCTCTTGGCAGGAGTTATCTGACCCAAGTGGTGGAAAGGTCTTTTGTGGAGTAGAAGATGAACTCCTAATCACTCCTAAAGTGAATGCAGAGGAAGTAAGGAGGATGTTTGAGGAAGGTTGTTCATCTCAAGCCTCAGCTTACCCAGTCAGAGAACAAGTTATCCCAGGGACAAATGGTCAGGTAGGCAAACGGGTTACTCAGCATGTCCCATGGACACCTGGAGGAATGAAGGGGTTCCTCTCATCAGTCCCTAAGCTGCGGAACAAGCAACAATGTTGCGATCAGTTACAATCCAACATGGATAGATCTAATGCAGATAATAAGAGTAGTGGCTGGTCAATTAGATACTGCTGCCCTCTGTACCAAATTCACCCTGCCCCTAGAGTCATCTGAAGTACAAAATACCACAGAATAGGCACTTGAATATGTCAACCAACTCAATGAAAAGATCACAGAGGTTTTTCCTCCTCAATCCTTGGTTCGGGTGACAAATATTCAGCAGAAGGCCAAGGAACCTGTAGAAGATTACTTTGAAAGATTCAGGCAGGTAGTAGAGGAGGCAGGTGGTAGCTTAGAGGACCAAGGTATGGGGAAGATGCCCACTGCCACATTGGTGTCTGGACTGAATAAAGATATTCATGATAAATTAGTCTCTGCCTACCCTGATTGGGGAGACATATCAGTCCCAGTACTAATGAGCATAGCGAGCTCCATCCAGAGGAAAATACAGAAAGTGCAGGAGAATAAAGTTCAGAAGGTTATGGTTGTGCAAGCCTCAGAAAGACCCCATAGAAGAGGGAGACAAGGAAGAACCCAGGAAAGTGAGATGTTAGAACTGTGATAAGCTGGGTCATTTTGCAAGGGAATGTGAGGCCCCAAAAGAGAGGGAGGAAGGAGAGGAATTGACATGAAGGGCTTCCAGTGTTACCAATCATCTCTGAGAGTGGTGATGGTGGTGGTGGGGGGGTGATGCCTTCGTCCGCCTGACCCTCCGTGAAATGCCTTATCATTCAGGGGAGTGTTTGGTGGACACTAGAGCAGCCCGTAGTGTTCTTAAAAGATCAGAAGCCCCAAATTTGAAAATTTCTGGACAAATTGATGCTGTAGGACTAGCAGGTAAACCTATCATGCTGAGGGAGACTGAGGAGACCCCTGTGACTATAGGTGAAATAGAGACATCTATTTCTTTTGTCCTCAGTGATACTGTTTGTTATGCCGAGCGCTCCGGGTCCCTGCTCCTCCCCGGAGTGCTCGCGGCCTTCACCTCCGTGCAGCGCCCAGGTCAGTCCCGCTGACCGGGAGCACTGCACTACTGTCTCCAGCGGGGATGCGACCCGCGTAGCGGGACGCGCCCGCCCGCGGCTCGCATCCCAGTCTCCTCCCCTGCCCCGTCCTCCGTCCGCTCAGTCCCGGCGCGCGCGGCCCCGCTCCCTAGGGCGCCTGGCCCAATCAGTACTCAAACCTGTGGCCTCATTATAAAAACCCACTTCCCCTTCCTAGCATGGCCGGATCTTGTTGCCTTGTGCCAGTGAAAGCGTTTTTGTGTATGTTCCTAGCCTGTGTTCCAGACCTTCTGCTGTTGCCCCTGACTACGACTCATGCTGCCTGCCCTGACCTTCTGCTACGTCCGACCTTGCTCTTGCCTTGTCCTTCTGTACCACGCCAGTCTCAGCAGTCAGTGAGGTTGAGCCGCTACCGGTGGACACGACCTGGTTGTTACCGGCGCAGCAAGACCATCCCGCTTTGCGGTGGGCTCTGGCGAATACCAGTAGCAACTTAGAACCGGTCCACCGATACGGTCCACGCCAATCCCTCACTGACACAGAGGATCCACCACCAGCCTGCCGAATCCTGACAGCAGATCCGGCCATGGATCCCGCTGAGGTGCCGCTGCCAAGTCTCGCTGACCTATCCACGGTGGTCGCTCAGCAATTCCAACAGATCGCCAACAAGGACAGCAGCTGTCGCAGTTGACCGCCATGCTACAGCAACTTCTGCCACAGCTACCATTTCCTCCGCCAGCTCCTGCACCTCCTCCGCAGCGAGTCGCCGCTCCTAGCCTCCGCCTGTCCCTGCCGGACAAATTTGATGGGGACTCTAAACTCTGCCGTGGTTTCCAGTCTCAATGTTCCCTACACTTGGAGATGATGTCGGACCAATTTCCCACAGAATGGTCTAAGGTGGTTTTCGTGGTTAGTCTCCTGTCTGGAAAGGCCTTGTCATGGGCCACACCGCTCTGGGACCGCAATGATCCTGTCACTGCCACTGTCCAGTCCTTCTTCGCTGAAGTTTGTAGTGTGTTCGAGGAGCCAGCCCGGGCCTCCTCTGCCGAGACTGCTTTGCTGAACTTAGTCCAAGGAAGTTCTTCCGTAGGCGAATACGCCATCCAGTTTCGTACCCTCGCCTCAGAGCTATCCTGGAACAATGAGGCCCTCTGCGCGACCTTAAAGAAAGGCTTATCCAGCAACATCAAAGATGTACTGGCCGCACAAGAAATTCCTGCTAACCTGTCTGAACTTATCCATTTGGCCACCCGCATCGACATGCGTTTTTCTGAAAGACACCAGGAGCTCCGAACAGGAAAAGGACCTTGATCTCTGGGCACCTCTCTCCCAGAATCCTTTGCAATCTACCCCTGTGCCTCCGCCGAGCAGGCTATGCAAGTGGATCGGTCTCGCCTGACCCATGAAGAGAGGTCTCGTCGCAGAGATGAAAATTTATGCCTGTACTGCGCTAGTACCGAACATTTCCTAGTGGACTGCCCTATTCGTCCCCCGCATCTGGGAAACGCACGCACGCACCCTGTTCACGTGGGAGTGGCATCTCTTGGTGTGAATTCTGCTTCTCCACGTCTCACTGTGCCTGTGCGGATTTCTCCTTCCGCCAACTCCTCCTTCTCAGCTGTGGCCTTCTTGGACTCTGGTTCTGCAAGAAATTTTATTTTGGCCTCTTTTGTTAATAGGTTCAGCATCCCAGTAACCCGTCTCGTCAAACCGTTCTCTATCTCTTCTGTTAACGGAGAAAAACTGGACTGCACTGTGTGCTACCGCACTGAACCCCTGCCCATGAGCATTGGACTTCACCATGAAAAAATATAATTTTCCGTTCTGCCTAACTGCACCTCTGAAGTTCTTCTCGGCCTGCCGCGGCTCCAACGTCATGCTCCCACCCTCGACTGAACCACCGGGGAGATCAAAAATTGGGGTCCTTCTTGTCACAAACGATGCCTAACATCTGCTCCCACTTGTCTAACCCCTGAGGTTCCACCTTTAACGGGCCCTCCCAAGGCTTACCAGGGCTTTTCTGATCTTTTCTGTAAAAAACAAGAGATCTTACCTCTTCATAGCCTCCTTCCTGGTACCACTCTGCCCCGTGGCAAGCTTCACCCTCTGCCCCCCTCCCCATTCCCACTTCTTCTGGCGTTCCTGCTGTAGATGAAGTAACCCAGGACTTCTCCGTTATCTGGAAGGAGACTCAAGAATCGCTCCCACTGGCCTCGTCTCGTATGAAGGGACAAGCAGATAAAAAGAGGGGGAGACCTAAGGGGGGGGTACTGTTACGTCGAGCGCTTCGGGTCCCTGCTCCTCCCCGGAGCGCTCGTGGCGTTCACCTCCGTGCAGCGTCCCGGTCAGACCCGCTGACCGGGAGCGCTGCACTACTGTCTCCGGGCCGCCCCCGGCTCGCATCCCAGTCTCCTCACCTGCACCGTCCTCTGTCCGCTCAGTCCCGGCGCACGCGGCCCTGCTCCCTAGGGCGAGTGCGCGCCGGCTCTCTGAGATTGTGCCAGTGAAAGCATTTTTGTGTATGTTCCTAGCCTGTGTTCCAGACCTTCTGCTGTGGCCCCTGACTATGACCCATGCTTCCTGCCCTGACCTTCTGCTACGTCCGACCTTGCTCTTGCCTTGTCCTTCTGTACCACGCCAGTCTCAGCAGTCAGTGAGGTTGAGCCGCTACCGGTGGACACGACCTGGTTGCTACCACCGCAGCAAGACCATCCCGCTTTGTGGCGAGCTCTGGCGAATACCAGTAGCAACTTAGAACCGGTCCACCTATACGGTCCACGCTAATCCCGCACTGACACAGAGGATCCACCACCAGCCTGCAGAATCCTGACACTGTTCCCTGTAATTTGTTGGGATCAGATGCACTGATGAAGCTGAAACAAACATCCAATATACTGAGGATGGACCGATAGTGACTACATCAGTGGGATCAGAGGATCATAATGTGGTGTCCCAGTACCGCATTTCATACGGTACTTGTTTATCTATGGGTCCCCGTAGCCAGAGTCCCTAGGACTTAGTAATCTCTGTTAGTCAGTCCGCCCCTAGTCACCTCTATTATAGTGTATAGATTTCTAATTTGTCCATAGAGTAATGTAGATAGTATTATTTCTGTATATAAATGGTTAGTTGCCTGTTTCTATTGGCGTTGCAGGACCTGCGGGTCATGTGACGAGGTGAACTCTGTGGTTTTAGCTTAAGGACCTTTGGAGGCTCTCTTACGTCAGTAATCCCATCACACCATGTACTGGTGAGTGGCAGACGTTCGGACCAGTCGGAGTCTCCATGCCCCCTGCCCATATAACGGAGCGGCGGCCATCCTCTCTCTCTCTTTCTCCTGGCTCTTGATGAGAGAAGACCTATAACGCAGTGATCGCAGTGAGTTAGGCCTGAGCCTTGCGGCAACGGCTGAATGATCTAAATTATAGAGTGTGTCATCCCCTAAGCACTCTGCAGTATCACCGGACCCAATATTTCCCCTAAATCCGGACGGATCTGCCAATCACTCCCTAAATTCAGAGACTATAAGTTTAATGCAAGGTCCACAACTTCTGCTAAGCAACCTAAGAACTGTTATATGAGACTGTTACTACGCATTGGATATTGCAAGCACTGCAGTAAAGTTATTCAAGTTCAAGTTAAATCTGCTTGTGGACTGCTTCAGTCATTTCATTGCACCTATCGCTTCTGGGAAGGGCGGTGATAGGCCGGAACATAGATTCAGCATACCAGCCCTCACCCTGGTGTCACGAATGACAGGGTTAATATTAACCCCTCATATATCAACACCATACCATCCCTGCCATACACCCCCCAAGGGCTACTACAATAACACCTTGGAGAGTCTGGTTCTCCTGATAGCAGTTAACACTTCTCCGGATCAGGACATTCCGCCTGATCTGCAGGATGTTCCCCAGGACGTCTGGGCTAGGAAAGGTGGTCCAGTGGGCCTGATAAAACAAGCAGACCCCGTGGTCATCAAACTCAGACCTGGAGTAAAATTACCCAGGATTCCTCAGTATCTTCTAAGCATGAAACAAATGAATGGTGTAAGAGACCAAATCAAAGTCTTTGTGAGTCAGGGGATCCTGATTCCTATAAAAGCACCTGTAAATACACCTTTGAATCCTGTGGCTAAACCAGGAATGCCTGGTCAGTTTAGCTTAGTCCAATATGTGAATGATCTCTTGTTCGCAGCTACCTCAAATGAGCTGTGCATCAGTGCCACTGTTTCAATGCTTTCCCACTTGAGCACTGAGGGATTCAAGGTATCCCCCAGTAAACTACAGTTTTGTCAGGAAAAGGTCATCTTTCGGGGCCACTGCATATCACGGGGCTCTAAACACATTACTGCGGATAGGGTCTCCATGATACAGAGGGCACCATACCCACAGAATGCCAAACATATCAGAGCCTTCTTGGAACTAGTCGGGTACTGCAGGCAGTGGATACCAAAAATGTCTCAGCTCACTGCTCCCTTGTATGCTCTGACCACTCAGGCTGGATGCACAGAACTGTCTGATGAGGAAAAACAGGCTGTAGACAAGCTAAAAGCTGCCATACTCAGCGCTCCTTCACTTGCAATTCCAAACTTTACCAAGCCCTTTTATCTGTTCTGTCAGGAAAAACAGGCTTCAGGAGTGCTCACCCAGAAATATGGAGGCAAACAGAAGCCAGTGGGGTACTTCAGTGCCAAAACTGGATTCTGTGATCTCAGCTGGAGCTGCATGTGCAAAATCAGTGGCTGCGGCAGCCATCTTAGTTGAGAAAACAGCTGACATAGTTCTTGGGAACCAGTTATTCCTCATGGTTCCTCATGCTGTACAAGCCGTCCTCAACAGCCTTACCACCAGACACTTATCTGTTGCCAGACTGACTAAATATGAGATGTCCTCGTTGGTTCCATCTAACATCACCATACTCAGGTGGAATGTTTTAAACCCGGCTACACTTTTGCCACTTCATGATGATGACTGTGAACAACATCCAGAACATGACTGTGAACAGGAGATGGAACTTTATTACACTCCTCCTAATCCTGTTCTGGATGATCCCATTCCCAATCCAGAAATGACTCTCTATGTAGATGGGTCAAGGCTGCAAAAACCAGAAGGAGGATTTGCCGCAGGTTTTGAGGTGGTAGATGACACCTCCATTTTGTACACTGAATCCCTTGATCCTAGCATGCTTTCCGCACAAAGTGCGCAGTTGCTCGCCCTGATCAAGGCATGTGAATTGGCAGAAGGAAAGTCGGTGAATATCTACACGGATTCACGCTACTCCCACAGAATTCTCCATGATTTTGGTTTTCTTTTGGCACATAGAGGTTTCCTGACCTCGAGTGGCAAAGTGGTGAAACATGCAGATCTAATACAAGATCTGTTGCAAAAGGTAAAGTTACCTAGAGCCATGGCTGGGTTGAAATGCCAAGCACATAAGCGAGCCATAGATCCTATCACTATGGGTAACAATACAGCAGATGAAGCAGCTAAGAGAGCAGCTTTAATGCTTAATGCCTTCTACAAGTAGAATGTGACAATGGATGTTTTAAAAACCCTCCAAAACCAAACAGGACCTCAAACTCAGAGAAAGTGGAGATAGGCTGGTTGCAGACCAGACAATGATGTTTGGAAACATGGGAATGGTTGATTGTGTGCACCCCCAGTCCTGTATCCCATTTTGTCAAGTTTATCTCATCTCCCTTCCCATGTTTCCAAAGGGGAAATGATTGCTAGTATTTACAAATTTTGGTTTACACCAGGTTTCTCCAGTGGTGTAAAAAGTGTATGTATGATCTGTGCCAAGTACAATCCAGGAAAAATGACAAAGGTGGAAATGAAACATCTTGTAAAACATGACTACCCATTCCAGAGACTACAAATAGACTACATCCAGCTGCCCAAATGTGGTGTCTATTGGGGAGATTTATCAAAACCTGTGCAAAGGAAAAGTTGCCCAGTTGCCCATAGCAACCAATCAGATCGCTTCTTTCATTTTTAGCAAGGCCTCTGCAAAATGAAAGAAGCGATCTGATTGGTTGCTAGGGGCAACTGGGCAACTTTTCCTTTGCACAGGTTTTGATAAATCTTCCCCAATGAGTATGTTCTGGTGTTTGTAGGCATCTTCTCCTCTTGGGTGGAGGCGTGACCTGTTGCTAAGTCAACAGCAAGTGTGACAGCAAAGAAGCTGATATCTGAAATTGTGTGTAGATATGGCCTACCTGAGACAGTAGAGTCTGACAGAGGGACTCACTTTACAGGACAAGCGTTTGCAGAAATTCTGAAGAAATGCTGAAAGGGTTGCAGATTAATCAGCATCTCCATACTCCGTACCATCCACAATCATCTGGCAAAGTAGAGAGAGCAATTGGGGATTTGAAAAGCAAAATAGCTAAGATCTGTGAGCAGACAAATCTTATGTGGGTACAAGCCTTACCTTTAGCCCTCTTTGCAATGAGACATACCCCAAAGGGAAAACATGGCCTTTCACCATTTGACATTTTGTTTGGCAGACCACCACTGACAGGTCTATTCTTTCCACGAGAACTGCATGGACAGTACGCGTCCTTAACTGGCTATGTCATCCAGCTGCATAAACAACTGACTAATTTGCATGGAAAAGTTTTCTCTTGCTTACCAGATCCTGAAGAAGTAACTGAAACTCACCACCTGCAACCTGGAGACTGGATGTGATAAGAAGGTTTGTGATCGGGGCTTACACATTCGTACTCGTGATAACAATGATATATACTTACTTGTTATGTACACATTATGACTTAACCTATCGGTCTGAGATGTGCCCGATGACCGCGACGGAGGCCATACCTTAAGAGGGCATGCCCTGTAATGGATGAAATGAAGAATAAAAGAGGAAAAGAAAGGGAGGGTTGGGAGGGGTCCGCAAACGTCACGAATGGCCCACTGATAGGAGGTAGGGGCATTATATACCCCTGCCCCCGCCCACAACCCTATGTGCCGCCTGACGTACGAGGGGGTGGAGATGTTACCGCCCCTCTCACAAATACAGCCTAACTAGGCTTCACACTTGTGATCGGGGCTTACACATTCGTACTCGTGATAACCATGATATATACTTACTTGTTATGTACACATTATGACTTAACCTATCGGTCTGAGATGTGCCCGATGACCGCGACGGAGGCCATACCTTAAGAGGGCAAAAAGTTAATCTTAGTAGGGAATTAAATGTAATCAAGGACCAAAGCCCCTACCCTAGCAGTGACCAAGATAAAGCTCTGATATTGAGATGGAATTGGTGAAGCGAACTGACTGGCCCAGGAATCGATGCCTGGAAACTGAAGAGTATTGTAGTCATGCCCACCCCCGACCGAAACCAGAGTTGGCACTTGAGCAAGGTCAGGCCAAACCCCCAGCCGATGTCTGCTTGTAGCATGCTGCCTAATATCAGTGTGGGAGTGAAACACTGTGACCTATCAGGCCTGATGAATCCCATCATGTTCCTGCTAATAAGTGGCAAAATATATAACTGTTAGCATATAGGCACAACCACCACCCCCCGATTACCCTTGGCGTTGAACAGCCTAATTGCCTGTAGATCAAACAATATCCGAACACCTTACCTGAAAACTAAGCCAACCCAAATGTCCCATTCCTAACACCACTGCCTCATGAATGGTGTCCCCCTGCGATTGACCCACTAGCTATCCTGTCTGTAATTTGCCTACCCAAATGTACCTGAGCAGTCGTGCCCACAAGCTGGACAATTGTGCAAATGATAATGCCGGTGAAGCAGGCGCTAATAGGGCCGTCGACCGTGTGAATGGACTCTGCTGGAAACATGTTGGTGACAACCTGTGTGGTGTATCCCCTGGCAGACATGTTGTCACACATGGCGACCCTCTGTGTGTGGCGAGTTGCTCTTGCTCACCCGTGGTCTATTGCTTTGCGACTGTGTCAGTAGTGTAGACCTGCGTGAGCCTTACCCTGCGGACATGGCAGACATGAAGGGTAACAAACCTATGTTGGAATGTAGCTCTGAAGACGTGTCAGTAACAATAACCTGCGTGGCAACTCCCCCTGCAGACGTGGCAGGCATAAAAGGTAAGCAGCCACCTATGTGTCGTAATGTTATTGCTCTGAAGACGTGTCAGTAACAATAACCTGCATGTAGCCTCCCCCTGCAGACATGACAGGCATAACGGGAAAACAACCACCTGTGTGGCGTAAGGTTATTGCTCTGAAGACATGTCAGTAACAATAACCTGTGGGTACCTCCCCCTGCAGACGTGGCAGGCATAATGGGTAAAAAAACCACCTATGTGTCGTAACGTTATAGCTCTGAAAACGTGTCAGTAACAATTGTTGCGTGGTACCTCCCCTGCAGATGTGGCAGGCATACCTGGTAAACAACCACCTATGTGTCGTAATGTTATTGCTCTGAAGACGTGTCAGTAACAATAACCTGCATGCTGCCTCTCCCTGCAGACGTGGCAGGCATAACAGGTAAACCACCTGTGTCGTGATGTTATTGCTCTGAAGAACGTGTCGGTAACAATAACCTGCGTGGTGCCTCCTCCTGCAGACGTGGCAGACATGACAGGTTAAAAACCACCTGTGTGTCGTGATGTTATTGCTCTGAAGGCATGGTAGTCATGGGAACTATAACATAGTCCCAGCGTGGGCACCGCGAAGTTAAGAGCGTGTGAGTCGTATGATGGTATGCGCGTATGTGTACTATTACTGCATGCACTGCATGGAAGCATCCACAATGTACAATGAAAACTATGAGTATATACACTAAACCAAACGCTACCAGCTCGCCAATGCCATTCACCTTCGCATGGCACTGACACCATGAGCGTCTGAACAACCCGAAAGCCCTAGGCGCGTGAAACACAGAAACAAAGCACCACACATGCACAACCAGTCCCTCGTCAAGAGTGCATGTGTGTCATGAAAAGCAATGGATGTCTGACCAACGAGAGTGCATGATTAGCAAAGAACCTTGAGCGTATGCCACTGTAAGAGCTAAGGACAAATGCACCGAACGGTATGGATGCTGATGAGCGTATGTACAGTACGAATGGCAAAAACATAATGTCAATGCCAAGAGCATGTGGCCGTGTAAATGCCATGAGCGGATGAGCGGTATAGATACCATTGCGTATGATCAAAATAAAATCCATTGCATGTGGACAGTATAACTGCGTGTATGAACCGTGTGCAAGCCATGAGCAAATGACAGTAAAAAAAAAATGCTAATAGCGTGTGAAAACAGTGTGGTTAACAAACACAGTGATGATGCCATGAACATATGTACATGCGGTGAGCGCATGGCCATTATAGATACTGAGCTTATGACCAGCATAGCGGCCATGAAGTGAATGCAACGGTATTGATGCCGACATATGACCAGTATGTGTGTTGTGATCATATGAAAGGTGCAAAACGCCATGTGCATATGACAGCAACCTGTGGGTGTGTGCACAGTATGAATATTGTGGGCATGCGATCCGTATGAATACCAAGCGTACGGGCAGTATGAATACCATGAGTGTATGCAGAGTGTAACTGGCGCGAGTGTAGCTGCCCTGGCTTTTGACCAGCATGAATGCCACAATCATGTAGATGTCCTGAGCCTACCAACAGAAATGAAATGCCATGAGCATAATGCATGAAATAACCGCCAGAGCGCATGGACTCGTGTAAAACCACCGCAACTGCCCAGTGTATACGCCACGGCACATGAACAGTGTAGAGCTATGAACGTCTGAACAAATGCGTACGGTGTGGACTCTTTGAGCGTGTGGACAATTACAATGTCAAGAGCGTATGAAATAGTGTGAATGCTATGATGTGTGTACGTAAACCAAGAGCGTATACCCGGTGTGAATGCCGTCAGCGTGTGAACGCTATACAGCAATGCGTGTGTGAACCGAGTGAAATTCGTGAGCGTGTGCAACAGTGTACAAACCCATGGGTAAAAGAAAGCCATGCGTGAATGAACAGTATAAATGCTGTTAGCGCATGGACAGTGTAAATGCTGTGAACGTATGAACAGTATGGAAAGCCATGAGCATGTGAACAGTATGCATGCCAACCATTGATGTGTCACCATATAGAATGAACATGAGAAATCTAGATGCCAGAACATGTAGACGCATGAGTGACATGAGTGTGGACCGTATGAACCGCTGCCCGTATGGGAATACAACTAACAGAGATGAAATGGAATGAAAGAGATTGCAAAGTGTGAATGCTATGGCGTATGGCCAGATGACTATTGTGTGCTATGTGTGTGAACCGTAGACCTACTATGGATGTACGAGCAGTGTGCCCTGCGTGATGCGTCAAGTAATGGAGGTACCAGCGGTGAGACCCATATAACCCGTGCGCCTATGGAATAGTTTGGGTGCCATGGTTGTATGAGCAAAATGTGTGGTGGGTGACAATGATCGTCTAAACGCCATGACATACCAATCTGTGATTTGTAAGAAAAACGCTATGAGCGTGTGACCAAGTAATAATTGAAACTGGTATGCGGTACGCTGCTGTGTGCGCATGACCAATAAAGTCAAAGCGCAGCACCAATCTCCTAAAATTAGCAACCCATAAGTGCATGAGCCGCACAGAGATGAGGGCACCGGCCCATGCAAACAACTGGAAGTGTGTGTGATGCAAAACTTTTTTTTTTTCCCCTCCGCATGGAACTATGGAAAGCAGACGTGTTCTAAATCTGGCATGATATGACATGGCATGATACGGGAGCGATGTCTGGGTGTCCCGTCTCTCACTCCGCAGCGCTGGGGGAGCAGGAGTGGGAGCCCACTACATAGCCCCGGCAACCAGAAATGCACCGCCAGGCGTCCCGGCCACGTGGTGTAAACACGCCCAACCACAGCGCACATCGATATGTATAGGAGAGTTGGGCAGGTTAAGTGTAGTTGTTGAGCAGGGGTGAGTTTTGTAAGGCAAATGCGGGGATACAGTTCACAGAAAACAATTAAACGGTTGCAACAAATTCATAATAAAGAGACCCCAAAAGTAACATTTGCCCGATATTAACAATGGGACAATCAAATTAGAAAGGAGCTGCCCTGAAATGTACATTGTGCACCATACCATCTGATTATACAACAGTTAGCAGCCTGGCTCGAGAGGCTTATACAGCAGACATTACCACATACGGCCCGGCCGCATTATATACCAGCAGACAGCACTGTCTCCCCTGTGCACTGAGGTTGGCAACTGCCGACAGCTGAGGAAAGGAAGCTCATACTCACAAACACGGAGCGTGGTGGGGGTAACTTGATGCTGCCTTGTAGCACGCTGCCTCAGACAGAACCAACGCAGTGGCCATACTCCTTCAGCAGTTTCCCCCCAGTGTAACTGCGCTGATGCTGTGGGGTCCCGTCTGACAGAAGCTGCGCGTAGCCTCTGCCTCCTGCACCTGCTATGCCAGCAATCTCCCTATACATTACCACCACCGGAACAGCGAAGCTTCGGTAGTCGGACTGGCGGAGCTCCAAATATTGGCGGGAGATTTGAAGTCTGTGTTCCCTGCCAGGCACGGCAACGTCCGCAAACGTCACGAACGGCCCACTGATAGGAGGTAGGGGCATTATATACCCCTGCCCCCGCCCACAACCCTATGTGCCGCCTGACGTGCGAGGGGGTGGAGATGTTACCGCCCCTCTCACAAATACAGCCTAACTCGGCTTCACACTTATGAGGAGACATCTGGAGCCCAGATATGATGGCCCATACCAGGTGCTACTGACTACACCCACCTCAGTAAAGGTGGAAGGAAGGCCAAACTGGATCCATGCTTCCCACTGTAAGAAGGTGGACTTCCAGGTTGGTGACAAGGACTAGCACCGAAAGGGTGAGGCCTCTGGGGACGAAGAGGATTGACAGAATCAAAATGCATGTACTGTCCTATGTGGAGTTTTGTGCTTTATATCTTCATGCACAGGTGGAAGGTGAAAAGAAGAAAAATTCAATCTGGCTTCTACATCAGCAGACTGCCAAACAGCTGAACACGACTGACTGCTGGATCTGTTCTCATATCCCTACTACCCACAAGGGGATTCCTATAATAGGTGTCCCTATATCAATGAATGATCTGAATCTCACAGATTATAGCTATGATGTTCAAATAGATGTTGATCACACTTCCCATAATGCTCTCTCAGACCAGGATACATATCTAGAAATTGTTGGCATTGTCTCTACACCCACAATATGTTTAGGTCCAATGTACCTTTATCACATAGCCATAATTAAAGGTCGACCTGTTAGTTTGCCCAAGGTATATGTTGGAGAAACCCATTGTAAAAATGCCACCCTGATGTTTAATCTGGAATACAGAGAGAAGCCATGTGATATGAAAGATTGTGGCTGTAATAGTTTATGTTCTTGTCCAAGACCTAAGACCTGACGAAGTAAGGGTCCCCTCGCGAAACGTGTTGTCTATATTAATATTATCAATAAATCAGTGAGTTTTAAAGAATGCACTTGGAACTTTGTATCCTTTGCCAGAAAGTCCCTTACATGGGAACCAACAACCTTATACTCTGAGGCGCAGACATCCTATTTTCCTACAGAGGGGACAACTCAGAGTCCCTCTACAGGTGTACAGTGATAACTTACAATGGCCTCAACATACAATTGTATTTTCTGGACCATTGTAACTTGAAACCAGACTCAACGTACAATATTACAGACAGTCAAGATCTGCAAAACATGTCAATGGCTGGAAGAACCGACCAATCAGAATGAGCAAACAGCTGTATTACTGAAGTGTATGCACTGAATTCCTGTCTGGTAGCGCCACCCTACAGTACAAAGGAGGTATTACATGTTCTGCATTACTCTTAACATATATCACAGTTAGCTGCTCCTTTGGACAACAAGTAAGGGCGGCTCCATTTTACTTTTTTAGGACATTGGGTGTACTGTACAGGACCCTGAAGAAGCTCCTGTCCTCTACACAGTGATTAACAGCTCCCGGCAGATCTTTCTTACATACGTAAGGACTAGCTTTATCTATATTAGTTATCTACTTATATTTGTTTAATCGTCACTTATATTCCTATTTTTGGATGACATTTTGGTGGCTTCAGAACCAATTACCAGGTTTCCATAGAGTTATGATCTCAACATACAATGATTTCAACATACAATGGTCATCTTGGAACCAATTAATATTGTAATCTTGAGGGACCACTGTACTGCATAATATTGCTATGTCACTCACTTTACATGTTTAGCAATTATTTATTGCTGTGGAATTGAGCTACATTTTTGCATTGAATTGCTGTTAAAGGGGTACTCCGCTGCCCCAGCGTTCGGAATATTTGTTCTGAAGACTTGGAAAGAATGGCGGGGGTCGCCCCCTTGTGATGCCATGTCACGCCCCCTTAATGCAAGTCTATGAGAGGGGGCGTGGCGGCTGCCATGCCCCCTCCCATAGGCTTGCATTGAGGGGGCGTGGTGTGATGTCACAAGGGGCGTGGCCATTATGTCAAGACTCCCGCTGCCCGCACCCAGTGTCCTAAACAAACGTCGGGTGCTGCACATCAGACATCTTGTCAAGTCTAGGGGCGGAGTACCCCTTTAAAGAAGCAAGCAGAACAATTTCTGCTTTCGAAGTACAGTTGTTAAAAAGGGTTCTCTGGGAAAGACAAGAAATAGAGGGTTCAAAAAATGTCATGACATGTCTAGAGCTATTAATACCCTTCTGATTCCAGCCGTTGTCACAATTGCACTGTCATTCCCTTGAAATCTGTGTAAACATTAAAATGAAAAATGTGTTAAGAAGATGAAATCCTGGAAAGCTAACTTTCAAACCAGTTAACATGCTGCTGTAATGTACCTGGCTGGCTAAAAGGCTGACATTCTGGAATAGCCCTTCTATTAACAAGGATGTGTCGAAACTAGCAGATTTATGGCACATGCCTGACAATGTGCTTTCATTTTTAACACATATAAAACACCACAAAACCTAGAGTGGTTTATACAACTGTTGCCGGTTGTAAATGCACAAAATATTCAACAATGGTCACACATAATGGTCAATTGTTAAATAAAATTAAAAAAAATTCCACCTGGCTGTACCTAGAGATTGGTAGGGGTCTGAACACTCAAGGTCAAAAGTTTTGCTTAATGACAGGTGGACTTTACATAGACACCCCCTTTTTTATTGAATTGCATTGCCTCTACAACTAAATTTGGGTTCTTTGCAGCTATTTTACATGCTAATTTATATGTAAAGGGTGCACAAAGACAGCAGACCTGGTGTCCTTTAGTAGACCGCATCTAATCCCCTAAATCCAGTGGAACAGCGCATATTATCCTAAAGACTCTAAATTGCTAAAGTCCCAACCTTTGTCAATCTCCAAAGAAAGCTTGCATGTATAGCAACTGTTCCGGTTATGAAGCTTGCATAAAATCTTCAGTAAAAGTTACAACTGTTTCAGCAAACTCTCCGGTTGTGGACATTCCATTATTATCTACCTCCCTATCGCTCTTGGGAAAGGTGGTGGTAGGACAAGCATTACTGAGGAGCCCTCACCCTGGCGACACGCATAGCAAGGGTTAACAAGCACCCTTTAGTAACCGCACAGCTACACTCCCCATACCCAACTCCCACAGGCTATCACATATGTTTTACCACAAATACAAAGTTATAGACAGTACTCCATTTACTCTGGGGAAATTTTTACTTCTGTTCTTATGATTGTGTGAGACCATGATGGATAGTTTACAGCTCTTTTGGTGGCAGGAGGGTGACACACACATTATAAGGCAGGTGGTTTTAATGTTCCTGAGGATCATATAGTAAAGAGTTAATGTATTATATTTACTATATGTTTTATGAGTTACTGTCTCCTAATGTGTCTGTTTTGGTAAGTAGTCCTGGAAATAAGAATTCTGGAGCATCATTATTTGCCATCCCTTGGTTACTCCTATTAGAAATGTATACTTATATTGACAACGGTTTGTTACCATTCCTCTTGTCAGTCATGCTTGTCTCTACACCAGTGTTTCCCGAAGCCGAAGGTTGTCTGGGCATGCTGAGAGTGGTAGTTTTGCAACAGCTGGAGGCACCCTGGTTGGGAAACACTGCTCTACACAGACTAGTACTGTTCATTCAGGGTTGTGTAAGGAAACACCTTTTTAGGGTGCGTTCACACACTATTACTAGCAGCGGGTTTCACGCTGCGAGTTATTGATTTGATTTGAATGGGTCCACAGACAGTCCGCAATAGTGACAGATTTGCGGACTGTCCGCGAACCCTTTTAAATGAAGGGTAGTGTTACTTGCAGTGGATTTCGTGCAGCGGGAAACTCGCTGCTAGCTACTAGCGTGTGAGCGCCCCTCTACAGGGGGAATGGGAACACCTATTTTTTCATACATTTCCATGAGAAATAACAGGGAAACTACAAAAGGTAGTGTGGTAAGAAAAGATGCTTTAGCTTTGTTATTCCATTGGCAATACAACTATTTACTAAACTAGGCCGGTCAGTAGAAGCGGCAGCTCCTCTCCGAGGTAAAACATTTCCTAGTGCGATAGCTTCTAGAAGAACTATACAGGTCTCATGACATGGGTACAAGGGTTAATGAGAAAGCTCTCTTGAACTGCACTTTTCTGATAAAATCTCCATAAAGAGTCGAATAACTATGGCAATGCCTCCCTTTCCAGCTATGTTATTGTCCTCGCCATTTACGCTCAATGTGAAAGTAAAAATTCTGCTGATTCTTACTTGGAAATTTTTGTGAGGTATTTTGACAGAATGCACACACTCACGTGACTTAAAAGCATAAGCAATAACAGTCTTCAGACGTGCGCAAAATTGGTGGTACCCTTCTGTTAAAGAAAGAAAAACTTACAACGCATCCTGTAATGTTCCCTAAAATCAGACATTGCTTTTGAATTGTGGTTCCACAGAATCATATTGAAAACAAAATAATAAAACAGTCCCCTGAACCTAATATTTTGTTGTACAACCTTTAGAGGCAGTGACTGATATCAAGTGATTTCTGTTCCGACCGCAGTGAAACGTTCGGTCAGGTCAGTTCATTTTTGCCCCATATGCGCTTTTTCCCCACATCTAAAACCGTGGTCGACCACTGTTTTAGGTCCGGTTGTAAAAGCGCAGACGGGGCAAAAATTAGCCGACCGGACCGAACGTTTCACTGCGTTCGGCTCATTGAAATGAATTACATATGGGAGCGCATAGAAAGGCATACGGGAGTGCAAGTTTTTAGCTCTCCCCTGCCGTATGCGCTCCCGTATGGGGGAAAACGTAATGGGGACCCAGCCTAACTGAGACCTCTGCACTTATCTCCAGGTATCTTGGCCCACTCCTCATAAGATACTGCTCAGGTGTGAAGGTGTCTTCTCCAGACTGCAGGTATCGGCTCCTTCCACAGATGTCCAACATGAGGGTGCGTTCACACGCTATTTGTTTTTGCGGGTTTGCCGATGCGTATTTTAAAGTGGGCGGGCTCTTCTTGGCTTTCCGTAGCAGATTTTCCGCGGCGGAATTTACGCTGCAGAAAACCTGCTGCAGTCCCTACTGACTTCAATGGGGCTTGCGGCAGATTTCCCGCAGCGTAAATTCCTCCGTGAAAAATCTGTTGCGGACAGCCTTTCAAATACGCAGCGGAAAACCCACAAAAACAAATAGCGTGTGAATGCACCCTAATTCAGATCAGGGCTCATAGAAGGTCACTTCAGAATAGTCCAATGTCTGCAGACATAGCGCTGATGTAACTTGGTAAAAAGCTCAAATTTTGTGTCACATGTCTAAAGGACAAGCCACAAAGCTTCTTGGAGAATATCCTTTGGACAGATGAGATAAAACTGGAGCTTTTTGTCAAGTCACATAGCTCTATGGGGGAGATTTAATAAAACCCATGTAGAGGAAGAGTGGTGCAGTTCCCATAGCAACCAATCCGATTGCTTCTTATCCTATTCACTTTACCAGAGCTGGTTAGCTGAGCTGTGATTGGTTGCTGTGGGAAAATCACTCCAGTTTTTCTCTAAGGCTAAGTTTCCACTTGTTTTTTTTTCTGGCAGTTTTTGGAATACTGCCACTGCAGTTTTTGAGCCAAAGCCAGAAATGTATTCAAAAGGAATTGGACATATATAGGAAGGACTTGCGGTGGCAGTTTTCCAAAAACTGCCAGAAAAAAAAACAAGTGGAAACATAGCCTTATACAATTTGATAAATATGGGCGATAATGTTTTTAAAAGTAGTAAAATAAAACAAAACCAATATAAATTGGGTATCGTTGTTATCATATGGACCTACAAAACAGTGATCAGTATTTTCGGTGGTCTGGGAGCAGCAGAAGACTGATAGGACGGTGATGTGCCCTCCCGCCATCCTCTCAGCTGATCGGGATCTTAGCTGCAATGTCGCCATGGATGTCCTGATCAGCTCCACTGAGCTAAACGGCACCTTCAACCCGCCTTTTAGATGCCGCAATTAAATTTGATCGCGGTATCGAAAGGGTTAATGCAGGGCATCGGTAACTGTGGGTCCTGGCTGCCCATAGCAACGGGGAACCACCGGGTTTAAAGTGTTCTCCACTAGTGAGAAGGGTTTAAACCCCTTTAACGGGACCAGGGCGTACAAATACACCCTCGGTCCTTAAGTACTAAGAAGCAAGGGCGTATCTGTAAGACCTGTGTCCTGGACGGGTTAAACAGTGCAGAAAAAAATGGCTGTTTTTTTTGGAAGGTTTCGAGACATAAACATTTTTTCTGAACTATTATACTTCTCAAAAAATAGCCAAAAAACTATGTCCAGACCTCTGGACACTAGAATTCTGTGACACAACTTTAACACTTATACTGATACATTTTGTGCAAATCCAATACAACACAGCTACTTTAGCAGTGTGGAATGTTACAGCTTTTAGAGCAGATAAATGAGTGCTTGGTCACTGTCCTTTAAAGGCTGCTCTTGCAGAAGATTTACTGAATGTAAAGTCTCTAAAGAGTACTTAGCACGTGTAAATGTAGTGACTAATGCAGACAGTGAGATGTTACACAGTCCAACTAGCTTGTGCTCTACTGATGAGGATCTATGCAGGTTAGCTCACTGTGGTGCAATGCTTGTACTTTTAGGGTAGGGTCACATGTAGCACATCCACAGCGTATTTGACGGTCACGATGTCTGTAAGTACACTGCCCATGCGCATGCAACTTGAGCAGACAAAGCAGGACACATGGGCACTGCAGGAGGTACACTATAGGGACGTTCAGTAGCTCATCCACAGCGTCAAATATGCTGTGGATGCGCTATGTGTGACCTTACCCTTACTCACAAACTTTAGTTGTACAAAGATTAGTGTATGTAAAAGTACCCTTGTTCAGTGTTATTCTTCTCTCCTTCTAGAAGCTGAAGACTTGAAGCACTTTATTTTCACAGCATGGGCGGGAACAGGACAGTAGCTTGTTTGTAGAACAAACACCTAGAAATAACATTTTGGCCTAGGTCTACATATGCCTAACAAGGGAAAATCTAGGTGTTCCTCTGGCCAAAGCCAAGCCTAGACTGACTAATTGTTCTGCCCAGCAATAGCAGAGCTAAGAGGAATTTGGCTCTGGCAAGCACCAGATCTAGACTGGTTTTGGGAGAAAAGGGCTGGACTATAGACTTCCTACAGCCTTCTAGAGGTTTCTGTGCAAATCTAGAGGCTGGAGAGCATCATCTGACCAGGGCATTATTCGTCTGAACAATCAATATGAAATGATAACCCTTACCTGTGTATGCCATTAATGTAGTGAAAAACAAATGACAGTACCCTATACACATTTATGTAGTTTGCAGAATGCTTTCTCACAGCTACATGACAACCTCTTTTGGGATGATAACTGGATCACATGTACTGGGACATTACAGCCGGAGACTTTTGGGGTGAATTCACAAGTGGCAGATTGGTTGCAGAAATTTCAAAAATAAAATGTCAATTCATCTGATTGGAGCTTGCACAAATCCATAAGCTGCCTTCCAAAATATCCTGATTCAGTTACATTGAACAGAAATGTCTGCAAGAAATGTATTACGTGTCAAAAGGACTCCACTTTCTGCCAGAATGTCAGTATGAGTATGTTCCTCTTTTTCTTACTAATTTCTACATAAATAGGAACTATGGAGAGCACTTCTGCTCACACCACCTCTGGGGTCATGTAGTTATACTCATTTCTCCTAGACAAGACAAACGCCCAGTATTTTGTAGACTCGTTTAGTTCCTCTTTATGGGTATAGAGATTTCAGTTTCACTAGGACTAGAGAAGCAGGTTTCTTTATAAGACTGTCAGATTGTCTTTTTAGGTTTTGTTAAGGTGGAAAATGTGAGGAGACTTACTGTCCTCACTATAGTTTAAGGGGTACTTTGAATAGGGGATTCATTTTAGTAAACTGGAGTACTCCTTTAATGACTGGAGCAAGGTTTTAGTATAAACCCACATTGTTGTGTATGCCTGTAAACTGCCTAAAGGGGTTAGCTCAAGATTGAAAGATAAATGGGGTACTGCACCCCTAGACATCTTATCCTCTATTCAAAGGGGTCTGACCACTAAGACCCCAGCAATCTCCGGGCAAGCACCATGGCATTCTGAACACAGAGGCCCCAAGCTTGTGTACAGCTAGTACACAGCTATTACACCCCCTCCAATAGACATGAATGGAAGCGGTGTGGCGTGACATCATGAACATAGAAGCCCTAAGCTTCCAAGTTCAGTGCCGGACCAAAGATCGCAGGGGGACCCCGCGGCCGGACCCCTCACGATCAGACATCTTTGAGGGTTTTCTAAGAGATGCTATTTTGGAGTATCTTGATAAAAATAAATGTATGACCCCATATCATTATGAGGGATCAGTCCTGTAAAACTAGCCTGATCAGCTTTTATGAGGAGGTGAGCTCCAGACTGCACCAGGGGCAATCGCTGGATGTCGTATATCGGATGTATGTCGGATTTTTCCAGATACGGTGCCACATAAAAGGTTGGTGCATAAAATGAGAATGCTTGGACTGGGGGAGAATGTGTGCAAGTGGGTAAGTAACTGGCTCAGTGATAGGAAACAGGGGGTGGTTATTAATGGTACGTATTCTGATTGGGTGACTGTTACTAGTGGGGTACCACAGGGGTCACTTTTGGGTCCTGTTTTATTTAATATATTTATTAATGGCCTTGTAGAGGGGTTGAATAGTAAAGTAGTAATATTTGCAAATGATACTAAACTCTGTAAAGCGGTAAACACTATAGAGGACAGTGCACTGTTACAAATGGATCTGGATAGGGGACAGCTGTTGCGCGTGCGCACAGGCACACTTCCTCAGACCCTATACTCTGACACACCGGCATCACCTTAAGAAGTCTAACAGGATGACGCGCATCAGAGGAGGTGGCAACAAAAGTAGGTGCAAATTAAAAACAAGCAAAAACTTTAAAATTTGCAAAGGTCATACAAAAACACTGTAATCCAGCGTTTCACTTAATCCGAGATTGCCGAGGGCATTCCTTTTGATAATCCATTTTGCTTCGGCGCAGAGTAAGGCTTTCCGCCTATCAATAACCGCTGTATAATTAACTCTTTCGATTCCATGAAAGGCTAGATCACAGAGAGACCCCTTTTGTGAGTTGATTGAATATAAACCGTGTGTTTAGAGAACATTTATATTCAATCAAGGGGTCTCCGAGATTTATTCAGCATGTCAAGGAATGTCATCATGATTCTCTCTGTGATCTAGCCTTTCATGGAATCGAAAGAGTTAATTATACAGGGGGTACTGATAGGCGGCAACCTTTACTCCACGCCGAAGAAAAATGGATTATCAAAGCGAATGCCCACAGCAATCTCGGATTCTGTTTTTCAATACCAATGGTCTCCAAACAGTGGACTTCAAGATGTTGCAAAACTACAACTCCCAGGCATGCTGGGAGTTGTAGTTTTGCAAAATTTGGAGGTCCACAGTTTGGAGACCACTCTTTTCTGTCACATAAGGAGTAAAATGGAATTCAAGCTTTGGTGGATCCATTACAACGCACCAGGCGATGCATAAAAGACCCCCCATTGACTTAATATAGTCTGTTAGGTTTTATCATGCTATACTGTGCAGGTGTGAACAAAGGTATATCCAGTATATGTAAAAGTTACCCCTGCGTAGTGTTCGCTGTCCATAACAAGCCATACTGCTACTTTCTGGCAATGATGGATCTCCCCAGGTTCCCTCATGGGGTCCATTACTGTGATCCCCAGAATAGAGCAGTATGGGCCATTCATGTGATAGGTGGCATTTCTGTAGACTGCTGGATACATTCATATAGAGAAGGCATGAGGTTTAACAGCCGCAGGGTAGGATACAGCCATGTGCCCTCATGAATCCCCGGTACTGTATAGAGTTCTATGCCCAGGGCTGTTATTTCGGTACAATGTACAATTCACGGCAGGATCATATGAGCTCAGCTGACTGGCAGTTTTCTGACCTGCTGGCAGTTTCTGAGGGCAGTGAGGACCTGCTGGGAGTTGTGGTGTCCCAGGCAGAGCGCTGTCACAAGACGGTGGCTGCACCTGGCAAACCCCTGACACTTCCTGGTGATTTCCCAGAGCAGAGAAGAAGTGGGTGACAGAGCCCGTACATCCCCACACAGGGCTCCGGGTCCCGCCTCGCTGGGCGGGGAGGGCTGTACCTGAGCTGTCACACTGCACCGGAACCTTGTGTCCCATTCACGGATTGACGGTCGGGGCCATGGATGAGCGGAGCCCGCTGGTCACCTACAAGCTCAGCGTGTCCACGGACGAGACCGCCCGGAATGGACCGAACCGGCAGCGCGCAGGAGCCCGAAAACTCTCCACCTTTCTGGGGGTTGTGGTGCCCACCCTGCTGGCGATGTTCAGTGTGGTGCTGTTTCTCAGGATAGGTAAGTGCCCCCTACTTACTGACGACCTCCTTCTGTGTCGATATACCCAAAATAGAGACCCAGCTACTAGTACCCCCAAACAGTGCCCCAGCTACATGTACCCCAAAACAGTGCCCCAGCTACAGATACCCCAAAACAGTGCCCCAGCTACATGTACCCCAAAACAGTGCCCCAGCTACATGTACCCCAAAACAGTGCCCCAGCTACAGATACCCCAAAACAGTGCCCCAGCTACATGTACTTCAAAACAGTGCCCCAGCTACAGGTACCCCAAAACAGTGCCCCAGCTACAGATACCCCAAAACAGTGCCCCAGCTACATGTACCCCAAAACAGTGCCCCAGCTACAGGTACCCCAAAACAGTGCCCCAGCTACATGTACCCCAAAACAGTGCCCCAGCTACATGTACCCCAAAACAGTGCCCCAGCTACAGGTACCCCAAAACAGTGCCCCAGCTACAGGTACCCCAAAACAGTGCCCCAGCTACATGTACCCCAAAACAGTGCCCCAGCTACAGGTACCCCAAAACAGTGCCCCAGCTACATGTACCCCAAAACAGTGCCCCAGCTACAGGTACCCCAAAACAGTGCCCCAGCTACATGTACCCCAAAACAGTGCCCCAGCTACATGTACCCCAAAACAGTGCCCCAGGTACAGCTAGCCCCAAAACGGTGCACCAACTACACCCACCCCCAGAACAGTGCACCAGCTCTAGGTACCCACAGGGCAGAGCATTAGCTTCAGACACCCAGAATAGTTCACCAGCCTTAGGTACCCTCAGAATAGTGCACCAGCTACACGCACCCTCAGAATAGTGCACCAGCTACACACACTCTCAGAATAGTGCACCAGCTACACGCACTCTCAGAATAGTGCACCAGCTACACAGACTCCCAGAATAGTGCACCAGCTACACAGACTCCCAGAATAGTGCACCAGCTACACAGACTCCCACAATAGTGCACCAGCTACACGCACCCTCAGAATAGTGCACCAGCTACACGCACCCTCAGAATAGTGCACCAGCTACACACACTCTCAGAATAGTGCACCAGCTACACGCACTCTCAGAATAGTGCACCAGCTACACGCACTCTCAGAATAGTGCACCAGCTACACAGACTCCCAGAATAGTGCACCAGCTACACAGACTCCCAGAATAGTGCACCAGCTACACAGACTCCCAGAATAGTGCACCAGCTACACGCACCCTCAGAATAGTGCACCAGCTACACAGACTCTCAGAATAGTGCACCAGCTACACGCACTCTCAGAATAGTGCACCAGCTACACAGACTCTCAGAATAGTGCACCAGCTACACACACTCTCAGAATAGTGCACCAGCTACACGCACTCTCAGAATAGTGCACCAGCTACACGCACCCTCAGAATAGTGCACCAGCTACACGCACCCTCAGAATAGTGCACCAGCTACACGCACCCTCAGAATAGTGCACCAGCTACACGCACTCTCAGAATAGTGCACCAGCTACACGCACTCTCAGAATAGTGCACCAGCTACATGCACTCTCAGAATAGTGCACCAGCTACACGCACCTTCAGAATAGTGCACCAGCTACACGCACCCTCAGAATAGTGCACCAGCTACACGCACCCTCAGAATAGTGCACCAGCTACATGCACTCTCAGAATAGTGCACCAGCTACATGCACTCTCAGAATAGTGCACCAGCTACATGCACTCTCAGAATAGTGCACCAGCTACACGCACCTTCAGAATAGTGCACCAGCTACACGCACCCTCAGAATAGTGCACCAGCTACACGCACCTTCAGAATAGTGCACCAGCTACACGCACCTTCAGAATAGTGCACCAGCTACACGCACCCTCAGAATAGTGCACCAGCTACACGCACCCTCAGAATAGTGCACCAGCTACACGCACCCTCAGAATAGTGCACCAGCTACACGCACTCTCAGAATAGTGCACCAGCTACATGCACTCTCAGAATAGTGCACCAGCTACACGCACTCTCAGAATAGTGCACCAGCTACATGCACTCTCAGAATAGTGCACCAGCTACACGCACCCTCAGAATAGTGCACCAGCTACACGCACTCTCAGAATAGTGCACCAGCTACACGCACTCTCAGAATAGTGCACCAGCTACATGCACTCTCAGAATAGTGCACCAGCTACACGCACTCTCAGAATAGTGCACCAGCTACACGCACTCTCAGAATAGTGCACCAGCTACACGCACTCTCAGAATAGTGCACCAGCTACACGCACTCTCAGAATAGTGCACCAGCTACACGCACTCTCAGAACAGTGCCCCAGCTATAGATACCCATAGAACAGTGTCCGAGCTACAGGCACCCCTAGAACGGAACACCAGCTACAGGTACCCCAAAAACATTGCACCAGCTACAGGTACCCCCAAAACAGTGCCCCAGTTACAGGTTTTTCTATCTAAAGAGCCATATCAGGGATTATTGTTTTGCAAAATTATTTTTGAGGTAAAATGGAAAAAAGAAAATGCTTTTTTTTTTTTTTTTTGGTGAGGCGGGGGGGGGGGGGGGTGTTGAGGGTAGTTTTTATGCCATTCAATGTGCGTTGGTAAAATTTACATTTTATCTGTATTCCTCGGATTGGTATGATTACAGTGATACCCAATGCACCTTGACATCGACTTTTTGTTCACTTTTTATTCCATTTTTTGGGGGGAATGGGATTATAAATATATATATTATTTTAAAACATTTTCACACTTTTTAATCCCCCAGGGGACTTCTCTAAACAATCATATATGCATTGAATTAATTTCTCTGTGCTCTGCTAGTACAGCCTAACTATGTCATGGCACATACCAAGGCCTTCAGAAGGGCTTGGGCTGCCATAACAATGGGCCGGGTCCCCGCAATCTCATCACATGTAGCTGACCCATAACTATACCACCAATGAGGCACTTACATTATCCTACATCACGTCTCTGCCCTTACATACATATATGCAAATGATTACTGAACTGTCTATCTCTATATGTGTATGGTGGACCCCATGTTATTGTTTTTAATTATCTATCTAATTTGTCTACATAGCTAGTATGCACATGTCAAAACGATCTCCTCCATCCCTGTTGAACCCATTTCGTTGTGGGAGAAACACATTGGAATAAGGATTAAGAAATCTGGTGTATTCATTTTTTCAGTAACATTGTAAGGGGTGTGGAAATAAAAAATAAAAATACTTGCCCAAGGAACTAAAACGGGAGCACAATCTACTTGTCCCTCATGACAATTCACTTGTCCAAGCCAATTAAAATTTTTGCACTCCTGTTTTTCCTCCTCCATAACCTCCATAACTCTTTTATATTTCCATCTACAGACCCATATGAGGGCTTGTTTTTCGTGGTACTGATGTCCCGGTGTACTGTAAGCTGTTCGGGATGCCGCGATTTCACCGTGGCGGTCCCGAACAGCCCGACTGAGCAGCCGGGATACTTTCACTTTCGCTTCTGAAGGGTTAATACAGGGTATCACCGTGATCGGTGATGTCCTGTATTAGCCGCGGGTCCCGGCCGTTAATGGCCGCCGGGACCGACCCGAAATGATGCGGGGTCACCGCGGGAGTCGGCGGAGGACGTAAATATTAACGTCCTTTGTCGTTAAGGAGTTAAACTTTTTTTGACACTTAGGAGACTTTTAGGAGGAATCATTAGATTCCACATACAGATCAATTCAGTTCTGTTGAACTCCATTGATCTGTGTGTTCTGCGCTCCATTGATAAAGCCTGGTCCAGCCTGACTCTATCAGTGACAGAGGGAACAAGAGGTACCTGCTACCTCTACAGTGGATCGCCACTGTTTTGCTATACACATGTTTATTCCATTTGTGTGTATTGGAACTAAACCAAAAAAGGGAGAAAAATAAGCAAATTGTACATAATGTGACACCAAACTCCAAAAATGGGCTGGACAAAATTATAAGCACCTTTTCATAATTGTGGAAAAATAAGATTGTTTTAAGCGTGTGATTCTCATTTAAACTCAACTGGCGCAAATAACAGGTTTGGGCAATATAAAAATCACACCTGAAATCAGATAAAAAGGAGAGAAGTTCACAAGGTTACAAGTCCTTCTTCAGAGATATAGATTTGCCTTTGTCCACAGTGCCCGACATTATCAAGAAGTTTGCAACCCATTGCACTGTAGCTAATCTCCCTGGGCGTGGACAAAAGAGAAAATTTGATGAAAGGTGTCAACGCGGATAGTCCAGATGGTGGATATGCAGCCCCAAACAAGTTCCAAAGATATTCAAGCTGTCCTGCAGGCTCAGGGAGCATCAGTATCAGCGCAAACTATCCGTCGACATTTAAATGAAATGAAACGCTATGGCAGGAGATCCAGGAGGACCCCACTGCTGACGCAGAGACATAAAATAGCAAGACTACATTTTGCCAAAATAAACTTGAGTAAGCCAAAATCCTTCTGGGAAAACGTCTTGTGGACAGATGAGACCAAGATAGAGCTTTTTGGTAAAGCACATCATTCTACTGTTTACAGAAAAGGGAATGAGGCCTACAAAGAAAAGAACACAGTACCTACAGTGTAATATGGTGGAGGTTCAATGATATTTTGGGGTTGTTTTGCTGCCTCTGGCACTGGGTGCCTTGAATGTGTGAAGGCATCATGAAATCTGAGGATTACCAATGGATTTTGGGACTGTACAGCCCATTGTCAGAAAGCTGGGTTTGCGTCCGAGATCTTGGGTCTTCCAGCAGGACAATGACCCCAAACATATGTCAAAAATCACCCAGAAATGGATGGAAACAAAGTGCTGGAGAGTTCTGAAGTGGTCGGCAATGAGTCCAGATCTAAATCCCATTGAACACCTGTGGAGAAATCTTAAAATTGCTTATGGGAAAAGGCGCCCTTCCAATAAGAGAGACCTGGAGCAGTTTGTAAAGGAAGAGTGGTCCAACATTCCGGCTGAGAGGTGTAAGAAGCTTATTTATGCTTATAGGAAGCAAATGATTTCAGTTATTTTTTCCAAAGGGTGTGCAACCAAATATTAAGTTAAGGGTGCCAATAATTTTGTCCAGCCCATTTTTGGAGTTTGGTGTAACATTATGTCCAATTTGCTTTTTTTCCTCCCTTTTTTGGTTTAGTTATAATAAACACAAAGGGAATAAACATGGGTATTACAAAACATGTGTTACTGCAATCATTTTCTGTGAGAAATACTTCATTTGCTTGAAAAATGTCAGGGGTGCCAACATTTACGGCCATGACTGTAAATGGTGGTTATAGTAGTGGTCATAGTGTTGCGGTATTATCTGTTCCTTGTATAGTGGGGTAACTGTCTGACTGCATGTGCTGCTGCTGAATATCGCATGAGGCACTAGGCATCTGCCTACCCCCCACATACCTAACCAACAACCCACCTACCTACCTAACCACCACCCCACCCATCTTCCTACTTAAGTACTGAATCCTTAAAGCGCAACTGTCATGAAATCTGGGTGCAATAACCTGCATACAGCCTTTGTACTGTGTGCAGGTGATGGGCATAGCAATGTTTTTACCTAATATTTCCAGGCTTTCATGACCCCAAAATATGCTTTTGATCAAAGCCACTGACGGTCGGATAGGTGTGGCGCGAGGTACGCGATGCCCAGCCGCCACCACACCCACCCCCTGTATGTCAGTGCTGGGACCACTGTGTGTGCTAATCTAACGTGCGCGCCGCTGCATGTCATCCAGCTAGCGCGCGCTCCTCCGGCACATTAGATTAGCTGAAGGGCGCATGCGCTGGGACCTGTGTGTCAATCACATAGCGGTCCCAGCGCTGACATACAGGGGGTGGGCATGGCGGCGGCGGGGCATTGCGTACCTCACGCCACACCTATCCGACCGTCAGTGGCTTTGATCAAAAGCATATTTTGGGGTCATGAATGCCTGCAAATATTAGGTAAAAACATTGCTCTGCCCACCACCTGCACACAGTACAACGACTGTTCGCAGGTTATTGCACCCAGATTTCATGACAGTTGCTCAGTAAAGAAGTACTTTTCTGGCCTTGCCTCGGCCGCAATAGGTGCTAGCTACAGCTCTGTATATGCATGAACATTGATGTGTATTCCAGCGCTTACAGTTGTGTTACTGTTATATATATAACATTTTCTCTATCGTGTACAGTATGTTGACTTGCACTTTACTTATTGTTTGTATCTACACAGCGTTTTTAACAATTAGCAGTTAATGTTACCTTTTATATTATCAGTGGTGGATTTTTGGGCATTTGAATATTGGTAAAAAGTTTTAAAAAGCCTCTGAAAAATGAAAGCTTGAATCTGATTGGTTGAAATGAGCAACAGCTCCACTGTACAAGGTTTGTGTGTGGGGGTGCTGTACACCATATTGGGAGGGGTGTAATTTATATACAGCCATACATTTACCCTAGATATCGTCATACAGCTCACCACAGTTAAGGTATATATAAAAAAGACAGAAATATTCTGTATACTTTATTGTGCATGTTCCGTGCTTGACCTGTTTATCCAGAAAACAGTCCTGTCACATTCTTCACACTGTTTGATGTGGTTCATGTGGAGCCGCAATAGAGACAGGTTGAAATATTTAAGAGTATGTAAAATGCTTTGGAGTTAGCCATACACAGGTTTCTACACAGGTTTTTTCTGGCCTTTTTTTTTTGTTATAACTGCCATTGCAGCTTCTGAGCCTAAGTCACAAGTGAATCCAGTTGGAAGGAGAAGTATACGTCCACTATATAGAAAAGAATGTCTCTTTGTCGGTGCTCGGGAACTGTTCATTAGCTGGCTCATGATTAGGGGTTGTAGTGCCGACTGCTATGCCTATGTGACTTTATTCAGAAGTATAAGTCCTTTCTTTATATTTTCTGGTCCTTGTGAATGCATTCCTAGTTTTAGCTCAAAACTGCAGTGGCAATATTCCAAAAAACATCAGAAAAAACCCTGTGTGGAAACTTAGCTTAAAGAGTACTCCGCCCAGACATCTAATCCCCTGATCGTGGGGTCTCGCCGCTGGGATCTCTGCAGTGCCACCTTGCCGTCATCACTACAGAGCAAACTGACTCTGTGCATGATGACGGGGTGATGTAGGGGACGGAGCATCGTGGCATCACGGCTACGCCCCCCCCCATGACGTTACGTCCCACCCACTCAATACAAGTTTATGGAAGGGGGTGTAGCGATCGTCTCGCCCCCTCACATAGATTTGTATTAAGGGGGCTGGGTGTGACATCACGGGGGCGGAGCCGTGACGTCACAGTGCTCCGTCCCCAGCATCGCCCCGTCACTGCGAACAGAGACAGTTTGCTCTGTAGTGATGACGGACGGGTGGCACTGCAAAGATGGCGGGGGTCCCCAGCTGCAATGGGATTCTGCTTCAACAGAAAGCATTGGGATTCTGCTGCAACAGAATTTCCAAGTTGAATTCTCTGGTAGATTCTGCCCGGAAATTCCGTCATATGAACATGGCCTTAGTCAGATGTTTCTATGATATACTAAAGTCTAATTATAACCATTTAGTTGGTTTTAAACTTCTATTGTCATTAAGTTTATGTTTAACATACTTTTTCAAGACTTCTGCAATTTTCCCTGCCATGCTGGATCTCAGCTTCTGGGCCAAACCCCGATGACAACCCATTCTTACCTAATCAGTGTTTCTCAGTGAGATTGTGACTTGGGGAGTTTCCTGACCATGGACTCATAATATTCATGTACTTAGAATGGCAGATTTTCTATCCAGTCTGCAGTGTTTCCACAGAAAAATCTGCAACAGTACAATTTTACTGTGGATATTTTGCCATCCCTATTGAAGTCAATGAGAAAAGTCCTCAGAATTTCTGTAACATATTTTAATATGCTGCATATTTAAAGAGAAACTGACAGCTGGTTCACCCGCACTAAACCCCATATACTGGATTATAGTGCGGGTGAACATCTTTAAAATCAGGAGTCATCTACTATTTTCTGTGGCTTCTATGCAGAGTTCTGTACTTTTTTCTTTTATACATATTGCGCTCCAATGCTCAATGGAGGAGGAGAGCCATCTCTCCCAGCTCCCCTGTCCAGCCTGCCTCCATCATTAATATGTAAATGAATGCTGGTGGGTGTGCTCTGCTCAGAGTACAGAGCGCTCACCTCCCCCACAGGCTCTCATGTCTTAGAGTGAAGACTTTGATTATTCAAGACGGGGGCGGGCTGGGGAATGAATAATGATGAGGCAGGGGAGCTCAGAGAGCTGGCTTCCCACCTCCATTGCATGCTGGAGGGCAATATGAATAAAATGACAAAACCCTGAACAGAAGCCACAGAAAAGAGTAAGTGACCCTTCATTTTAAAGGTTAACCAGTTGTCAGTTTATCTTTAAAACTCATACCACAGATACAATTCTGCACAGATTGCAAGGTGATTTTTTCACAGATTGTGAATAAGATTTTTTAAAATACTCTGTAGACTTTCCAAACACTAGGCAGAAAATAGGCCAATTATGTGCCATATGTGGACTTCCTGTTAGGTTTGTTCACATGCTGCGTATTAGAGTAGCAGCTCACACACTTCAGAAAAGATCAGTGAGGAAATTGTGTTGCAGTGTTAGTTTTTTTTTTTTTTTATATAGATTTTCACAGCAGATTTCACCTTTTTCACTGCATTGGGTAAAATCCATGCAAATCCATTACACAATTCTTATGTAAGACATGTTGTGGATTTTCTGCAGATTTCCCGGGCAATCAGTTGAGAATTTATAGTGGAAAGGTCTTTTTGAGCTTTATAGGCAGTGGCATAGCAATAAGGGTCACAATTGTGACCAGGTCCCTATGGTAGCCTGGATGTTTACTGATGTTCTCGTGAAGCACTGTGATATTGCACTGCCTCCATGCACTATGGCATCACACTGTCTACAGGCAGCAGGGGATCCCTGGGCAGACACCACCTTCAACTGTGTGTACGTCATTATGATGCACACACAGTTGAAAATTCATTTTGGCATATGTTGGGCAGGTTTTCCTATCAAGGTACTTTATGTTTTTTACTTTACTGAAATGTATAGGCATTCATTGGTTTCAGAATAAGTCAATAAAAAGCAGATTGTAATACATAGGTATAGATTTGGTTGTATGTGAGCAGTTTGTTTGGATCTGCCTAAAGCATGCCTGGATAGATCTAAGCCTGCATTCACATCATGTTTAGGGCATACGGCAACTAGATCTGGCATATATAATTTGAAAAACAGCTGCTGCCATATACTCATTTTAATGACCCTGACAGAGGCAGCTAGTGACTCCGGTGGGGTCATTTTTTTAACCGTATTGTTCTTTTTTCCGTACTGAAAACCGTGGTCTACTGCGGTTTTCAGTCCTGCAACAAAAATGTATAACGTTCAGAAATGACCGGACTGGAGTCAGTAACTGACTCAGTTGGGCTCATTGAAATGAATAGGGTACAGCAGCAACTGGTTTCCAAATTCAACCCCCCAGATCTGGCTGTGTATGCCCCAAACATGATGTGAATACATCCTAATGCTGGCCGTACAGATTAGACATTCAAACCTACCAATTTTGGAAAGATTAGGAGACCATGGCCCAGTGCCCACCACCCATCGTCTATAAAAAAAAAATATTTTAAAACACAGGACAAGAAAAACAAGAGCCATTTAGTTGAAAGAGGAAAGAAGGAGGAAATATCACTCTAAATATTACCAGCATATTGTTACTAATCAAATCTTGTAAACTGAGATCAATATTACCAATAATACCAGTATACAAGAAGGAATATTATCACTATAAATATTACCAGCATACTGTTACTGACCAAATCCTATATACTGATCAATATTATCAATAATACCAATATACAAGGAGGAATATTATCACTATAAATATTATTAGCATACTGTTACTGACCAAATCCTGTATACTGAGATCAATACCAGTATACAAGGAGGAATATTATCACCATACATATTATCATCATATTGTTCATAGTAGTGATCCTGGTTCTGCAGTCCCTAAGACTACAGTGCGGTTAAATCTACTGACTCACAGAAAGCATTTTCTTGGAGTAGCTCTCTTCTCTTTCCTTCTCTGTCTTGCTCAGACCATCATAAAGTCTTCTTCCAAACATGACTTGTCTTCACAGAATCTGCTAGACAACAAACATATTAGGCCCCACACTTTTTTTTAGCACATTTCCCACATGTTCCCTACCCTAAGTGCTTAAAAATCCCCCCCCCCCCCGCCAGGTGCCCTGAATAGTATAAGTAAGTAAAGTGTGTTAAGGGAAAGGGTAGGGGGATAGGGTGGAGAGTAGGTTATTTAAGGTAGAACCCCACCAGTAGGTCGATAATGACCCTAGTAGGTAATTCCCCATAATGCTCCAGGGTAGGTAATATCCCAGTAGTCAGGCAGTAGGTAATGCCTCCAGATAGCTTGTAGTTAATGTCCCCAGCAGGTGTGTCATAGGTAATGCCCCCAGTTGATAGTAAGTTATTCCCCCAGGTAGGTAATGCCCCCCTCAGTAAATAATGCTCCCAGTAAATAGTGCCCCCCAGGTAGGTAATGTCTTCGTAAGAAGTACCATCAGTAGATTGTGCCCCAGTAGTTATTTCCCCCAGTAAATAGTGCCCCCAGGTAGGTCATGCCTCCAATAGGTAGTTCCACCAGGTAGGTAATGCCGCCAGTAGATAGTAGCCTGTAGAAGCAGCCCCTGTGCTAAATGTAAAGGGCCCACAGCCCGTTCTGTTGTCTTATGTGAGTAGGGGCACAGGAAGAGTGGTGTTAGGTGGGAGATCTGGGATAAGGGTCTGGCAGTGAGGTAGATAGATTTGTGATAAATTGATAGATAGATGTGAGGAAGATAGATAGATAGATACAGTCATGGCCGTAAATGTTGGCACCCCTGAAATTTCTCACAGAAAAGGATTGCAGTAACATGTTTTGCTATACACGTGTTTATTCCCTTTGCGTGTATTGGAACTAAACCAAAAAAGGGAGAAAAAAAAAATAATTGGACATAATGTCACACCAAACTCCAAAAATGGGCTGGACAAAATTGTTGGCACCCTTAACTTAATATTTGGTTGCACACCCTTTGGAAAAAATAACTGAAATCAGTGGCTTCCTATAACCATCAATAAGCTTCTTACACTTCTCAGCCGGAATGTTGGACCACTCTTTCTTTGCAAACTGCTCCAGGTCTCTCTTATTGGAAGGGGGCCTTTTCCCAACAGCAATTTTAAGAACTCTCCACAGGTGTTCAATGGGATTTAGATCTGGACTCATTGCTGGCCACTTCAGAACTCTCCAGCGCTTTGTTGCCATCCATTTCTGGGTGCTTTTTGACATATGTTTGGGGTCATTGTCCTGCTGGAAGACCCAAGATCTCGGATGCAAACCCAGCTTTCTGACACTGGGCTGTACAGTACGACCCAAAATCCGTTGGTAATCCTCAGATTTCACCCAGTGCCAGAGGCAGCAAAGCAACCCCAGAACATCATTGAACCTCCACCATATTTCACTGTAGGTACTGTGTTCTTTTCTTTGTTTGCCTAATTCTGTTTTCGGTAAACAGTAGAATGATGTGCTTTACCAAAAAGCTCTATCTTGGTCTCATCTGTCCACAAGACATTTTACCAGAAGGATTTTGGCTTACTCAAGTTTATTTTGGAAAAAAACAAACAAAAAAAAATTACTGAAATCAGTTGCTTCCTATAACCATCAATAAGCTTCTTACACCTCTCAGCTGGAATGTTGGACCACTCTTCCTTTGCAACCTGTTCCAGGTCTCTCTTATTGGAAGGGCGCCTTTTCCCAACAGCAATTTTAAGATCTCTCCACAGGTGTTCAATGGGATTTAGATCTGGATCTTAGATCTCATACATTACGGCCATGAATGTATGAGATAGATAGATATTAGATAGATACGACCTTCAGTTAGTCCCAGCGTCTAAGTAAGTAGGGGCCAGGGTAGGGGGAGATAGATAAATATATAGATATAAGAAAGATATATAAATAATTAGATAGATAGATAGGCCGTGCCCCCCCCCCCAATTTAAAATAAACTAAGTTATATTCTAGTAACTCAGCCAGCGCCACCATGGTGGCATTTGCAGCCGCACCAGAGCTGCAAGGGAACATTGCATCCTTTTCCCCTCCCTCTCACCTTGCGGCTGATTATTTTGATGTGGCTGAGCGGCGCCAGGGTCTCGTGTGCGCAACCCATGCTTTCTCGCAGTCGGACTCGGCGGAAAGAAAGAGAGGAAGAGGAGCGGGAGCGCACATTGCGGACGTAAAGAGACAGAGCAGTGAGAAGAAGTTAGAACCTGAAGAGCAAGACACAGCAAGAGCAGTAAGTAAAGTAAGGAGAACTGATCATGGAAAGAGGAGTAGAGTGAGAAGAGCCAAGAGAAGTTAGGACAGTTAGGAGCAGTTAGGAAGAGCAAGTAAGGGGGTCTGGGGGGGCTGAACAAATAAGGGGGGTCTGACAAAATAACTTAAGGGGGGGGCTGAACAAATAAGGTGGGAGGTTGAGCAAATAAGGGGGCAGAGCTAATAAGGGGGCTGAGCAAGTACGGTAAGGAAAAGCTGAGCAAGTAAGGGGGGCTGAGCTTATAAACGGGGACTAAGCAAATATCTTAAGGGGGGCTGAGCCAACAAGGGGGAATGAGCAAGTAAGTTAAGTGGGAGCTGAGCAAGTAAAGGGAGATGAACAAATAAGGAAGGGAGGCTGAACAAATAAGGGAGGGAGGCTGAGCAAGTAAGGTAAGGGGGAGCTGAGCAAGTAAGGGGGGCTGAGCAAATGAGGGGGAAGCTGTAAGAGGGGGATGAGCAAATAGGGGGGGCTGAGCTAATAAGAGGGGGATGAGAAAATAAGGGGGATGAGAAAGTAAGATAAGGGGGAGCGTAACAAGTAAGGAGGCTGAGCTAATAAGGGGGGACTGAGCAAATAAGGGGGACTGAGCTGTAAGAGAAGCCTTAGCTAATAGGGGGCTGAGCAAGTAAGGGGGTTGGCCAAGGAAAAGGGAGCAGAGAGCAGAGCAAGTAAGGAGGAGCAGAGGAAGTAAGGGGAGGCTGAGCAAGTAAGGGGGGTTGAGCTAATAGGGGGGATGATTAAATAATGGGGTGCTTAGCAAGTAAGGGGGTGTTGAGCAAACAAGGGAGGCTGAGCAAGTAAGGAGCAGCAGGGGGTTGAGCAAGTAAGGGGGAGCAGAGCAAGTAAGGTAGGGGCTGAGCAAGTAAGGAGGGAGCAGGGCAAGTAGAGGGGACCTGAGAGCAGAGCAAGTAAGGGGGACCTTAGCAAGAAAGGGGGAGCAGAGCAAGCGGACAGTGCAGCTACACCTTACCTACCTGAGATTGCAGTTCGCAGAGGGAGCCAGTGGAGCGGACAGTACGGCTACATATCATCTACCTGAAAAAGCTGTTTGCAGACTTCAAAAATCTTTTTTTTATATTATTTTATTTTTTTATATTAAACATGTTCTGCACAGTGTGCATATATATATATATATATATATATATATATATTTATGTATGTGTATATATATATATATATATATATATATATATACACACAAGTTTTAAAATTGCCCCCTCCCCCCACACTTTTGTCACTGGCCCACCCATGTGCCCCCCCCCCCCCCCAAATATGAATGCTGGAGACGCCACTTAACTATAACTCCCAACATTCCCACATAGCCAAAGGCATGCTGGGAGTTGTAGTTCTGCCGTTTAGCAACAGCTGGAAGCACCCTGGTTGAGAAAAAAACAAGATGGAGGTAAGTAGACAATATGGGGGAGATTTATCAAAACCTGTGGAGAGGCAAAGTTGTAGAAAAGACTAATGTCCACTTACGGACAGAGGCGCCTTATTAAAACATAACTTTTACTGATAGCAATTAAAATTCGTAATAACCAACAAATAATAGCATTGGATAAAATTCCTTTATGGGTTATATATGTCTTCCCTATAGTTGTTGCTTGGGGTGATGGCAGGAATAAATCTGGCCATACCTCTCATAACAACTGAGCAAGCTTAACCCCTTGGGGACGGAGCCCATTATGACCCTAAGGACGGGAGCATTTTTTGCAAATCTGACCACTGTCACTTTAAGCATTAATAACTCTGGAATGCTTTTACTTATAAATTTGATTCCGAGATTGTTTTTTCGTGACATATTCTACTTCATGGTAGTGGTAAATTTTCGGCGATACCTGCATCCTTTCTTGGTGAAAAATTCAAAAATTTCATGAAAAATTTGAAAATGTTGCATTTTTCTAACTTTGAAGCTCTCTGCTTATAAGGAATATGGATATTCCAAATAAATTATATATTGATTCACATATAAAATATGTCTACTTTATGTTTGCATCATAAAATTGATGAGTTTTTACTTTTGGAAGACATCATTGGGCTTCAAAGTTCAGCAACAATTTTCCAGTTTTTCGCAAAATTTTCAAAATCTGAATTTTTCAGGGACCAGTTCAGGTTTGAAGTGGATTTGAAGGGTCTTCTGGTTAGAAATACCCGATAAATGACCCCATTATAGAAACTGCACCCCTCAAAGTATTCAAAATGACATTCAGTCAGCGTTTTAACCCTTTAGGTGTTTCACAGGAATAGCAGCAAAGTGAAGGAGAAAATTCAAAATCTTCATTTTTTACACTGGCATGTTTTTGTAGACCCAATTTTTGAATTTTTACAAGGGGTAAAAGGAAAAAAATCCTCTCAAAATTTGTAACCCAATTTCTCTCGAGTAAGAAAATACCTCATATGTGTATGTCAAGTGTTCTGTGGGTGCACTAGAGGGCTCAGAAGCGAAGGAGCAACAATGGGATTTAGGAGAGTGAGTTTTTCTGAAATGGTTTTTGAGGGGCATGTCCCATTTAGGAAGCCCTTATGGTGCCAGAACAGCAAAAACCCCCCACATTGCATACTATTATGGAAACGAAACCCCTCAAGGAACGTAACAAGGGGTACGGTGAGCCTTGACACCCCACAGGTGTTTGACAACTTTCTGTTAAAGTCGGATGTGTAAATGAAAAAAAAATATTTTTCCACTAAAATTCTGGTTTTTCCCCAAATTTTACTTTTTTACAAAGGGTAATAGGAGAAAATGCCCCCCATAATTTGTAACCCCATTTCTTCTGAGTATGGAAATACCCCATGTTTGGACGTCAAGTGCACTGTGAGCGAACTACAACGCTCAGATGAGAAGGAGCGCCATTGAGCTTTTAGAGAGATAATTTGTTTGGAATGGAAGTCGGGGGCCATGTGCATTTACAAAGCCCCCCGTGGTGCCAGAACAGTGGACCCCCCCACATGTGACCCCATTTTGGAAACTACACCCCTCACAGAATGTAATAAGGGGTGCAGTGAGCATTTACACCCCACTGGCGTTTGACAGATCTTTGGAACAGTGGGCTGTGCAAACAAAAAAATTTAATTTTTCATTTTCACGTACCACTGTTCCAAAAATCTTTCAGACCCCTGTGGGGCGTAAATGCTCACTGTACCCCTTATTACATTACACGAGGGGTGTAGTTTCCAAAATGGGGTCACATGTGGGTATTTATTTTTTTGCATTTATGTCAGAACCGCTGTAAAATCAGCCACCCCTGTGCAAATCACCAATTTAGGCATCAAATGTACCCGGTGTGCTCTCACTCCTGAGCCTTGTTGTGCGTCCGCAGAGCATTTTACGCCCACATATGGGGTATTTCCGTACTCAGGAGAAATTGCGTTACTAATTTTGGGGGTCTTTTTTTCCTTTTACCTCTTGTGAAAATAAAAAGTAAAGGGCAACACCAGCATGTTAGTGTAAATTTTTTTTATTTTTTTACAATAACAGGCTGGTGTAGACCCCAACTTTTCCTTTTCATAAGGGGTAAAAGGAGAAAAAGCCCCCCAAAATTTGTAGTGTAATTTCTCCCGAGTACGGAGATACCCCATATGTGACCCTAAACTGTTTCCTTGAAATACGACAGCGCTCCAAAGTGAGAGAGCGCCATGCGCATTTGAGGACTAAATTAGGGATCGCATAGGGTGGACATAGGGGTATTCTACGCCAGTGATTCCCAAACAGGGTGCCTCCAGCTGTTGCTAAACTCCCAGCATGCCTGGACAGTCAGTGGCTGTCCGGAAATGCTGGGAGTTGTTGTTTTGCAACAGCTGGAGGCTCCGTTTTGGAAACACTGCTGTACAATAAGTTTTTCCTTTTTATTGGGGGGGGGGGACAGTGTAAGGGGGTGTTTATGTAGTGTTTTACTCTTTATTAGGTGTTAGTATAGTGTAGTGTAGTGTTTTTTGGGTACATTCACACTGGCGGGTTACGGTGAGTTTCCCGCTAGGAATTTGCGTTGCGGCGAAAAATTTGCCGCAGCTCATACTTGAAGCAGGAAACTTGCTGTAAACCCGCCCGTGTGAATGTACCCTGTACATTCACATGGGGGGGGCAAACCTCCAGCTGTTTCAAAACTACAACTCCCAGCATGCACGGTCTGTCAGTACATGCTGGGAGTTGTAGTTTTGCAACAGCTGGAGGCACACTGGTTGGAAAACCTTCAGTTAGGTTCTGTTACCTAACTCAGTATTTTCCAACCAGTGAGCCTCCAGCTGTTGCAGAACTACAACTCCCAGCATGCACGGTCTGTCAGTACATGCTGGGAGTTGTAGTTTTGAAACAGCTGGAGGCACACTGGTTGGAAAATACTGAGTTGGGTTCTGTTACCTAACTCAGTATTTTCCAACCAGTGTGCCTCCAGCTGTTGCAAAACTACAATTCCCAGCATGTCTGATCACAGAAGGGCATGCTGGGAGATGTAGTTATGCAACAGCTGGAGGTACTCAACTACAACTCCCAGCATGCCGAGACAGCTGTTTTCTGTGTGGGCATGCTGGAATTTGTAGTTTTGCAACATCTGGAGTGCTACAATTTAGAGACCACTGAACAGTGATCTCCAAACTGTGGACCTCCAGATGTTGCAAAACTACAACTCCCAGCATGCCCAGACAGCAAACAGCTGTGTGGGCATGCTAGGAGTTGTAGTTTTGCAAGATCTAGAGGGCAGTATAGAGATCACTGTGCAGTGGTCTCTAAACTGCAGACCTCCAGCTGTTGCAAAACTACAAATTCCAGCATGCCCACACAGCAAACAGCTGTCTGGGCATGCTGGCAGTTGTAGTTTTGCAACATCTGGAGGGCTACAGTCTAGAGACCACTATAATGGTCTCAGACTGTAGCCCTCTAGATGTTGCTAGGCAAATTACTCACCGGCTTCCGTCACATCCGGGAGCCGTCCTCTTCTGCCGCACGCCGCCGCAGATCTCCGTCGCCGCCGCCGATCTCCGTCGCTCCGCTGCCTCCGGAGGGGTAAGTGGACTCCGGCGCCGCTCCTCTTCGTTTTCCCCGTTCTGCCCCGCCTATTGTGGGAGGGCAGGACGGGGAAAACGAAAGTAAACCCCTCCGCCCCAGATCTGCTATTGGTGGTCGCGTCTAGACCACCAATAGCAGAGATAGGAGGGGTGGCAACCCTGCCACCTCACTCCTATCGCTTTAGGGGGATCGTGGGTGTCTTAGACACCCGCGATCCCCCTTCTATCCCGGGTCACCATTGACCCGTAATGACCCGGAATCGGCGCAAATCGCAAGGGTGAATTCACTTGCGATTTGCGTCGATCGCCGACATGGGGGGGTCTAATGACCCCCCCTGGGCATTTGCACGGGGTGCCTGCTGATAGATATCAGCAGTCACCGCAGCCCGGTCCCCGCCCGGCACGCGGCGGGGGCCGAAATTCCCACGGGCGTATGGATACGCCCTTCGTCCTTAAGTACCAGGACGCAAGGGCATATGCATACGCCCTTCGTCCCCAACAGGTTAAGGTGGCTTAATGCTGCAGACGACAGTGACGAGATATGCAGATAGTGAATTTGCTGTTAATATATTATTTTGAAATGTCTCTATGTTTAGCCTAAGTCAGGAGTTTATCGTTCTCACATCATTCACACTGTTAATCGGTATCGCATCTGCCGTCTTATCTACCATGGGCCGGACTAACTTCATTCTTTTATCCGGCGCTGTGTGGAGGCCGCGCCCCCAGCTGCGGTGTCATGGGGACTGGCCTCCAATGACGTAAATAGGATGCTCGCCGGTGTTCATCTAACACGCTCATAACCTGGATATCGTTCCGGGACCCCCTGCCACTGCAGGGGCTGCTTACTGCTTCGCTTGCCGACACGGTATGTAAGTTCTTTAGGATTACCTTACCAAATGCTTACTATTTAGGCAATATTTGAGGTTTATGGGGGACATGTATCAAAGATTTTACCCCTGTTTTCTGTGTATTTTTTTGCGCAAAGTTTTGCGCAAGCGCTTTTTTTTCCCCATTTTTTTGCGCACGTTTTGGTAGAGCATGTCCTCCAGATGTGGCCTAATCAGGGTACTTTGGAGTGACATCTATAGTATGCATGGATTTATTACCTGCGTTCTTTTCCTTTGCACCAAAAATTTTGACGCAAGTGCGTCTTTTTCCCCATAAATATAAGCCAACTTTAACTGCACGTAGCAATTCTTTCTATTTCTGAAGGAAAGTTCTACTAAGGAACCACCAGAATGTTTTTACTTTCCTATCTCAATTCCTCATTTGGTTTGCTTTATATTGCTTTTTACTCCTTGGTTATTCCAAAGCACTTTTAAAATAATTTGCATATAGAATATTTGTTTACAGTTCAGTTATTCATTAGATCACTTGTATATTGGTATTGTTATCTTATGATCCAACAATTTAATACATTTACATAGGAAATGTTTGATAGCTTACTTATCATTGAACAAGCTCCGTCACATTAAAATAGCTTTGTAATCCACCTAACACTGTAGATCATTCTCCTTTTATTTTTAAAATTTACAGCTTTCCGTTATACTTTTCCCCAGCGCCCGGTAAGATGGTGGCTATCACTGATAGCCAGCCATCTTACCATGTGACCATCTGGGCATGCTGGGAGTTGTAGTTTTGCAACATCTGGAGGGCCACAGTTTGGAGACCACTGTATAATAGTCTCCAATCTGTGCTCTTCCAGATGTTCCAAAATTACAAATCTCAGCATGCCCACTCTGTCGAGGCATGCTGGGAGTTGTAGTTCTGTAACATCTGGAAGACCACAGATTGGAGACCATTATACAGTGGTCTACAAACTGTGGACCTCCAGCTGTTGCAAAACTACAACTCCCAGCATGCCCAGACTGCCCAAGCATGCTGGGAGTTGTAGTTCGTCAACATCTTACCCTTCAGATATTGCCGAAATACAACTTCCAGCATGTCTGGCCATGCTGGGAATTATAGTTTTGCAACAGCTGGAGGCACACTAGTTGGGAAACATTGTTGGTTTCCTAACTCTTTTTCCCATCCCGTGTGCCTCCAGCTGTGCCTCCAAACTATAACGCCCAGCATGCACTGACAGACCATGCATGCTGGGAATTGAAGCTGTGCAACAGCTGGAGGCACACTGGTTTGGAAACACTAAGTTAAGTAAAAAACTTTCAAGTGTTTTGCAACCAGTGTGCCTTCAGCTGTTGCATAACTACAACCCTCGGCATGCACGGACTGCCAAAGGGCATGCTGGGAGCTGTAGCAGTATGCCTCCAGCTGTTGCATAACTACAAGTTCCAGCATGTCCTTCTGCTGTCACTGCATGCTGATATTTGAAGTTTTTGCAACAGCTGAATGCACACTGGTTGCGAAACACTGAGTCTGTTTCCGTGTTTCGCAACCAGTGTGCCTCCAGCTGTTGCAAAACTACAACTCCCAGCATGCACGGACAGCCAAAGGGCATGCTCGGAGTTGTAGTTTTGCAACAGCTGGATGTTTCCCCCCCCCCTCCCTCCAATGTGAATGGACAGGGTACACTCACATGGGCGGAGGTTTACAGGGAGTGCTGCAAGATTGAGATGCAGCAAACTCGCTGTCAACCCCCGCCCGTGTGACTGTACCCTAAAAACACTACACTACACTTAAATAAAATAAGTAAAAAACACTATATATACACATACCGCTACACAGCCCCTCTCCCCTCCCCAATAAATATGAACAACGTCTGGTACGGCACTGTTTCCAAAATGGAGCCTCCAGCTGTTGCAAAACAACAACTCCCAGTATTGCCGAACAGCCATTGACTGTCCAGGCATGTTGGGAGTTTTGCAACAGCTGGAGGCACCCTATTTGGGAAACACTGGCATAGAATACCCCTATGTTCACCCCTATGCAAAACCCTAATTTAGGCCTCAAATGCGCATGGCGCTCTCACTTTGGAGCCCTGTCGTATTTCAAGGCAACATTTTACGGTCACATATGGGGTATCGCCGTACTCGGGAGAAATTGCCTTACAGATTTTGGGGGTCTTTTTCTGCTTTTACCCATTATGAAAAGGAACAGTTGGAGTCTACACCAGTATGTTAGTGTATAAAAATAAAATTATTTACACTGACATGCAGGTGTTGCCGCATACTCTACTTTTTCACAAGAGGTAAATGGGAAAAAAAAACAACCTTTTTTTGGGACACAATTTAGCCAGAGTACGGAGATACCACATATGTGGGCGCAAAGTGCTCTGCAGGCGCACAACAAGGCCCATAAGGTAGAGTGCACCATGTACATTTGAGGTGATTTGCACAGGGGTGTCACAGATGTTAAATGAAGAATAAGGACATTGGTATAATTGATGTGTTATAATTGGGTGCAAAAAGTGGTATTATTGTGAGATTAAAACTCTACATAATGAAGAAAAAAAATTCTAAAACTAATAATGAGGACACACTTACTGTTTAGGTGCAGATACACTGCAGACAAAGCTCCTACTAAATAGAGCTGCGGTGTAAATTTATGCTCTGAGGAGAATTCTAAATTTAAACGCAATTCAAGAAAGTCGCTGCACAAGAATGATAAATTTAACGCAGCTACGCCAAATTTACACAACAGGCAGAGGGGTAAAAAACTTCTATTATACACTGGAAATGATACATGTCCCCCTATGTGTACAAGTAAATTGAGCACGAGTATATTGCTATTTCAGTATCCGGTTCCCCTGGGTCTCTTCTACCTATCCAGCAGTCCGTGAGTAAATACCTCTAATTTCCCTGAGGGGCGACACAGGGGGTAAGTGAACCCAGGGTTGCTAAGGGAGATCTCTGTTTGTTTTTGTCTTTACAGGTCTGTTTTACCCAGAAGCATGGGGTCATTGTATCAGATGGCTGGATAGATGAGTTTGCTTGGGGATCTGTCTCTATGAGGGTGATCTAAGCTGCCCATTGATGTTAACTATACACTACTGTATATCTTTTTTGATATAGTGATGGGCCCCTCCTCTTAACTTTAATATTTCTAAGCTATCGCTCCAATATTTGTATGCTAGATTCCATGTCCCCTGATGAAGTGCGGGGAATAACAATTTACATCGATTGCCCGCATGGAAAACGCGTTGGGAATAGGGACTAAGTAATAGCGAGCACTGCTTTAAACAGCCAGTGGAGTATGGTGTATTCAATACTATCACCAACTTTTTACTGTGATGACAACTAGGAGCGTACTTATTTACTTTATAGTATCTGTGTGAACACACGGCTATATTTACTGTTACCTAACAGGTTTTTTTCTTTTTCTTTCGCCACCTTTGTGCACTATTATTTGTTGGTTATTACAAATTTTAATTGCTATCAGTAAAAGTTATGTTTTAATAAGGCGCCTCTGTCCGTAAATGGACATTAGTCTTTTCTACAGTCTATTGCCGAGAGGTTTAGTGTTTATTAGGGGCATATGTATGACCTGATACTCGTTGTATACATTTTATTTATTCGAGAGGCAAAGTTGCCCAGTTGTCAATAGCAACCAATCAGATCGCTTCTTTCATTCTTAACAAGGCCTGTGAAAAATGAAAGAAGCGAACTGATTGGTTTCTATGGGCAACTGGGCAACTTTGCCTCTCCACAGGTTTTGATAAATCTCCCCCTATATCATTGTTTCTTAACCAGGGTGCCTCAGCTGTTGCATGAGATAGTGCCTTTTTACCTCCCACTAATCCCAACCAGCACCCTCAACCAGAAAGTTGCTTAACTTTGATGAATGGGACCCAGCTACAGGCATTGAAAGTCTTCCTCTTCCAAGATATGAGCTGGTGGCAAGGTCTGTGGTAGGGTAGCAGGAAACACAAACCATGTGCTCCTGCTCTATCAATAGTGTAAGGGGAAGAGAGGGAAGGGGAGGGGCGTCCCTCTCGGCTCCCCTCCTCTGCTCTTTTCTTCCCAGGCAGACAGCGTGGCCCATGCGTTTATTTTACAGGGCCCACATGCCGAAGATGTACAGAAAAAATGTTGCTGCCCTCTTTAAGGCTCAGACAGAGCCCAGATGTAAGTCTGCTCCTGGGCTGCTTTACCAGCGTACTCCTGCTTGAGTGCTTGGCTGCTGCAGGGGTTGCAGCCTGGGTCCAGGCCCTTTGGGAGCCCGGGCCCCTTACTGCTTGCTGTACTGGCTGTACCCCCCTCATGGCGGCCCTGTGTTTGGCTACAATGTTTTCCCCTCTCCACATTCAGAATGCATGTATTCTTGAGTGACAGCTATCTGAAATGTAGATAGATAGTGTGGCTTTACACATGACTTGATGTTTTGGTGAAATTGGTGCTCCCCAGTAGTTGGAGCGGCGCCTCCCCCCCCACTGCTCACTTTACAGTCATTATATGGCAGTCACTGGGGAGATTTCAAGGCTGCAAAGTAAATGTGGAGTAGTGATCCATGGAAAGTAGTCAGATTCCCTTTTATTTTCAGGCGCCCTTTCTCTGTCCGACAGTTAGTGCTTGCTTCCGCCTGGAGACATGGGACAGAATGATCTTTGTTCTTTTACCAGGTGGAAGTAGACGTGTATGGCCTACAAGGCTAATATTATAGTCACCATAGCAAGTGGGTTTTTCCAGCTATGGACTAATGCAAATAAAAAAAAGTAACCCTTAGCTTACCCTAAAAAAAACCAACATGATTTGGTAATGTTTTTTAATATGCAGAGCTGAAATATCCTCTTATTGTTTGTATGTGACTTATGGAGACAGAGATCGATACTTGATACTGTATGTATGGGCGTGTACTGTACATTCCATTCTAGATCCTGAAACACTTGAACAAACAAAATACTGTAAGAAATGCCCTTAAGTGCTGGAAAGCAGGAAGCTCATCTGTCTTAACATTAAAACATTTAACCTCTAATATTGTGCCACCAAAACAACACTAACCTTTTGAGGTATGAATATTTAACCTCTAATATTGTGCCACCAAAACAACACTAACCTTTTGAGGTATGAATATTTAACCTCTAATATTGTGCCACCAAAACAACACTAACCTTTTGAGGTATGAACTCTTCTTAACCTCTGAAAGTGTCCTGTGGTATCTGACACCAAAATGTCAGCAGCAGATCCTTTAAACCCTGGAAGGTGTGAAGTGCAACCTCCATGAATTGGAATAGTTTTGCATCCCACAGATGCCTGATAAGATGTTCTGGGAAACTTGAAGGCGAAGTAACACACCTTAAACTTTTTGTCATGTTCCTTAAAAGGATACTCCACTGGAAAAAAAAAATGTAATCAACTGGTGCCAGAAAGTTAAACAGTTTTGTAAATTACTTCTATTAAAAAATCTTAATCCTTTCAGTACTTATCAGCTACTGTTATGATCCACAGGAAGTTATTTTCTTTTTAAATTTCCTTTGTGCCTGACCACAGTGCTCTCTGCTGACACCTCTGTCCATTTTAGGAACTGTCCAGAGTAGGAGCAAATCCCGATAGAAAACATATCCTGCTCTGGACAGTTCCTAAAATGGACAGAGATGTCAGCAGAGAGCACTGTGGTCAGACAGAAAATACATTTAAAAAGAAAAGAACTTCCTGTGGATCATACAGCAGCTGATAAGTACTGGAAGGAATAAGTTACAAAATTACAAAAAGTTACATAATTTACAAAACTATTTAACTTTCTGGCACCAGTTGATTTAAAAAATATGTTTTCCAGTGGAGTACACTTTTGACAGCCTTATAAGATATTTTCATTGTTGAAAACTAATCTTCTGTTGTTTTCTTTGCAGGTTTTGTCGTGGGACAGTCTGGTCTGTATGAGGCAGTGGGCATGCTAATCCTCTCTTATTTTATTATTGGTATGACTGTTTTGTCAGTCTGTGCCATATCTACCAATGGAGCACTGGATGCCGGTGGAGCTTACTGTATCCTTTATTAGAAAGCTATGGTGAATGCACATAAAGGTATAGGTTGCTGCTGGCTGCCCTCCCCTTCCTTTCCTATAGAGCTGTAGTCAGCAGGATCGTAATGGAGGACATTCTGTCTCCCCTGAAGGTATTTAAAGAACTGTACAGTACTGTATGCAATGTCACACATCACATACAATACATATACACACTATACACCCCATACATCAATGTTTCCCTATCAGTGTGCCTCCAGCTGTTGCAAAACTATAACTCTCAGCATGCCCAGACAGTCAATGGCTGTACATGCATGCTGGGAGTTGTAGTTGTGCAACAGCTGGAGGCACCCTGGTTTGTTAAACACTCCCCATACACTCCACATACAATGGTCATCCCAGAACCAATTAGCAGTTTCCCATAGAGATATGTATTCAACATACAATGGTTCCGAGGCCCCAGAACCAATTACTATTTTTACATAGACATACGTACTCGACATATGATGGTTTCAACATATGATGGTTCTCCTGGAACCAATTAATATCATATGTTAAGGGATCACTGTATATGGATTCATAATACTCCTGTCGTAGGGGTGCTGGAGCCCTTTGCTGTATTTGCTCCTCATTTTACACAGAAGAGGTTGTATCACAACTCAGCATTGCATTTATTTTTAAGATTGAGCAAAACGTAACATATTTTGAATTGGAATCAATCGCTGCATATGTCTTAGGGTGCCCCCTTGTGTTATATTGAGTCACTCTCAGATCGTTTGCTTAGTAAGCCAGTGGTCACACATGCTCAGTAGATTAGTCCCATCAGTTGGATCTTCTTGGGCATGAGTCCTGGAGAGCACTAGAAGAGGATTCTTCTCACAAGCAATGCATACAGTTGGTAGCCATTCTCAGGGGGAATCTACATAACACGAGCGGGCGTTATAACAAGTACCGTATTTAACTGTGGAAAGCTAGATACAGGAGCATTTTTTTAAAGTATTTCCAGATAGAAAATTGTTCTGTTTGGCTTGATCTAACAGAGAAAAGTAACCCATATATGATTCATGACCATGAAAAAAACAAAAGTGTACTGGAAAGATTATTCAGAAGAAAGTGTTCTCGGAAAGATATGCACTTCTTCAGAATTTAGAAAGTGTTTCTAGTATTGGCTTACAAATACTGATGTAAAATACTGGCCTGTGATATGTAAGAATTGTGGTCCTTGTTGCAAATAAATAGATTTTTTTTATCAGACTTGTAAAAGCTAAGACAGTGGTTAAACTGAAGTTAAAGCAAAGAATCAGCCAGCCCACTAAATAACTTATAATAGACTAGCCAGATTAAACTATACCCAAATAGAAGGTAATAATATGTGTTCAACAGTCATTGAGCGATCAGTAGCAAGGTTAAGTGACAGATGTCAGGTCTGTTGGGTGTCCGATTGGCACCCCTGTAATATGATTGCAGGGCCTCATTGGTTACAATGGCAGCCAAAGTCCCCTTCCCGGCGTCTTCTGCTCTGATCTGCCTTCCTGCAGAAGATGACCGATAATGCTGATCAGTGCTGTGTCCTATACATAGCACTGAACATTATTAGCAATCAAGTGATTGCTATAAATAGTCCCCTATGGGGACTATTAAAGTGTAAAAATAAAAGTAAATAAATAAAGTAAAAAATGTGAAAAAAACCCTCCCCCAATAAAAATTTTAACTGTCCAATATTCCCTATTTCACCCCCAAGTGTTAAAAAAAGATTTTATATACATATTTGGTATTGCCGCGTGCGTAAATATCTGAACTATTCAAATAAAATGTTAATGATACCATACGGTGAGCGGCGTTAATGTAAAAATAAAAAAAGTCCAAAATAGATGCTTTTTTTTATAACATTTTATTCCCAAAAAATGTAATAAAAATGTATTAAAAGTTCTATATAAGCAAATATGGTATCAATAAAAAATACAGATCACGACGCAAAAAATTAGCCCTCTTAACTCCGCTTATACAGAAAAATTTTAAAGTTATAGGTCTTCAAATTAAACGTACTAATTTGGTTAAAAAGTTTGCGATTTTTTTTAAGCGCAATAGTACTAGAAAAGTATGTTATCATTGGTATCATTTTAATCGTATTGACCCAAAGAATAAAGAACACATGTCATTTTTAACCGTAAATTGTACGTCGTGAAAACAAAACCTTCCACAATTAGCAAAATTGCGGTTTTCTTTTTAATTTCCCCACACAAATGGTATTTTTTTGGTTGCGCCATACATTTTATGGTAAAGTGAGTGATGGCATTACAACGGACAACTGGTCACGCAAAAAACAAGCCCTCATACTAGTCTGTGGATGAAAATATAAAAGAGTTATGATTTTTTGAAGGCGAGGAGGAAAAAACGAAAACGTAAAAATTTAATTGTCTGCGTCCTTGAGGCCCAAATGGGCTGCGTCCTTAAGGGGTTGAAGTGCGTAAAAACTGCACCCCCCAAAAGTTGCAAGATTTGTTTCAAATTTCACCACACAAATGTTTTCTCTTCGGTTTTCTGTATGTTTTATGGTTAAGTGAAAGGTGTCATTACAAAATACAGTCGGTCATCAAAAAACAAGCCCCATTTGGCTCTGTAAATAGACAAACTAAAGAGGTATGTCTCTTATCAGGTGAGGGGGGAAAATGCAAATGCAAAAATCAAATTGTCTGTGTCCTCAAGGCCAAAACCTGCTGTGTCCCTAAGGATACGAAAAGGTAGTAAACCACTCTATAGTATGTGTCATAAAAAACATTCCATTCCATTTTGATTTATTTATTTTTTAAATAATGTAATGTAATTTTTAACATCTGTAAATGTATTTCTTTTTCCTTTTCCAGTGAATAAAACATATATGTAAAAATAAAAACAGCCTCAGGTAGTAATGTCACAAAGCATTCTGGTGGTGACAGGTACCACCATAAACAAATACAGTCATGGCCGTAAATGTTGGCACCCCTGAAATTTTTCAAGAAAAGGAGGTATTTCTCACAGAAAAGGATTGCAGTAACACATGTTTTGCTATACACATGTTTATTCCCTTTGAGTGTATTGGAATTAAACCAAAAAAGGGAGGAAAAAAGCAAAATTGGACATAATGTCACATCAAACTCTAATTATGGGCTGGACAAAATGATTGTCACCCTTAACTTAATATTTGGTTGCACACCCTTGGAAAAAATAACTGAAATCAGTCACTTTCTATAACCATCAATAAGCTTCTTACACCTCACAGCCGGACCACTCTTCCTATGCAAACTGCTCCAGGTCTCTCTTATTGGAAGGGCGCCTTTTCCCAACAGCAATTTTAAGATCTCTCCACAGGTGTTCAATGGAATTTAGATTCAGGACTCATTGCTGGCCACTTTTGAACTCTCTAGCACTTTGTTGCCATCCATTTCTGGGTGCTTTTTGACATATTTTTAGGGCCATTGTCTTGTTGGAAGACCAAAGATCTCGGACACAAACCCAGCTTTCTGACAATGGGCTGTACAGTGCGACCCAAAATCCATTGACAATCCTCAGATTTCATGATTCCTTGTACACATTTAAGGCACCCAGTGCCAGAAGCAGCAGAAAAGCCCCAAAACATCATTGAACCGCCACCATATTTCAGTGTAGGTACTGTCTTCTTTTCTTTGAAGGCCTCATTCCATTTTCGGTAAACAGTAGAATGATGTGCTTTACCAAAAAGCTCTATCTTCGTCTCATCTGTCCACAAGATGTTCCCCCAGAAGGATTTTGGCTTACTCAAGTTCATTTTGGCAAAATGAAGTCTTGCTTTTTTATGTCTCTGTGTCAGCAGTGGGGTCCTCCTGGGTCTCCTGCCATAGCGTTTCATTCCATTTAAATGTCGACGGATAGTTTGTGCTTACACTGATGCTCCCTGAGCCTGCAGGACTGCTTGAATATCTTTGGAACTTGTTTGGGGCTGCTTATCCACCATCCGGACTATCCTTCGTTGACACCTTTCATCAATTTTTCTCTTCCATCCACGCCCAGGGAGATTAACTACAGTACCATGGGTTGCAAACTTCTTGATAATGTCGGGCACTGTGGACAAAGGCAAATCTAGATCTCTGGAGATGGACTTGTAACCTTGAGATTGTTGATATTTTTCCACAATTTTGGTTCTCAAATCCTCAGACAGTTCTCTTCTCCTCTTTCTGTTGTCCATGCATAGTGTTGCACACACAGACACACGATGCAAAGAATAAGTGAACTTTTTAAATGCTTTCAGGTGTGATTTTTATATTGCCCACACCTGTTACTTGCCCCAAGTGAGTTTAAAGGAGCATCACATGCTTGAAACAATCTTATTTATCCACAATTTTGAAAGGCTGCCAATAATTTTGCCCAGACCATTCTTGGAGTTTGGTGTGACATTATGTCCAATTTGCTTTTTCTCCTCCTTTTTTTTTTTTTGTTTAGTTCCAATACACACAAAGGGAATAAACATATGTATAGCAAAACATGTGTTACTGCAATCCTTTTCTGTGAAAAGTACTTCATTTTCTTGAAAAATGTCAGGAGTGCCAAAATTTACGGCCATGACTGTAGTTGTGCCAGTTTAAAGTGCATTTACTTATTTACTCATTCTCTTTAAATTCTGTGTAGGCTCCTGAAGAAAGAAGAGACCCAGTGGTTTGTTATGAGGCACCATGGCTACCTGTGTTATACAAAAACTGGCCCAGATTTATCAAACCGTGTGAGAGAAAAATGGAGTGATTTTCCCACAGCAACCAATCACAGCTCAACTTTCACTTTACCACAGCGCAACCAAATCCCTCTATTTTTTCTCTCACACAGTTTGATAAATCTGGGCCACTGTGTCTGGCTATCATAACAGCAGAACCATGGACTATAAATTATGGGGGAGTATTTACAAGAACTAACTGCAATACAGTATTGAATGCAATGGTTCAATGTTTTTTGTCACCATCTATTATTTGCTGACACATGTTCTATTTATTCTGATTATTTTTTGAATTTTCAATTTTTTTGTGATTTTAGTTATTAACCCAATAAAGAAAAGTGTTTTTATGCAGTGGTTATGCTCATGCCTTGCTCTTTTGTATACAGTGTATTGGGGAGCTACATAGTGGTCCCTCAACATACGATGGTAATCTGTTCCAAATGGACCATCGTTTGTTGAAACCATTGCATGTTGAGGGATCCGTGCAATGTAAAGTATAGGACAGTGGTCTACAACCTGCGGACCTCCAGATGTTGCAAAACTACAACACCCAGCCGTTGGCTGTCCGGGCATGCTGGGTGTTGTAGTTTTGCAACATCTGGAGGTCCGCAGGTTGTAGACCACTGTTAGAGCAAGTTGTACTCACCTGTCCCCGCCACTCCGGACTGTCACCGATGCCCTGGATGTCGCCTTCCATTGCTGTTGCCGCGTCCCCGTGGTGTCCCCGACGCTCCGGCAAGGCCTCTGCTTCCCTGGCATCCGCGCTTTCCGTCGCCACCATCACGTCACTACGCGCGTCGCTCCTATTGGATGACGGGATGGCGTGCACAGCGACGTGATGACGACGATGGAGAGCGCCGACAATGCAGAGGATCCCGAAGAGGACGCGCCGGAGCCCTGAGGACAGGTGAGTGACCATCACCGGAGCTCACGGGGCACCGTAAACGGCTATCCGGTGGCAGCTGAAGCAGTCTTATGCGATGGCCCCGACATAAAAAAGCATCGTATGTTGATGCTGCCTTCAACATGCGATGGCCTCTGAGAGGCCATCGCATGTTGAAATTATCGTATGTCGGGGCCATCGTAGGTCGAGGGGTCACTGTTAAGTGTAGTGATTAGGACCCTCACTTAGATCATGGTACATAGTATTTGATTGTGGTGGTTTGGTCCATGGCAACTGTTTTTGTTGATAATGTGTGCAGACGTCTGGCAGCTCGTGGGTTTCCAGAATGGATGATCAAGAATGCAGTAAAAAAAAGGTCACATGGATGAATAGACGTGATTTAATTTTTCAAAGTAAAAAGAGAGGGAGTTCAATAGCCCAGAGCGATGGTTTGAAAGTCAACACGCCCACTAATGAGTAAAAAACAGTAATAACCCCCCCCCTCACCCCCCTCGTAGCCTTTATTATACCCTTTCGTCCTTTATTTATTTATTTTTTTAAATAAAAAACATTTTGGTTCTTAACCAGAATGAGATCATTTGTGATATTTTGAGCAATGGGGTAAATGTCATTCCTGAGAAGGCTTAAAATCTGGGGGAACTACCGGTATTATCCCCAAGCCTTTCTCTGATGCTGATAAGAAGGGATCGTGGCTCAATGTTGTTGGTTGCCATAAGTGTGGTCATAAAGTTTGAAAGGTTTGCAAGCATATGCACGTGAATAACAATTTTTCTTCTATAAAGACATCTAAACAGTACAATATCAAGAGATTTATTAATTGCAACACATCTTATGTTGTATATGCAATATGGTGCGAATTGTGCAGTCTGCAATATGTAGGCTGCACAACTGGCCCCCTCAAAGTACGTATACGCAGATATATCTGATAGCAGGAATACACATGCTCTGAATGTGTGTGTGGTATCGCAGATACCTGGAAAGTCTAAATCAGGGGTACTCAACTATTCTTAGTGAGGGTCTGCTTATCCAGGTCTGCACTGGTAAAGTTCTGAGCAAAGCACTGAGGCCTGATTCACATCTAGTAGCCACAGTGCCGTGAAGGAAATAGGTAAAATGACTGAAGTCTGGAGGATGTAACTGTATTGTTTCCTGTATTTTCTGAATACTGTCAGACTATACTCCTGAATATATTACTGCCACACACTGTACCCCTGAATATATTACTGCAGCATGCTGTGGACCTGAATATATTACTGCCACATGCTGTACCCCTGAATATAATATTGCCACATGCTGTACCCCTGAATATATTACTGACACACAATGTGCCCCCGAATATATTACTGCCGCATGCTGTGCCCCAGAATATATTACTGCCGCACGCTGTACCCCTGAATATAATACTGCCACATGCTATACCCCTGAATATATTACTGCAACACGCTGTACCCCCTGAATATAATACTGCCACATACTATACCCCTGAATATATTACTGCAGCATGCTCTGTCCCTGAATATGTTACTGCAGCATGCTGTACCCCCGAATATATTACTGCCGCATGCTGTGCACCTGAATATATTACTGCCGCATGCTGTACCCCTGGATATAATACTGCCACATGCTATACCCCTGAATATATTACTGCAACATGCTGTACTCCTTGAATATAATACTGCCACATACTACACCCCTGAATATATTACTGCAGCATGCTCTGCCCCTGAATATGTTACTGCAGCATTCTGTGCCCCCTAATATATTACTGCCGCATGCTGTGCCCCTGAATATATTACTGCTGCACGCTGTACCCCTGAATATAATACTGACACATGCTATACCCCTGAATATATTACTGCAACACGCTGTACCCCCTGAATATAATACTGCCACATACTATACCCCTGAATATATTACTGCAGCATGCTCTGCCCCTGAATATGTTACTGCAGCATGCTGTGCCCCCGAATATATTACTACAGCATGCTGTGCCCCCGAATATAATACTGCCGCATGCTGTACCCCTGGATATAATACTGCCACATGCTATACCCCTGAATATATTACTGCAACACGCTGTACCCCCTGAATATAATACTGCCACATACTATACCCCTGAATATATTACTGCAGCATGCTCTGCCCCTGAATATGTTACTGCAGCATGCTGTGCCTGTCTCATATAAAGTGATGTCATATTGCTACGATCCCCACATGAAGTTTGGCCTCTGAATACTACACTTTCACTGTTTTTCTCTGCACAGTGGCACCTTGGCCATACGGTTAAATGGAGATTTGCTGATGTGCAGTAGAAACAATGGTCCCATTCATTACCTGTCTTACTTCACCTGCTTACCATTCTTCTTGCTTTTTTTGGGCAGGAAGAATAAATGAATGCAATTTTTTCTGTGCTGTTCTTTCTGCTGCTTAGTTTCTGTATGTAGCCCGAAAGCCAGCTCAGAAAGTCACTACTGCGGATGATAACAAGAAGTCATGTCTTGTAATGATTGTCTGTTTTAAGAAACAGGTGACATTTATTCTTCATAAAACATACAACACATCTAGTTTGGACCAGAAACTTAATGCATATAGTTAATAAATATTAGTAATAATAATGATGATAATAACAATAATAAAGACAAACAAACTATATACTGCAGTTTGGTTTACTTTTATATAGTTTTTGGTGCCTAAAAAAAAAAAAAAAATTATATATATATATATATATATATATATATATATTTATATCTTATAAACCAATCTTAATTTTAATCTTAAATGAGTTTTTTTTTTTTTTGAGTAACAGCAGTAAAAAGATCAAGGCAGAATTCAACAGTTTATTAACTTGAAAAGACGCACTATTTAAGATCTATCCAATATTTATCTGTACACTCCAAATGTTCAAAGTGTTTTCCATTGGTGACACAGCAGAAGTCTATGTAGTAGACCAGTTCTGTCCAGACCAGTGCCTGCATATCCTTGGATATGGATTCCCCTGTTTCAGTGATACTCAAGTTATTCAGATCATGTGGCTGTCTCAGTGTGTTAGATTTGGCAATAGTATAGACCAGCACAACAATTGGGGAATTGTTTTAACTGGTGCAACCTATCCAATGTTCCGGTAGCGTTTCATTCAGGTATTGGTGACCGTCCAAATGGAAACAAAGAAGATGGGATTTGTATGGCTTACAATGCAGATGTTTTTGTATGATACTGTGGTTTTTGGCACTTGCAGTTTCATACTAGCCAGTTTACTCACCTTTCTTGGACTACACTTGTACACAGCTCAAATTCTGTTAATTGTCTTTTCTGAAGTTTTTGGCTAGCACAGACTATTCCCCTGACCTTAACACCCAACACAAATGCATGTTGGATACTTTCTACAAGGTGCTGGAAATATTCCTCAGAGATTTTGGTCAATATTGGCATGATGGCATAATGCAGTTACTGCACATTTGTTGTCGCACATCCATGATACAAATCTCCAGATCTACCACATCCCAAAGATGCTTTATCGGATTGAGGTCTGATAAATGGAGGCTGTTGGAGTAAAGTGAACTCATTGTCACATTAAAGAAACCAGTTTGAGCTGATATGCACTTTGTGACATAAGACAATGGGTACACTGTGGTCATAAAGGAATGGACATGGACAGCAGCAATACTCAGGCTGTTGCTTTTAATTGGTACTAAGAGTCCCAAAGTGTGCCAAGAAAACATCTCAACACTATTACACCATGACCACCAGCCTGAACCATTGATACAAAGCAGGATGGATCCATACTTTCATGTTGTTTATGCAAAATTATGACCCTGCCATCTGACAATCACAGCTGGAATCAAGACTCATCAAACCAGACAACGTGCTTTTAGTCTTAGATTGTCCAATTTTGGTTAGCCTGTGTGAATTGTAGCTTAGCTGACAGGAGTGGCACCCAATGTGGTCTTCTGCTGCTGTAGCCCATCGGTTTCAAGGTTCGAGGTGCTGTGCATTACCTTGGCTGTAACAAATGATATTTGAGTTACTGTTGCAGTTTGTCATTTTGAACCAGTCTACCCATTCTCCCCATTTTCCCCATGACATCAGCAAATCATTTAGATCCACACAACTGCCACTAATTAGATATTTTCTCTTTTTTAGTACATATTCTATAAACCCTAGAGATGTTTGTGTGTAAAAATCCCTGTAGATCAAAAGTATCTGAAATGCTTAGACAAACCATCTGGCACCAACAACTACAGTGGGGATCAAAAGTTTGGGCACCCCAGGTAAAAATTTGTATTAATGTGCATAAAGAAGCCAAGGAAAGATGGAAAAATCTCCAAAAGGCATCAAATTACAGATTAGACATTCTTATAATATGTCAACAAAAGTTAGATTTAATTTCCATCATTTACACTTTCAAAATAACAGAAAACAAAAAATTGCGTCTGCAAAAGTTTGGGCACCCTGCAGAATTTATAGCATGCACTGCCCCCTTTGCAAAGCTGAGACCTGCCAGTGTCATGAATTGTTCTCAATCATCATATGGGAAGACCAGGTGATGTCAATCTCAAAGTTTTTAAATGCCCAGACCTTGCCCTAACAATCAGCACCATGGGTTCTTCTAAGCAGTTGTCTAGAAATCTGAAACTAAAAATAGTTGACACTCACAAAGCTGGAGAAGGCTATAAGAAGCAAAATGTTTTCAGATGTCAATATCCTCTGTTCGGAATGTAATTAAGAAATAGCAGTCTTCAGGAACAGTGGAAGTTAAAGCAAGATCTGGAAGACCAATAAAAATATCAGACAGAACAGCTCGCAGGATTGTGAGAAAAACAATTCAAAACCCACGATTGACTGCACAATCCCTCCAGAAAGATCTGGCAGACACTGGAGTTGTGGTACACTATTCCACTAAGAGATAGTTATACAAATATGGTCTTCATGGAAGAGTCATCAGAAGAAAACCTCTTCTACGTTCCTCACCACAAAAATCAGCGTTTAAACTTTGCAAATGAACATATAGACAAGCCTGATGCATTTTGGAAACAAGTTCTGTGGACCGATGAGGTTAAAATTTATCTTTTTGGCTGGAATGAGCAAAGGTACATTTGGAGAAGAAGGGGAACAGAATTTAATGAAAAGAACCACTGTCCAACTGTTAAGCATGGGGTGGATCAATCATGCTTTGGGGTTGTATTGCAGCCAGTGGCACAGGGAACATCTCACGAGTAGAAGGAAAAATGGATTTAATAAAATGTCAGCAAATTTGGGATGCTAACTTGATGCCATCTGTGAAAAAGCTGAAGTTAAAGATAGGATGGCTTCTACAAATGGATAATGATCCTAAACACACCTCGAAATCCACGGGGGATTACATCAAGAGGCGTAAACTGAAGGTTTTGCCATGGCCTTCACAATCTCCTGACCTCAACATAATTGAAAATCTATGGATAGACCTTAAAAGAGCAGTGCGTGACGTGACGTGACAGCCCAGAAATCTCAAAGAACTGGAAAACTTTTGTAAGGAAGAATGGGCAAAGATACCTCAAACAAGAATTGAAAGACTCTTGGCTGGCTACAAAAAGCATTAACAAGCTGTGATACTTGCAGTACAAGATATTAACTCTGCAGGGTGCCCAAACTTTTGCAGATGCCATTTTTTTTTTGTTTTCTGTTATTTTGAAAGTGTAAATGATGGAAATAAACTTGTTGACATATAAGAATGTCTAATCTGTAATTTGATGCCTTTTGGAGATTTTTCCATCTTTCCTTGGCTTCTTTATGCACATTAATACAAATTTTTACCTGGGGTGCCCAAACTTTTGATCCCCACTGTATGTGATGTTCATAGTCACTAAAATTCCCTTTCTTCCCCTATTCCGATGCCTGGTTTGGACTTTAGCAAATTGTCTTCACCACATTCTTGTAGGCTGTGCTTGATCACTGACAGTCCCAGCAGCCAACACCCGACAATCATCGTATTGTTTGGCAGCCTTTTCTTTCATTTTCTGTACCTCTACACTACAACTTTATTAACCTGCATATGCAGAGAGTTTAGTACAAATAACTTTGCTGTGGCCAACAATAGCCTTATGCTGCAAAAAGTGCCATTCTGGCTGATCATCAGGTTAAGCTCATACTACTTTGTGCATTGTCAGTCGGAGTATACTTCAGGAGGATTTCCTTACATAAACTTCCAATGGATGCATCTAAGGAGGCCTCTGACTTTTTTTTTGAATTTCAATTTTGTTTCTCTGACTGGAGTGGCACTTTCTTTTTTTGTGTTCTCTATTTATATATTTTTACACATTGAGCTTGTTCCCCCTTAGACCATATGAACCTGAAGGAAAAAGTTTCTGCTATTTAGTTAGATGCACAGCAATATTTTTGCTGTAGGTTTTAGTGTGTCTTGCTTTGTGGCCTACAGTCTTTACACAGCCATGGTGAAATCTGTGGTAAGTCCAGAACAGACCTGCAGCAAGATAAAGCAGCATGCTTTCCAACCGTTCTCATCTTCCCTTTTGCGTATGGGAATTTTTTTTTCATGATAGAAATACTGCAGTTCCTGCTTACTCCACTGGATGTCATACTACTCCTTAAAGTGAGGAATAGTTCATTCAGTTCCTATGCACTGCTGGGTATGGCACTCGTATCTCTTGATTCTACTAAATAAGATGAGTAGCTCTGTTCACACTAATGTTTGGACCCTTTTCAGTGCGTAGAAGGCTTCCTGACCAGGTAAAAAGTTGTGACAGACAGACTGACTGATGCCAGCTACCTTTGCTTGTGCTATCAGTAAATCCTATGAATAGGGCTGGTAATGAAGACGTTTCTAAAGGTTGCTTCCTTCACAACAACAAATAATGCAGTAGATCTGATGTTGCAGGGATTGGACAGGTTTGATTTTATATAGTAGAATACAGTTGTTTAACTATAAGTAAGCACAGAAAGAAGGCAGCAGCTTTGCTTTGGTTATGCTTCAAACAGGCATGTTTATGGTGGGGTCATAAGAGAGAGAGCCCACCTTAAAGGGGTTGTTTGGGATTATACTTTTTGTTAGCTCGCCCTGTCCTTTCTGGTCAGTTGTTGTCCCATACATCAGTGTGCAGACCGAGCAGTGTTTTTCTGCACTAGTGCTCAGCTGTGTATATTTTGCAAGATATATTTTATATATAATTTTTTTCTGTAATACATAAAATTTTCAAAGCCTCTTATTTTTTACTTAGGGCTTGTTTCTATATATGTTGGTCTAGTAATGTTTCCCTCTTGTGTGGTTGTAAATCACTGGAGGGAAACTGATGCCAGATCTGATCCCATTGTTGGCGATAGGATTGTTTAAGGCATCTGGTGTGTCAGTGGGGACACTGCTGGACCAGTCCAAATGCCAGATAGGAGAACGTGTCTTGCAGCATTTTCCTGTCCAGTTCAGGAGCAGATGCAGTACCAAATTGTGATGACAACTGTTCATTTTATTTGGCTATACACATTGAAACATTATGGGGGAGATTTATAAAAGCCTGTGTAGAGGAAGACCAGTGCAGTTGCCCACAGCAACCAATCAGATCCCTCCCTTAATTTTTCAGAAGCCTTTTTTAAAATGAAAGAAGCAATCTGATTGGTTGATATGAGCAACTGCACCACTCTTCCTCTACACTAGTTTTGAAAAATCTCCCCTTATATGTTTTACATATGACTCTAGGGCAGTGTTTCTCAAGCACGGTCCTCAAGACCCCCCAACAGGTCATGTTTTCAGAATTCCCTTAGTCTTTTACAGGTGATATTACTGTGGTGATGCCTGGTGCACTGACCATAATGATATCACCTGTGAAAGACTAAGAAAATCCAAAAAACATGACTTGTTGGGGTTTCTTGAGGACCGCGCCTGAGAAACACTGCTCTAGGTGATCTTTTTGTACTAATAGGTGGGTTTCCAGCTTACAAATGAGAGCTTTTTGCTAGGATATAACTTTAGTGTTTAATCAGCAGTAATTCGACCACTGAGACATCTCCATTCACAAGAACAAGAGGGCCATGTACTTTTCAGCTTTCTTCAGGCACAGAATAAGGTCAGCGATGATGTAGTGTTAGAGAAAATCCGAGAATACTAAGAAGTGAGAAAATACTAACACGTCCCCGCTCTTTGTCACTCATTACACTGGTTACCTGTTTCTTAGAATTAAATTCAGAACTACAGTTTACAAAACTCCCCACAGCGCTGAACTGTCAGGGTACGTTCACACTGCCGGACCTTTTTCCAGTTTTCCGCAGCAGATTACATTGACTTCAATGAGGTCTGCTAAGGCTTAAACTCACTGCAGGAAGTCTCAGTAGATCCCACCCATATGAATGTACCCTCAGACATTTTCATTCTCATCTTATTGACAACCTGACCTGACCAAATATTTCTCCTTTACTAATTTCTCATCTAGCAACCTATATAACATGACCCTGCACTTTATACCTGTGTTGGCAGGGCGACCAGTTACCTAGTAAGGTAGCTAGTAAGCTCGTAAAGGGGTTGGACCTCTCTCTATGTGAGTGCCTGAGATACCCAAGTACAGTACTTATGTATCTCTAGCACTCCCATAGAGAATGAATGGAGCATGGGCCCACATGCCACTCCATGCACAGGGAGAGACGAGGCTCCCTTCTAAAGATCATGGGGTCCCAGTGGTTGGACCACCCACAATAATACATTTATTCCCTATCCTGCAAATTGGGATTAAGCTTTAAATGAGTGGAACACCCGTTTAAGAGCAAGGATTTCTCTCCCTGTCTTATTTTTTGTTAATTTACCTTTGCTTTAATTAGTTTATTATTTGCCAAATTGTAAAGCACTGTAGAATAGGTTGGTATAATATAAGTAAGATTAATTATTACTGTTTTTTTTCTCAGTGGCCCTCTTGTTCCTGTTAAACATTTGAGTCCCAATTAATAGGGATGTCCGATAAATAAATATGAATTTACTTTTTAGATCATGCAAAAGGTAACAATTTTTAATAACCTAAAAAATGCTCTTGTCTACATACTGCTGTTAAATCCTAGTCAGAATTTCGATTGTCTCTTTTATTCCGCCTTTAATTGTCTACCTAATGTGTGAAATGTGGCTGGCCTCACATGCTCAGCATTTCAAGTCCACTGGATCCTCTTGTACCCAGGCAGCAGAATAATTCCTACTATTGGTTAGGCCACTTTGTGATGGGCACACTAGAAATGGCTGATCCAGCACTGGACACATCAAAAGAGCAGAATGGGGTGCCAAAACAAGCATTTAAAAGCAATATATGATGATACAAGAGAATTTTTAAATAAATATGCGTTAGTGTCTGGGTGATCTAGGTTCATTAGTATGTAGTTGTGAGGCTGCCTTTTTAAATGATAAATTGAGCTGCTACATCTGCAATGCTAACTTTTTTGTAAGGGATAAAATGGACTGAAAACATAGGCCGGGCGACAACGTTACAAAATATTCAGCGACTAAGGCCTGATTAATTCGTATGCCAGCCTGGCGAGGCACAGGACAGATTAGCAGGGGGCAACAGTTTTGAACTAGTTGAAAAAAAAAGCAGTTCAAGGAGGAGAGAGAATGGAAATGGAGCATGGGAACACTAAAGGACATGCACTAAATGTAGATGAAGTTCACTTTCTGAATTAGCATTTGGTACGTTCAGCAAAGGCGGCATATTTGCTGTCAGCTAGGATGATGTATATAAGGATGTATGGTGTGCAGAATTATAAAATAAGAAGCACTACAGTAGGTTGCGACTGCCTGAAGCTAGACTATGGAAAGTGTTGCATATGTGAGGCTGAATATCCTAAACGCTCAGTTTTTCCTGTTGCATGCTATCAGTTCTTCCAGCAGGTTTCTGTTCTCTACTTCTTGGCATATCAATCAGAATGTTGCACCTGCCACAGGTTCCGAAAATTTATTTTCAGCAATAAATTGAATACAAAAAAGACACATTTAAAGGAATTTTACAAGGGGGAGGATATGAGAGGACATGAGGTGTACTAAAATTATATTCTATCTAATAAATTCTGAGTTTAAAAGGGACTGACTTTTAATCTATTTTGGAAACTAATTTTGAGTCGTAATCTTTAGAGATCACTATGTATAGCAGCGTTATGTTGCACTGTATTTCAGGAGATATATTTGTGTATTTGTGTACTGGTAGGCTAGTTTTTTTTCTCACCAGCAATGACACCAGAAAAAAACGCAAGGAAAACTGCCACTGCTTTTCCCTGCGTTTTGCAGTTTTTCTGATGTTTCTTCTGGCGTTTTTGCTGATGTGTAAAACCAGCCAATTTTGTACCCTGTGGCAGTTTTTCACTGCCTTCAGGGTACCTCTCTGTGGGTCAGATGCAGGGCGCCCCACCCTGGCAATGTAAGGAGGTAAGTGGTGATACAAAGCATCATTACTTACCTCCGCAGGTTGTATAGTATACATCGATGCAGAGCTCACTGATGGATACTATACAGGAGATGGTACTCCCCTCACTATACTGACAGGAGTCCCTGCTCCTAGAGGGCTGAGCTGTATGACAGCAGATGGAAAGTATTAATACTATGCATCACTACTCCCGTCCAAAGATGAGGAAACTATGGTATTTTGCTTAAAAACAAAAAATGCCATAGTCTTACCATGCTGCGATTTAGAAAAACGGCTTACTAGGAATTAACCCCTTAAGGACCAGGCCCATTTTGGCCTTAAGGACCAGGCCAACTTTATTTTTGCATTTTCGTTTTTCTCCTCCTCGCCTTCTAAAAATCATAACTCTTTATATTTCCATCCACAGACCCATATGAGAGCTTGTTTTTTTCGTCACCAATTTTACTTTGTAATGACATCACTTATTTTACCATAAAATGTACTGCAAAACCAAAAAAATATTATTTATGTAGGAAAATTGAAAAGAAAATGGCAATTTAGCAAATTTTGGAAGGTTTTGTTTTCAAGCTGTACACTTTACAGTAAAAATGACATGTTTTCTTTATTCTGTGGGTCAATAAGATTAAAATGATACCCATGTTATATGACTTTTTATTATTGTACTGCTTTAAAAAAATCTCAAACTATTTTAACAAAATTAGTATGTTTGAAATTGCCCTATTTTTTTGCGCCGTGATCTGTAGTTTTTATTGGTACTACTTTTGCTTATATTTAACTTTTTATACAATTTTTTTTTATTTATACATAAAAGCAGAAATGTTTTACTTGTATCTTTTCTTTTTTTAACGTTTACGCCGTTCACCATACGGGATAATTAACAATATACTTTCATAGTTCTGACTTTTACTCACGTGTCGATACCAAATATGTTTATTTTTATTTTTTTACTCTTTATTGGGGATAAAATGGGAAAAACAGTACAGTTCCCCCACATTAGGTGCAGTACAGTTCCCCCACATTAGGTGCAGTATAGTTCCCCCACATTAGTTGCAGTATAGTTCCCCCACATTAGGTTGGCAGTATAGTTCCCCCACATTAGGTACAGTACAGTTCCCCCACATTAGGTGCAGTACAGTTCCCCCAAATTAGGTGCAGTATAGTTCCCCCACATTAGGTGCAGTATAGTTCCCCACATTAGGTGCAGTATAGTTCCTCCACATTAGGTGCAGTACAGTTCCTCCACATTAGATTGACAGTATAGTTCCCCCACATTAGGTGCAGTATAGTTCACCCACATTAGGTTCAGTATAGTCCCCCCACATTAGGTGCAGTATAGTTCCCCACATTAGGTTGACAGTATAGTTCCCCCACATTAGGTGCAGTACAGTTCCCCCACATTAGGTGCAGTATAGTTCCCCCACATTATGTGCAGTATAGTTCCCCCACATTAGGTGCAGTATAGTTCTCCGTATTAGGTGCAGTATAGTTCTCCCACATTAGGTTGGCAGTATAGTTCCCCCAAATTAGGTGCAGTACAGTTCCCCCACATTAGGTGCAGTGTAGCTCCTCACATAGACATACAGCCTTCAGCCATATACAGTGTGTGGCTGGAGGCTGTATGTTTGTGTACTGCCCCACTTCAGTGTTCCGACCACCTCTCTTCCAGTCTGGGGCCATGATCTACTGCTATGGCCTATAGACCATAGCAGTAGGTCCCGGGACCGGAAGAGCGGTGGTCCGAACACTGAAGATGACGTGCTGTCAGTTGGTGCTGGTGACTTACCATGTAGGCCGGCGAGCGTCCTCCTCCTCCTCGCCGATTCTCCGGTCCTCCGTTCCTATGGGCGCATGCACGGGACGTAAGTGACCCCGGTGACCCCTGCGTTTTTAAAGTTATCACGGGGGCCGCCGCAGAAAGATCTTTTGGGACACAGGGATGTCCAGAATGCGAGGGGGCCCCCCTGGGCTTGATTAGGATGTGCCCAGACACACCCGGCACACCCAGTGCGCATGCCTATGGGTACGCGTACGGCTATAGGTACGCCCGGATGTTTGAGGGTATGCGAAAGCGCTGACAAATACTGGCCATGCATTGGTCAGTATTTGTCAGCGTATAGCCGCGGCAGCTCTCTGTACGGTAGCGAGGCTGGAGCTGCGGCCGCGGCTACTGTAAGGGAGCCTGCATGGTTGCTGGGGAGACATGTGACCTCCCCTGACATTGTGCGGAGGTGCCGCACAGAGCAGGAGGACGTCACACGTCAGTGCGGCCCCGCCGAATGGGACGCGCTGCATCCAAGGATAAGGACCGCAGGAGGCCTGGTAAAGTGAAAAAAAAAATGAAATGTATGGGATGGAGGGAGGGTTTTTGTGTATACATATATATATATATATATATATATACATATATATTAGCCCAGGGGGATCGGGTGGAGGGAGGGGGGGTGAGAAATAATAGCACAAGCCATTAAGATGGGGGGGGGGGTAGGAATAATGGCACAAGAGATTAAGATGGAGGGGGGGAGGGTTAATCATCACTCCCCTTGTGCTATCATTGGATATGACAAAATGGGATCAGATGGGGGGGGAGGGATCATGGCACAACGGGATCAATATGTAAAAGTCTGAACTATCAAAATATTATGTCAATGATCCCGCACGGTGAACGGCGTAAACGTAAAAAATTTTAAAAAAGTACAAAAATTCTGCTTTTTTGTCACATTTTATTCCCAAAAAATGTATAAAAAATTTTCTAAAAGTTTTATATATGCAAATGTGGTATCAATAAAAAGTACAAATGACTGCGCAAAAAATGAGCTCTCATACCGCCCTATATACGGAAAAATGAAAAAGTTATAGGTGGTCAAAATAGGGATTACTGATTTTGTACAAAAAGTTTTAGATTTTTTTTAAGCGATACAAAAATATTCAAGTATCTAGCCATGGGTATCATTTTAATCATATTGACACACAGAATAAATAACACATGTCATTTTTACCGTAAAAAGCACAGGGCGAAAACAAAACCCTCCAAAATGTGCAAAATTGTGGTTTTCATTTAAATTTCCTCCCTAAAAAAATAATTTTTTGGGTTTGCCATACATGTTATGGTAAAATGAGATGTTTCATTACAAAGTATGATTGGTCACACAAAAAAACAAGCCCTTATATGGGTCTGTAGATGGAAACATAAAAGAGTTATGTATTTTTAGAAGGCGAGGAGGAAAAAACAAAAGCACAAAAATAAAATTGGCCTGGTCCTTAAGGTTAAAATAGGCTTGGTCCTTAACGGGTTAAAGCACTAATCAGTGTTACTGGTCATCTTCTGCTTTGGTCTGCTTGATCTCAGACCAGAGCAGAAGGCCCCAGGAGACGGACGGAGGCAGGTGAGGGGACCTCCGTCTGCCATTACAGATGTAGGATCCCCACGGCAGCGATGCGGGCGATCCGATCATCCATTTAACCTCTTCACGACCACGGACGTAAATGTTCATCCTGGCATGGGGGGACTTCCCGCACCAGGACGTACATTTACGTCCTGTGTATAACCTCAAGCATCGGAACGGTGCTCGTGTCATACACGGCAGGTTCCGGCTGCTAGCAGCAGCCGGGGACGCGCCCGTAATGGCCGACATCCGCGATCGCCTCAGATGCCATGATCAATACAGATCACGGCATCTGCGGCATTGCAGTACTTTGATTGGATGATCGGATCGCCCGCAGCGCTGCCGCGGCAATCCGATCATCCAGCATGGCGGCCGGAGGTCCCCTCACCTGGCTCCGGCCGTCTCCCGGGGTCTTCTGCTCTGGTCTGCGATCGAGCAGACCAGAGCAGAAGATCACTGATAATACTGAGCAGTGCTGTGTCCTATGCATAGCACTGAACAGTATTAGCAATCAAAGGATTGCTATAGATAGTTCCTTATGGGGACATAAAAAGTGTAAAAAAAAGTTGAAAATGTAAAAATAAAAAGTAAAAAAAAAGTGAAAAATACCCTCCCCCAATAAAAATGAAAATTGTCAGTTTTTCCAATTTTACCTCCAAAAAGCGTAAAATATATATATTTTTTATAAACATATTTGGTCTCGCCACGTGCGTAAATGTCCGAACTATCAAAATATAATGTTAATGATCCCGTACGGTGAATGGCGTAAACGTAAAAAATAAAAAAAAGTTCAAACATTTTTTGTCACATTTTATAAAAAAAAAAATTTATAAAAAATGATCTAAAAGTTTTATATATGCAAATGGGGTATCTAAAAAAGTACTGATGACGGCGCAAAAAAGGAGCCCTCATACCGCCCTATATACGGAAACATGAAAAAGTTATAGGTGGTCAAAATAGGGCGATTTTAGATTACTGATTTTGTACAAAAAGTTTTAGATTTTTTTTAAGCGGAACAAAAATATAAAAGTATCTAGCCATGGGTATCATTTTAATCATATTGACCCATAGAATAAAGAACACATATAATTTTTACAGTAAATTGTACAGTGTGAAAACAAACCCCTCCAAAATGTGCAAAATTTTGGTTTTAATTTAAATTTCCTCCCTAAAATTTTTTTTTTTGGGGCGCCGTACATTTTATTGTAAAATGAGAAGTTTCATTACAAAGTACAATTGGTCACGCAAAAAACAAGCCCTTATATGGGTCTGTAGATGGAAATATAAAAGAGTTATGGATTTTAGAAGGCAAGGAGGAAAAAACGAAAATGCAAAAATAAAATTGGCCTGGTCCTTAAGGTATCCTTAAAGTATTGCACTGCCGCAGATGCTGTGATCTGTATTGATCACAGCATCTGAGTGGTTAATGGTGGACATCCGCGCCATCGCGAATGTCTGCCATTACTGGTGGGCCCCTGGCTGCTGATAGCACACATTAGGGGCAGTATAGTTTCCCCACATTAGGTGCAGAATAGTTCCCCCACATTAGGTTTGCAGTATAGTTCCCCCACATTAGGTACAGTACAGTTCCCCCACTTTAGGTGCAGTATAGTTCCCCCACATTAGGTGCAGTATAGTTCGCCCCACATTGGGTGCAGTATAGTTCCCCCACATTAGGTGCAGTATAGTTCCCCCACATTAGGTGCAGTATAGTTCCCCCACATTAGGTGCAGTATAGTTCCTCCACATTAGGTGCAGTATAGTTCCCCCACATTAGGTTGGCAATATAGTTCCCCCACATTAGGTGCAGTATAGTTCCCCCACATTAGGTGCAGTATAGCTCCCCACATTAGGTGCAGTATAGTTCCCCACATTAGGTGCAGTATAGTTCCCCCACAGACATACTGCCTTCAGCCATATACAGTGTATGGCTGGAGGTTGTATGTTTGTGTACTGCCCTACTTCAGTGTTCCGACCTCCGGTCCGGGACCCTGATCTACTGCTGGTGGTTGTAACACTGAAGATGACGTGCTGTCAGCTGGTGCTGGTGACTTACCATGCCGGCCGGCGTGCGTCCTCCTCCTCGCCGATGCTCCGCCACTCCGTTGCTATGGAGTCCCTGCGTGCGCTACCTCCCGGCGCCCCCTGCATTTTTAAAGTTAACGCGGGGGGTGCCGCAGAAAGGTATCCAAGACATCCTTGTGTCCCGAAAAGATCTTTCAGGACACAGGGATGTCCAGAATGTGGTGGGGGCCCCCTGCGGGCTGCTCAGTGGCGGGATAAGGGTGTGCCCAGGCACACCCGGCACACCCAGTGCGCATGCCTATGGGTAAGCGTACCGCTAGGGGTACGCCACCGGTTGTTTGGGGGTACGCGAAAGCGCTGGCAAATACCGGCCATGCATTGGCCAGTATTTGTCAGCGCATATCCGCGGCAGCTCTCTGTACAGTAGTGAGGCCAGAGCTGCGGCCGTGGCTACTGTAAGGGAGCCTGCGTGGTTGCTGGGGAGACGTGTGACCTCCCCTGACGTTGTGCAGAGGTGCCGCACAGAGCAGGAGGACGTCACACGTCAGGACAGCCCTGCTGAAAGGGACGCGCTGCATCCAAGTATAGGGAATATATGTGTATGGGATGGAGGGAGGGTTTTTGTATGTTTATATATACATATATATTAACCCATGGGGATCGGGTGGAGGGAGGGGTTGGGTGAGAAATCATAACGCAAGCCATTAAGATGGGGGGGGGGGAATAGGAATAATGGCACAAGAGATTAAGATGCGGGGTTAATCATCACTCCTCCCCACCTCCGTATTAATCCCCTTTTGCCAATATTCCTCCCTCCATCTTAATCCCCTTGTGCTATCATTATTGGATATGGCAAAAGGGGATCAGATGGGGGGGGGGGAATAATGGCACAAGGGGATTAATATGGAGGGGGGGTGATGATTATTCCCCCCCCCCTCCTCCATCTTTATCCCCTTGTGCCATTATCCCCGCCGCCTCTGATCCTCTTTTGCCATATCCGATAATTGTAGCACAAGGGGATTAAGATGGAGGGGGGAATATTGGCACAAGGGGATTAATATGGAGGTGGGGGACTAATGATTAACTCCATCTTAATCTCTTGTGTCATTATTCTTCCCTCCCTCTGATCCTCTTGTGCCATTTCCCCTCTCCATCTTAATCCCCTTGTGCCATTCTCCCCCTTCCTCTGATCCCCTTTTGCCATATAGGATAATATTGGCACAAAAGGATAAAGATGGAGGGGGGAATAATGACACAAGGGGATTAAGATGGAGGGGGAATAATGGCACAAGGGGATTAAGTATCGCATTAATATAAAGGCAAGAACACTCCTTTTGTCGGTGGGTACATACTTTCAGCCTTTGGGGTTACAGTCGCCAAAAAAGGTTGAGAGCCACTGCCCTATGGGGACATGAAAAGTGTTAAAAAAAAAGTTGAAAAATGCAAAAAAAAAAAAGTCAAAAAAATTTGAAAAATCCCCTCCCCCAATAAAAATGAAAATTGCCAGTTTTTCCCATTTTACCCCCAAAAAGCGTAACATTTGTTTTTTAATAAACATATTTGGTATCGCTGTGTGTGTAAATGTCTGAACTATCAAAATATAATGTCAATGATCCCATACGGTAAACGGCATGAATGTAAAAAATAAAAAAAGTAAAAAAATGCAGCTTTTTTTGTCACATTTTATTAAAAAAAATGATCTAAAAGTTTTATATATGCAAATGTGGTATCAATAAAAAGTACAGATGACAGCACAAAAAATGAGCCCTCATACCGCCCTATATACGGAAAAATGAAAAAGTTATAGGTGGTCAAAATAGGGATTACTGATTTTGTACAAAAAGTTTTAGATTTTTTTTAAGCGGTACAAAAATATAAAAGTATCTAGCCATGGGTATCAATATAATCGTATTGATCCACAGAATAAAGAACACATGTCATTTTTACCGTAAAGTGTACAGTGTGAAATCGAAACCCTCCAAAATGTGCAAAATTGTGGTTTTCATTTCCTCCCTAAAAAAATAATTTTTTGGGTTCGTTGTACATTTTATGGTAAAATGAGAGGTTTCATTACAAAGTACGATTGGTCACACAAAAAAATAAGCCCTTATATGGGTCTGTAGATGGAAATATAAAAGAGTTATTTATTTTAGAAGGTAAGGAGGAAAAACGAAAGCACAAAAATAAAATTGGCCTGGTCCTTAAGGTTAAAATGGGCTTGGTCTGTTAAGGCATTAAAGCACTGATCAGTGTTATCGGTCATCTTCTGCTTTGGTCTGCTTGATCTCAGACCAGAGCAGAATGCCCCAGGAGATGGACGGAGGCAATGGACGCCATTACAGATGATTGGATCCCCACGGCAGTGCTGCGGGCGATCCGATCATCCATTTAAAGTACCGCACAGCTGCAGATGCAGTGATCTGTATCGATTACAGCATCTGAGTGGTTAATGGCAGACATCCGCGCAATCGCGGATGTCCGCCATTACTGGTGGGTCCCTGGCTGCTGATAGCAGCCAGGACCTGCCGTGCATGACGCGAGCACACGACAATGGACATAAATGTACGTTATGGTGCAGTGGTACTTAACGCACCATGACGTACATTTACGTCCATTGTCGTTATGGGGTTAAGGGCCCTTTTAGACAAACCTACATTGTTGTTGAGGGATTAAGGGCCCTTTTACTCTGCAGTCCCTCTACAAGGTCATTAATAAACATATTGAAAAGAAGTAGACCCAGTACTGACCCCTGCTGTCCACTTCTAGTTACTGCCACCCAAACAGAGTAAGTTCCATTGATACTCACCCTCTGCTTCCTATCACTGAGCCAGTTACTAACCCACTTACATATATACTCCCCTAGTCCCAGCATCCTCATTTTATGTACGAACCTTTTGTGTGGCACAGTATCAGATGCCTTAGAAAACATCCACAGACCCCCACAATCTCTACTGCAGCACCCCCGTTCCTTAGCAGCACAGAGCGAGGATCGCTCTGTGGCTGATGACGGGCGATGCAGGGGACGGAGTATCATGACGTCACGGCTCTGCTCTTTTGTGATGTCACACCTCGCCCCCTCAATGAAAGTCTATGGTAGGGGCATGGCGTGGATAGGGGATAAGATGTCTAGGGGTATTCCAGAATAGCTTCTCTTGGAAAACCCACAAAAATCTTACCGACAACAGATGTTAAACTTGCAGGCCTATACTTCCCAGGATCGATTTTTTTTTATAATAACAACCACAAATATTTACCCAGTAATACAAAATACATAAATGTTGCTTTTTTTGCTTTATGCTCTGCCTTGAACTTAGTGTGTATGCAGATGTGTGTGTGTGTGTGGGGGGGGGGGGGGGGGGGGTTAGTTGTGGTTACATGTGCATATATATAGATCTTTTTTTTTTATGTATTAATCCTTATTCTAGTCTGTTGTTTATTGTGTATTCATAAAGACTGTTGCCATTTTTCTGTGTATTTTTGTATTATTTCTTCTCTTTATTGAGGTATTGCTATTTCTAGCTGCTTGACAGGCATTAGAAAAATATATTGTTTTGTGAGTCTTAGATTTATCTTGAAAGGATTTATTATATCAGTTGATCATTTTCTTCATACAAACCTAAAAACACTTCCAGTAAAAATTTTGTGAGCATAGAACACACACATTGGTTTATATTACTTAAGGCAAATAGTAAGGAAATAAAATATCTGAGGTCATTATTGAGATTAAACTGAGCTCAATAGTGCTGTACTTATGGCTGGTCGACTAAAGTATCTTTACAGTAGCGATCCAAGCAGTCACCAGTAAACAGATCCAAGCAGTCAGCAGTCACCTATGACTTTAAAAGGGTCTGCCAGGATTCCCATATTTTTATGAGAAGATTAGTGCTGCAAAAAAAAAAAAACGTAATAAAGCTTCAAACAGAAGTTTACTATGCACATGTGGACAATGCAGTTCTGATGATGATTTGACTTCTATGTGGTTATTTCCTATTTAGTAAATGTTTGCTAGTAATAGAGTTCTTTAATGCAGATGAAATCATGTTTCCACTTTCATTGGACCTTTTACAGTTTAATTGTATATTTTCTTCTCTTGTTAACCAGAAATGTTCAGCATTTTTTAGTTTAGACTTTCAGGGGATTTATCTAGGTAGGATTATTGGTTCTTTCAGTAAATTCTGTGATGGCAGGAGAATGTCTTACTAGATGGAGTTGTTTCTGATCATTCTTGCTGTTGTTGCACAGTATGAGTTCTACAATCACTTACAAATCCTGCAATACTTCCCATGTAGATTATATGCAGAATCCTAATCCTCAAATCATTTTCTTTTCTATGAGATCAATGACTCCACCATCAATCTATTTTAGCCAAGATTTAAAATGTGTTATCCAAACATACGTAGATACAGCAGTCAGCACAACAGCGTGGACACAGGTTAGGCTGCTTTCACACTATGAGGTTCTCCCTTTAATACACGTACGTTTGAAACATAATTATTAACACACGTTAAACAACCCCATTCAAGTCAATTAGTTTTTTCGTTTACCCTTTGTCACACGTTCTAGCCCGTCATGAGGTATTTTTCGCACGTCACAAGAAACGGGTAAATTAACGTATTTTATTTTTAACATTGAAGTCTATGGCCAACATACGTTAGTAAATACCCCCCTTAATGCCCGTTATTATAACGGACATTATTTTTACTGAGCATGCTCAGAAGAGGTGACATCAGTAGACTCCTGCAGTGCTGAGGGACTACTACTACTCCCATCATGGAACAGACTTGTTTCCATGCTGGGAGTAGTAATTCCCTACTGCGGGAGTCTGACGGTGGCTGGGGGGAGGCTACATTAGTGTTTGTACTACTAACCCCATCATGGAACAGACTCTGTTCCATGATGGAGGTTATAGTACAGGGGCTGAGGGATTGATCGCACCGTGTCTCACTTCTGACACCCGATCCGATCAGAAGTTATTAAGCAGGGGAGCGGGCGGCATGCTCCGCAACCCTGCGATCACGATGTATTTTTACTTTCATTTTTAAATTCCCAGCGGGGATCCCTGAATGGCCGGTACTGAGGAGCCAATCAGGGATCCCCACGGGGTTTTTAAAATGAACAATGTGAGGGGACATATGTATATTAAAAGTGTTGTGTGTGTGTGTGTGTGTGGGGGGGGGGGCATAGAGCACTATATATCTATCCCCCGCCAACGCATTAATAAAAATATGACCCCCGCCAGCGCATTTATAAGTATATATCTATACCCCCTGCCAGCGCATACTGTGACCCCGCCAGTGCATTTGTCCTAATTTTCTATTGCAGCACTATATGTGACAACCATACCTATCAGAACGTATTCAGCAGCGGCCCGGCCAGATGATCCTGACAGATATACTATTCATTCATAACGCAGGCAGCTGTATATGTATATAGATGTGCTGGGGGGGGGGGCAGACATATAGCGTTATCTGCCCCCCACAGTGCTTCTATATACATATGCAGCTGCCGCTCTATGAATGAATAGTATATCTGTCAGGATCGGCCGAGCGGCTGCTATGAGATGCGCTCGTGACATATATACTTGTCACATATAGCGCTGCACAATTGCGCTATATATGACAAATATATCTATCAGATCGCATCCAACCGCTCGGCCGATGCTGCTGACAGATATACTATTCATTCATATCGCGGCAGTTACATATGTATATAGAAGCACTGTGGGGGGCAGATAACGCTATATGTCTGCCCCCCCCCCCCAGCACATCTATATACATATGCAGCTGCTGGCGCTAGAAATGAATAGTATATCTGTCAGGATCATCGGCCGGGCGGCTGCTGGATGCGCTCCTGACATTTATACTTGTCATATATAGCTCTGCACAAATGCGCTATATGTGACAAGTATAAATGTCAGGAGCACATCCAGCAGCCGCTCGGCCGATGATCCTGACAGATATACTTTTCATTCATATCGCGGCAGCTGCATATGTATATAGAAGCGCTGTGGGGGGCAGATAACGCTATATGTCTATATGTCTGCCCCCCCAGCACATCTATATACATATACAGCTGCCGGCACTATGAATGAATAGTATATCTGTCAGGAGCATCTGGCCGGGCTGAATACGTTCTGATAGGTATGGTTGTCACATATAGCGCTGCAATAGAAAATTAGGACAAATGCGCTGGCGGGGTCACAGTATGCGCTGGCGGGGGTATAGATATATACTTATAAATGCGCTGGCGGGGGTCATATTTTTATTAATGCGCTGGCGGGGGATAGATATATAGTGCTCTATGCCCCCCCCACACACACACACAACACTTTTAATATACATATGTCCCCTCACATTGTCCATTTTAAAAACCCTGCAGGGATCCCTGAATGGCTCCTCAGTACCGGCCATTCAGGGATTCCCGCGGGGAATTTAAAAATGAAAGTAAAAAAGACATTGTGATCACAGGGTTGCAGAGTATGCTGCCCTCTCCCCTGCTTAATAACTTCTGATCGCATCGGGTGTCAGAAGTGAGACCCGATGCGATCAATCCCTCAGCCCCTGTACTACAACCCCCATCATGGAACAGAGTCTGTTCCATGATGGGGGTAGTAGTACAAACACTAATGTAACCTCCCCAGCTGTCTGCAGACTCCTGCAGTCAGGGAATTACTACTCCCATCATGGAAACAAGTCTGTTCCATGATGGGAGTAGTAGTAGTCCTGGCTGTGAGAGGCTGTAAACGTCCGTTAATAATACATAATAACATACATTTATTAACGGGTGAACTTCATAGTGTGAAAGCAGCCTTAAATAAAGCATATCAGTCCTTGAGGTGCTTAACCCCTTAAAGGGGTTCTCCGGTGCTTACACATTTTATCCCCTATCCAAAGGATAGGGGATAAGATGCCCCCTCCCGTAGGCTTGCATTGAGGGGCGGAGCGTGACATCACACGGGGGCAGAGGCGTGACGTCATACGCCGCCGGCCCTGTAATCGCCCGTAATCAGACCCGGGGCGAACACTCTCCGGGGACTGATTTCAAACGGGGTGCCGCGTGCATGATCACGGGCGTCCCCAGCGGCGGGACTTCCGCGATCAGGCATCTTTGAGATTAGTCATTTAACCCAAAAATCCACTGCGAAATGGAAAAAAAAAATCATTGTGCGACAAAATTTACAAAAAAATTTCATTTTGTCATTTTTGGGGGCTTCCGTCTCTATGCAGTGCATTTTTCTGTAAAAATTCACGTTATGATTAACGTATTCTGTAGGTCCATATGGTTAAAATGATATCCTAATTATATAGCTTACTTCTGGAAAAAATCATAACTACATGCAGGAAAATTTATATGTTTAGAAATGTCCTCTTCTGACCCCTATAACTTTTTTATTTTTCTGCATATGAGGATGTATGAGGGCTCAATTTTTGTGCCGTGATCTGTAGTTTTTATCTGTACCATTTTTGTTTTGATCGGACTTTTTGATTGCTTTTTATTAATTTATTAATGGTATAAAAAGGTTACCAAAAATACACTATTTTGGACTCGGCGGTTTAATTAACAATGTATTTTTATAGTTTGGACATTTACGCACGTGGCGATACCACATATGTTTATATTTATTTTTATTTACATCGTTTTTTTATGGGAAAAGAGGGGTGATTCTGACTTTTATTAGGGAAGGGGTTAAATCACATTTATTAATACTTTTTTCCCGTTCTTTTTGCAGTGTTATAGCCCCCATAGTGGGCTATAACATTGCATACACTGATTTCTTACACTGATCACTGCCATGCATTAACATGGATCTCAGGTATGGAGCATTCATTTGGCGATTGGACACGCATGGATCCTCCTGGTGTCCTGCAAGCTGTTCAGGACACCGCGATTTCACAGCGGTGATCCCAAACAGCCCGACTGAGCTGCCGGGATGCTTTCGGTTTCACTTCAGACGCAGTGGTCAAATTTGATTGCCGCGTCTGAAGGGTTAATACCAGGCATCACCGCGTTCGGTGATGCCTGGTATTACCCGAAGGGTCCAGGCCGTTGATGGCCGCCGAGACCGACCTGAAATGATGTTATATCGTGGGAGCCGGCGCAGGACGTAAATATACGTCCTGTGTCGTTAAGGAGTTAAATCCCATACAATAAGATATAGCAACAAAGTTTATCTAGTAAAGGTTTTGGGAGACACACATCATGGAATGTGTTAAAAAAAACTTTTCCTTTATTGTTGCAAAATCACATAAAGCAGGAAATAGCTCGGATGCTACACAACACAGTAGTGAAGTTGGTTACAGAAGTTTTACGCTTGCCCCAGTGCTTCATCAGACCATGCCTACTCTCACTCACTCAGGTGGGTAAATGCCTATCATCCTGTGACGAGGAAGGAGTGTGGCGTGCACTTCTGTAAAACTCCACTTCTTCCATGTCACAGGATGGTAAATATTTACCTACCTTGGTGAGAGAGTAGGTGTGGTCTGGCGGAGAGTTGGAGTAAGCGTGAAACATCTGTAACCAACTTCCCTTTTTTTTTAACACATTCCATGGTGAGTGTGTAATGACCTACTCTGCATTGTCCCAAAGGTTTAAACCTTTTTAGTATCTGGCTGCATCATCATACAGAGCCATAGCTACATCCTAGCCAATCAAGAGTTGTGGAATTCTGGCCAATGCTGTGTCCTCTTTGAGTCTATACTCTGCAGTTCGCTATTTAAGCTTTCGGTTGTCTTTCAGACCCTGCTTGTGAAAGAGTCTATTCTTGGCTATTAATCAGGCTTGCTGACTATCCTCTTTCTGTTTGTTTGTCTGTGTCTGAGTTTAGTTGCCTGTGCTTAATAACCCATGGTTTCCTGACTTCTTCTCCATGACCTATACTGTATTGTTTGTAGTTTGTTGTTCTGACCTAAGATGTCCCTGCACTTTTCCAAGAGTAGAGACCACCTTCTAGTGTAGAAATCCATTCCTTCTTCTATAGCGGGAACAAGATTTAAACAAATACGAGATAACCACCCAATAATGCATAATTCTGCAATTTCCTTCACATTTTGATCAGATGTTGCATATATAATGGTAACAATCACACTATCTTTCATAAAAATGAATGTGAGGATTTAACAGAACCATCTCTGCTACTAACATCAGTGAATAGATATAATTTATTATCATTTCTAAAGCCTTACATTTAGCTATATGTATTATTAATATTTTCCAAAAATGATATTGTCGATCTCAAGGTCTTTTAATAAGGATTTGACAAAAAGAGCAAAAAAGCAGGGGCCTCCAGCTGCTCCAAAATTAGGAAGATAGGCGGTTAAAACTTCACATTTATTGTAGAGTTTAAAACCAGAGGATATCCATAATGTGTAAAAATGTACAGGAGAACCGACGCGTTTCGAGCTGACACTGGCTCTTAGTCGTGAGGAATCATTAGATTCCTCATACAGATCGATAGAGTTCCATAGAGCACCCTCCAGCTACCTCAGCATTGGATCGCCCCCTCGCGATCGCGCTGTGGGGGGGGGAGGGGGGCATTCACCCCACTGGACCACCATGGAGGAGTGTTTACAGGTCCCTTTAGACGCCACTGTCAGCTTTGACAGTGGGGATCTAAAGGGTTAATAGCCGCATGTTGGCTATTAACGGCGGGCCTCAGCTACGAGAATCAACTGGGGGCCGGCTAGTTTGGCGCTGGCTCGAGTCGGGAGCCTGCGCCATACACGGTTAATGGCACAAGGACGTGTATACACATACTTGGTCGTTAACAGTTAAGACTACTACTAACCATGTAATGTTGTTCAAACAGATAGGCACAACTCTATAAAAGGCATATAAACCAGTATGCACTGCGACTACACTGAGTGTTCGGATATGTAGGCAAATTTAGCGCTACTGTATTGTAGTAACATAACAGCTGCACGTGTCAGCAAGCCATGACATTGGGAGATGTTTTATGTTGGACCTGAGGAAGGCACACATTGGCCAAAGTTTGTTATCCCATTGTTTTATATCAATAAAATCGTAAAGTCCTGTGCATCTGTTTGCTGTATTTTTTATGGGAACGTTTTTTGCCTCTCTATGCCTCCCACTGCCCCTCAGGGCAGTGATTGACAGGCTGCTGTGCATGCACGTATACACAGAAGACTGTCAAACACCAGAGTGGGGCTATGAGAGAAGAGAAAGCACTCCCTGCCTATATACAACTGTATTCTTTCAGTGCTCCTATTAGCCAAATAGCACAACAGATTTTGTGCCATTTTGGCTACTTGAAGTATAGAGTTGTAGCTGTAAATTGCCCCTGTCACTTTATAAAGCTTTTTTAGACCTCCAATCGCTAGTAACACAGCTTCTATCTTTATCTTGCTCATTGCTGCACATGACAGACTGTATAGAAAGCCTATGGAACCCATCCTGTGTAGCAATGAGCGGGACAGGAAGAGAAGAGCTGAACCATGTACTTCTCCCACCTCATGCTGGTAATCAGTGGGGGTCTCTGAACACCCAGACTCTAAACAATCATGACTCTTGATGTTCCACTTTGACATGGGATTTTCTTTTTTTTTTTGTGATGACACTTTATTTTACATAAGATCTAACAGGTTTAAGAGTCTAGAACAGGGGTCTCAAATTATCCGGGGCCACTAGAGGTAGCAGCTGGGTGAGGCTGGGCCGCATGCGTCCCTTACATATAATGCCCCCATCATGCGCCCCTCACATACAATGACCCCATCATGCGCCCCTCACATATAATGCCTCCATCATGCGCCCCTCATCATCCACCAGAAACACCCCCATCATCCACCAGCAACCCCCCATTCCCCTTACCCCCGTGGGGTAATAGCATGAGCTGACGGATGATGGGGGTGCTACTTCTGGGGGTTCCACACATTAGGTAGGCAGCAGGTTCCCCACATTAGGTAGGCAGCAGGTTCCCCACATTAGGTAGTAGCAGGTTCCCCACATTAGGTAGTAGCAGGTTCCCCATATTAGGTGGTAGCAGGTTCCCCACATTAGTTGGTATCAGGTTCCCCACATTAGGTAGTAGCATGTTCCCCACATTAGGTAGTAACAGTTTCCCCACATTAGGTAGAAGCAGGTTCCCCACATTAGGTAGAAGCAGGTTCCCCACATTAGGTAGAAGCAGGTTCCCCACATTAGGTCATTAGGTAGTAGCAGTTTCCCCACATTAGGTTGTGGCAGGTTCCCCACATTAGGTAAAAGCAGGTTCCCCACATTAGGTAGTAGCAGGTTCCCTACATTAGGTAGTAGCAGGTTCCCCACATTAGGTAGTAGCAGGTTCCCCACATTAGGTAGTAGCAGGTTCCCCACATTAGGTAGTAGCAGGCTCCCCACATTAGGTAGAAGCAGGTTCCCTACATTAGGTAGTAGCAGGTTCCCCACATTAGGTGGCATTGTCGTCCACCCCCCCCCCCCGACTTTCACACACACAGACACACATGCACACACACACTGACAGACACCCGCACATGCACACACACACAGACAGACAACCACACATGCACAAACACACAGACAGAGAGACATGCACACAGACACACTTACCCGTCCTGCGCTGCGCATCTCTCCGGTGGCGGCCTGACGAGTGACGTCACTGACGTTCTCCTGTGTGGGTCTGCGGAGGGACGTCACATCCGCGACGTCCCTCATCAGACTCGGGCCGGCCGGCCAACCGGAGACCGGGAGGAGGAGGGCAAGGTAAGTGAAGCCTTCCGACATTTAGCTCTGCTTGCCCAAAGCAGGGCTAAATGCCTGAAGAAACCACCTGCCTGGTGCCAGGAACTGCATGTCCCGGGCTTCGGGCAATACAAATCACAGATCCCTGGTGCGGGCCACAAACTTTCGTTCCGCGGGCCGCAAATGGCCCATGGGCCGGGAGTTTGAGACCCCTGGTCTAGAAGGTGGTATTATTGTGATCGACAGGGAAGGTTGTCGGTGATTGGTTAAAACTGCACTATGGATTCATATGTCTAGACAACAGAAATGTTAGTTATTGCAAGTTATAGTTATATATTCTAACACAACTATAAGTCATTGTACCCCAGCTCTATTACAAAATGGCCAAAGCCCAGGGTTACACTACTGTTTTTTGTAATGCTACAAAATTGGTTTTAACTATTGAGTGTCAGCTGAAGTCCACAAAATTGTATACAACTCAATGTATGACATTGGACTGCAGATGTAGCTCAATCTTGTAGTTTTGAAAAAGCCTTAGTGTACCCCTAGCCAAAGTGTATACCAGAACATTGAAAATTAGTTTGTGCAACATGTGCATATTGCTGTTCCCCCTTAAGACCATTTTCATTGTAATTTGTAATTGTTTTTAAGGAAATTGACAAAGCTTCCTTTTCTCACTTTCTGGACTGATGTAGACATTTTGTTTATTTCATATTTTTTATGTTTGTAGTATTTTCTGTGTCAGTATTTGCATATGTAAAGAGAAACAGACAGCTAGTTCACCTGCACTTACCCAGTATTCTGGGATATAGTGCGGGTGAACAGCTGTAAAATGAGGGGGAAATCCGTTAGTTAGGTGCAGAGTTCTGGTTGTAAATGGTTTTATTTCTAATGCGCCCCAGCGTGTATTGGATATTCAGTCCCCGGCCTGCCCCTGGCTTGATGATTCAAATTCTGCACTCTCACGTCACTAGGATGTGAGAGCCTGCTGGGAGAGGTGAGCGCTCTGCACTCTGAGAAAAGTGCATGTGCCGCTGGCTCGCTACTCCCAGAAGTCAGGTGTAACGAGGCTTCAGTGGCGCATAGACGCACTCACCTCCCTTCTCTGGCTCTCGCATCCTAGTGACGTGAGGGTGAAGAATTTGAATAATAAAGCCGGGGATTGAATTTAGATGACACAAGGGAGCTTGGCCAGCCGTCTCCACACCTCTAAAGTGCGCTGGGGCCATTAGGAATAAAACTATTTACAACCATAACTCGGCACCTAACCAATGGATTTCAGTAAGTGTACCCTCATTTTACAGCTGACCACCGTCACTATAACTATATTTACTATACTGGGTTTAGTGAGGGTGAACTAGCTGTCTCAATACATGTATGATTTTGGGAGTGAATATTGGGATAAGGTTTTTGCTGTCACATTTTTTTTATATTTTGTGACTTTGAAAAGAAAACTTCTGAAAGGACTTTGTGCCAGTTTATTGGTATATTTAATAGATTTGCTTACATTTTTGGCCTATGGCTTAATCTTGTCAACAACATTTGCAAATGATAAAACTGACACTGTCATCTGTCTTTCATGGCATAAAATGTTGATTAATAGACGCCTAAAGGTGGCTGTACATAGGCAGATGTCTCACGGTTGGTGAGACATCTGCCTCTTGGAATCCTTCTTCACCCCTGTTGGGCAGTGAGGGATCATTTCCATTACTCTTGAGAAAGTAAAGGATTGCATCACTGCAAGGACTTTTTATGTCATTCCCTTTTTATTTGATCTTTGTAGAGGTCTTTCGTATGGAATAATCAGATTTTTTTCTGTAATGTATTTTGTAAATTTATATCTTTAGTTTGTAATATTATAGCAAGAATCAACCTCTTATCCTGTCTTCTTCAGCCTCTTAGTGTGTTTAGGGAAGTTGCTATGTGACTGTTTGACAGCTATCCCATACAGTGGAGTTTGCTAATTGTTTACCCTCTCATTAAAGTTTCTGTACTGACTATAATATATGCTATGTATGTTTATTGTCATTGTTCTTTGTGTTTTCTATGCCTTGTTCCAGACTAGTTTTGTTCTAGTATCTCCAGTTGGTTGTAGGTTCTTTCTTGTGTATTTTGAAGTTATATCTGTTACCCCTAGATGACATCGGGCGTACATGTAAGCCCTTGCCGTCTGGGACTTAATATACCAGGGCTTAAATGTACAGCAGCTGCACTTGCTTCATAGGTGGTGAGTGATGGCTACTATTAGTAGCCAGACTTTCACCGCTAATGATGAGGGGCCACAATCCCACGGCTCCCGTCACTACCTTTTTAGATGCCATAATCAATCAATGCCGATCACGGCGTCCAAAATATTAAATCAGACATGCTGGTAGCCAAGGGTGCTCATCGGACCCCTGCAAGGTCTGGAGGTCTGATGACCTAAAATGGCGGCGGAGAGTCCCCCTAACCTGCCTCTGGCCACTAGAACCAAGATCCAATGATGCAACCTGGCTGAGCCTGGCTGTATCGGTGGAGTACTGATAACACTGTATAATGTTATGCAAAAGGCAAAGCATTATATAGTGATTGCATAGAAAATTCTCCCTAAAAGGATCTAAAAACTGTAAAATTAAATATTTTTATTTATTTATATAAAAGCTCCTCCCCTAAAAACAAAAATATTTCATAAAAAAAAAGAATTATAGAATAATAAACATATTTGCCATGGCTGCATGCGGAATTGTCAGAACAATTAAAATATTATGTTTATGATGTCTTTTATGGTGTAAATTAAAAAAAATACCTATCAACGGAAATTCAGATTTTTGATCACATCATAAAACATCAGAAAACAAAATTAAAAAGGGATAAAAAAAGAAAGTCCCATTAAATTACGCCAACAATATGTGGCAGAAAAAAGCACCTTTAAGCACCTTTAAAAATACAGGTTTATAAATTCCTTTTATTAAAATAAATAAATAAACCTTCCAGTAGCTGCAGTATGGCCTGGCCTGTCTTTCCAGACAGGCTTGGTGCTCTCTGCTGCTGCACCTGTCTGTGTTGGGAACTGTGCAGAGCAAATCTCTGTAGCAATCCTCTCCTACTTTGGACAGTTCCTTAAAGGGGTTGCTACAGTGAGCGCTCTGGTCTGGCGCTCTGACCATGAGCGATCACCTCCCCGCTCTCCTGTCCGGGCCGCGATTAGCATCGTGGGACGCGCCCACATGTGAATTGCGACCCGCTTCTCACCTGCCTTCGCTCAGCCCTTGGTTCCCGCCTCTCATACCCCCACCTCCTAGGGCACGTGCGCATCGGCTGCCTGAAATTTAAAGGGCCAGTGCACCACTCATTGGTGCATGGTTCCACTGCTATGTTATATAATGCAGCTCCTCCCTTTCCTCTCTGCCGGATCTTCAGTGCCCCTAGCCTGAGATTAAGCATCCCCTATTGTCTGTTGCCTTGCCCATGTTTATTGACCCTTCCGCTACGTTTTTTGACTATACACCTTTGCCGCCTGCCTTGACCTTCTGCTAAGTCCGACTACTCCTCTGCCTTACCCCTCTGTACCTCGTCTTTGCCCAGCTACCTGTGTGGTCAATTCGTATCGGGGTAGCGACCTTGGTGTCCCTGCCGCTGCAAGCCCATCCTGCCTTGTGGCTGGCTTTGGTGAAGACCAGCGGCACCTTAGACTCTGCTCCCCAATATGGCCCGTGTCATCTGCCTCACAGGTTAGAGGATCCACATAAAGAACTGTTACAGGGGTTATCCACCATAAGGTGACATTAGACCCTGCTGCTTTCTTTTGGTGAAATGACTATTTTCTATTGGAGTTCCCTTCCTCCAACTAGAAGCTATAAGTCCCTGGATCCCTTGTTTGTAAGTGTGATGTCACTTTTCTCCCTCCCACACATCTGCCACCCCACCCATTGTAGTACAGCTGAGCATCCTTGCATGCTGTGCTGTTCATGAAACTATTATTCCATGCAACCTTGTGGAAAATGATCTCCTTTCCACCGAGCGGTCTCTCCACCCATTGAAGCAGACAGGCTCCTTTCAACACCTAACTAGTGATGTAAAGTCTCGGACCGCACTGAAACATGTGAAAAACGGAGACAACACTAATTTTATATGCTGTTAAAAAAACATTGGGGAAAAGATCACATAAGAATTGCAAGACCATCCATTACACATAGGTACAGACATTATACAGGGTGGGCCATTTATATGGATACACTTTAATAAAATGGGAATGGTTGGTAATATTAACTTCCTGTTTGTGGCACATTAGTATATGTGAGGGGGAAACTTTTCAAGATGGGTGGTGACAAAGGTGGCCATTTTGAAGTCAGCCATTTTGAATCCAACTTTTGTTTTTTCAATAGGAAGAGGGTCATGTGACACACCAAACAATGATGTGCTTGGTTTTAACATAACTTTATTCTTTCATGAGTTATTTACAAGTTTCTGACCACTTATAAAATGTGTTTAATGTGCTGCCCATTGTGTTGGATTGTCAATGCAACCCTCTTCTCCCACTCTTCACACACTGATAGCAACACCGCAGGAGAAATGCTAGCACAGGCTTCCAGTATCCATAGTTTCAGGTGCTGCAGAATGGGCAAAACAAAAATTGGAACAGGACCCTCAGTTTACGCAGAAGATTTTGTTCAGTGGTGAGGCAAACTTTTATGTGAATGGTGAAGTTAACAAACAAAACCACCGCTATTGGTCTGACACTAACCCACATTGGATAGATCCCTCCAAGACTGTTGGAACACAAAAATTGATGGTGTGGTGTGGTATATTTGGTACAAAGATAGTGGGGCCATTCTTCATCAATGGAAACCTCAAGGCCTCTGGATGTGCGAAATTGCTACATGATGATGTGTTTCCCCTCTTTATGCACTGAAGCTGGCACGTTCCCTGAGTTTTTCCAGCAAGATGGTGCATCACCACATTATGGGTGTCAGGTCCGAGCATTCCTAGATGAACAGTTTCCTGGAAAGTGGATTGGTCGTCGTGGGCCAGTTGAATGATCCCCAAGGTCTCCCGATCTGACCCCCTTAGACTTTTATCTTTGGGGTCATCTGAAGGCAATTGTCTATGCTGTGAAGATACGAGATGTGCAGCACCTGAAACTACAGATACTGGAAGCCTGTGCTAGCATTTCTCCTGCGGTGTTGCTATCAGTGTGTGAAGAGTGGGAGAAGAGGGTTGCATTGACAATCCAACACAATGGTCAGCACATTGAACACATTTTATAAGTGGTTAGAAACTTGTAAATAACTCATGAAAGAATAAAGTTTTGTTAAAACCAAGCACATCATTGTTTTTCTTGTGAAATTCCCTATAAGTTTGATGTGTCACATGACCCTCTTCCTATTGAAAAAACTAAAGTTGGATTCAAAGTGGCCAACTTCAAAATGGCTGCTATGGTCACCACCCATCTTGAAAAGTTTTCCCCCTCACATATACTAATGTGCCACAAACAGGAAGTTAATATCACCAACCATTCCCATTTTATTAAGGTGTATCCATAGAAACGGCCCACCCTGTATTATGAACTACACTAATTTTACAGCCCTTATAGCATAGTCAAATTTAAAAAATTCCTGGAATGCCCCTTTAAACAGACAGAAGTGGCAGAAGAGAGCAAACAATGTAAGAGCTGCTTTGCATATCCATTTCCCTTGATTAGATAATACACACCTTCCTCCATTTATTATAGGGGATACATACTGGATGGCTTCTTTTTTTGTAGAAAAATAATTTACAAATCTGAATAACTTCCTGGCACCAGTTGATTTCATTTTTTTCCCCTCTGGAGTACCCCTTTAACTGTGTGGGGAATAGAAGATTGGTGCTCTTTTATTTAAAAAAAAAAATTTGCATTGTTGCCTTACTGATACTGCCATTCCTCACACGATCTGCTGCTTTTTGTTATGTCTAGCTAGCTCAAGCACTTTACTATATAATGATAGCATAATAAGTAATATGTTGCTAATAAGATTTATGTCTACTCCAAAACGAATGAACAGACTCTGATAACTCTATGTACTGATCATACCCCTGCATTATAAAGAAAGGCCTCTTGTTGTACATTGGATACGGCAGTAGTGGTAGGACAGTGAGTGACCATATTTTTTGGGGGGGAATTGCAAGTTAACGCTGCACAATTTTTATAAATAAAACTATTTTGTAGGACAGTATTTCCTCAAAACAGTTCCTGGGATTCTGCTGTGATGCTGAGAAGTTTCGCTGCTCTTCATTGTTGAAATTTGCAGAAGTCAATTGCTGATCGATGACAAGACGGACACTGGGGGTTTTATAACAGCCCTGCTTTATTTTTATTTATTCTGGAAAGAGGAAGTGAAGTTGTTTTTGTAGATAGAGGTTATTCCTAGGTTTGAATGTATCAGCTGTTGTTTTACTGCAGCTCTGAGGTTGAAATCTGACCAGGGCCACATCTTTATAGAGTTTGCATATGCTCTCCTGTGTCTGTTTGAACTGTTAGTCAAATGACTTTCTATGGAATTGGCCTTAGTGTGGGCTTGAGATCCTCTTTTTGAGAATGAGTAGGTGACTGCTTTTGTCATTATAGTTTAGATCAGAATTCTCCCAAAACAATAGGAGCTGCTGACTTATATACCTGTTATACCTAATATTACCTCCCAGTGATTCCTGACAGGCCTACATTTTCCACTTCTAATAGGTACCAATTTGCTGTGTGGTTAAATGCAATCTATTGTTCTCTGCTATCAGGAATTGCCTGCCCAATGATCACTACTTGCACTAGCTCAGAAATCTTCAATTCCGAGAAGCTCCACAATATATTGACATATTTCCGAATGATAGTAGCAGCTGGTTTCCTGAGCTGTACCTTTCTAAGCTGTGTCCATTGGTAAGAAAATAATAGTTTTTTTTTTTTACTAATGGAGCTTTGTTCTCTTTGGTAAAAGGTGATCAGATGGGCTTCACCATGAAGCTTTATGCAAGTGTGTCATTTCAGTGATAATATTTTTTCGAATAAATTGTTCCTGTCTCTTCCAAACCATCTAGCCTCGGATGTCATTCCATGACTAAGGTTTTAATGAAGCTATATATGTTCATTAGATCAAGGACATTCTTGGTGTCTTGTTTTATAGAGGAGAAAGAACTGGATTCTAAGTTAGTTTGGTGCATATAGGGCTGCAACTAACGATTAAAGGGGTATTCCAGGCAAAAACTTTTATATATATATATATATATATATATATATATATATATATATATATATCAACTGGCTCCAGAAAGTTAAACAGATTTGTAAATTACTTCTATTAAAAAATCTTAATCCTTTCAGTACTTATGAGCTTCTGAAGTTAAGGTTGTTATTTTCTGTCTAAGAGCTCTCTGATGACACCTGTCTCGGGAAACGCCCAGTTTAGAAGAGGTTTGCTATGGGGATTTGGTTCTAAGCTGGGCGTTTCCCGAGACAGGTGTCACCAGAGAGGACTTAGACAGAAAAGAACAACCTTAACTTCAGAAGATCATAAGTACTGAAAGGATTACGATTTTTCAGTAGAAGTAATTTACAAATCTGTTTAACTTTCTGGAGTCAGTTGATATATAAAAAAAGTTTTGTTCCTGGATAACCCCTTTAATTGACCTATTATTTGTTATACTAATCGACTAATCGGATAAAAATGCAAAATAACAAAAAAAAAGAATATTTTTAAATTTTCTTGGCAAGAATACATACACTATCCTTTAGTGAATAAGTGGATGAGTCTCATCATCACAAAAACTTAGCATTGCAGTGTAAAAAGATAGCATGTCCTCATGCTCAGGGCTAAGACTCTCTTTCTTCTTACGAGCTATGTTGCCTGCTGCAGAGAAGAGGCGTTCTAATGGTGTGGAGGTTCCTAGTATACACAAGTAGGATCCTGCTAGTTTAACCAAAGTAGGATATTTTTACTTTTCCACCAACTCAAAGGGTTGCCATCTGTGCTTTTCAGCAAAATAGGACTGGACTTATGGAGAGATTTATCAAAACCTGTCGAGAGGAAAAGTTGTTGTATTGCCCATAGCAACCAATCAGATCGCTTCTTTCATTTTTTAAAAGGCCTTTAAAAAATGAAAGAAAGAAAAAAACTAGATACTGCAGGTGAAGTTGTTTGCTGCTGCCCCTACATGATCTCGTTTATTTTTTTTGAGCAAGTTAGACAGAATAGATACTTGGGGGATGAGTGGAAGATTAATTCCCTTAGAGGTGATACACACAGTAGCAAACAATGCAGAATGTTTAAAGGAGGTTGCTATTTAAGGAGTAGACCAGTTTAGGGAAATGTATCTCCTTCCCAGCTCCCCAGCTCTTCTCATGCTCGTCTCCTCTGTACATCTCTATGGGAGAGCCGGAGATACACAACTACATCGCTTTGGCTCTCCCATATAGATACATGGAGGACGCGTGCCAACCCACCCCCGAGAGCAGTAGCGTCTTGCAGGAGATTTCGGGGATCCCAGTGGTCTGACCAGAAAATTATCCCTTATCCAATTTGACATTCCAGATAAGAAAATAATTGCCCTTGTGCATGACTATGCTGCTGTGAACATCCTAGGGAAGCATGGATGGGCCAATATCCGCTGCACTGGTAAAACTTTGCAGCTGGTTATATGCTGCATCGAAGAATTCACGCATTGTTGAATTATTTGAAGGAGAGGCAGAAGCAGATACATATGGAACCTCAGCTTCTTCATGATGTCAGCACCAGATGGAAAAGCACCTACTATATGGTTGACAGACTCCTTGAACAAAGGTGGCCACTAACTGCAACCCTGTTAGACCCATCAGTTACTGTAAGGGGCAGACATTATCGGGACATAAAGCCAGAACAATGGAGAGTTCTTGAGTAACTTTCTAAAGGGGTACTCCAGTGGAAAACCTTTTTTTTTTTTTTTTTTTTTTTTTTTAAATCAACTGTTGCCAGAAAGTTAAACAGATTTATAAATTACTTATATAAAAAAAAAACGTAAACCTTCCGGTACTTATCAACTGCTGTATACTACAGAGGAAGTTAAGTTGGTCTTTTCTGTCTGACCACAGTGCTCTCTGCTGACAGCTCTTTCTGTGTCAGAAACTGTCCTGAGCAGGAGAGGTTTGCTCCTACTCCGGACAGTTCCCGACATGGACAGAGGTGACAGCAGAGAGTACTGTGGTCAGACAGAAAAGAACAACTCAACTTCCTCTGTAGTATACAGCAGTTGATAAGTCCTGGAAGGATTAAGATTTTTTAATAGAAGTAATTTACAAATCTTTTTAACTTTCTGGCACCAGTTGATATGAAAAAATTGCTTGCCACCGGAGTACCCCTTTAAGCCTTTTTGAATGCACCACTGTGTTCATAAGTGGTCAAAAATATACAACTCTATCTTCCATACCTGCACTTGTAAGAGGGGTTGTTGAGGTCCAGGGGGTGTGCTTCCTTTAAATCTTCGGCCATGAGTAGCTTCCACACCACTGCAATAGACTGCTTCACAGCAGCTTCACAGTTTTTTAAATCTGCAGTTGTTTTTCCTGTCCCTAATAGGACAATTGTTAACTTTCAGTGGTTGTGAGAATGGATAGAATTCAGAACGTCCAAGCTGAGTAGTAGAGAAGACATCACAAATGCTAGAGAGACTGCAAGGTGAGGAAGTACTACAAAATAGTGAATGGTGTGAGGAGTTAGTAGTGGCTTATATAGTTTATGTGAAGATAAAATTCTGAATCTGAAGAATTCTATCTGTTTTCACAACCGCACAACTAGAGGTTAAAGGGGTATTCCAGGAAAAAACTTTTTTTATATATCAACTGGCTCCAGAAAGTTAAACAGATTTGTAAATTACTTCTGTTGAAAAGTAATTCCAGTGCTTAACCCCTTAAGGACCCGGGGTTTTTCCGTTTTTGCATTTTTGTTTTTTCCTCCTTACCTTTAAAAAATCATAACTCTTTCAATCTTTCACCTAAAAATCCATATGATGGCTTATTTTTTGCGCCACCAATTCTACTTTGTAATGACATCAGTCATTTTATCAAAAAATCTACGGCGAAACGGAAAAAAAAATCAATGTGAGACAAAATTGAAGAAAAAACCCACCATTTTGTAACTTTTGGGGGCTTCCGTTTCTGCACAGTACATTTTTCGGTAAAACTGACACCTTTTTATTCTGTAGGTTCATACGGTTAAAATGATACCCTACTTATATCGGTTTGATTTTGTCGTACTTCTGGAAAAATCAAAACTACATGCAGGAAGATTTATACGTTTAAAATTGTCATCTTCTGACCCCTATAACTTTTTTATTTTTCCGCGTATGGGGAGGTATGGGGGCTAATTTTTTGTTCCGTGATCTGAAGTTTTTAGCGGTACCATTTTTGCATGGATAGGACTTATTGTTCTAAATAATTATATAAAAAGGGACCAAAAATGCACTATTTTGGACTTTGGAATTTTTTTGCGCTCACGCCATTGACCGTGCGATTTAATTAATGATATATTTTTATAATTCGGACATTTCCGCAAGCGGCGATACCACATATGTTTATTTTTATTTACACTGTTTGTTTTTTTATGGGAAAAGGGGGGTGATTTAAGCTTTTAACCCCTTAAGGACCGGGGTTTTTCCGTTTTTGCATTTTCGTTTTTTGCTCCTTGCCTTTAAAAAATCATAACTCTTTCAATTTTGCACCTAAAAATCCATATGATGGCTTATTTTTTGCGCCAACAATTCTACTTTGTAATGATGTCAGTCATTTTGCCTACAAATCTACGGTGAAACAGAAAAAAAAATCATTGTGCGACAAAATTGGAAAAAAAAAAGCCGTTTTGTAACTTTTGGGGGCTTCCGTTTCTACGTAGTACATTTTTCGGTACAAGTGACACCTTATCTTTATTCTGTAGGTCCATACGATTAAAATGATACCCTACTTATATAGGTTTGATTTTGTCGGACTTCTGGAAAAAAATCATAACTACATGCAGGAAAATTAATACGTTTAAAATTGTCATCTTCTGACCCCTATAACTTTTTTATTTTTCCGTGTATGGGGCGGTATGATGTCTTATTTTTTTGCGCCGTGATTTGAAGTTTTTAACGGTACCATTTTTGCATTGATAAGGCTTATTCATCGATTAAATGATATAAAAAGTGACCAAAAATGCACTATTTTGGACTTTGGAATTTTTTTGTGCGCACGCCATTGACCAAGCATTTAATTAATGATATATTTTTATAATTCGGACATTTCCGCACTCGGTGATACCACATATGTTTATTTTTATTTACACTGTGTTTTTTTTTTTATTGGAAAAGGGGGGTGATTCAAACTTTTAATAGGGGAGGAGTTAAATGATCTTTATTCACTTTTTTTTTCCACTTTTTTTTTGCAGTGTTATAGGTCCCATAGGGACCTATAACACTGCACACACTGATCTTCATCATTGATCACTGGTTTCTCATAAGAAACCAGTGATCGACGATTCTGCCGCATGACTGCTCATGCCTGGATCTCAGGCACTGAGCAGTCATTCGGCGATGGGACAGCGAGGAGGCAGGCCCTCCCGCTGTCCTGTAAGCTGTTCGGGATGCCGCGATTAGCCGCGGCTATCCCGAACAGCCCGACTGAGCTAGCCGGCAACTTTCACTTTCACTTTTAGCCGCACGGCTCAGCTCTGAGCGCGCGGCTAAAGGGTTAATAGCACGCTGCGCTATGACGCCGGGCCCGCTGTGATATGACGCGGGGTTACTGTGTAACCCCGCGTTATATCAGGAGAGCAGGACCAAGGACGTACCGGTACGTCCTTGGTCCTTAAGGGGTTAATAGGGAAGGGGTTAAATGATCTTTATTCACTTTTTTTTCCACTTTTTTTTTTTGCAGTGTTATAGCTCCCATAGGGACCTATAACACTGCGCACACTGATCTTTCACATTGATCATTGGTTTCTCATAGGAAACCAGTGATCGATGATTCTGCCGCTTGACTGCTCATGCCTGGATCTCAGGCACTGAGCAATCATTCGGCGATCGGACAGCGAGGAGGTAGGTAGGGACCCTCCAGCTGTCTTGTAAGCTGTTCAGGATGCCGCGATTTCACCGAGGCTATTCCGAACAGCTCCCTGAGCTAACTGGCATGGTTTCACTTTCACTTTAGACGCAGTGTTCAACTTTGAACGCCGCATCTAAAGGGTTAATAGCACGCGGCAGCGTGATCAATGCCGCGCGCTATTAGCCACGGGTCCCGGCCGTTGTTATACAACGGCCGGGCCCGACCCGCTATGACGTGGCCCCGCGTTATAGATTGGGAGCGAACTCGGGTCGTGATGAGCCCTGGGTCCTTAACAGGTTAAAGGAGTACTCTGGCCAAAATTTACTTAATCCTCCCGTCCACAGGATAGGGGATAAGTAGCTGATCGCGGGGGTCCAACCGCTGGGGCACGAGCCGTCTACCTTTAGACGGCGCGTGCTCCATTAATTTCAATAGAGGGCGTTCCATCTAGAAGTAGATGGCACGCGCTCCTAACTGAGCATGACAGGGTACCTTTCAGGAGTTTGTGGGGGGACCCAGTGGTCGGACGCCCTGTGATCAGCTACAGTATAGGGGATAGTTGGATCCACCCCACCAGACCACCAGGGACTGGTTAAAGGTCTCTTTGGACGTTGCTGTCAACTTAGACAGCGGCGATCTAAAGGGTTAATAGCCCCCCACAGCGATCTTCGGCTATTAACAGCAGCCCCCAGCTACAGGGATCAGCTGGGGGCCAGCTGGTATGGCGTGGGCTCCAGTCAAGAGCCCGCGCCATACACCGCTTGCTGTTGTAGGACGAGTCGGCTCGTCCTTAGATTGCAACCTGTTAAAAAAGTAACCTATATCAACAAACATTGTACTTTATGTATTGTCTATGGTAGCCCTGGAGATACTCAAGTTCAGTACTTCTCTGGTGCTCCTATAGACAGTGCATGGAGGGAGTGCTAGCTCACCTCTCCATGCAGCGTGGAGAGTCGAAGCCCCGTTCTGGAGATCACAGAGGATCCTTGAGGTCACTCACCCTTTCTTCCACTCCCTGTGATCAGTCACTTATTCCCTATTCTTTAGATCTAAGACAATTTTCTAATTATCACAAAGATGCAATATTGATGAGACATTTATTTTATAAAATGTTTTTAATTTCTTTTTTATGCCTTCTTGTCCTTTCACTTCACTTTTATAAGCCTATAACTGAGTCAGATGTGAGTGATCTGCTTCCACCTGCTTGTTATATAGATCTACATTGTGTGGTGTATATTTTTCTTACCTCCTTCCACCTCAGCAAGGGTCAGGAATGTAACGCTTATATCTTCCATTATAATTTGATGGGCCTGTTGTATTGCAATTAGTTATATAGGTGAAGTAAAGTGGCAGAGGAGTGCACATTGCATGGATTTTTTTTATCATGCTAATAAAGTGTATTCACATTTGGATAAGCCGCTTGCAGGTACACAGGCTCAAATGGCTCCAAAATTACTGGAGTTGAAAACATTTAACAATGGCTTTAGAATTACAGTGGCGGCAAATCAGGCTATTCAGATGGCGGTATTATCTGTTTGGTAAACCCTTTGCACACAATTGCTATAGATAATTGCATAAGATTAATTCTTAAAACCATGTGGCTACAGATGGGTTAAGCTGGACACTTTTCCCGTTTTACATCTAGATCTATTATTTTCTTCCATGGTACATATTTGAAAGAAAAGGCATACTAGCTGAGACAATGGGGTTTCTTCATATCATATTCAGAGTGTAGAAATGTGCATAGGATTTATTTCCACATTGCTCATTTTCTATTATGCCTTTTAAGACGCACCCCAGAGGGAATGGAACAAAGGAGACCTGCAGCGTTAAAACGACACCACTCTCTGCTCAATGAAGCACTGGGAGGGGATTTTAGCCTGTCATTTTTCTATAGAGGAACTGTACAATTATCTAATGCTTTAAAGTGAGCTGCCCACACATGTATAATGTATTACATCAGTATATAACCTCATAGGATAAGTGACCAGAGAGCCACTGGGAAAGGATCAACACTGTACACTGCTTCACTTAGAGAGGAACAGGCACAGCGGGGACTTTATGTAACATCAGGTACTCTCTCATGGTCTTATGGTAAATAGGTTTTGATCTAGGTTTGCGGCCAGGAATCTGCATTATACAATTTATCAACATCCTGATTATTAGTGTAAATCCAAACTTGTTTAGATTCTTCATAAACAATTTTATGGTAACCATGAACATTTTAACTTTAAGTCCTACTGTAAATACAAATCACATCTCTCCACAAGATATTATCACTTCCAGTAAAATTATATTCTGCTAAGAATGCAACCTTCACAATAGTTTGTACAGTCCAGTTTGCTAGACTGCTTTTTGTTAAAGAAATGACTCAACTGAAAACCTGTGGTTTGTATAGAATAAAGCAGTCCACAAACCATGACCCTGGTATGTCAAGAACCAGAAACGTTCTGCATAAGGTGGTGTGGAGGGAGGTGACCCGTGTACATTACCTACTGTCAATGGAGGATCCTGTGTTATTGTTACGATTCGGCAGGCTGGATGTGGATCCTCTGTGTCAGCGAGAGATTGGCGTGGACCGTGTCGGTGGACCGGTTCTAGGGTTGCTACTGGTTTTCACCAGAGCCGCAGCAAAGCGGGATGGTCTTTCTGCGGCGGTAGCAACCAGGTCGTATCCACCGGCAACGGCTCAACCTCGCTGACTGCTGAGAAGGCGTGGGACAGAAGGACTAGGCAGAGGCAAGGTCAGACGTAGCAGAAGGTCGGGGCAGGCGGCAAGGATCGTAGTCAATAAGGATAGCAGGAGATCAGGAACACAGGCTTTGGACAACACTAAACGCTTTCACTGGCACAAGGCAACAAGATCCGGCAAGGGAGTGCAGGGGAAGTGAGGTAATATGGACAGGGAGCAGGTGGAAGCTAGTTAGGCTGATTGGGCCAGGCACCAATCACTGGTGCACTGGCCCTTTAAATCTTAGAGAGCTGGCGCGTGCGCCCTAAGGAGCGGAGCCGCGCGCAACAGGACGTGACAGCCGGGGACCGGGACAGGTGAGTGACTTGGGATGCGATTCGCGAGCGGGCGCGTCCCGCTATGCGAATCGCATCGCCGCCGGCAATGTCAGTGCAGCGCTCCCGCTCAGCGGGTCTGACCGGGGCGCTGCAGAGAGAGGGACGCTGCGATCGCTCCGGGGAGGAGCAGGGACCCGGAGCGCTCGGCGTAAAAGTACCCCCCCCCCCTTTGGTCTCCCCCTCTTTTTGTCGGGATGTTTCTTCATCCGGGATGAGGCATGTATGAGGGATTTTTGAGTCTCTTTCCAGATGGTGGAGAAGTCCTGGGAAACCTCATCAACAGCAGGCAAACCAGAAGGCGTGGGAGTGGGGAGGGGGGGAAGAGGGTGAAGCTGGGCACGGGGCAAAGTGTTACCAGGACGGGGGCTATGATGAGGAGACACAGGATAGTCCAGATAGGCCTTGGGGAGACCAGGTAAAGGAGGAGACACTGAGGTTTGACTGATGGGACTAGGAGCAGACGTGAGGCATTTTTTATGGCAAGAAGCCCCCCAGCTCTTGATCTCCCCGGTGGTCCAATCAAAGGTAGGAGAGTGGTGTTGGAGCCATGGCAGACCAAGGAGGACTTCAGAGGTGCAGTTGGGCAAAACAAAAAGTTTAATTTTTTCGTGATGCCGTCCAATACTCATGAGCAGGGGTTCTGTGCGGTAACGCACGGTGCAGTCCAATTTAACTCCGTTGACCGAGGAAATGTAGAACGGCTTGACGAGACGGGCCATCAAGATGCAGAACTTATTCACCAAAGAGGCCAGAATAAAATTTCCAGAAGATCCAGAGTCCAAGAAGGCCGCGGCTGAGAAGGAGGAGTTGGCAGAAGGAGAAATCCGCACGGGCACAGTGAGACGTGGAGAAGCAGACTTCGTACCAAGAGACGCCACACCCACGTGAGCTGGGTGCGTGCGTGCGTTTCCCAGACGTGGAGGGCGAATAGGGCAATCCACCAAGAAGTGTTCGGTACTAGCGCAGTACAGACTTAAATTGTTATCCCTACGGCGAGTCCTCTCTTCATGGGTCAGGCGAGACCGATCCACTTGCATAGCCTCCTCGGCGGGAGGCACAGGGGTAGATTGCAAAGGATACTGTGAGAGAGGTGCCCAGAGATCAAGGTCTTTTTCCTGGCGGAGCTCCTGGTGTCTCTCAGAAAAACGCATGTCAATGCGGGTGGCCAAATGGATACGTCCTTGCAGGTTGGCAGGAATCTCTCGTGCGGCCAGCACATCCTTGATGTTACTGGATAGGCCTTTTTTAAAGGTCGCGCAGAGAGCCTCATTATTCCAAGATAATTCGGAAGCAAGAGTACGAAATTGGATGGCTTACTCGCCTACTGAAGAATTACCCTGAACCAGGTTCAGCAGGGCAGTCTCGGCAGAAGAAGCTCGGGCTGGTTCCTCGAAGACACTACGGACTTCAGCGAAGAAGGACTGGACAGTGGCTGTGGCAGGATCATTGCGGTCCCAGAGCGGTGTGGCCCAAGACAAAGCCTTTCCAGATAGAAGACTCACTACGAACGCCACCTTAGACCGTTCTGTAGGAAATTGGTCCGACAACATCTCCATATGCAGGGAACATTGAGACAAGAAGCCACGGCAGAGTCGGGAGTCCCCATCAAATTTGTCCGGCAGGGACAAGCGGAGGCTAGGAGCGGCCACTCGCTGCGGAGGAGGTGCAGGAGCTGGCGGAGGAGATGGTTGCTGCTGTAGCAGTGGCAGAAGTTGCTGTAACGTGGCGGTCAACTGCGACAGCTGCTGTTGGGCAATTTGCTGCGATTGCTGGGCGACCACCGTGGGTAGGTCAGCTAGACTTGGCAGCGGCACCTCAGCGGGATCCATGGCCGGATCTACTGTTACGATTCGGCAGGCTGGATGTGGATTCTCTGTGTCAGCGAGAGATTGGCGTGGACCATGTCGGTGGACCGGTTCTAGGGTTGCTACTGGTTTTCACCAGAGCCCGCCACAAAGCGGGATGGTCTTGCTGCGGCGGTAGCAACCAGGTCGTATCCACCGGCAACGGCTCAACCTCGCTGACTGCTGAGAAGGCGTGGGACAGAAGGACTAGGCAGAGGCAAGGTCAGACGTAGCAGAAGGTCGGGGCAGGCGGCAAGGTTCGTAGTCAATAAGGATAGCAGGAGATCAGGAACAAAGGCTTTGGACAACACTAAACGCTTTCACTGGCACAAGGCAACAAGATCTGGCAAGGGAGTGCAGGGGAAGTGAGGTAATATGGACAGGGAGCAGGTGGAAGCTAGTTAGGCTGATTGGGCCAGGCACCAATCACTGGTGCACTGGCCCTTTAAATCTTAGAGAGCTGGCACGCGCGCGCCCCCTAAGGAGCGGAGCCGCGCGCGCCAGGACGTGACAGCCGGGGACCGGGACAGGTGAGTGATTTGGGATGCGATTCGCGAGCGGGCGCGTTCCGCTATGCGAATCGCATCCCCGCCGGCAATGTCAGTGCAGCGCTCCCGGTCAGCGGGTCTGACCGGGGCGCTGCAGAGAGAGGGACGCCGCGAGCGCTCCGGGGAGGAGCAGGGACCCGGAGCGCTCGGCGTAACAGTTATCTGCTGTCAGCCTTATAATAAAGGCTTTTGCCTGTTAATTGTAATCCTGCCATGATTACAAGTAGATGAAAGCTGAGAAGTGATCTCTACAGAACAGAAAGTGCACAGTGTAAAAACTACAAGATTTCAGGTTTATTTTTTTCCTTAGGTTGTGACATGGAAAATTTGAAATAATAAAAAATGTGTAAAAATAGTTTACAGCTTTGATCAGAGTTTTTGGCTATGTCAAAAGCCTTTGTCTAGATTATTACCTGATTGAATCCTCCAATATTTGCCATAGTATGAACTGTGAGAGATAACTGTCAGCCCTATTACATGTGTGTGGATACCTAGAGATGTGTGGAAAGCATGTCCAGACAGTTGCTTGGTCTAGATCTGGAGAAGATGGAGGCTTGGGCTAAGAAGTGGCAAATGAGGTTGAAGGCTAGGTTTACATTGCATTAGTGCACCTGTTTTTCATATTCATTGGCACCCTACTGAAAATAGGATTCCAACCTAAACTGTTATCAGGAACAGTGGATCCCATTGATTTCAATGGATTGAACAAAGTCACATCCATTCAGGCCATTGCCACTATTGCCTCTTGAGAAAGTCGCAGGTGCGGCGAAACATGTAGAGGCGGCAATAGAGTTTGCATTTTTAGCGATACCAGTATGATCTATCTCTCTAGTGGTCACTGCAGGGCCAATTAAATTACTATTGGAGATTGCTCTCCTGTAAACAGTTGCACTTATATTTGATCATCTGGTCATCAGTTTTAATCCATTTTTTTATAACAAAAGTAAAAGCTACATTTTAGGGGTAACTCTGTTAGGGGTTTCATACCCCGGGCTTAGGCCCAGGGGTTTAGTTCTATTCATTCAAGATGTAGTCACTATTTTAACCAAACTCAAAAGCGCAGCAGTCCTCGTTTTTGAGTCTGCGTAAAATAGAGCATATTTCCCGTATGGAGTAACTGGGTGACTTTGTATTGCACATACGTTGTGCACATGGTAAGGGAAACTCTGTGCAAACAGTTATTATTAATTGTGCTCATTGGTAAAACAAAATTTCTAAATGAGTATATCAGTATTAGTTGTCGGTAAATCATACTGTAGCAACCAGTGTCAGGCAGCTGCTGTCAAGGCAAATAAAATCATAGGGTGCATCCAAAGGGGCAAATAAACAGTGTACAAATCACTGGTCAGACTTCACACAAAATAAAGGGGGGAAATATTAGATGTGTCTATCCTCGTTTTTTTTTTTATTGTATGTCCTCATTTTACACCTATTTATTAATCTGGTGTAGGGCAATTAACCTCTGGAGTACCCATGATGTTAATATACGTCAAGGTGCTCTTGGATGTAGCGCACCATGACTTACATTTATGTAATGAACCTCAAGCGAGCGCAGGAGCTGTGCTCACTTCATGCAAGGCGAGTCCTAGCTTCTGTTAGCAGGCCAGACCACTTATGGCGGACATCAGCGATCCTGCTAATATCTTCATTAACCCTTTAAATGCCATGACTAATACTGGTCATGGCTCCTAAAGCAGTTGCGGTCCTTGTGAGATTCATCAGATAACCTGCAGCGCAATTGTTGGGGTCCGATGAGTCAAGATGGTGGCTGGAGCTCTCCTCATTTGCTCCACGGCCAGCACCAACAATCCTCTTGTATGTCTGGTAGTAGGTAGATTGTTGATTGTACTGGTCAGTGATATGCCAATGCATAGCACTGAAAAGTAATAGCAAGTAATATCAATTAAAAAAAAGTAATACAAAGTTTAAAAAAATGTAAATAATCTGCTACCCAATAAAAATGTAATCACTACTTTTACCATTTTACAAATAAAAAGATGTAAAAAAAAAATGAAACATATTTTCTTTCACTGCATGTGGAAATGTCCATACTATTAAAATATAATGTTAATGATTCTGTGCGGTGACCAATGTAAACATATTTAAAAAAAAATAGCTGCATAACATTTAAAAGTGATCAAAAAGCCACTGCTACTGTAGTTTGGTTGATGGTGGCAGTGGAAGAGCAGTCAGTGCATATATGTTGCTCAAGCTTCCCTCCTGACGTTTCTTTTGAAAAAAACAGTCTGATGAAGAATAAGCCATTAACCCATACACTGCCCTTATATCACCAGGGCCTCTGAGTCTTCAGCAACATCCTTGAGAAAAGCATTTACCGCATATGTTCTTCAAATGAAGATATATATAAAGTGTCAATTTCTGTTCTTGTTCTTTGTTTATACCTTTTTGTTGTTTAACACAGAAATCATTGCAAATATATAATTTTCTCTATTATCTTTCCAGCAGCTTTAAATGTAGGAGAAAGATTATTCCCTCTTGGAGGGTAGAAGAGAATGAATTATTTTCAAATGAAGAGGCAGAAGTCATTTCACTTCAGCAGACACCAACCCTTTTCACAATAATAAAAAAATAAATCGCAGTCCTCAATTCTCTGCATTTACAGTGGACAAGACATTACACTTTGTTTCTGGCTCTGAATGGGTCAAATAGTGATAAGCCAAGATGTTTCTGAGATAAACCTTACGGTTGCTTGCTGGCAGCCATGATCTGGGGGAGCTTTTTACCAGGTGAAGCTGAATAATTTAAGAAGTGCTACAAATGACTCTCCGGCATGGTGTGATTAGCGGCAGTGTTTATGGGTCAGTCGGAGCTATGAACTCTTTGCCTATGGGCAATTAGACTTGTGACGCCGGCAGAGGATACACAGATCCTAATAACTCAGATATTATGAATCTAATCATCTAATCTGTTGCATTTATATCTCTTTTTATCTCAGTGCTTGTTTTCTGCAGTTTTGTACCTTGCAGGACATTAATGTATAATTTTGTTATAGCGGTAGGTTTTGCTTTTTTATGTCATTCAAACTGAGATTTGTGTGTCCATTCACAGGATAAGATGATCTTATGCTTATTTTAAGTTGGTGGTAAGTCCCATATGCTATTATATACCGTGTCTGTAATGTGTTTATGTCTCTGTGCAGACATCTACATTTCCCTTAACAGTGACCCTCAGATATGATCAGCAGGGCTTTGGGACCTGAGTTTGGTGGCAGTATTGGTATAATGTTCTTTTTGGCTAATGTTTGTGGAAGTGCTCTTTATATTCTTGGTCTGGTAGAGACCATCGTGGCCATGTTTGGGATCCCAACAGGTATGTATAAGAGGAAATAAACATATTTATAAGCATGAAAATATTCGCACGTGTACTCATTGCTTTTGGCTCCACAATAGAGTGCGGTTTCACAATCTTAAATAACTACTTTATGCAGTTTTACCTATTTCCAAGCCACACGAGCAGTATAATTTCTGGCCTGAAGGACCGGGGGAATCTCATTGTTCCTCAGTAGCAAGAACTCTTGCCCAGAATGTTATTTTTGAACATGTTGCTATTCCCTAAGGGACAGCAAGGGTCTCATACTTAGAATGGAGAGATGAAACAAGTCTGATGTTCTGTATAATTCTGGGTTTGATCAGACATTTTGCTTCTCCCAGCTCTCTCTTTCTCTTGTTACAAGCTCCTTTTACTGGGCCCCTGATGATCTTGAATTTGCATGAGCAGGAAAGTCTCCCTGAAGTGAAATGTGAAAAGTTGCTAGTGCTGCCTGTGCTCATCAGTGATTCCTCTGCCTTGATGAAGACGCATGAGATAAACACATTCTCTGCCTCTCTTCCCCCAAGACACAAGTACAGAGCGCTCTGATCTGCTCTCAGAAATCACAGCTCGCTGTCCCTTCTTAAAAATGTTGTTTACTCCTAATTTTCCACTCATTTCACGCCAATCTTGAGATGGACGATTCGCAATCATGAATATGATGCTGAGATGGAAGCTGCAACAGTCCCGTAGCTGTCGCAAGGAGCGCTGTACTTTAACACTTTCTGTACTGGAATTTGTTGTTGCTTCTTTTTTATGTTAACATTCACTCCCGTGTGTCATGGGTTTTAATAATGCAAAGTAAAGAATGGTGGGGAAGATTACTGTCCTGCTATGTTGAACTAAAATCTTGCATTTACCATTGCTAAATACTGGCTGGTTACTCACAATGCCATACACACTACATAACCTTATTAAAGGGGCTTCCCTTCGCAGATGACTGGGACAAATCATCTGGGACAAAATTTGCTTATTGATGATGATCCGATCACATCCTGACAATGACAAAGCTGCCCTTCAAAGTTTCTCGCTGCACAGAGCTGAGAGCTACAGTAGGGCACCAATAACTTGAATGCTTGTGTGTACCAGCGCAGCAGAAGTGTAGGGGGAAACCGTGCAGGGCAAGATAATATTAAAGATTTGTGTGAGTCAGATAGCTACCAGTAAGAAATTGATATGTATATCTATACATTTGGACATGCAATCTTCTTTAAGTTTAAATGAGGCCTCTGGCATGTAATGCACACTATCTTTTACATTGTATAAAACAAATACAAGAAAATCCTATTGTCTCTGATACCAAACTGACATTTATACTAGGTTCAAAAAAAAATGTAAGAAATTTTTTTCACAAAACAGAATTGGCCAATAGATGTCCCGATACCATTTTTTACTTTCATTCTAGTACTCGCCGATACCAGGTACGAGTACTTTTATTTTAAAGGGAATCTGACACCAGGGTGACCTGGTCTATGACGCTGCTTACCGTGCTTATATGTGGGTTCCTTGTTGTGTGCAATGGAGGCGGCTGCTGTAATATGAACCAAGATTTCTCTCTTCTCCATTGGGCAGAACAAAAAATTTGCATCATGTGCGAGACCGATGACCACATGGTGAGCAGCGGTAGAAACCGGGTCACCTGCACTATCTACCTATAAATTCAAGTTAGTGCAGGTGACTCTGCTGTAAGATTGCCTTTAATAGTAGGTAGTATCCCCCTGCAGACGTTAGTAGCAGTCCCCTGTAGACATTAGTAGCAGCACCCCTGTAGAACGTAGCCCTGCCCTTGTAAACAGTGCCCCCCCCCTTGTAGACAGCAGGCACCCCCTGTAGACATTAGTAGCAGCCCCCCTGTAGACTGCAGCCCCCTGGAGACCGCAGCCCCCTTGTAGACAGCAAGCCCCCCTGCAGATGTTAGTAGCAGCCCCCCTGTAGACCGCAGCCCCCCATTAGACTGCAGCCCCCCTGCAGATGTTAGTAGCAGCCCCGCTGTAGACCACAGCCCCCCCTTGTAAACAGCAGGGCCCCCCTTTAGACATTAGGAGCAGGCCCTCTGTAGACCGCAGCCCCACCCTTGTAAACAGCTCACCTTCGACTGTCCTCTGACGGGTGCTGCTGCCCCGTTCTCCCGTCCACATAATAGCATTCTATGGAGGAGCATGTGACATACACGTCACTCTGCTTCCTCCGTAGCGTAACGCTGGGCGCAGTGGAGGATGTGGAATGACGTGTGTGTCACATACTCCTCCATGGAACGCCATTATGCGGACGGGAGGATGGAAGAACGGGGCAGCGGAGTGGCAGCAGGTATCGGATTTGGTATCGGGGACATTGAACGAGTCCCCAATACCAGGGAAATGGCTAGTATCGGCCCCGATACCGATACTAGTATCGGTATCGGGATATCCCTAATTTATACCATGTATGAAATGTTGTATCTGATATTAAGTAACAGAAATCTCTAGGCAGTGTGAAGTTTCCACTTGTTTTTTTTTTGGGGCAGATTTTGGAAAACTGCCGCTGCAGTTTTTGAGCCAAAGTCAGAAGTAGATCCATAAGGGCGGACAAGTGTAAGTCCTTCCTTTATATGTCCTATTCCTTTTGAATACACTTCTGGCTTTGGCTCAAAAACTGCAGTGGAAGTTTTCCAAAAAACTGCCAGAAAAAAAAAAAAAAGTGGAAACTTAGCCTGAGAGGAGTTTAACATCTGTATAGAGGCCATTTAGTAATGACTACAGATATCATCAATATGATCTCTTCACACGTATCTAATATTTTTAGGAAATCATTTGACACAGATTTAGGCTGTTCTGTATACAGTATTCTATATTCTATATACCTGCATCTTATAACTAATGATGACAAAAATGTGATTTCCAGGGGAAGATGGAAGAAGTGGAGTCCATGTTTTGCCACAGAGCTATTGGTATGAGTTCCTGTATGGCACCGTTCTGCTATTCCTGTGTCTCTTGGTCTGCCTGGTTGGAGCCAGTATATATGCTAGAGCCACCTTTCTCATTTTTATCATTGTGATGGTGGTTTTGATAACTGTCTTTATCAGCTTCTTTGCTGTGAGAGAAAAAGTTGTTTCCATTGTTACTACTGATGCCAATGGCACCCATTACCTAAACGGAACATTTACTGGCTTCAAGTTGTCTACTCTCAAGGACAATGTATATCGTAAGTATGCAGTATGAATACATTTTTCTTCTGTTGTACCTACCTTATGTTTAGATATAATAATAGATTTTCTGATAAATATGGTTTTGAATTGAATTCTGTAATAACATTTCTACATACAATGGTCGAGATTTACTATTGTAAACCCGACCTGTTTTGTCGGGTTGTGTGCCAGAATTTGCGCCAAAGGAAATAAAAAAACCCGACCATCTCTCCATTTTACTGAGAAAACCAGACAAAAGAGGTGTGGTTGCTTAGAAAAGGGTCGTGGGCACAAAAAGGGGGTGTGTCCTCAACATTTTTGAAAAATCCCAACATATTTACTAAGCTTTCCACAGAAAAAGTTGTGGATTTGAGCTCTGGAAAACCCCACAGCTCAGAGCATGTGTAAAAAAGCAAAATGTAGGGAAAAGTGCAAAAGTAGGGAAACCTTAGTAAATACAGTGAAAAAATATCTGTTGGAAAAAAAAATTACAAAGGAAACTACACTTCACTCTTACTAAATCAGGTCCAATCTATTTAAGACATATTAGTTGGCCCCTGAGTAAAGTTTGTTCACAAATGATGGCTAAGCTGCAGATTTTCTGTCCATATTTGCAGCTTCAAATTCAGCAGGAAATTTGTACCAAATTGTGTAGATTGGCCTTTGCAGATTCTAAAAATAGAGTCTGCCAGTTTAAGCCCACAGAAAAATCTTCAGAAATATACACTCATTGACAAAATAAATAAATAAATAAATATATATATATATATATATATATATTAAAAAGGAGTTATTGTAATCAAGTGAAAATGCAATGATAATATAATTGATTACAATTGTAGATCGAATGGATTGGGGGAAAACTGTACAATTGAAAGGAGGCTGTAGTATCCTGTTGGGATCGAATGGATTGGGGGAAAACTGTACAATTGAAAGGAGGCTGTAGTATCCTGTTGGGCTGTCCCTAGCCTGAGTACCAGATAAGTTACTTTGGGTATTTTGTGACACATTCGTCCACAGATGTTGGAGCTGGGCCTGTAGATCCTGCATACTCTTAGATTGCCGAAGCTGTCTGTCCATAAATGATAGATGAGCGAAAAATCTGATAAACAGGTAAGCCAAGAGGCATTCCTGGGAAACCTCAAATTAAAGCTCTTATCATGAGGCCTCCATACTTGAACCCAAACATTGTTGGATTCCTGAACTAGTTGCTGAAGAAAATACAGTTCTAGTCCATAGCATTCCAGGTTTCTCATTCACGATACACAACAAACAGAGGTGACAGTGGCTGGCTGCCAATGGCAGGACATGTAATGGGCACCATGACACTAAATTTCCTTCTGCAAAGCATCTGGAAATGGACAGGGGTGTGTAATGCAGATGCCATCTGTGTCTGAATGGTGAATGGTGGACAAGGAAACTGGGAGCTTTTCAGCAAATCAAATCAATTTTCTACTGGCGGTCAGGTCTAGAGCCTGTTTGCAGTGTGTGCATGCCCTCATGTAGCCACTGCTCTCAACACTTCCTAAAAGCTTGGTCAGAACCGCCTAGATGACAAGCAGTTTTTTTTAAACAACCATTTGAAACAACCAAGTCCAGCGATGTGCCCCCTCTCAAAATCTGTCAAATGGGCAAAATGCATAGCAGTGAACAATCTTTGACCATGAGGTAACCCACCTAAAAGTAGTCTCTAAGAGCATTTTTATAGGGCGGCAGGGGAAGCACGTTTATACCCCCTCCTGTGACAAGACCCATTGTCTGATCAGATCACACCAGTAATCCACGCCTCACCTATCATCCACACCACATTTATCTGGGTGCATTGTTTATTTTTTGTCAATGGGTGTACAATACTGACTGTGCAATGCGTGGATAACATTTTTTTAACTTTCAAAATCTGGACAGAAAATCCAGTGTATCCTCCTCGTATGAATAAAGTACTTACTCTTAGCTGGCCGACATTCATGTATTTGTATGAAATAATAGATATGATGAGCCTTTTATTTCCGCAGAAGTATCTTCCTAAGGAGGACTGTAGAATTCCTCTTCCAGCTCGATCCAATTCATTGAAATACCCACATCTGATTAAATGCTTTGAGCCACATTGCTGTACTAAACCATCTCCAGCCTGTGTATGGCATTTGTGGAACATAGAGCTAAATCTCATTTCCCTGATGAATCTTACATTATGACAGTGTAAAGGTCAGGAGAAAATGAAATTAAAGGAGTCCACTGAGGGATTCTGGCAAGAAGTGGAAAGATTCAGTAATCATCAATTTGTTACAAGAAAAGGCTGATATCACTTATCCTAAGAGCTGCCTTGACCTGTAGAATAAGGACACTATTAGGAACAAAAAACTATGAATGTATATTCAGAGCTACATGGCAGGAAATACCTTGTGTTCACATTTGGCTTATTTTATCCTGCTGGTTCCTATTTCACAGTAAAAGCTCTCAGTCTTGCCACAATGACTCAAAGCAGCATTGCAAAAGACTGTAGACATAAGTGGCGTGTTTTTCCTCAATAGTAGCGAATGGCGGTTTAAGCATATTCAGCAGCACTGTAAAGCTCAAGAATTGTATGATGTGAACAATGGTATACGGCCTCAAAGCTAATATATAACACAATGTGAAGGGAGTGTGTTGGCTGATACCCTTTACTGTACATGTTTAACAAAGGCGGTTTTCACATTTACTCTGATATGGACCATACATTGGATTAATCATGAAGCTATGTTTGATGACATCATTATTATTATTTATATTTTAAATGATGATTATTACAGTTTATGAAGGTATAGTACATTCAAAAAGTCTTCAGACCCTTTCACTTTTTTCACATTTTGTTATGTTGCTGCCATGTGCTAAAATAAAAAAATAAAGGGGGAGATTTATAAAACCTGTCCAGAGGAAAGCTGCTGAGTTGCCCATAGCAACCAATCAGATCACTTCTTTCATTTTTTACAGACGTTTTCAAAAAAGGAAAGAAGCAATCTGATTGGTTGCTATGGGCAGCTCAGCAGCTTTCCTATGGACATATTTTGATAAATCTCCCCCAAAGTTTTTCCCCGTGATTAGATTAAGCACTTTTGGCAGTGGTTACAGCCTCCAGTCTTCTTGGGTTTGATATCACAAGGTTTGCACATGTGGATTTTCGGATTTTCAACTATTCTTCCTGCAGATTTTCTTATGCTCTTTTAGGTTAGATGGAGACCGTAGTTCAACAGCCATTTTCATTTCTCTCCAGAGATATTTAATTGGATTCAAGCAAGGGCTTTGGCTAGGTCACTCAAGGATAATCAGAGCCACAGCAACTCCTGTGTTGTCTTGGCTGTGTCCTTAGGGTGCTTTTCTTGTTCAAAGGTGAACCTTCAACCCAGCCTGAGGTCCAGAGTTTTTGGATCAGGTTTTCATTAAGAATAGTTCTATACTTTGCTCCATTTAGCTTTCCCTAAACCCTGAGAAGTCTTCTTTCCCCATGCACTGAAGAACACACCCATAGCATGATGCTGCCATCACCATGCTTCACTGTAAGATGGTAATAGGCAAGTGGTAAACAGTGCTTGGTTTCCTCCAGACATGATGCTTAGAATTGAGACCAAAAAGTTCAGTAATGATTTCATCAGACCAGAGAATCTTGTTTCTCACAATCAGAGAGTCCTTTAGGTGCTTTTTTTTTTTTTTTTTGCACATTTCGTATGGGCTTTCATGATGTGTCTTTGTTATAAAGATGAAGTTGGTGAAGTGCTGCAGTGATGGTTGACCTACTGGAGTTTTCTCTCATCGGCACACAAGATCTTTAGAGTTCAGCCACAGTGACCATTAAGTTCTTGGTCACCTCTCTATTCCGATTACTTAGTTTGATGGGGCAGCCAGCTCAAGGAAGAGTCTTGGTTGTTTCAAACACTTCCATTTAAGAATTATAGAGACTACTGTGTTCTTGGGAACTTTCAGTGCAGCAGAAATTTTTGTCCCCTTCTCCAGATCTGTGCCTTCACACAGTCCTGTCTCCGAGCTATACAGGCAGTCTTTCCCTCCTTCATGGCTTGTTGGTTGTTCTGATATGCATTGTCAGCAGTAATACCTTATTTAGTATGGGCTGTGTCTTTCTAAATCCTGTCCAATCAACTGGACTTACCACAGGTGACTCCAATGAATGTAGAAACATCTCAAAGTTGCCCCAAAGCTAACTCGTCTCAGCAAAGGGTCTGCATACATATGTCTATGCAAAATGTAATTTTTTTCTTTTTTTAATAAAAGGCTGCAACATAACAAAATGTGAGAAAATTAAAGGATCTGAGGACACTAATGCATTGTACATACATTGAATGGGCAGTTTATTAACCAGTTAAAGACCCAGGGTGTACCTGTACGCCCACAGGAATTTCGGTCCCCGACACGCGCCAGGCGGGGTCCGGGGTGATTGCTGATATCTATCAGCAGGCACCCCATGTCGGCGATTCCAGGTCATACGGGTCTCCGGAGACCTGGAAAATAAGGGGGATCGGGGTTGTCCAAGACACCCCCGATCCCCCTGAAGGGATAGGAGTGAGGTGGCAGGGGTGCCACCCCTCCTATCCCTGCTATTGGTCGTTCACAAGCGATGACCAATAGCAGATCGGAGGCGGGGGGTTAACTTTCGGTTTCCCCATTGTGCCCACCCACAGTAGGCCGGGCATAACGGGGAAACCAACCACTTACCCATCAGCGGTGGAAGCGGGTGGCGATCGGCAGTGGTGATTGGGGGCAGCAGAGGACAGCGATGCGGCTCCCTGGATCCTACGGAAGCCAGTGAGTTGCCTAGCAACATCTCGAGGGCTACAGTTTGAGACCACTATACAGTTGTCTCTAAACTGTAGCCCTCCAGATGTTGCAAAACTACAACTTCCAGCATGCCCAAACAGCAAACAGCTGTCTCGGCATGCTTGGAATTGTAGTTTTGCAACATCTAGAGGGCCACAATTTTTATAAATCACTGTGCAGTGGCCTCTAAACTGTAGCCCTCCAGATGTTGCAAAACTGAAAATCCTAGCATGCCCAAACAGCAAATAGCTGTCTCGGCATGCTGGGAGTTGTAGTTGCGTACCTCCAGCTGTTACATAAATGCATCTCCCTGCATGCCCTTCAGCGATCAGTACATGCTGGGAGTTGTAGTTTTGCAACAGCTGGAGGCACACTGGTTGGAAAATACTGAGTTAGGTAACAGAACTTAACTGAAGGTTTTCCAACCAGTGTGCCTCCAGCTGTTTCAAAAGTACAACTTCCAGCAGGCACAGTCTGTCAGTACATGCTGGGAGTTGTTGTTTTGAAACAACTGGAGGTTCCCCCCCCCCTCCATGTGAATGTACAGGGTACATTCCCACGGGCAGGTTTACAGTGAGTTTCCTGCTTCAAGTTTGGGCTGTGGCAAATTTTTCAAACTCCTAGCAGGAAACTCACCGTAAACCCGCCAGTGCGAATGTACCCTAAAAATACTACACTAACACAAAATAAAGGGTAAAAATAAAGGGTAAAAACTACTACAAAAATACATCCTCTTACACTGTCCCCGCAATAAAAATTAAAAACGTAACGTAACGCAGTGTTTCCAAAACGTAGCCTCCGGCTGCTGCAAAACAACAACTCCTAGCATTTCCGGACAGCCACTGACTGTCCAGACATGCTGGGAGCTTAGCAACAGCCGGAGGCACCCTGTTTGGGAATCACTGGCGTAGAATACCCCTATGTCCAGCCCTATGCAAACCCTAATTTAGTCCTCAAATGCGCATGGCGCTCTCTCACTTTGGAGCCCTGTCATATTTCAAGGAAACAGTTTAGAGCCACATATGGGGTATTTCCGTACTGGGGAAAAATTGCATTACAAATTTTGGGGGCTTTTTCTCCTTTTACCCCGTATGAAAAGGAAAAGTTGGGGGCTACACCAGCCTGTTAGTGTAAAAAAATAAAAATGTTTACACTAACACGCTGGTGTTGCCCCATACTTTTTATTTTTACAAGCGGTAAAAGGAAAAAAAGACCCCCAAAATTTGTAATGCAATTTCTCCTGAGTACGGAAATACGCCATATGTGGGCATAAAATGCTCTGCGGACACACAACAAGGCTCAGGAGAGAGCGCGGACTATCCATATTTGAGGCCTAAATTGGTGATTTGCACAGGGGTGGCTGATTTTACAGCGGTTCTGACATAAACGCAAAAAAAAAAATACCCACATGTGACCCCATTTTGGAAACTACACCCCTCAGGGAATGTAACAAGGGGTATAGTGAGCCTTAACATTCCACAGGTGTTTGAAGAATTTTCATTGAATTTGGATGGAAAAATGAAAACTAAAATGCTGGTTTTACCCAAAATTTTTCATTTTCACAAGGGAAAATAAGAAAAAAAAGCCCCCCAAAATTTGTAACCCCATTTCTTCTGAGTAAGAGCATACCCCCATATGTGGGTGTAAAGTGCTCTGCGGGTTAAAGGGGTTGTGCGCTGCCCTGACGTCACGCCCGGCGGCCACGAACACGGAAGCCCGCACACAGCGTTCGGAGTAATGAACCTCTGGACGCTGTGAGTGGAGCTCCGAAAATTAGGGAAGCGCACAACCCCTTTAACTAAAATGCTCACAAGAGAAGGAACGCCATTGGGCTTTTGAAGAGAAAATTTGTCCGGAATTGAAGGCCACGTGTGTTTACAAAGACCCCATAGTGCCAGAACAATGGACCCCCCACATGTGACCCCATTTTGGAAACTACACCCCCTCATGTAATGTATTAAGGGGTGCAGTGAGCATTTACACCCCACAGGTGTCTGACAGATTTTTTAACAGTGGTCCGTGAAAATTAAAAATTGTATTTTTCATTTGCACAGCCCACTGTTCCAAAGATCTGTCAAACGGCAGTGGGGTGTAAATACTCACTGCACCCCTTATTAAATTCTGTGAGGGGTGTAGTTTCCAAAATGGGGTCACATGGGGGGGGGGGGGGGGGTCCGCTGTTCTGGCACCACGGGGGGGCTTTGTAAACGCACATGGCCCCTGACTTCCATTCCAAACAAATTCTCTCTCCAAAAGCTTAATGGCGCTCCTCCTCTTTTGAGCATTGTAGTGCGCCAACAGAGCACTTCAGGTCCACACATGGGGTACTTCCATACTCAGAAGAGGTGGGGTTACAAATTTCGGGGGGCATTTTCTCCTATTACCCCTTGTAAAAATTTTACATTTGGGGGGAAACTAGCATTTTAGTGAAAAAATAAAATGAAATCATTTACACATCCAACTTTAACGTTCCTTGAGGGGTGAAGTTTCCAAAATTGTTTGCCATGTGGGTTTTTTGCAGCTGTTCTGGCACCGTAGGGGCTTCCTAAATGTGACATACCCCCCAAAAACCATTTCAGAAAAACTCACTCTACAAAATCCCACTGTCGCAACTTCCCTTCTGAACCCTCTAGTGCTCCCACAGAGCACTTGACATACACATATGAGGTATTCCCTTACTCGAGAGAAATTGGGTTACAAATTTTAGGAAGATTTCTCTCCATTTACCCCATTCAAAAACTGGGTCTGCAAGAACATGCCAGTGTAAAAAATTAAGATTTTAATTTTCTCCTTCAATTTGCTGCTATTCCTGTGAAACACCTAAAGGTTTAACAAACCTTTTAAATGTCAGTTTGAATACTTTGAGGGGTGCAGTTTTCATAATGGGGTCATTTATGGGGTATTCCTAATAAGAAGGCCTTTCAAATCCACTTCAAAACTGAACTGGTCCCTGAAAAATTCAGATTTTGAGAATGTTGTGAAAAATTTGAAAATTACTGCTATACTTTGAAGCTCTCTTATGTCTTCCAAAAGTAAAAACATGTCAATTTTATGATGCCAACATAAAGTAGACATATTGTATATGTGAATCAAATTCATTTGGAATATTAATTATCCTTATATGCAGAGAGCTTCAAAATAAATTAAAAAAATGCTACATTTTCAAGTTTTTTCATAAAATTTTTGAATTTTTCACCAAGAAATTATGCAAGTATCGACAAAATTTTACCACTAACATAAAGTAGAATATGACAAGAAAAAAACAATCTCGGATTCAGAATGAAAAGTATAAGCATCACAGAGTTATTAATGCTTAACCTCTTAAGGACTTAGGGCGTACCTGTACGCCCTAAGCCCGGTCCCGGTGTGAAAAACTGGGCTAACAGCGTGCGGCACCGATCGTTGTGCTGCGTGCTGTTAACCCTTCAGACGCGGCGATCAAAGTTGACCGCCGTGTCTGAAAACGAAAGTAAACGGTTCCCGGCAGCTCAGTCGGGCTGATCGGGACATCGCGATAAAATCACAATGTTCTGATCAGCTGGTCTCCTTACCTCTCTCCGCAACGTCCGATCGGGGATTGATTGCTCCAAGCCTGAGCTACGGGCTTGAGCAATCGAGCCCCTATCTGACTGATCCTTGCAAAGCTATGGCTTTGCAGGGATCAGCATAGGAGATCAGTGTGTGCAGTGCTATAGCTCCCTATGGGAGCTATAACACTGCAAAAAAAAGTGAAAAAAAAAGTTAACAAAGGTCATTTAACCCCTTCCCTAATAAAAGTTTGAATCACCCCCCTTTTCCCATTAAAGAAAAACTGTGTAAATAAAAATAAACATATGTGGTATCGCCACGTGCGAAAATGTCCGAACTATAAAAATATATAGTTAATTAGATTGCACGGTCAATGGCGTGCGCGCAAAAAAATTCCAAAGTCAAAAATAGTGTATTTTTGGTCACTTTTTATATCATGAAAAAATTAATAAAAAAGCGATCAAAAAGTCCGATCGATACAAAAATGGTACCGATAAAAACTTCAGAACACGGCGCAAAAAATTAGTCCTCATACTGGCCCGTACGCGGAAAAATAAAAAAGTTATTGGGGCTAGAATATGAGAACTTTTAGCATATAAATTTTCCTGCATGTAGTTATGATTTTTTTCCGAAGTACGACAATATCCAACCTATATAAGTAGGGTATCATTTTAATCACATGGACCTATAGAATAAAGATAAGGTGTTATTTTTCCGAAAAATGCACTGCGTAGAAACGGAAGCCCCCAAAAGTTACAAAATGAAATTTTTTCTTCAATTTAGTCACACAATGATTTTTTTTTCCGTTTTGGCATGGATTTTTTGGTAAAATGACTAATGTCACTGCAAAGTAGAATTGGTGGAGCAAAGAATAAGCCATGATATGGATTTTTAGGTGCAAAATTGAAAGCATTATGATTTTTAGAAGGTGATGAGGAAAAAAGGAAAATGCAAAAACGGAAAAACGCTGAGTCCTTAAGGGGTTAAAGTGACAGTGGTCGAATGTGCAAAATATGGCCAGGTCCTACAGTGAAAATTGGCTGGGTCCTTAAGGGGTTAATGACATGGGACATGTTTTGAAATACTCTGCATGTGCACCATAAAATCAAGTGAGCAGATTTTCTGAGCGACATTAAATTGTACCTGTCGTCAACAAAAACTTTTTATATAATGTAGATAATACCATTATATGTATATTTGCAATATACATTGGTTAAGAAATGTGTTTATTTTTGTCCCTGCAGCTATTGTCTGTGTGTCTCTATGAGGAGTCCAAATACAAGAAGTGTGTGTGGACAAGCAGGGCTCTGTGTACTGAGGACAAGCAGGGCTCTGTGCACTGAGGACAAGCAGGGCTCTGTTTACTGAGGACAAGCAGGGCTCTGTACACTGAGGACAAGCAGGGCTCTGTGCAGTGAGGACAAGCAGGGCTCTGTACACTGAGGACAAGCAGGGCTCTGTACACTGAGGACAAGCAAGGCTCTGTGCACTAAGGACAACCAGGGCTCTGTGCAGTGAGGACAAGCAGGGCTCTGTACACTGAGGACAAGCAGGGCTCTGTACACTGAGGACAAGCAGGGCTCTGTACACTGAGGACAAGCATGGCTCTGTACGCTGAGGTTCTGTGGCATGCTCCCATCTCACACATCAGAATGATTTACAAGCCAGAAGCCTGCACAGAGCTCTTCTTGTTCTGCCCTAACCTCCTGTATTTGTACTCCTCACAAAGACACACAGGCAATAGCTGCAGGGACAGCATTTTGTAACCCAAAAATATACACATTTTTTTAACCAATGTAAATTACAAATAAACATATAATGGTACACATATCCAAAAAGGCAATTCCGGGCCTGAAGAAACGCCCAGGGGGCGTGAAACGGCGCCGTCGCTTTGGACGGGGCTCCGCTACTCCTCTTGCCCTGCCGTTCCATCTGACTGTACATTGCCAATGTAACTACTCTATTCAATAAAGAGCAGAGCGACGGATTGGTGAGTGAAACGCTTCTTCTTTCTGCCTTTTTGGATATGTGTCTCATTGAACTTTACTAGCGTGAGCACCACCGAGTGTACGGCAAATGTGAAAGCACATTACCTAGTGACCGCAGTACACATTGTATTCAGTTCCCTGGAGCAGTGCCAGGTGTTCTGTTAACAAGAAACATATAATGATATCTACATTATATAAAATGTTTTTGTTGACGACATTAAAACGAATTTTTGCTTTTGCACTCCTTACGGTAAATAAAAAAATCTTTCTAATGTTCTTTGTTTAAAAAAGTTTTCTATGTTTTATTTGTGTTTAAAAAAGCTGCCACTAGGTGTATAACTACATGCCCAAAGCATATCCCCCCCCCCCCCTCCATTTCTTGCACAGACTTTGGACTCCTGCTTGCGTGGCAGAAGTCCAAAATCAGGAAATGCTATCTGGAGTGCTGAAGGTGGGGGGGTGTAGCCTTAGCCAACCCTAGCTCATCTCACACTGAACTGCTCTGGGCTGTGTGTAGCAGAGTGAGGGAGGAAGTTCTCCCCTGTATGGCTTCAGATGATGTCACGCCTGCTGTGAATCTGACTGAGACTGAGCAGAAAATACAGAGCAATATCAAGGTAGAAAACTAACAAATAATAAAAAATGAAGGCTGTGGGTGATTTATCATGATGGGGGGCAGTGAACTGAGATGATTATAACATTTAACAAGATCATGACAGGTAATCTTCAAGGCATAATCATTGAAGTTACAATAACCAAGGCTAGTATATTTAAAACTGACAACTATATGGGATTTTCTCATGTAAAAGTGACAAGAGTATACCAAGAATGATGTGGCTGAGGAAAAACTAAGGAAAAGGCTAAGGAAAAATCAAGAGAAAAACTGTTTTTCCTGTCAGTATCTCAACTGTGAGAAGCTAACCTGTACACATCGACTAATAATTCTAATATAATTATTTTAACACCTAGAGGTATCTTTGTCATGACAAATTGCTGCGGTTCTGAAGGCCAAAAGAGGGTCATCATGCTATGAGATGAATGTTTTTAAAGGGGTGACCATTTAGTGTTGTAGGCAGTTTTTTATGGCATAGCTTAATGCAATGCATTACGATGTTGAATGTATTAAGGAATATGAAAAAATAGTTAAATGAGTATTGTTGTTTATGACCCTACAGCTGTTCTCCCCTGAGATGAAGGCCTATTCAAAGTACTGTCAGTAGTTACATATTGCTCTTTCTATCTTTTATTCCTAATATTTTTATTATAGCACAATATGCCAGGGACTACACTACAGGAAGAATGATGAGCTTCACCACAGTCTTTGCAATCATGTTCAATGGTTGCACTGGGATCATGGCAGGATCAAACATGTCAGGTAAGGGTAATCTGTGTTTGGTTTGTTTGTATTTTCTCTAAGCGCATTTACTAAACATACAATTCAGTCAGTATTAAATGAGTACTCCAGCGCAACATAACTTATCCCCTATCCAAAGGATAGGGGATAAGTTATAGATCACGGGGGGTCCGAGTGCTGGGGCCAAAAGGGATCTCCTGGACGGGGCCATACCAGTTTGCAGGCAGACACGCCCCCTCCATGTATCTCTATGGGGTACATGGAGGGGGCGTGTCGGCCGCCGCGTCATGCAGGGACGGAACGCCCCCTTTCCAGAATACTGCCAGAAAACAGCTTTTTTCATCTAAATTTGGCAGGCTGGTCCCATGCGACTTTTCCTGTGACATTGATTTAGACTGTTTCATTTTTATTACCACAAAGTCATCTGATTTAGGTCACTTTGTGCAGTGGTCACTACTTTATCATGTGCGACTTTTCTGCGAAATGTCGCATGAAATTTGCAGGGGCCAGATTTAGAACATATGACAGGACAATTCAACCCTGCTTTATATGCCTTTATGTGACAATTGTATTAAGGTCTGTGTGACTTTTAATACAATTGTCGCACGGCCCGCCACTGCTCTGTCGACATTTAATCAGAGCAGTTCAGTGGGCATTTATCAAAGTCTGTCCGTCAGTTGATCAATTTGGCACAGGGCTGCAACATTCCCGTAACTTTTTTCCTCTAAATTGAACAAACAGCAAGTTCAGTTTTGATAAATACCCTTCATGGCTACATCTACCAGCTCTGAGAGAATTGAAAATGACATCTAAAGCGTGCAAAGCAGAAATTTGCTGGAAAATACCATATACAAGTTATATAATGGCCAGAAATAATGCTGCTTCTCATGCACACATACAGTGTAGCTTATCCTGAAAAATCACTTAAAGCGACCAGTACCTTTTCTCACCATATGACATATATTTACATCATGGGAGGTAATACCTTATTGTGGCATGTTGTATATTTATGTCGTGAAGCGTTTACAGTCTATGAAGCGAGCACAGTAGCTGCACTTACCTCAGAGACGATGAGAAATGTCTGCTATTTTGGAATCTTAAAGTCAGCCAGTGGTTTGGGGAGGCTGTCAGGGACCACCGTGGAGTAATTGTGGGGTCCCAATCAGCTGGGATGACAGCCGTAGGGTCCCTACTTACCTCCTTGTTGTCTGATCGGCGCACTGAAGATACAGGTAGCCTAAGCAGAGCAGAGCGCTGATAACACTAATCAGTGCTATCATTTGAAATATTGCATGTAATAGTCCCTTGTGACTATTAAAAGTTCCCTAATAAAACTTTTAAATCACCCCCCTTTTCCTATAGAATAATAAACACTGTAAACATTTTTGGTATCGCTGCGTGCATAAATGTCTGAACTATTACAGAATAACATAAATTAAAGGGGAACTCCGGTGGGAAACTTTTTTTTTCAAATCAACAGGTGCCAGAAAGTTAAACAGATTTGTAAATTAGATACAGAACAGCAGTAACCAGCAATAAAAGTAACTTCACCTTTATTTTCATCCAGATTAAAAACATCGACATGGATTCATCTCAGACACAAAGACAATGGCATAAAACTCAGGATACATCCAGCATGATGCGTTTCAGGTCATGTGACCTTTCATCAGATGCATGATGGGTAGTGGGGAGATGGAAAGATATATAGAGCTAAATGGAACAGGTGTAACCACCATAGGTGGGGGCTTAACCCCATAAATTCCAGGTTCCAAACACTTCACCACTACAAATCATGAAATTGAACATAGTATATGATTTTTTGAACACAGTCGAATCATACAAAGACCACTTGCGAAAGAACCTATTAAAATAAAAAATCAGAAAAAGAAAAAGCATCTAATAATGTAGAATAACATCAGATCTTAAATTGAGACCATATGACTGAAATGTATGTAAAGAGTAGATCCAAAAGACTTCTCTATTATGCAAGATTTTTATACGATCACCACCTCTTTCTAGTTGCTGAACTAATTCAATGCCATAAAACTGGAAATCAGACACATCACCCAGATGTACATTTGTGAAATGTTTTGACACATTCGAAGCATTGGTATCAGATGTACTGTTAAAGGGAACCAATCATCAGATTTTACCCTATATAACGCTTGGCAAAGCGTTATATAGGGTAAAATCTTTATTTTCACCATTCCTGGGGGATGCTCCTGCCCCCAGGGATGGTGAAGATATGACGTTATAAACTAGTCGCCGCCGTAAGCAGTCCCCTGGGCGGGGAGCTCTTCTCACCTACTCCCATTCTTAGGCCGGCAGCGATGCCCCCTCCGCTTGATTGATGGGCAGCGTCATCGCTCTGCTTTGTCTGTTCAGTGAGCGGGACAATGACGCGGCCCATCAATCAAGCGGAGGGGGCGTCGCTGCCGGCCGTAGAACGGGAGTAGGTGAGAAGAGCTCCCCGCCCAGGGGACTACTTACGGCGGCGGCAGTGACTAGTTTATAACTTCCTATCTTCACCATCCCTGGAGGCAGGAGCGTCCCCCGGGGATGGTGAAGACAACAATTTTACCCTATATAACGCTTTACCAAGCATTATATAGGGTAAAATCTGATGATTGGTTCCCTTTAACCCCTCTCAAGTGTTCTTGAATTCTTTTTTTCAAGGCTCTTTTTGTGCCTGCAATATAGGAAATTTTGCAACTTCTGCAGCAAATTCTATATACTACAAAAGTAGACTGGCAGTTAATGAACTGTTGAATGACGACAGGTTTGGAGTCATTCATGGCAATTGAAGAAATCTTAAGCGCGTGTTCACACACAACACATCTAGTTTGTCCGCATCTAAAAAATCCTTTGAGATTTAACCAAGATGAACAAGTGTTAGATTTATGTGAACAAGGAAGTGCACTAGGAGATAACAAATTTGCCAAATTCGGAGCTCGTCTACTGGAAAAATTTACACCATGTTGTAAATATTTATTAAGTGTAGGATCCTGCTTTAAAACAGGCAGAAATTTGGTAATAATATTTTTAATGGTGTTAAATTCCACACTATATGTGGTCACAAATGTGGGTTTAAAGGAGGGTGTAAAAAGAAAAGTATTTTTTTGATGTTTAGACTTAGCTCTAAGGAGATCATTCCTAGATTTCAAATATAAGACAATGCATCCAGAATAAATTTGCACACATCATGACTATAGGTGGAAAGGTACTCCGCCCCTAGACATCTTATCCCCTAACCAAAGGATAGGGGATAAGATGTCAGATCGCCGGGGTCCTGCTGTTGGGGACCCCGGGGATCGCTGCTGCAGCACCCCGCTATCATTACTGCGCAGAGCAAGATCGCTCTGCACGTAATGACGGGCGATACAGGGGCCAGAGCATCGTTACGTCACGGCCCGCCCCATCAATACAAGTCTATGGGAGGGGGCGTGGCGGTCGTCACGCCCCCTGCCATAGACTTGCATTAAGGGGACGGGCCGTGATGTCATGAGGGGCGGAGCCATGACATCACGCTGCTCTGGCCCCTGTATCGCCCGTCATTACGCACAGAGCGAACTCGCTCTGTGCAGTAATGATGGCGGGGTGCTGCAGCGGCGATCCCCAGTGTCCCCAGCAGCGGGACCGCGGCGATCTAACATCTTATCATCTATCCTTTGGATAGGGGATAAGATGCCAGGAGCGGAGTACCCCTTTAAGGATAATGAATGGGGCAATGAAGAGTAAAGAGATTATATGTCCATTGTGAGCCATGAATATGATGGACACAATTAAATGCTGCTCACAATGGACAATAGATGCTGTGAATCTTTGATATGACAGGGACACATGGTGACAAGCGGTTGTAAAAGGGAATCGACCCATTCACAGAGAGGTTAATTCAAGAAACCGATTCCCGCAACTATGGGTCCTTGTGTATTTTTTGGTAATGAATGGAAAATAGGGGTAATGGGATGTTTAACCAACATGTAATCATATGCTTTTTGAGAAATTACTCCAAGAGATAAACCTTCTCTCAGGAGCAATTCCAATTTTTTGCTGAACTGAATTGTAGGATTGTATGCAATGGGTGTGTACGTCCTGACGTTGCTCAAAATTTTTTAATTAAGTGTACAGCATAATTCTGTGTCCATGCAAATGACTGCTCCCCCTTGTCTGCACCATGTATAATCCAGTTGTCATTGTCCCTTAGTTCCCTGAGAGCAATTCTTTCGGACCTAGTTAAATTATCAACCTTAGAAGTAACACAATTTCGTTTCAACTCAATTAATTGTTTCATGACCAGGTCCTGAAAAGTGTCCATAACAGGACTTCTTGAGTTAACTGGATAAAAATAAGTGGGCCCTGTTGCCATGTTTCAAAATCAAGGGACATAAGGGTACTTAAAGCGTTTTGTTTCTGAAAGGAAGAAACATTTGTTAATGGCATAGTAGTAGTCATATTCTCTTCACATAATGAAGCCTCATTTTCTACATCAACATCAACTGAATCAAAATGTCTTTTCAGGGTTAGAGTCCTAATAAACGTATTAACGTCCAGTATGGTGTTATACACATTAAAGTGAATAGTGGGAGAAAAACCAAGTCCTTTCATTAAAACGGCAATATTACATGAAGGAATTGCTCCTGAGAGAACGTTTATCTCTTGGTATAATTTCTCAAAATAAATACGATTACATGTTTGTTAAAAATCCCATTACCCCTATTTCCCATTAATTGCCAAAAATACACAAGGACCGATTCCTGCCACCTATGCGACCCATAGTTGCGGGAATCGGTTGAACGTCTCTGTGAATGGGTTGATTCCCTTTTACAACCCCTTGTCACCATGTGTCCCAGTCATATCAAAGATTCACAGCATCTATCATCCATTGTGAGCAGCACTTAATGGAGTCTATCATATTCAGGGCTCACAATGGACATAGAATCTCTTTACTCTTCATTGCCCCATTCATTATCCTTAAGAACAGTTTCGGATATCATGCATAACCATACCACCTATAGTCATGATCTGTGCAACTTTATTCTGAATGCATTGTCTCATATCTTGTCACATAATTTTTTCAGCTTTCAGGAACAATTTTATATTCAGAGCATGGCGCCTCCAGGTGGGCCAAATCATCCTCATTAGTGGCAAATATTTTTGTCCACCGGTGGGAATTACAATACATTTTCAATGACAATAATCCTTTTTCCTCCCATATCGTGTGGTATGGGAGGTTTAGGGATGACGTTATCATTATATGGTCGTCCTCTGAAAATCAAGTGGCTTCTTTTGTGGAATATATCAACAACAATCCTCACATTCTGTTTTTACACACTCCTGGCACAAATCCACCACATCATTTTTGGACATTTTGTTGCAGGCTAGTGAGGGATATATTCACACTAGCACTTTTCGAAAACCCACTGCTGGCACCACCATTCTTCGAGCAGAATCATGTAATCCCAAACATACGGTGCTTGCCGTCCCTGTAGGTGAATTGACACGGGCCCGAAGAAATTGCTCAACTGAAGAATCATATCACATTGAGTCCAACATGGTCTGTCACCGATTGCGTGATAGGGGCTATCAGCCCTGGGCTCTTAATAAAGCTAAACGCAAAGTCCAGTTGAAATCTGGAATGATCTTAGAGTTAAGTCTAAACATCAAAAACCTCCTTTTAACCAACATTTGTTACCACATATAGTGTGGAATTTAACACCATTAAAAATATTATTACCAAATTTCTGCCTGTTTTACAGCAGGATCCTACACTTAATAAATATTTACAACATGGTGTAATTTTTTCCAGTAGATGAGCTCTGAATTTGGCAAATCTGTTATCTCCTAGTGCGCTTCCTTCTTCACATAAATCTAACACTTGTTCGTCTTGGTTAAATCTCAAAGGATTTTTTAGATGCGGCCAAACTAGATGTGTTGTGTGTGAACACGCGCTTAAGATTTCTTCAATAGCCATGAATGACTCCAAACCTGTCGTCATTCAACAGTTCATTAACTGCCTGTCTACTTTTGTAGTATATAGAATTTGCCGCAGAAGTTGCAACATTTCCTATATTGGTGGCACAAAAAGCCTTGTAAAAAATAATTCAAGAACACTTGAGAGGGGTTAACAGTACATCTTATACCAATGCTTCAAATGTGTCAAAACATTTCAGAAATGTACATCAGGGTGATGTGTCCGATTTCCAGTTTTATGGCATTAAAGTAGTTCAGCAACCAGAAAGAGGTGGTGATCGTATGAAAAGTATTTTGGATCTACTCTTTACATACATCTCAGCCATATGGTCTCAATTAAAAATCTGATGTTATTCTACATTATTAGATGCTTTTTCTTTTTCGAATTTTTTATGTTAATAGGTTTTTTCACAAGTGGTCTTTGTATGATTCGACTGTGTTCGAAGATTCATATGCTATGTTCGATTTCATGATTTGTAGTGGTGAAGTGTTTGGAACCTGGCATTTATGGGGTTAAGCCCCCACCTGTGGTGGTTACACCTGTTCCATTTAGCTCTATATATCTTTCCATCTCCCCACTACCCATCATGCATCTGATGAAAGTTCACATGGCCTGAAACGCGTCATGCTGGACATATCCTGAGTTTTATGCCATTGTCTTCGTGTCTGAGATGAATCCATGTCGATGTTTTTAACCCCTTAAGGACTCAGGGTTTTTCCATTACCTTTCCTTTATAAAATCATAATTCTTAAAATTTTGCACCTAAAAATCCAAATGATGGCTTATTTTTTGTGCCAACAATTCTACTTTGTCATTGTACCCAAAAATCTATGGCGGAACGGAAAAAAAATCATTGTGCGACAAAATTGAAGAAAAAACACAATTTTGTAAATTTTGGGGGCTTCCCTTTCTACACAGTAAATTTTTTGGTAAAAATGAAACCTTTTTTTTATTCTGTAGGTCCATACAATTAAAATGATACCCTACTTATATAGGTTAGATTTTGTCGTACTTCTGAAAAAAATCATTACTACATGCAGGAAAATTGATACATTTAGAATTGTCATTTTCTGACCCCTATAACTTTTTTATTTTTCCGCGTATGGGGCGGTATGAGGGCTCATTTTTTGCACTGTGATCTGAAGTTTTTAGCAATACCATTTTCCTATTGATCAGACTTATTGATCGGAATTTTTTTGCGTGCACGCCATTGACCTTAAGGTTTAATTAACTATATATTTTTATAACTCGGACACATGGCGATACCACATATGTTTATTTTTATTTACACAGTTTTTTTTTTTTTATGGGAAAAGGAGGGTGAATCACTTTATTCATTTTTTTCACTTTTTTTTTGCAATGTTATAGCTCCCAAAAGGGACTATAACACTGCACACACTGATCTTTTACATTGATCACTGGTTTCGCATAGGAAACCATTGATCAATGATTCTGCCGCATGACTGCTCATACCTGGATCTCAGGCATTGAGCAGTCATTCGGCGATCGGGACACCAGGAGTCCCTACAGCTGTGCGGGACGCCGTGATTTTACCGCGGTGGTCCCGAACAGCCCCCTGAGCTAACCGGCAGCACTTTAGTTTTAGTTTCACTTTAGACGCGTTATAGAACAGGACCGGACTCAGGACGTACAGGTACACCCTGAGTCCTTAAGGGGTTAATCTGGATGAAAATAAAGGTGAAGTTTCTTTTATTGCTGGCTACTGCTGTTCTGTATCTTTGCTGGAAGTTCTTCTGCTGTGCAATAGGATTGGGTGAGCTGACGCCTTCTGCCTTATACTGATTTGTAAATTACTTCTATTAAAAAATCTTAATCCTTCCAGTACTTATTGGCTGCTGAATACTACAGAGGAAATTATTTTCTTTTTGGAACACAGAGCTCTCTGCTGACATCACGATCTCAATGCTCGCTGCCGACATCTCTGTCCATTTTGAGAACTGTCCGGAGTAGGAGAAAATCCCCATAGCAAACATATGCTGCTCTGGTCAATTCCTAAAATGGACAGAGATGTTAGCAGAGAGCACCGTGCTCGTGATTCAGCAGAGAGCAATGTGTTCCAAAAAGAAAATAATTTCCTCCTGTAGTATTCAGCAGCTAATAAGTACTGGAAGGATTAAGATTTGTTAATAAAAGTAATTTACAAATCTGTTTAACTTTCTGGCACCAGTTGATTTTTAAAAAAAAGTTTTCCACCGGAGTACCCCTTTAATGCATAAGGGTAAAAAAATACCAAAGTTCAGAATTGCTGATTTTTGGTCTCTTTAAATAACAGGAAAAAATAAATAAAGTCCCATTAATACATAAACGGGAATGATAGAAACGGTGCAAAAGGTAAGCCCTCATACAGCTCAATATAAGGAAAAACTAAAGTTATAGGGGTCAGAAGAGGACATTTAAGCATACTAATTTTCTTATAAAAAGTTATAATTTTTTTTTAAAAGTAATAAAATAAAACAAAACCTGTATATATTGGGTATTGTTGCAACCGTATATACCTACAAAATAAAGATATGTTATTTCAACCATAAAGCCTCCTTTCTTATAAAAATTTTTAATTCTGACCCACTAATAAATTTTTGTAAGCTGTAGATTTTGTGGTAAAAGTTGCAGTGTCATTATAAAGTCCAACGGATCCCACATAAAACTTTACTTTGACCCGGTAGGTGAAACATTTAAGAGTTATGGATTTTAAAAGACGATAAAGAAAGAACGAAAATTCAAAAATGAAAACTGGTTGTGTTCTCAAGTCCAAAACAAGGCTGTGTCTTTAAAGGGTTAAACTTAACTCTACAAAATACCTTTTTGCTAACCTCTACTTTGTCCTTTTTTTCCAGGTGATTTGAAAAACCCAAGTTACTCTATACCCAGAGGAACAATCACTGCTGTCATCTTTACCTACATCATCTACAATTTGCTGGCTCTGATGATCAGCTGTACATGTGACAGGTAGGAACCTGAAGATTCACCATAATCATCTTTTATCTCCCATATGTCCAAATATATAAATCCATTTTATCTTCAGTTTACAGAAATCTACCTTATATAAAAAAAAAATATTTTATCCAAAGGAGCATAAAAAGTAAATAAATAATTGCTGTAAATTGCTTTTAATCTTTTTTTTTATTTTTTTACTTAGCCTTTTTTTGCATTTTTCCATTAAAGATTAGGGATACAGGGGTTCTTCAAGTTACAATATGAATTGGTTCCAGGCTGAACATTGTATGATGAAACCATTTTAACTTGAGACCATAACTCTGCGGAAAACTAGTAATTGGTTCCAACGTTAAAACATAAGGATTAAAGTAAAACAAGATATATAATACAGATATAGCAAGAAATAGCTGCTAGAAGCTATAAATCACTATACATGGGCAGGTGCTTCTACAGGGTCCTGTACAGTACACACAGTGTACCGGAGGTGACACCATTCTCACCTGGCACCTAGTGTCCAAAGGAGCAGCTAGTCTTGGCACAGGTAAAGAGCAGTGCAATACCACACTATGTAGGGGGGCATTACTAGAGAGCAAATCAGTGCATGTACTTTAACTCATTTTTCCTTAACCACTTAGGGACCCAGGGCGTACAGGTACACCCTGATGTCCTGATACTTAAGGACCCAGGGCGTACCTGTACGCCCGCGGGAATTTCGGTCCCCGCTGCGGCCCGGGCAGGGACTGGACAGGGGTGACTGCTGATATCTATCAGCAGGCACCCCGTGCAAATCCCTGGGGGGTCCAATTCAGACCGGCGATTTGGGGCAATGCCGGGTCAATCGGGTCTCCGGAGACCCGAAAAAAAGGGTGAATGGGGCTGTCCGAGACAGCCCCATTCACCGTCACCCAGCAGGAGTGAGGTGGCACGGGTGCCACCTCACGATCGCATGATTGTTCGGTCGGAAATGTGCCTCCAGCTGTTGCATAACTACAACTCCCAGCATATATGGTCTGTCAGTGACTGCTGGGAGTTGTAGTTTTGCAACAGCTGGAGGTTTGCCCCCCCCCCCCTATGTGAATGTACAGGGTTCATTCACACGGGCAGGGGTTTACAGCAAGCTTTCTGCTGCAAGTTTGAGATCCGGCAAATTTTCCGCCGCAGCTCAAACTCCCAGCGTGAAACTCACTGTATACCCCCGCCTATGTGAATGTACCCTAAAAACACTACACTACACAAAATTCAAATTCAAACACTACATATATATATTCCCCTACACAGTCCCCCCCCCTCCCCCCAATAAAAAAAAAAAGTCTTGTACGGCACTCTTTCCAAAAAGGCATCTCCAGCTGTTGATAAACAACAACTCCCAGTGTTGCCAGACAGCCACTGACTGTCAAGGCATGCTGGGAGTTTTGCAACAGCTGGAGACACCCTGTTTGGGAAACACTGCTGTAGGGTATTTTGGTGACGGATGCAAATCCCCAAAATAGGCCTCAAATGCGCATGGTGCTCTCTCGCTTTGGAGCCCTGTTGTATTTCAAGGAAATAGTTTAGTGCCACATATGGGGTATTTCCATACTCGGGTGAAATTGTGTTACAAATTTTGGGGGGGCTTTTTCTCCTTTTACCCCTTATGAAAAGGTAAATTACATTTTCTGACACTATCATGCTGGTGTTGCCCCATACTTTTAATTTTCACATGCGGTAAAAGGAAAAAAAGACCCCCAAAATTTGTAACGCAATTTCTCCTGAGTATGGAACTACCTCATATGTGGATGTAAAGTGATTTGCGGGCGCACAACATGGCTCAAAAGGGAGAGCGCACCATGTACATTTGAGGTCTAAATTGGTGATTTTTGGAACAGTGGTCCGTGAAAATTAAAAATTTAATTTTTCATTTGCACAGTCCACTGTTCCAAAGATCTGTCAAACGCCAGTGGGGTATAAATGCTCACTGCACCCCTTATTAAATTCTGTGAGGGGTGTAGTTTCCAAAATGGGGTCACATGTGGGGGGGGGGGGGTCCACTGTTCTGGCACCATGGGGGGCTTTGTAAACGCACATGGCCCCCGACTTCTATTCCAACCAAATTCTCTCTCCAAAGCTCAATGGCGCTCCTTCTCTTCTGAGCATTGTAGTTTGCCCGCAGAGCACTTTACATCCACATATGGGGTATTTCCATACTCAGAAGAAATGGGGTTACAAATTTTGGGAGGCTTTTTCTCCTATTACCCCTTGTGAAAATGAAAAATTTGTGGCATTTTAGTGAAAAAAATCAAACTTTTCATTTTCACATCCAAGTTTAGCGAAAGGTCATCAAACGCCTGTGGGGTGTTAAGGCTCACTGTACCCCTTGTTACGTTCCTTGAGGGGTGTAGTTTCCAAAATAGTATGACATGTGTTTTTTTTTTCTGTTCTGGCACCATAGGGGCTTCCTAACTGTGACATGCCCCCAAAAATCATTTCAGAAAAACTCACTCCAAAATCCCACTGACGCTTCTTCCCTTCCGAGCCCTCTAGAGCACCCACATAGCACTTTACATACACATTTGAGATATTTCCTTACTCAAGAGAAAATTGGGTTACAAATTTTAGGAAGATTTCTCTCCTTTTACCCCTTGTAAAAATTCAAAAACTGGGTCTACAAGAACATGCGAGTGTAAAAAATTAAGATTTTGAATTTTCTCCTTCAATTTGCTGCTTTTCCTGTGAAACACCTAAAGGGTTAACAAACTTTTTGAATGTCATTTTGAATACTTCGAGGGGGCAGTTTTTATAAGGGGGTCATTTATGGGGTATTTCTAATATGAAGGCCCTTCAAATCCACTTCAAAACTCAACTGGTCCCTGAAAAATTTCGATTTTGATAATTTTGTGAAAAATTGGAAATTTGCTGCTGAACTTTGAAGCCCTCTGATGTCTTCCAAAAGTCAAAACATGTCAACTTTATGATGCAAACATAAAGTAGACATATTGTATATGTGAATCAATATATAAATTTATTTGGGATGTCCATTTTCCTTATAAGCAGAGAGCTTCAAAGTAAAAAAAAAAAAAAAATGTCATCAAATTTTTGAATTTTTCACCAAGAAATGATGCAAGTATCAATGGAATGTTACCACTAACATAATGTAGAATATTTTACAAGAAAGAATTGGGGCTCAGGGTAAATGATGTATGGACACAACTGGCTATATATGTTAAATGATGATATTTATTATTTATAGTAATCAAATTGTTTGTAAGACGTGGTAAGTACCGTGACTTACAGGGCCGTTGTAGAGCCACGGCACTCCCTACAAAAATATAGTATAGATAAAATTGCAAATAAAAATAAATTGGTCATGAATATAAAATATTATTTAAAACATAATAGTACTATTGAGACCACTCAAAAATTATGGATATCCAAAAAAAGGTCCTCTTTAGAGTTTGAACCTCCTTAGATGTTAGTAACTAATAACAACCCATGGGGCTATTTATATGTAGCAATATAACCACAGTCTATTGAGTCTTTTGATAAATAGTTAAATAGGTCTGTATCCAGTTCGTTAAAGCATATCAATGTAGCGCTGTTATGTCCCTTGGTAACAGAGTTAATATATCACTTGGTAGCAGAGTTGTAATAATTGCCGGCAATTGTAACAGTTAGTAGAATGATACAGTTATGCTCACCGCCCCGGGACCGGTACTTGTCAGGATGCTGTTGCTCTTTGGGGATGCTGCGATCCCTCCTGCGGTCTCTCCTGCGGCTTTTTTAGGGATAGTTGGAGATACTGCGATCTCTCCTGCACTTTCTTCTTTGCGCTTTGCTGGAACAAACTCGGTTATCTCTCTCACTGCGGGAGAGGACACTGTTGGGGGACTCTGTCGTCTCCTATGGTGAAGGTGCCGTGACTGGCGGTGGGGTCCGAATGTTGTAGCTCCAGCGCTTCTATTCAGAGTAGCGGTCGCGTCCTCGTGGCTACAAGGCGCGCGTACGTGGCTGGCAACTGACCGGGTGAGACACCTATCGATGCGGGACTCACAAAGGCTTATGTAAGTGGTCTCAATAGTCGTATTGGGGGGGGGCTGGACACGTTTCAAGACTATACTCAGTCTTTTCCTCAGCAGCAATATAAATTATATGTGCTGCTGCTGAGGAAAAGACTGAGTATAGTCTTGAAACGCGCCCAGCCCCCCCAATACGACTATTGAGACCACTTACATAAGCCTTTGTGAGTCCTGCATCGATAGGGGTATCACCCGGTCAGTTGCCAGCCACGTATGCGCGCCTTGTAGCCACGAGGACGCGACCGCTACTCTGAATAGAAGCGCTGGAGCTACAACATTCGGAGCCCATCGCCAGTCACTGCACCTTCACCATAGGAGACGACAGAGTCCCCCAACAGTGTCCTCTCCCGCAGTGAGAGAGATAACAGAGTTTGTTCCAGCAAAGCGCAAAGAAGAAAGTGCAGGAGAGATCGCAGAATCTCCAACTATCCCTAAAAAAGCCGCAGGAGAGACCGCAGGAGGGATCGCAGCATCCCCAAAAAGCAACAGCATCCTGACAAGTACCGGTCCCGGGGCGGTGAGCATAACTGTATCATTCTACTAACTGTTACAATTGCCGGCAATTATTACAACTCTGCTACCAAGTGATATATTAACTCTGTTACCAAGGGACATAACAGCGCTACATTGATATGCTTTAACGAACTGGATACAGACCTATTTAACTATTTATCAAAAGACTCAATAGACTGTGGTTATATTGCTACATATAAATAGCCCCATGGGTTGTTATTAGTTACTAACATCTAAGGAGGTTCAAACTCTAAAGAGGACCTTTTTTTTGGATATCCATAATTTTTGAGTGGTCTCAATAGTACTATTATGTTTTAAATAATATTTTATTTTCATGATCAATTTATTTTTATTTGCAATTTTATCTATACTATATTTTTGTAGGGAGTGCCGTGGCTCTACAAGGGCCCTGTAAGTCACGGTACTTACCACGTCTTACAAACAATTTGATTACTATAAATAATAATTATCATCATTTAACATATATAGCCAGTTGTGTCCATACATCATTTACCCTGAGCCCCAATTCTTTCTTGTAAAATAGCATTATTTTCATTCACCTCGGGTATAGGTGAAATTTTTTGGGTAGCCCAGGTTGCTATTGGTTACGGTGAGAACAAAGAGCCACTCCAAATCCTCCTTTTAACCTATAATGTAGAATATGTCACGAAAAAAACATCTTGGAATCAGACTAAAAAGTTAAAGCATCCCAGAGTTATTAATGCTTAAAGTGACAGTGGTCAGATGTGCAAAAGATGGCCGGGTCCTTAAGGTGAACATGGGCTGGGTATTTAAGGGTATAAAGACCAAGCCATTTTTTGCAAATCTAACCTCTGTCATTTTATGCATTATATGTTTTTAGTGATATATTCTATTTTAAGATGGTGGTGAATTTTCGTCATTACTTGCATCATTTCTTGGTAAAAAAAATGCAAAAATTTCATGAAAATGTTGCATTTTTCTAACTTTGAAACTCCCTGCTTATAAGGTAAATGGACATGCCAAATAAATTATATATTGATTCACATATACAATATGTCTACTTTATGTTGGCATCATAAGGTTGACAAGTTTTTACTTTTTGAAGACGTTAGAGGGCTTCAAAGTATAGCAACAATTTAAAAAAATTTCAGAAAATTCTAAATCTGAAGTTTTTTGGACCAGTTCAATTTGAAGTGGATTTGAGGGGCCTTTCTGTAAGAAATCCCCCATAAATTACCCCATTATAGAAACTGCACCCCTTAAAGAATTCAAAATTACATTCAGAAAGTTTGTTAACCCTTTAGGTGTTTCACAGGAACAGCAGCAAAGTGAAAGAGAAAACTCAAAATCTCCATTTCTTACACTAACATGTTCTTGTAGCCCTGTTATTTCATTTTTACAAGGGGTAAAAGATGGAAAAAAAACGCCCCCAAATTTGTAACCCAATTTCTTATGAGTATGGAAAAACCTCCTATGTGAATGTAATATGCTCTGTGGGCGCACAACATGGCTCAAGTGGGAAGGAGCAACTTTGGGATTTTGGAGAAAGAATTTTGCTGATATGGTTTTTGAGGGGCAAGAAGGGAAGCCCCATTGTGCCAGAACAGCAAAAAACTCCCCACATGGCAAACTTTTTGAGAATCTATACCCCAATGAAAGAACATAACAAGGGGTACAGTTAGCATTAACACCCTACAGGTGTTTGACAAATTTACGTTAAATGGGCACTGTCATTCCAAAAAATTTTTTCCATATGCTCTCCCTGTTTCATATACAGGCACAGACTGAGTGTTATACACTGCTTATGGCCAGACTGCACTTCCTGAGTTTGGTCTCCTGCCAGTCCAGTAGGAGACCAAAGTGAAAATGAAAAGTTTGGGGTAACGCCAGCATGTTAGTGTAAAAAATTTAGTTTTTTTACACTAACATTCTGGTGTAGACCCCAACTTTTCCTTATCATAAGGGGTGAAAGGTAAAAAAAAAAATTGTAACACACGTTTTCCCGAGTATGGAAATACCCCAACAGGGCTCCAAAGCGAGAGAGCACCATGCACATTTGAGGCGTATTTTGGGGTTTTGCATCCACCACCAAAATACCCTACAGCAGTGTTTCCCAAACAGGGTGTCTCCAGCTGTTGCAAAACTCCCAGCATGCCTTGACAGTCAGTGGCTGTCTGGCAACACTGGGAGTTGTTGTTTATCAACAGCTAGAGACACCTTTTTGGAAAGAGTGCCGTACAAGACTTTTATTTTTATTGGGGGGGAGGGGGGGGGGGGCTGTGTAGGGGAATATATATAAGTAGTGTTTTAATTTTTATTTTGTGTAGTGTAGTGTTTTTAGGGTACATTCACACAGGCGGGGATATACAGTGAGTTTCACACTGGGAGTTTGAGCTGCGGCCGTGTGCATTTGACGCATTTGGGGATTTGCATAGGGGCAGATCTAAATGCAAACATGGCGTTTGCCTCCGCCTCCTAAAATACCCTACGGCAGTGTTTCCCAAACAGGGTGCCTCCAGCTGTTGCAAACTCCATGGGCACTCAATGGCTGTCCGGCAATGCTGGGAGTTGTTGTTTTGCAACAGCTGGAGGCTCAGTTTTGGAAACAGTGCCGTACAAGATGTTTTTCATTTTTATGGAGGGGGGGGGGGGCGTAATAGTGTGTGTGTATGTAGTGTTTTACTTTTAATTTTACTCTTGCAACAGGAAACTCACTGTAAACCCCTGTCCGTGTGAATGTATTCTGTACTTTTTTGTGAGGGACATGTATATGCCCTAGATATTCCACCGGTCTTCACTGCACCACCAGGAACATTCTAAGTTAAAGATTGTGGCACATTTCTATAAAAAAAAATGTACTTAAAGTATCTTAGATAAACTTTGTACAATATCTGCAGTCCTAGAAAATAAGCAGAGGGACTTAACTGCACAGGACAATATTATCTGACAACAATTACAAATCCCTTTTGACATGAAACGTTGTATCAAAATAATCATAGCAATCAATTTTAATGATTTCTTTTTCTTAATGGTTTCAATGTAAAAAAGAGATTTTTGAGTATTGTTCAGAGCATCTGTCAAAGGCTTCCACATTTTATTAAACCAATTTACTTTATTACATTTAGCACAGAATACTTTTTCATAGAGTAGAATACCAAGTAATATAGGTTGTGTTATCATTAGCTTCAGCTGTATGACTTCTTTTCTGCAGTTTTTCTAAATTTGGCAGGCCCAGCCTCCTGTTTAATATTTATTGGCACCTCCTGACACTCCCCTCACAGATTATGTTATAGGAGAGAAGGATCAAGTATGTTGGATCTCAACTGCCTGATCCTTATGATCTCCGGAAGAGCTGTCTGGCAACAGTTTACCTTCCCTCTCTATTAAAAATACATGAATGCTTGGCAGAGTGTTAAAGGGTAAAGGGGTCTTGTTAGTGGTGGCTGTCATCTGAATGACTTGTTGACATATAGCATGTACGTTTCTGAAGTGTTTGGACACACTAGAGGTGTTAACATCTAGGGCACTATACACACCTCGTAAATGTTCCTGAATTCTTCTTTTCAATGTACGTGTTGTACTGCCGATATAGGAGATGTTGCAAATCTTACAACGTATCCTATAAACCACATGAGAGGATTGACAATTAATGAATTGGCGAATAGCAAATGTTTTAGATGTGGTTACACTAATAGTGTTAGTTCTGACCGCATGTTTGCAAACCACGCACCGCGCTCGGCCACATTTGAAAAAAACCCTCAGTGATAACCAGGTAGAACTGACTTTGGAGTCACGGGTGGATGGAAGGGCACATGGAGATAGTAGGTTGGCTAAATTAGGGGCATGTCTACTGGAGAAATTAACACTGCATTGTAAATATTTGTTCAATACTGGGTCTTGTAGGACAATGTGTTTTTTGATCATGTGTTTGATCCTGTTGAATTCTAAACTGTATGTGGTAACAAAAGTGGGTTTAAATGAAGAGGGCAAAAAAGAATGTTTGGGTTTTATGGTAAGAAAGTCTTATGGACTGATGTAAGACTTTGTGTTTAGCTCAATTAAGAGACCAGGGCTGGTAGCCCCGGTCAAGTAGGCGATTGTAAACAAATTCAGATTCAGCCTGATAGGCTATCTCGGAGGAACAATTTCTCCGAGCGCAAGTCAGCTCTCCCACAGGAACAGCATAAACCATATGTTTGGGGTGGCACGACTCGGCTCGGAGAATAGTGTTGCCCGAGGTAGTCTTTCTGTATGTGGTAGTGTGAACTCATCCCTCCTCTGCATGCAAGTGAATATCCAAAAACGGAGTAGTGGTCTTATGCCACGAATGTGTAAAAAACTGATTATGGGGATTGTTATTAACATAGTTCACAAAAGGTAACACCTCTGATTCAGGGGATGACCATATAACAATCATGTCATCCACATACCGTCCATACCAAATAATATTGGCAAAAAAGGGATTTGAATCACAAAAAATGTACTGCATCTTCCACCAGTGGACAAAAATGTTTGCCAGTGATGGGGAGGATTTAGCCCCCATTGAAACTCCTTTGAATGTAAAACTTAAAAAGTTCCTCTGAGATAGCCTATCAGGCTGAATCTGAAGTTGTTTGCAATCGCCTACTTGACAGGGGTACCAGGTCTGGTCTCTTAATAGAGCCAAACACAAAGTCCTACATAAATCTATGGCCTTATGTCTAGGTTATATTGTCATATTACTATGTAAACTATGATTTTGGGTGGACAGGTGGAATAGGCTTTGGAATACATGGTGTTAATTCCCTTGGTGCAATCAATGCACCTGCCTTTTCTAGCCTTATATATTCCCACATCTCTCCACCACCAATCATGCATCTGAGGAAAGGTCACATGACCTGAAACGCGTCATGTAGAGTGTTTCCCGAGTTTTTTCTTGCTACTGATGTACCTGAGACCATCCACTGTCGCTTGTTTTATATAGATTTTTCAATAAAGGAGAAGTAATTTTACCGCTGGCATCCATTCTTAAAGTTCTAATTTCCAAATCAGTTGTTTTAAAAATTTTTTTCCAGTGGAGTACCCCTTTAACTTACAGAGTAGCTTTGTAGCGGGCAAAGAAGTTGTTTTTTTATCCCCTTAGAAGAGGTTGATTTTCATATTTTTGTTGAGCTATCCACACTTTTCATAAAAGAATAAACATACTTACGGCCTTATAGGTCTTTAGGTTTATAAGGTCTTTTAGCCAGACTTCAGTCCAATGCTATTGGCAGTTCAGATAGAAGAGAAAGCAATGTAATGTACATGTTCATTGTTTATTTCAGCAGCACAGTCTTTGTATATTATAGAAAGAAAGATAAAAACTGTTATTTACATATTTGTATCTGAAATACTATAAGTCTGCCAAGAAAATGATGTTTAATTGACTCAGAATATCAACCTTGCACTCACAGCCACTTTCATCTAGGAATATGTATTCATCTGGCTGTGTGTATACAAATAATGTCTTGGTATTTGCTAGGCAAATCACACTTTCTTTTTTCTGCTTTTTTTATACTGATAATGTTTTTAGGGCATCTAATCTTACTTTTGTCAGGCATATCTGACATTTTGCAATTCACATTCAGATACACTCCTTACACTGTCTTCGTTTGAAGCTGCCACTTCTTATAAGAGGTTCCCAGCAGAGGCACCCTGCTTCTTGTCTGTAATCTGACTAGTTTGTCACTATGTTGCTTGTGGGCAGGCATATGGAACCGGCATGGCAATTAAAACTTCAGCATCATTTAGCCCATCGCTTATCACCAGATTTTATTAAATATGATGATTTTTTTTAGCCACTTCATCATAGAAAATATATTAACCTCTCATTGTTTGGAAATCTTCGAGTTGACCAGTGTCAGGCAGCTGCTGTCAAGACAAATAAGATACTGGGGTGAATCAAAAGGGACATAGATATACATTATGAAAACATAGTTCTACCACTGTACAAGTCACTAGCCAGAGCGCTCATGGAATAGTAGTGTGTGCAGTTTTGTGCATCAATGAAGAAAAACATAGTAAAAATTGAGTATTTTCCAAGATAGGCAACCAGAGTAATGAATGAACCACTTGTAGACTACAGTACCAAGAATGATTATCAAAAATAGGGTAATGCCTCATTCACATAAAAAAATACTGATCAAAGACAAATGCCTAATACTGAGTATGTGTTTTTTTTTATTTTTTTTTTACGTTTTTGGTTCTGTGTTACATTTCTTTTTATACTTTTTTTAAACAACATTTTGCTATATATTGTCCATTTTTCATAAGTATTTATCCAATTTTTATATTGACGGATTAACCATTACTTTGTTGTTTTTGGTCATTGTGATGAAATACAGATGAAAAATAACATAGCAATACAGGCTTGAACTATGCAAAAAGGGAACTTGTTTTTAAATAAATGCATTGATTTATATGGACTAAACACCGTGTCAATATAGATCTATTGGAACATACTATGCATTGACAATTCTATCTGCATAAAAAAACACAGATATCATAAAATGGAAATGTGAATGAAACCATTTAAATATATGTATGAAACATTTTAAGTGCATAAAATGAAAATATTATGGATCCAAAATATGTAAGCGTAAATGAGCCCTTATTTTGTTTAGACAGATGGCTTAGGGTTGAACTAATAACTTTGTATAAATAGATCAAAGGTCAATCTAGAGAGCTCTTCTCTGGTCTGTCCATACCCTGGACTTTGTCAATAACAAGGGAGACACTGTCTACATGTAGAAGAAAGAAGGTTTGTACACCAATATAGAGGGGTATTCTTTACTGTAAGAGCAGTGAGACTATGGAGCTCTCTGCCAGAAGAAGGTGTAATGGGAAACTCACCACAAAAATTCAGAAGGGGCCTGGATGCATTTCTAGAGTGTCATAGTATTACTATGCATAGTTACTAGTCTGCAGAAGGGTTGCTAAGTTAGGGATTTATTCAGATTGCCATGTTTGAATCAGGAAGCACTCCCCCCCCTAAGTTAAGGAAAATTGTCTTCTACCTCATGGGGTTTTGCTGCCTTTCTCTGGATCAACACTGCAGGATAATAGGCTGATTCACGAGAGTCCACAGAAATCTTTCAGGGGGGCATAATTTAAAGAGGCACTGTCATTGTGAAACACTTTTTTATATTTTGTAGCATTACTGATAAGATTACTTTTTCAATATACATTTATTTTTTATTGTATTTCAATTTTACTAAAAAATAAAAAATGAAAATAGCCGCCACTAGGGGTCATCTATCTTCATGCAGACAGACTACTCTGTATTTTGCAGCATACTAAATACTAGCTGTAAAGCGTGTTGTTATCCAGTTGGTATAGGAGATCACCACTGCAGCCTTCAGCTGTTCCTAAACTACAATTCCCATGATGGAAGTTGTAGTTTAGCAACTGCTGGGGCTACAATCTTTGTAAAACTCTGTGTTAGAGCTGTATATTCTTTGCAACAGCTAAAGGCAACACTGCTCTAACACAGTGCTTTACAAACAGTTCAGCTCCAGCTCTTGCAAAACTACAACTCCCTGCATGTTTGAACAGCCAAAGCTTTTTCTGACTCCTGAATGACAAAGAAGCTGTTCAGACATTCAGGAGTCTGTGAAAGCTGAAAGACACACATAGTGACAGCTATGTTGATTAGGATCCGGCTTTACTAGGGACAGAAAGAAAATGTATGAATAACAACTACTGTGCTTTTATCAATAAAATCCTTGCACTAATTTAGAAGGATCTATTTTTATATTTACACATTTAATATTGTTATAAACTCACCATAATGTGTTAGGATTACTGCAGGCAAACTCCAATAATCTTCCTCCATGTATAACATGCACAGCATGAAACCAGAGAGGAAAAGGTTGCAGAATGCACTGATTTGCAGATTGCCAGGCTGCTCCCAGACTCAGAGCAGATGAGTCATCCACAGTGAGAGAGACAGACACGCCCCCTCCACAAGGCACGAAGACAAACCAGTGAGAAAGATATAAATGCTATTTGTTAGGGATATATAGATCCACAACACATAAAAATTATATGTATATGTATTCAATAAAAAAAAAAATAAAGTAACATCACCAAGGCTATGTTTACACAGAGAAATTTTCACACGGAAAATTTCTGTACGGACCTTCTAGAGACGGGGGAGTGCCAGCAGAACATACCAGGGCTAGGACCACTGGGAAATGTGCCGTCTCATAGATGCCAATGCATTTCCTTGCGGAATCCCCAGAAAGAATAGATTTGTCTATACTTTCTGTGGGCCATGTGCACAGGGCAGCAGAATCCCATTGAAATCAACAGGACTATGCTGCAGCGGAATGTCTGTGTGGAATTCCGTAAATGAGTCCAACTATTCATTTACTTTAGCAAAAAAATATATAAGAATAAGTACCAGGATATATAGATATATGGGTATCCCTGCATATCTGTCATGAAAAGTGCAACAGAACAGGTAGACACTGCACATTTAATGCACAACCAGCAAAAGTGCCCATAGCACAGAAAGCCACACACACGCATACACAGTGGCATACCAATCATTCCAATGCTCACCCAACCCCCCTAGGATAGAGGAAGACACAGGCAGGTTACTTATACAAGTCAGCCCTATGAGTTTCGCATAATTTGCAGACACATTCCATTTTGTGCGAATGATCAGGGGGATCTTTCTTTTGTATATACTAGTCCACTACCATTGGCCCTGAGGACACAGGAAATTTTTATTTTTGCATTTTCATTTTTTCCCTTCTCGCCTTTTAAGAGAAATAACTCTGTTATTATTTAATCCTATATAAGGGCTTGTTTTTTGCGCAGCCTATTGTACTTTGTAATGAGACCTTTTACCATAAAATGTACGGCACAACCAAAAAAAATTATTTTTGGTGGGAAATTAAAAGGAAAACCATAAATTTGAAACTATTGGGGAGTTTTGTTTTTACTGGGTGCACTTTACGGTGAAACCGACATGTTATCTTTATATGTGACTTTTTGATTAGTTTTTATTCCTTTTTTTTTTGGCATGTGATGTAACCGAAAATCAGTACATTATATTTTAATATGACTGAACCTAGAAATTGATAGCACTCACCGCGTAATCCTTGCGCAAAACATCTTTATTCATGCAAACATGCTAAAGTGATATAGTGCATGTGGGGGTTCCTTTGGGGCAGCAGATGTGGACGCCGGGACTTTTCCAACTACGGAGTGACAGCTGTTTCATAGGGTGCCTACTTCGTCAGACCAAGTGATCTGACGAAGTAGGAGCTCCATATTTATTCATGGGACCCTCACGGTTGCACCAGGGGTAGTCCAATGAGTCTTTTTATGCCCTTCTTCTGCCCTTGTCGTGATAAGTATTGATCATGACATCTGAAGGGTTAATGGCAGGCCTGATTGCAGATGTCTGCCATTATGTGTGGGTCCCTGACTGCTGATAGCTGCTGAGACCCGCGGTCTATGGAGCGCAGCACCTGCAATGAGTTTATAACCGGGACTCAGGAGGCACCTATATGTACTGGTATGCCAAGGACAAGGCAGCCACGGCATACAGATATGTCTTATGTCCTCTAGGGGGTTATAACTTATCCCTTTATGTACTTCTACTAAATATTATTTTTTTGTTGTAGACAGTTTATAAATGAACGATATAAACCTGTTAAAAAAAAAACAACCTTTATATCTTACTGAGAAGTTTACTGGTGCGGGATCGGCGGTAGGTGAGTACATGTTTTTATTTATTTTTTTACCAGATTTTTTTACATTTACGTCGTACACCGTAGAGATCATTAACATTATATTTTTATAGTTCAGACATTTATGCACGCAACAATACCAAATATGTTTTTTATTTATCTTTTTTAATGCTTTTTTTGTATTAATATGGGGAAAAGGGGTGATTTAAAACTTTATTGGGGAGGGCCTTTTTTAAAAAAAATTAATTTTTTTAAACTTTTTTTTTACATTTATTTTACACTTTTTTAGTCCCCATAGGGGACTATTTATAGCAGTCATTAGATTGCTAAAACTTTTAGTGCTATGTATAGGGCATAGCACTGATCAGTATTATCGGTGATTTTCTGCTCTTGTCTGCTGGAAGGCAGACCAGCGCAGAAGACCCCTGGAGACAGACTGAGGCAGGTGAGGGGACCTCAGTCCGCCATCTTTGCTGATCTGATCCCCTGCGGGCAGTCAGATCAGCCATTATAAGTGCTGCACTGCCGCAGATGCTGTGATCTGTATTGATCATGGCACCTGAGGGGTTGATGGCAGACATCTGCGCGATCGCTGATGTCCGCCATTACCGGTGGGTCCGCAGCGGCTGACAGCCACCGGGACCCGCCGGGAATGAAGAGAGCGCAGCTCCGGTGCTTGTGTCACAGCCACGCTGTAAATGTACGGCACTGTGCGCTAAGTGATGCTATGCAGCGCCGTACATTTACGGCACATGTCTTTAAGGGGTTAAAAGTAATAATTTTTCTCATGAATATCCCTTTAAGTTATAACATTTATAAACTGAGACTGTAACTCTATAGCAACCTAGTAAGTGGCTATGAAGAAAATTTAGGGAATCACTATACTTATTTAGAGCTAACAGTAGAAACCCCTCATTTCTAAAGTTGCATTATGCAATGCATGTGATGACTTACATATTCTTCAGCAAAGGGTGTCAGGTAATTATATATATATTATATATATATATATATATATATATATATATATATATATATATATATATATATTATATATATTATTTATATATTATACTTAACAACAGTGGTCATTGACATGGCTTTCCAGCTGTGAAACTACAACTCGTAGCTTGAATTGTAAATTCTTGCACTTGTAGTTTAACAACAGCTAAGCAGCGGAATATAGATACCTACTTAAGAATGTCAGTGGATGTCGGGGTGGGAACAGATCCAAACTTAAATTATGTGGGGTGGGAACAGATCCAAACTTAAATTATCCCTCCTGCAGCATTCTAAAAGTCAGGGAGGTATGTCGCTTCCTGACCTGCACTTATATTACCTGGCGGGACAGCTTCGCTACCTTAGGAGTTGGGTTACCTTACCCTCCCTCCCTAACAGTGAACACCACTTAGCCCATCTTACCAATCTTATCTCCATTTTACCCAGCTGTGGCCTGTCCTGGAGGTACATCAGGAATGGGTGGTCCATGTCTGCCGTTACATAGATTGGCATCTCAGGTTTGGACTACATCGAAAAAGCTCCTCACGTAAACGGATATTATATTGGATAGACAATTATGGTCTGATCCTCTACTACCTTACTCCTCTGCTATGTTGGATTTTCAGTTTTGGAGATCGCATAGAGTCTCCACTATTGATGATGTACATGATGGTACCAGCTTCAGGGATTTTCAGTATTTCCGAGACAATAGAGGCATACCTCGCCAGTCCTTCTATAGATACCTCAAGCTCAGACACGCATTCTCGATGCAATTCCCTACCTCCTCGGCACCATTTTACCGTTTCCCTGTGATCGCTGTTTTTAAATCACAGGGCCCCAGAGGTCTTATCTCTGCACTTTATACTACCTTATTGAACGCTAAGATGGAAAGGGAGCCCCTTTTAGTGGTCCTTTTACCAGACTTAAAATATAAAAGAGAGCGCTCCATAGCGTAAAACCGACTGGGTAGGTATTGGTAGAAGGATAAAGCCTCTTACCCCAGGTGGTTGTGTGAGCTCACACACAACAATGGACAGCGTGTAAGGATTGTTAGAGCCTGGTCTGCAGCCTCCCAACCAAGTAGATAGCGACAAATGGACTTCAAAGGTGCGGTGGGTCTTTTGCGACGCTGACTCGGAACAGGCACATCAGGTGAGTATAAAAGGTTTATTAAAATGCAGCGCGTTTCACCGCACATGGGATTTATATACAGAGAAAAAGTTTACTCTTTAACAACTTTTGTATCAGGAATAAAAGATTATAAAGTTACAGAAAATACAAGTTACACATCATAACAACTTTCAGCATAACATGCAAACTCACTGTGGGAGGTAAGCAAATCTGTGCATAATATTTGTTTAATTTGTATTGTGTTTTTTGGTGTGTGAACACGCTCCGATTTTGAGGAGTGTATCTATTTTTATACTGGACTCATGTTTTTTGGTGTGTGAACACGCTCTGATTTTAAGGGGTGTATCTATTCTGTCTTTTGGTGTGTGAACACGCTCTGATATCCACGGGTGTGTCTATTTTTTATATACCAGACTCATTAAAGAGAACGGCTATATCATAATAGATGTCAGTATCAAATGTGTTGTTTGGTGTGTGAACACGCTCTGATTTTGAGGGGTGTATCTATTCTGTCTTTTGGTGTGTGAACACGCTCTGATATCCACGGGTGGGTCTATTTTTTATATACCAGACTCATTAAAGAGAACGGCTATATCATAATAGATGTCAGGAACAAATATGTTTTTTTGATGTGTGAACACACTCTGATTTCCTGGGGTGTATCTATTCTGTCTTTTGGTGTGTGAACACGCTCTGATTTCCAAGGGTGTGTCTATTTTTTTATATACCAGACTCATTAAAGAGAACGGCTATTTCATAATAGATGTCAGGATCAAATGTGTTTTTTGGTGTGTGAACACACTCTTATTTCCAGGGGTGTATCTATTAGATACATCCCTGGAAATCAGAGCGTATTCACACATCAAAAAGACACATTTGATCTTGACATCTATTATGAAATAGCCGTTCTCTTTAATGAGTCTAGTATATATAAAAAATAGACACATCCTTGGAAATCAGAGCGTGTTCACACACCAAAAGACAGAATAGATACACCCCTGGAAATCAGAGTGTGTTCACACACCAAAAAAACATATTTGTTCCTGACATCTATTATGATATAGCCGTTCTCTTTAATGAGTCTGGTATATAAAAAATAGACACACCCTTGGAAATCAGAGCGTGTTCACACACCAAAAGACAGAATAGATACACCCCTCAAAATCAGAGCGTGTTCACACACCAAACAACACATTTGATACTGACATCTATTATGACAATATATAGCCGTTCCCTTTAATGAGTCCGGTATAAAAATAGATACACTCCAGGAAATCAGAGCATGTTCACACACTAAAAGACAGAATAGATACACCCCTGGAAATTAGAGCGTGTTCACACACCAAAAAACACAATACAAAATAAAACAAATATTATGCACAGATTTGCTTACCTCCCACAGTGAGTTTGCATGTTATGCTGAAAGTTGTTATGATGTGTAAATTGTATTTTCTGTAACTTTATAATATTTTATTCCTGATACAAAAGTTGTTAAAGAGTTAACTTTTTCTCTGTATATAAGTCCCCCCCCACCCTGTGATTACCATGCCTGATGAAGCCGCCCATGTGCGGTGAAACACGTTGCATTTTAATAAACCTTTTATACTCGCCTTTTACCAGACTTAAAGGGGTTATCCAGGAAAAAACTTTTTTTCATATATCAACTGACTCCAGAAAGTTAAACAGATTTGTAAATTAATTCTATTAAAAAATCTCAATCCTTTCAGTACTTATGAGCTTCTGAAGTTCAGGTTGTTCTTTTCTGTCTATGTCCTCTCTGATGACACCTGTCTCGGGAAACGCCCAGTTTAGAAGCAAATCCCCATAGCAAACCTCTTCTAAACTGGGCGTTTCCCTAGACACGTGTTATCAGTGAGCAGTTAGTCAGAAAAGAACAACCTTAACTTCAGAAGCTCATAAGTACTGAAAGGATTGAGATTTTTTTATAGAATTTAGAATTTACAAATCTGTTTAACTTTCTGGAGCCAGTTGATATATATATATAAAAAAGTTTTTTCCTGGAATACCCCTTTAACTGACGAGGAGTGGAGTGATGCTCTATCTTCTCATCTCCATGTTTCCCCCTCCATCAATAATAGACTCGTTAAATTATACATGTTTCACCAGTCATATCTCACCCCGGTTCATCTAGTTAGAATGGGCAAACAACCAAATGCAGATTGTCATAGGTGGGGAGCCAGTGAATCGGACTACATACTTATAATGTGGCTGTGCCCATCCATACACACTTTCTGGGGGGATATCACACGATTTTTGGAAACCTTGCTGCACCGTCCCTTATTGACAGATATCAAATTGTGTCTTCTGGGCCTCTTTGAGGAGGAACAATGGACGCCTAGCAAAATTGTTTTCCTTAGAGAAGTACTATTCTTAGCCTTCAAGGCTATAGCCTTGCACTGGATGGACCCTAGGGCCCCTACTATATCTGTCTGGAAAGCTCTAGTCAACACCACAGAGAATTATGAATATCTAGTTTATAAACATCGCAAGAACCCTTCAAAATTATTTAAAATATGGTCTTCTTGGTGTGCTTCTCCACAGGCAAACTTCACAGTTTCACATCTAGGTTCCTGGCCCTGAGAGACCAGTTGAGCCCACCTCTGTAGTTCCTAACACTATACCATTCCCTGTTACCCTCCCTGTCATCTGATTGGCTTTAATAAGATTTCTGACACTAAATCTCTTCCCATCCCCATCCCCCCCTTTTCCTCCCTCTGCCCACCTTTTTTTTTCTCTCTCTCTTTCCTCTATTGTTACCAAATGAGCGATGCTTGTCTACACGTCTGTCTTGTCTCTGGCCTGCTCTTAGGCTCCATGTATGTGGTTTGTCACGTCTTATCTAACGTAGGTGTTGTTGATTGAGTTCCCACTTAGAGTGGTTGGTTGTATATGTGTTAGGGTTTATATCAAGCATGTCAAACTCAAAGGCTAACATGGGCCAAAAAAAGCAAGGTTTAAGTTTATGTGGGCCACATCCAAAAAAGGATGTGACGTGGGCGAATGTCAATACGAGGCCCCCACATTAGGTGCAGTATAGTCCCCCCACATTAGGTTGGCGGTATAGTTCCCCAGATTAGGTTGGCAATATAGTTCCCCACATTAGGTTGGCAATATAGTTCCCCACATTAGGTTGGCAATATAGTTCCCCACATTAGGTTGGCAATATAGTTCCCCACATTAGGTTGGCAGTATAGTTCCCCACATTAGGTTGGCAGTATAGTTCCCCACATTAGGTGCAGTATAGCTCCCCACATTAGGTGCAGTATAGCTCCCCACATTAGGTTGGCAGTATAGTTCCCCACTTTAGGTTGGCAGTATAGTTGCCCACATTAGGTGCAGTATAGTTCCCCACATTAGGTGCAGTATAGTTCCCCACATTAGGTGCAGTATAGTTCCCCACATTAGGTGCATTATAGTTCCCCCACATTAGGTGCAGTATAGTTCCCCACATAAGGTTGGCAGTATAGTTCCCCACATTAGGTTGGCAGTATAGTTCTCCCACATTAGGTGCAGTATAGTTCCCCACATTAGGTGCAGTATAGTTCCCCACATTAGGTGCAATATAGTTCCCCCCACATTAGGTTGGCAGTATAGTTCCCCCCATATTAGGTGCAGTATAGTTCCCCACATTAGGTGCAGTTTAGTTCCCCCACATTAGGTGCAGTATAGTTCCCCCACATTAGGTGCAGTATAGTTCCCCACATTAGGTGCAGTATACTTCCCCACATTAGGTGCAGTATAGTTCCCCACAGTAGGTTGGCAGTATAGTTCTCCCACATTAGGTGCAGTATAGTTTCCCACATTAGGTGCAGTATAGTTACCCACATTAGGTGTAGTATAGTTACCCACATTAGGTGCAGTATAGTTCCCCACATTAGGTGCAGTATAGTTCCCCACATTAGGTGCAGTATAGTTCTCCCACATTAGGTGAAGTATAGTTCCCCACATTAGGTTGGCAGTATAGTTCTCCCACATTAGGTGCAGTATAGTTCCCCACATTAGGTGCAGTATAGTTCCCCACATTAGGTGCAGTATAGTTCCCCACATTAGGTGCAGCATAGCTCCCCCACATTAGGTGCAATATAGTTCCCCACATTAGGTGCAGTATAGCTCCCCCCACATTATCTGCAGTATAGTTTCCCACATTAGATGCAGTATAGTTTCCCACATTAGGTGCAGTATAGTTCCCCACATTAGGTTCAGTATGTTCCCCCACAGACATACAGCCTCCAGCCATATACAGTGTATGGCTGGAGGCTGTATGCCTGTGTACTGCCCCACTTCAGTGCTCTGAGCACCACTTCTCCAGTCCAGCCATAGCAGTAGGTCCAGGGATCGGAAGAGCTGTGGTCTGAGCACCAAAGCCGATGTGCCGCTGGTCACTTACCATGCTGGCCAGCGCGCGTCTTCCACCTCCATGTTCCGTTCCTCCGCGCCTCCGTTGCTATGGGCGCATGCACGGGTCGTCAGTGACGTCCCGGCGTGTGCTATCTCCCGGCGGGCCGCATGTTTGACACCCATGTTTGACACCCAGTACAGACCAAAAGTTTGGACTCACCTTCTCATTCAGAGTTTTCTTTATTTTCATGACTATGAAAATTGTAGATTCACACTGAAGTCATCAAAACTATGAATTAACATGTGTGGAATTATATACATAACACAAAAGTGTGAAAATATGTAATATTCTAGGTTCTAGCCACCTTTTGCTTTGATTACTGCTTTGCACACTCTTGGCATTCTCTTGATGAGCTTCAAGAGGTAGTCACCTGAAATGGTCTTCCAACAGTCTTGAAGGAGTTCCCAGAGATGCTTAGCACTTGTTGGCCCTTTTTGCCTTCACTCTGCGGTCCAGCTCACCCCAAACCATCTAGATTGGGTTCAGGTCTGGTGACTGTGGAGGCCAGGTCATCTGGCACAGCACCCCATCACTCTCCTTCTTGGTCAAATAGCCCTTACACAGCCTTGAGGTGTGTTTGGGGTCATTGTCCTGTTGAAAAATAAATGATGGTCCATCTAAACGCAAACCGGATGGAATAGCATGCCGCTGCAAGATGCTGTGGTAGCCATGTTGGTTCAGTATGCCTTCAATTTTGAATAAATCCCCAACAGTGTCACTAGCAAAGCACCCCCACACCATCACACCTCCTTTTCCACACCAGCACACCTGTGAAGTGAAAACCATTTCAGGTGACTACCTCTTGAGTTTCAACAAGAGAATGCCAAGAGTGTGCAAAGCAGTAATCAAAGCAAAAGGTGGCTACGAAGAACCTAGAATATGACATATTTTCAGTTGTTTCACACTTTTTTGTTATGTATATAATTCCACATGTGTTAATTCATAGTTTTGATGCCTTCAATGTGAATCTACAATTTTCATAGTCATGAAAATAAAGAAAACTCTGAATGAGAAGGTGTGTCCAAACTTTTGGTCTGTTATGCCTCTCTCAATCTCTGTATTTCATCATCTTGGCTGTTTTGCCGGTCCGGTGTATGCAATCTCCTTTATTTCTCCTTCATATTGAATGTCATCTGGTTGTGCATATACACTGTAATAAAGTCAGTTTAAAAAAAAAAAATTAAGTGGATGCTACCTTAAAGGGGTTATCCCATAATACAAAACTAACAATCTCTTGTTTAAATAGGCCAACAATGTTAAATTGGCTTAAGAACGATTCTTGGCACCATATCCCCTGCATATCTGCTGATAGATGGCCTCCCTTTCAACCCCTTTATTGTTGTCCAGACACAGTTTGTAGTGTCTAATATTACAACTTACTACGGCTAAGTCTAATTCAAGTAAGTGGGACTGAGCAGCAGCACCACACAGATATGGAGATGTACCTGGAAAATAACAAAGTAGTAGCTGCACTTCAAACAGTATTGCCTCTCCTTTTTACAGAAGCTTTATACTGTTTGGAGTGGTTGGGCCCGGTACTGCAGCTTTCTTTTTTCCACTATAAAATTTATAGCGCTATGCCTGGTAAACATGAAAAGATAGTGGCACTCATGGAAGATTTGGGCCTCTTTCAATCAGCTGATTGGCAGGGTGCCAACAATTGAATTTCTACTGATTTGGTATTGATGGCTTTGCGTAAAGATAGCCGATCAATTTTGTAGTCCAGGATAACCCCTTTAAACTCCACTTTCTGCAGACAGTTAGAAGCTAGGAAAGAAACTACAGGTCAAGTTCTGTAATAAAAGGGCACAGCACTTGCTCACAGCCTGCTGTTGGTGTTACACACTACAAGACTAAACCCCTCTGTTTACAGAAATAGGAAATGTCATGATGCATCAGCATTACTTAGAGTTGTCAATCCATTGAGAGCTGCAGTTTGAGTCATCCGCCTTTCCTGTCTTAAGGTGTACCTGTCAATAAAAAAATTACTTTTTGTATGTCCAAGGGACTTGAGACCTCTATCAATCAAAACCTTTGATATGGCTCTATGTTGTATCAAAACATTTTTTTATGACAGTGCCCATTTAAGTTTACCACTTGGTTTTGGAAATGCTGGCATATATTTCTTTTTTTTTTTTTTTCTTTAAGGGGTTAACAAGGTACAGCAAAGGAAAATGATGATAATTCAGAATCTAGTATTCTACCATACAACTGACAATGACCACTTCTGAATGTAGTAAATTGACAGAAATACTGCACCTAGAAAATAGTGTTCTCCGTCAGCAATATACCTACTCTGTACTAGTATCAGCACTGGAAAATAGACAAGACCATCAGTTTATTTTTATGAGAGTCTATTGGATTGACTTTATCTTTTATTGCAATTTGACTTTATCTCTGTGCTGTGTCACTTAACAAGCTGTTGTAGAAAGGAGCTGCTATCTGACGTTATCAACCTGTCTGTCATTATTAATCCACGAACAGTTCACCATAACATGTTTGTCCTTTGAAATCTTATATAGGTATTATAAACCTATCTATATTTCTATCTATCTTACTATCTATCTATCTATCTTACTGTCAATCTATCTATCTATCCATTTGTCCATCCATTTATCATCACATACTTGTATGTGTGCCTGTTGATCTTAGATTTGTGATTTTACCTACCATCTGCTGGCCAAGTAAGAATCTCTGTCCACTATTCAGTCCTTGCTGTTTTTTTTTTTTACAGTAGTTTCTTATGGGGGATTTAATGACATGAAGTCTGAATTAATTTGGAAACAATCTACTGAAGATAGCCAGATGACGTTCAGGAGAAGTGCGCAATGAGTTATGCGTAGACAATAACCTTCTCCTAGGGCCCAAGATATTCATAAAAACATAGAAGGAGATTTATCAAGCTCCGTAGAAGATTTTTTTTAGCATAAAAAAAGTTGCGTGTACTTGCGCATGTGTGACTTTTCTATACATGCAGCTACTTTTTGATTTTTGCTTATTCCAAAGCACATTTCTGAAATCTGCTCACGTAGTAATTTTTTTTATACTTTGCTGTGGTCATGTATTTATCAAATGCGATAGTTGCTATTTATGAAGAAAAAAAGTCACATCTCCATTTAAAAGTCACATATGTATTCCAGGTCCAACCTGGCTTACAGAAAGTGCATACGTCAGCAGAAAAAGAAATTAACACCCACTTTAACAACTGTTCTTGTTCTGCATCATGAAACAAAGCTACTACATTAATGTTATTTATAGAAAAAATTAATTATATAACTAATAACTCTATTAATTTTAAGGTTGAAAATACACACTGCACACCTTGTCAATTTTACACCCTCCTCCCCGTCACTCTCTAGCAACGCTACTGGTAATAAAGGGTTGAGAAAGAACTTTGGCTTTTAACATAAGGGAAAACTTTTTCACCTTTAAAAAATGCTTTTGTAAGCGTGTTTCCCGGGTTTTGCTTACATGTGATTTATTTATCAAGGTTGTGCAACTGTTTGATAAATGGGTCGCATGTAAGCAAAAGTAAGTAAAAAAAAATTGTCATATAGAAGCCATACGTTTGAAAAGAACATTTCAATCTATCCAGCATGACTGTCTCCAGAAACACTATCCCTGTCCATAGGGTTCATCTCCTATTACAGCTTATCATCACCCTTACCTGAACTGGGTCTGAGCTGTAATACCAGCAACAGCATATAAACAACATTGGTTCTGTTTCTTGATAGAACGCCATATTTTATTTTTATTTTTATTTTACACCCCATAAAGAGATTGTACTGAATGTTGTTTGTTGTAAAAAAAAAAAAGTATGTTTAAATATATTTATAGGTTTTTAGGATGGGGAGGAGAGAGGTAGAACAATAGTGTTACTAATCATCAATTGGTAAGGAGCCTTTATTTGCTGTTTGATGAAGGTTTTCTCCCTTGGTTTAATATAATGATAATTCTGGGCATCCCTTTAAATTACTTTTTTTACCTTAAGGGTATGTGCACACCTACAAGATCTTGTGCATATTTTTGCTGCATATTTTGTGCAGCTGATTTTGCAGAAAATATGCAGCAGATTCTTTATGTGTGAACGTAAACTAAAGGGTATTTTCAGAAATGTCATATTGATGGCATGTGTTCAGCATTCATTTTAGATCTGTGGGTCTTCCGATGCGACCTGGGACATCAACCAAACAGCTGCTTTAAGGGGCTGTTTACTGCTACATCGTTTTCATTGTTTACTAGACACAGCTCCCCAGAGTTTGTAGAGGTCGCGTCTATTATTGCAGCCCATTCACCTGTAGAGAGCAACAGTACCAGGCACAGCCACTCCAAAATGTATGGAGCTGTCTCAGTAGGGGAGGCAGCGTGGAGCACAGTGACCTCTTCCATCAATTTATATTTATGGCCTCAGAGGACAGGAATATCAAAGTCATGGAAAACCCATTTAAGCATTCTATAGATACTTTAAGCATACCACAAACCACTGCCCTTGCGCTCTAGTTGTTTCAGGTACAGGACTGTAATTTTAGAGGGTTCACTCCTGTACAGGTTTATTATGTTAAACAAATATGGATATTACATAGTATAAAACATTTTTGCCATCCCATACAAAATATGGGGCTACTCTAAGTTCACCCAGTGTAAATATTCCAGCAGAATCCATAAGTCAGACTGTTCCCAGCTACATCTAGACTCTTCTGGATTAGAAATAGGGCACAAGCTGTATGATGTTGCCAATTATCCTTAACATTACTAGCAGCCAATATATTTTGGCAGATCATGAGGATTTGACTCCATTAGAGTCTCTTAGCTAAGGTTTGCATTGTGTTAGCCTTGTCTTTTCTCCGCCATATATGAAAATAATTGTTACTATTAAACAGAAAGTGCAAATCACAATCACACTAAAAGAATGAATAACCGCAGCTTGAACAGCACATAGTTTAATCTAGTGGGGTAAAGAGTGGAGTGCTGTCGGTTTTAGTAAGAACATGTCAGCGTTTCTCTTCATAATACCTAAATTAGAAAAAAGAAAGAAATTGAAGAACCTTTTATGATGGCTTTGGGTAACACCTTGTCCCTTTCTGCTCTCCCATTGCTGCTGTATACTGACACCTTGTTTAGGAAGATGTATTGTCCATAGGAATGGGCACTCACAGCAGTTTTAAGCATGCTTTTAGAGCACTTATTAAATATTCAACATGCCCATCGCAGCCTCCTATTAATACAGAAGACATCTTGTTTAATGGAATCTGCTTTGTTCAAGGCTCCTTCTGGAAGGAATACTGTTGCAGAATTCATTTTCCAAGCCATTCACAGAGGGCCTGAATGTCTACTGCTTTTAAGGTCTTTTGAGGGTCATTTAACAAAGCAATAGTAACAGTCTCTTGTTCTTGTGATCTGAGATCTGCTTTATAAAGTAGAAAAGTTAAAAGTGTGATAGGTGTAATATATATGTGCTATGAATTAGTAAATTATACTCTGAACACCAGACAGTGCGATGTTTTTTTAAATAAAAGCAGAATGTATAAATCCTTGATTTCTGTTGATCTGAGATGATTCGATTTAAAGAGTACCTGTCATCAAACCATATTTTCGAAACTAACTCAGATTATTTTCCCTAACTACTCCTAACACCCCTCCTGGCCGTTTTTTCAATCACATTAAAAACATATAAAGGTTGAGAATTTTAACATCAAGTAAATAGCAAAGTGCCTTATAATTACATAAGCACAAGAAAAGAGAAAGAAGAGAGACACACAAGCGCCCCTGGTGAAGTATGAAAAGCACTGGTGAGGGTAGTACAGGATAAGAACACTAACCCTGTAATGTTGCGCAAAGAGCACAACATCTGTATTCGTTCTTGGTTCCTCCCGATTCAGGGTTGCTTTTGGTTTGGTAAATAGTAGGCAAAGGCAGAGCAAAAATTGAACTTGTTCCAGCGCCGGACCTCGTGAAAACGTCAGCTCACAAAACTTTTGAGCCAGATTAAAAAAATGTAATTTATTAGAAGCACTAGTGTTTCTGGCCCGGAGTGGGTGGGTCCTTCGTCAGGAAAAAGTGCTGAACAGCACTTTTTCCTGATGAAGGGTCCACTCTGGCCCAGAAGCGCATTGATATGTGCTTCTAATAAATTACATTAATTTTAATCTGGCTCAAAAGTTTTGTGAGCTGACGTTTTCACGGGGTCTGGAACAATCTCCATTTTTGCTCTACCTTTGCCTTTTAATTACATAACGTATTTAAAGTTTAATTTGGTGACAGGTACTCTTTAAAGTAAAGGTTCAGCACTTAGACCTTCAAAAGATAAAAGGCAGGGTTCACACAGACAGTATATAAATAGTATGCAACACAATCAGTTATCATGCAACTAAACTGCATGTGTTTTAATACAAATAGGTTTTTTTTATGGCACTGTAATGTATCCTTCATATCAGGTTCTCTATTCTACATTTCGCAGGTACACTGGTAATGACATCCATAGGTTGGTATTGGCAGACAGAGGCCAAAAGAGTCTTACAAACAAGTGAACAGCACAGGATTAATACTTAGTAAAAACTGAAAGGGTATATGCCCACTAGGCCTAGTCCAGAAGTTTGCAACAGTTTACAAAGAAGCATATTGAAATAAGGTTATTTGGTTTATACACCTTACTCTCAGGTAAGGGGACACTTTATTTGGACTTGCTGCCTTGGATTTACTATTTTGTGGAAGCCAAAAGAGTGCCCTTATGGTTTCCATTTGGCTGGTCTATGTCAGAATTTTTTTTAGAATAACAATTCCATCTCAATAAGTTCAGTGAAAAACAATTCATACAACCAATGAATGCTATAATAGCAGGTAAAGGAAACAAGCCACTGTGGGACATCCATTACTGGCCTCCATTAAACATGCACTTTAGTAGCTCCGGTGACATTTGTGAACAATGTCAGTGCAGCTTTTAAGTAACAGACAGCAGATTCTACAGGTAGCAAGACAGCACCCTTAGCTCCTCCTGCTTTCAAATCGACAGCAGGGTGACATGTTAAAGGGGTACTTCGGTAGAAAACCTTTTTTTTTTTTTATCAACTGGTGCCAGAAAGTTAAACGGATTTGTAAATTACTTCTATTAAAAATTCTTAATCCTTCCAGTACTTATTAGTGGCTGTATACTACAGAGGAAAATCTTTTCTTATGGTATTTCTTTTCTGTCACAACCACAGTGCTCTCTGCTGACACCTCTGTCCATTTTAGGAACTGTCCAGAGAAGCATATGTTTGCTATGGGGATTTTCTCCATCTCTTGACAGTTCCTGACATAGACAGAGGTGTCAGCAGAGAGCACTGTGGTTGTGACAGAAAATAAATCAAAAAAGAAAATAATTTCCTCTGTAGTATACAGCCACTAATAAATACTGAAAGGATTAAGATTTTATTCATAGAAGTAATTTACAAATCTTAAATGGAAAAAAAAAGGGGGGGATGTGCAGCTCACAACAAATTGACAGAGGTAGAATAGGGTTAAACACCTACACCTTAGGTGTAATAAATATTTGGAGAAAGAAAAAAATTGCAACCATAAGCTCAAGGCCAACATCAGCCTGATACATGATGAGTAATTAAAGGAACCGTGCTTCAAATGTATGATGAAAACAATGAATAGATTTATTAAAATACATATACCGTAACAAGTATATTGTGTTATAAAACCTCCTTTCATAGGGCCCTTGTGAGGAGGTAGATGCAATAAATGATTGTTAAAATGTAAACATAAAATAACACCACTGTATGCAGTAATCGGAAATATAGTCTGTTAGTCCGGGATTTGATAATTCAGAATGTAAACTTTTCACAGTCCACAAATATGGATCATATTGTGTGGAGACTCATGTCCATACATTGGACAGTGATATGGAACATATTTACCAGCCAGATGGAGTAGACAGATGAAATTTTCCAGAGGATTAGTGCCGGCAAGCACCCGTGCTTGGGTAGATGGAGACTGCGGCAGTTGTATGGAAGACGGTGTCGGACTTGCGGTAGCGGTGGTGTTCGCTGATAAATGTTCCAAATCGCAGTGGTGCGTTATTGATGCGTTAGTTTAAACCTCTAGACATGTTTCAGGGTAGAAGTTTTACTTCTACTGAGGAAAGGGTCGTTATTATAAAGTACCCTGAAACGCATCTAGAAGCTTAAACTAACGCATCAATAATGCACCACTGTGATTTGGAACATTTATCAGCGAACACCACCACTACCGCAAGTCAGTTTCCATCTATTCAAGCACTGGTGCTTGCCGGCACTAATCCTCTGGGAAGTTTCATCTGTCTACTCCATCTGGCTGGTAAATACAGTGATCCCTCAACTTACAATGGCCTCAACATACAATAGTTTCAACATACGATGTTTTTTTTCTGGACCATTGTAACTTGAAACCAGACTCAACATACAATGCTATAGACAGTCCAGACCTGTGAGACATGTCACAACTGGAGGAACTGACCAATCAGAATGGGCATTCACTGGTAAATCACCTGTATTACTGAGGTGCAAGCTCTGACTGGCTGTCTGGTAGCGCCCCCTACAGTACAGGGAGGAACTACAAGTTCTGTACTACTCCTTACCTGTGCCAGGGTTAGCTGCTCCTTTGGACACCAAGTATGGGCAGCTCCATTTGGGACACTGTGTGTACTGTACAGGACCCTAAAGAAGCTCCTGTCCGGGCATGCTGGGAGTTGTACTTTTGCAACAACTGGAGGCACCCTGGTTGGGAAACACTGACAAAGACAGTGATTTACAGCTCTCAGCAGCTCTTTCTTACTTTTATATATATATAAGGATTTTCTTTATCTTTATTAATTATCTACTTATTTTTCTTTATTTGGATGACATTTTGGTGGCTTCAGAACCAATTACCAGGTTTTCATAGAGTTATGGTCTCAACATACACTGGTTTTAACATACAATGGTCGTCCTGGAACCAAATAATGTTGTAACTTGCGGGACCACTGTATATTCCATATCACTGTCCAATGTAAGGACCTGAGTCTACACACACAATATGATCCATATTTGCAGACTGTGAAAAGTTTACATTCTGAATTATCAAATCCCGGACTAACGGACTATATTTCCGATTACTGCATACAGTGGTGTTGTTTTATATTTATATTTTAACAATCATTTATTGCATCTACCTCCTCACAATGGCCCTGTGAAAGGAGGGTTTATAATAACACAATATACTTGTTATATGTATTTTAATACATCTATCCATTGTTTTCATCATACATTTGAAGCATGGTTCCTTTAATTACTCATCATGTATCAGGCTGATATTGGCCTTGAGGTTATGGTTACAATTTTTTCTTTAATTTACAAACCTGTTTAACTTTCTGGCATGAGTTGATTTAAAAAAAAAAAAAAAAGTTTTCCACCAGAGTACCCTTTTAAAGAAGGGTGAAAGGGAATCGTTCGTCTGTAGAATGCACCCTGCATTCACCACTACATGTGTTTGTTGGAGAAGGATGCAGGATATTACCTCTAGAATAGCCTTTACCTTTTACATACTCCTCTTTTTAAGCTTTTCCACTCCGGCCAAAATACGAAGATCCTGTGAGGACCTCCTCTAGTCCCTCAGAATTCCCTGATAATATATAGAGAAAGGTGCTAGAGACTGAATTAATATTATTCAGTATGGATCACCCAGAAAGGCCCAGATAGATCTAGGATTCTGTCTTCCTTGGTGTATGGAAGAGAATTCCAAGAGAGTAGCATCAGGTATAGTAGGGTACTGCTCATATCATAGCACTCGATATGATAGACACACAACTTGTTTGTTTCTAGTTACATAGAAGCTACCCCGCTGTTCTCTGTTGATTTGTTACACTGCTATTCCTGAGGAATACTATTATAGGATTTATGCATTATGAAGGCTCAGAGCCATTAATATGATCAATTATTTATAAGCCATAAATTTGCTTAGCAGTCTGGTAGGTTGTACATTTGAGGAGCTGCGTACAGGTAGCATGACAAGCATTTTCTGTTGCACTGTTAATACAGTGTAATATATTTCATTCTGAAGCCTACTGTAATACATAACCCAGTAAATAGCACACAGTCCAGCAGTGTGGGTGTTTGTTTGTACATAACTGACTTCAGAACTATTGTTAAAGCCCTCTACCATCAAAAATGGTAGAGGCTTTTAACAAAAGTTATTATTAGGTAGCTTCTCTGATGGTGAGCTAATTGTTCACACCATTGGCCGTGAACTGTTACCGCAAGTAAGAAGCTACAAGTGCTGATACAAGCCATGATGGGACAACATAATATTATTGGGCAACCACTAAAAATCTGGTGATCATCTAATACAGTAACTGGTTTGGGAAGTCTAGGCATATTGGAAGTTGTAATTTTGCAACATCATTGACATATTTACCCTTTCCCTCTAGTGTTAAATGAAGGCTGTAACAGATACCTAATAGACAGTAGCATAGAATGCATACATTGGCATCCGTCACCCAAAGGCTAATAAGATGTAAACTAATATCACAAATGTGATGTGATCATAACTTGATTCTACCAGAGCAGGAAACTATCTCTGCAGCAAGAAACTATCTTTGTTATAATAGAGGAGGACCCAGAGCTAGGAGCCATCCTTCATTATATCTATATACTCTAAAGGTACCTGCAAATGAAGCGGAAATGCTGCAGATTCTCCTTTATGGCAAATCCATAGCATTTGCACATGAAAATTATCAGCAGTAGGATAGCATAGCTGTCACCATTTTATCCTATATATCTTGAAAATTGGTGTAAGTAAACAAAAATGCTTGTGTATATGTCTTTATCTGTCCAATGCAATAAGAATTGTGTCTTTTTATTGGTTCATCTGTTTTTTTATCTCTCCACAAAATGTTATCTTTTCTCAAGTTAATGACAATAAGCTTAGTAAGCAGCAGCAGTGGACATTAAAGGGTTACCAGACTTTGCTAACAGCAGTCCCTATATATCTAGCAGCACATCAGTCTCTGTGCCTCTTGCTGCGCTGTACTTCTCTGATCATCGCAAGCAGATGGCAGCAAGTGCAACTCAGAGGGGCATTTTCTGGCCCGAGGCTCAGCTAGGTGTGTAGGGGGTTCTGAAGCAGCTTTTGTGAGCCCTCATCCCTTTTACCAAATAAATCTTAGTAGATGGAGGGAGAGTGTCAAGAGAAATTAGACCTTATTTTGTATGTTTGCTTTGACTGCTATCAAAAAACATAATTATTCATGGGGATGGAGGCATAGTCTTAAAAGTCCATTTTCTTCTAATTCATTTTTTTAGGCATGTTGGTTTATTGACTACATGTCTTATGCATGTACAAGAGGGTTGGGAATATTAATTCTGCTGTGTGAGTTTATTCAGAAGGCTTCACGCAGTGCTGGGCCAGAGAGAGTCAATATCAGTCGGAAAAATGCTGCTTCTTCTTAAATTGAATTCACTGCCAATTTAGAATAAGTAATTGTGGCCTCTATATGATTGTGCGTGTGCATTCACCTACTAAGCACTCTCCCACTGACTGGCCTATCTTTTTGCTTGTTTTAGTTATTATTCTGTAGATTGAAATCCAACAACGCTGTCACATGCAGCATCTGCTGGCTGGCTGAGCGGAGAATTAATTAGGGGGAGCGGACTCATTGGGCAGAGCTGGGGAACGAGGCACACATACCAAGATTTTCTTCTCTGGTCAGAAATTCATTTTCACTAAAAGTGGTAAATATTAATTATTTTCTGCCACTTACTGTCAAAATAGTAAGCTTTCCATTACCACCAAGTGGTATTAGACAACAGATGTCAGTGTTCTACAGAGAAACAATATCTGCACAAATTTGCATCAATGCAAAAGAAAAGTTGCCTATATCATGAAGCACATAAAGGATATAAACAAAAGTATTGCAGCACTAACCTACACATTACACCTACACTTGAGCTTTTTGGACATCCTATTTTAAAAAATAGTACATAGAGATTATTATGGATTCTTGTAGAGATTCATTTTTCAATTGTAACATCTTCCTGTGTTCTGGGAAGACTTCCTTGAAAATTTTGAATTGTATCTATGGGATTTTTTCCCCATTTATCCGAAGAGTTTTTGTTGTTTGATGACATGGCCTGGCTCAGAATCACGTTTCTAGTTCTTCCCAAAGGTGTTTCTTGGGTTGAAATCGGGGGTCTATGTGGACCAGTCACAATCGTCCACAGCAAATTCCCCCAACAATTCCTTTATGGACCATGCTTTGTGCACGGGGGCACAATCATGCTGGGAAACAAAAAGGACCTTTAGAAAACCGTTTCCACAAAGTGGGAAGCATAAAATTGTTGACAGTTTCTTGGTATGTTAAAGTATTAAATTTCCTTTTAGTAAAAGACAACCCCTGAAAAAAAACATAGCATTACCCCCTACTCCACAAAACATTACAGTTGGTGCAGTCAGGTAAGTGAAATTCTTTTGGACCCAGACCCGTTTGTCAGATGGCCAGGTACGGAAACATGATTCATCACTCCACAGAACACATTTCCACTGCTCCAGAGTCCAGTGGCAATGTTCTTTATGCCACTCCACCTTTCGCCTTGCCTTGTGCTCAGTGATGTAAAGCTGTCTGGCCTTGAAAAGGAATGCAATAAATCTCAGTTTTTGTGTTGATTTTAATACCAGATGAGGTTTGGAATGCTGTAGTGTCAGCAGAATATTGGGGACTTTTTATGCACAGCGCACCTCAGCACCCAGTGACCCTGCTCTGTAACTGTACGTGGTCTCCGATTTTTGGCTGACTGACCTTCCTTCCTAAATGATTCCACTTCTCAATAATACCACTCACAGTTGACTATGGTAGATATAGGAAGGACAAAATTTCACAAACTGACTTGTTGCATTGGTGGCATTCTATTACTGTACTATGCTGGAATTTAGTAAGCTCTTTAAAACAGCCCAATCTTCCACAAATGTTTAAAGAGGCGACTGCATTAATAGGTGCTTGGTTTTATACACCTGTGGCAATGTGACCGAAAGAGATACAATGTAGTCAAAAGTCGTTAGACCCTTTTACTTTCTTTTACATTTTGTTATGCTGCAGTCAATTTTTCCCTTTGATTCTGCACTTAATTCCCCATAATGACAAACTAAATACAGAATCTTAGAAATGTAGTCAAATGGAAAAATTTTACTTTCACATGGATGTAAGTATTCAGACCCTTTGCTATGGCACTTAGAATTTGCTCTGGGGGCAGGGAACAGAGCAGAGGTTCAGTAGAGCCATCTTGGCAGAGGAGGCTTCCGCGGGTTCTTCAAATGCATTGCGGAATTCTGCAAGGAAGGCTGACAGATTCAAGGAGACCGGATCTCTATGATCCCAGAGAGGAGTAGCCCAGGCCAAAGCTTTTCCAGTTGAACACAACTGTATCCAAGAAGAGCAACCACTGAACACAGAGCACACATCACTATAATCACAATTAATCACGTTTTTATTAAATCAACTACAAAAATATATAAATCACTTACAATTAAAAACATATAAAATGCTCACTGAGAGCCACAACACACTCTCAGGGTAGGGCCATGAACCCCCACACCCGAGAAATTGACCCTGTCCTGCAGTATGTAATGGAAGGTCCAATCTCAGCTCCTGGTGGCTATGCTACACAGATCTACAATAACCATTTACCGGAGGGCAGCAGACGACCTACCATTCTTGTGCCATTATCATTGTTGTGTTCGAAGCTACACAACCATCCAGAGTGAGCAGTCAAACGTTTTCTATCTAACACTGGGGATTAACAATATTACTGTTACGCCTAGCGCTCCGGGTCCCCGCTCCTCCCCGGAGCGCTCACGGCGTCTTTCTCCCTGCAGCGCCCCGGTCAGTCCCGCTGACCGGGAGCGCTGCACTGTCATGGCCGTTGGGGATGCGATTCGCACAGCGGGACGCGCCCGCTCGCGAATCGCATCCCAGGTCACTTACCCGTCCCGGTCCCCTGCTGTCATGTGCTGGCGCGCGCGGCTCCGCTCTCTAGGGCGCGCGCGCGCCAGCTCTCTGAGACTTAAAGGGCCAGTGCACCAATGATTGGTGCCTGGCCCAATTAGCTTAAATTAGCTTCCACCTGGTCCCTGACTATATCTGACCTCCTCCCATGCACTCCCTTGCCGGATCTTGTTGCCTTGTGCCAGTGAAAGCGTTTAGTGTGTCCCAAGCCTGTGTACCTGAACTTCTGCTACCCATCTTGACTACGAACCTTGCCGCCTGCCCCCGACCTTCTGCTACGTCTGACCTTGCCTCTGCCTAGTCCTTCTGTCCCACGCCTTCTCAGCAGTCAGCGAGGTAGAGCCGTTGCTAGTGGATACGACCTGGTTGCTACTGCCGCAGCAAGACCATCCCGCTTTGCGGCGGGCTCTGGTGAAAACCAGTAGCCTCTTAGAACCGGTCCACTAGCACGGTCCACGCCAATCCCTCGCTGACACAGAGGATCCACTACCTGGAAGCCGAATCGTGACAGTAGATCCGGCCATGGATCCCGCTGAGGTGCCGCTGCCAAGTCTCGCTGATCTTCCCACGGTGGTCGCTCAGCAATCGCAGCAGATTGCCCAACAAGGACAGCAGCTGTCGCAGTTGACCGCCATGTTACAGCAACTTCTGCCTCTGCTACAGCAGCAACCATCTCCTCCGCCAGCTCCTGCACCTCCTCCGCAGCGAGTGGCCGCTCCTAACCTACGCTTGTCCCTGCCGGACAAATTTGATGGGGACTCTAGACTCTGCCGTGGATTTTTGTCTCAGTGTTCCCTGCATATGGAGATGTTGTCGGACTTGTTTCCTACAGAACGGTCTAAGGTGGCGTTCGTAGTAAGCCTCTGTGCCTCCCCATGGCCCCCGTCCTGGTGTCACACTGCCCCGTGCCAGGCCTCGCCCTCTGCCCTCCCTCCCCATTCCCACTCCTGCTGTACTGCCTGCCGTTGAGGAAACCCTCCATTCTTTCCCGGTGTCCTCATCCCAGGGGAGGCAGTTACCGGACAAAGAGAAGGGGAGACCTAAGGGGGGGGGTACTGTTACGCCTAGCGCTCCGGGTCCCCGCTCCTCCCCGGAGCGCTCACGGCGTCTTTCTCCCTGCAGCGCCCCGGTCAGTCCCGCTGACCGGGAGCGCTGCACTGTCATGGCCGTTGGGGATGCGATTCGCACAGCGGGACGCGCCCGCTCGCGAATCGCATCCCAGGTCACTTACCCATCCCGGTCCCCTGCTGTCATGTGCTGGCGCGCGCGGCTCCGCTCTCTAGGGCGCGCGCGCGCCAGCTCTCTGAGACTTAAAGGGCCAGTGCACCAATGATTGGTGCCTGGCCCAATTAGCTTAAATTAGCTTCCACCTGGTCCCTGACTATATCTGACCTCCTCCCATGCACTCCCTTGCCGGATCTTGTTGCCTTGTGCCAGTGAAAGCGTTTAGTGTGTCCCAAGCCTGTGTACCTGAACTTCTGCTACCCATCTTGACTACGAACCTTGCCGCCTGCCCCCGACCTTCTGCTACGTCTGACCTTGCCTCTGCCTAGTCCTTCTGTCCCACGCCTTCTCAGCAGTCAGCGAGGTAGAGCCGTTGCTAGTGGATACGACCTGGTTGCTACTGCCGCAGCAAGACCATCCCGCTTTGCGGCGGGCTCTGGTGAAAACCAGTAGCCTCTTAGAACCGGTCCACTAGCACGGTCCACGCCAATCCCTCGCTGACACAGAGGATCCACTACCTGGAAGCCGAATCGTGACAGTAGATCCGGCCATGGATCCCGCTGAGGTGCCGCTGCCAAGTCTCGCTGATCTTCCCACGGTGGTCGCTCAGCAATCGCAGCAGATTGCCCAACAAGGACAGCAGCTGTCGCAGTTGACCGCCATGTTACAGCAACTTCTGCCTCTGCTACAGCAGCAACCATCTCCTCCGCCAGCTCCTGCACCTCCTCCGCAGCGAGTGGCCGCTCCTAACCTACGCTTGTCCCTGCCGGACAAATTTGATGGGGACTCTAGACTCTGCCGTGGATTTTTGTCTCAGTGTTCCCTGCATATGGAGATGTTGTCGGACTTGTTTCCTACAGAACGGTCTAAGGTGGCGTTCGTAGTAAGCCTCTGTGCCTCCCCATGGCCCCCGTCCTGGTGTCACACTGCCCCGTGCCAGGCCTCGCCCTCTGCCCTCCCTCCCCATTCCCACTCCTGCTGTACTGCCTGCCGTTGAGGAAACCCTCCATTCTTTCCCGGTGTCCTCATCCCAGGGGAGGCAGTTACCGGACAAAGAGAAGGGGAGACCTAAGGGGGGGGGTACTGTTACGCCTAGCGCTCCGGGTCCCCGCTCCTCCCCGGAGCGCTCACGGCGTCTTTCTCCCTGCAGCGCCCCGGTCAGTCCCGCTGACCGGGAGCGCTGCACTGTCATGGCCGTTGGGGATGCGATTCGCACAGCGGGACGCGCCCGCTCGCGAATCGCATCCCAGGTCACTTACCCATCCCGGTCCCCTGCTGTCATGTGCTGGCGCGCGCGGCTCCGCTCTCTAGGGCGCGCGCGCGCCAGCTCTCTGAGACTTAAAGGGCCAGTGCACCAATGATTGGTGCCTGGCCCAATTAGCTTAAATTAGCTTCCACCTGGTCCCTGACTATATCTGACCTCCTCCCATGCACTCCCTTGCCGGATCTTGTTGCCTTGTGCCAGTGAAAGCGTTTAGTGTGTCCCAAGCCTGTGTACCTGAACTTCTGCTACCCATCTTGACTACGAACCTTGCCGCCTGCCCCCGACCTTCTGCTACGTCTGACCTTGCCTCTGCCTAGTCCTTCTGTCCCACGCCTTCTCAGCAGTCAGCGAGGTAGAGCCGTTGCTAGTGGATACGACCTGGTTGCTACTGCCGCAGCAAGACCATCCCGCTTTGCGGCGGGCTCTGGTGAAAACCAGTAGCCTCTTAGAACCGGTCCACTAGCACGGTCCACGCCAATCCCTCGCTGACACAGAGGATCCACTACCTGGAAGCCGAATCGTGACAATTACCCTATGGAGCGCTTGTTTTTCTACTTCTGGAGGCTATAATGGCTGCGAAAGGTGCTTCAACTAAGTACTGAGTTAAGGTTCTTAATATTCATATCAATGCAAGATTTTCATTTTCGTCTATTCAATAAAATAGCAAACATTTCTAACATTCTGGGCCACATTTACAATACCACATGCATTGGTTGTCCGACACATTTTTATGAAGTTACCAGAAAGAATGGTAAAATGCACCACGCTAGACACTTTTCATATTCACACACCAAAAGGGTGGTGCTTAAGGATTGTATATGTTTAAAGAATACCTCTCATGATCTTATAAAATGTTATAATCCTCCCAGTTCACTGTCCCCTTCATGATAAACCACCTCTGCCTTTATTTTTATCTTTTTTTTTTGTGTTCTACCTTGATATTGCTCTGTATTTTCTGCTCAGTCTCACAGACTGTGAAGGGGAGTTACCCAGCAGGCATGACATCATCTGAAGCCATACAGGGCAGAACTTCCTCCCTCACTCTGCTAGACACAGCCTAGAGCAGTTCAGTGTGTGAGATGAGCTATGATTGCCTAAAGCCGCACACAAACCCCCCCCCCCCCCCCCAGCACTCCAGACTGCATTTCCTGATTTTGGACTTCTGCCAGGCCAGCAGGAGTCCAAAGTCTGTTCAAGAGTTTGGGGGAAAATGTGCTGTGGACAAGTAGGGAGACACCTAGTGGCATAGAAAACATGATTTTTTTTTTTAAACAAAGTACATTAGAAAGATTTTTTATTTACCATAAGGAGTGCAATGGCAAAAATTTGTTTTAACAAGAGTGCCCTTTGAGCCACATTTGCAAAGTCAACTAGACACTTTTTTGTGGCGCATTATATGCCAAGATAGAAATGGTGTAAAAACTGAGACACCTTTTTTTGGTGCATGAACTATATGTGCCAAAATGTTGGCACATTTGCAATAAGCACCAAATGCTTGTGCTTGTGGGAAATGGGCCAAATTTATACTATACTCCAAAAAATTAAGGGAACACTTTACCTATCAGACCTATTAGTACCTAATCCTGACAATATACATCAAATTTTTATGTGTCTAGCACCTTTATTTATTTTTTTATTACACTTTTAATTTAAGCTCACTAGTCTGAATTCCTCTCAAAAGGAGGGGGTGTGGCCTCACTGAGCAGGTCTCCGCCCCCTCCCTGTATGCTGTCTGCTCACATCTCCCCTAGCATTAGCAAAACTTCAACTCTCAGCTTGTCCTCACTGACAGTAGCGGGACACAAGCTGACAGTGGGAGGATTTTTGCTCCAGCTGTGAGCCCTGCGCTCACAAGTGTCAATCAAGGAAGTGTGTCCATGACATGGTGATGACGCATGGACACAGCAGGACTAGTATGTGTCTCTGCAGGCAGGGGGGCAGTTGTTTGACTGGCTTTTTCAATATGAAATACTGAAAATGTTCTAATGAAAGCAATTGCAAAACCTATTGGTTTTGCATGTTTTACAATATATCAAAAGTTTTTGTATCTGACAGTGCCCATTTAAACAACACAATGTAACTCCAAGTCAATCACACTTCTGTGAAATCACACTGTCCACTCAGGAAGCAACACTGATTGACAATCTATTTCACATGCTGTTGTGCAAATGGAACAGACAACAGGTGGAAATGATAGGTAATTAGCAAGGCACCCCCAATGAAGGAGTGGTTCTGCAGTTGGTGACCACAGACCACTTTTCAGTTCCTATGTTTCCTGGCTGATGTTTTGGTCACTTTTGAATGTTGGCCTTGCTTTCCCTCTTGTAGTAGCATGACACAAGTGACTCAGGTAGTGCAGCTCATCCAGGATGGCACATCAATGTGGCAAGAAGGTTTGCTGTGTCTATCAGCGTAGTGTCCATAGCATGGAGGCACTACCAGGAGACAGGCCAGTACATCACGAGATGTGGAGGAGGCCGTAGGAGGGCAACAACCCAGCAGCAGGACCGCTACCTCCGCCTTTGTGCAAGGAGGAGCAGGAGGAGCACTGCCAGAGCCCTGCAAAATGACCTCCAGTAGGCCACAAATGTGCATGTGTCCACTCAAGCGGATAGAAACAGACTCCATGAGAGTGGTATGAGGGCCCAATGTCCACATGTGGGGGTGGTGCTTACAGCCCAACACTGTGCAGGACGTTTGGCATTTACCAGAGAATACCAATATTGGCAAATTCGTCACTGGTGCCCTGTGCTCTTCACAGATTAAAGCAGGTTTACACTGAGCACATGTGACAGAGTCTGAAGATGCCGTGGAGAACGTTCTGCTGCCTGCAACAACCTCCAGCATGACCGGTTTGGCGGTGGGTCAGTAATGGTGTGGCATTTCTTTGGGGGGGCCCGCACAGCCCTCCATGTGCTTGCCAGAGGTAGCCTGACTGCCATTAGGTACCGAGATGAGATCATTAGACCCCTTGTGAGACCATATGCTGGTGGGATTGGCCCTGGGTGCCTCGTAATGCAAGACAATGCTAGACCTCATGTGGCTGGAGTGTGTCAGCAGTCCAGAGGAAAGCATTGATGCTATGGACTGGGCCGCCCGTTCCCCAGAGTCCGATTGAGCACATCTGGGACATCATGTCTGGTCCACCAACGCCATGTTGCACCACAGACTGTTCAGGCGCTGGCGGATGCTTTAGTCCAGGTCTGGGAGGACATCCCTCAGGTGACCATCCTCTACCTCATCAGGAGCATGCTCAGGATTTTGATGTGATTTTTGTTGTCAGCACAACTATGTAAAGACGAAAGTATTTCATATGATTAGTTCATTCATTCAGATCTAGGATATGTAATCTTAGTGTTCCCTTTATTTTTTTGAGCAGTGTAATTAGACATGCCTGTCCAAAACTATGCTAGTTTAAGGATACACAGTTCTATTGACTTACCCTTTGTCTCCACTTTGTCCTTATGGGGTCTGAAGACTTTTCACATAAATTGTACACTCCAATTACACAGACATGTAATAAACAAGCCCATAAATGTCAAAGCAGACCCAAAAGTGCAGGGCACCACCGGGGACATGATTTAATTTAAAAAGCACATTTGTTGCAAGATATCTTGAAATTTTGCATAAAAGGCTATTTATAAGTGATAACAAGCTCTTTCATGGAAAACAGGTTAATAGTAAAGCTCCATTGAGGCTTCCTTCATATATACATTTGCATAACATTTTTTTCCTTTAAAAAAGCTTGTAAAAGCACTTTTTTTGTCCTCTGTAATGCAGTTTTTATGGCACATTTTCCTAAAATAGTGTGCGTTATTACATGAGTTTTGTTTTCTTTGTGGCATTTTTACAGGTTTGTTTTTTCTCATTACAAGTCATTCTTGATTATGTGATTCAAGGATTTCTGTTGAAGATTGTGAGGGAAAAAATATGCACAATCACACATTTCTAAATTTTTTTTCTTACCTATTGTATAGATACAGCATATTAGGGTATGGAAAAACTTCCATTGATTTTACATACAATGTTATGTGACGATTTTAAGAAACGTATACTATATAACAAGCTAGATATAATGACTATGTTTTTTTCTTACTGGAAACTTTGGGGTTAAATGGTTTCACTTGCATCTCCACAGGTGTCTACCTAATGAAGGGGCAGATCTTTTTAAGATTTACTATTTATTTGTGTCTTAAGGCTAAAGAGTTCATACCTTGACAAAGGCTAACGAAACGCATCGGTTTTTATCGTATTTTCCTGCCTTCTATGCATGTTTTTTACCTCCACGGAGATTGAATAAATTCTATATTTTTTTATCCACTTTGGAAGTGCTGGAGTTTTTCACTATGGATTTTTTCAAGTGATCTCTTCCTGTACACAAATAATACTAAACATAGTCAGGAACACGTCAGAAACATAACGGGAAAACAACCAAACAACCATTTAAACCAGACAGGATATAAATATACAAACAGGGCAGTATATAGAGTACTACATACAGTTCAGAAACTGGAATCAAGATATGTCAGGTATGAATAAATGAACAAGACTAGATATGGAATAAGTATACAGCAAAAACCAGGAGATGCAGAGGATGAACAGATGAACTGAATGTAAAACACTAAACAGGTCAGGAAACATAGAACACTGTTCACATTGGACACTGAACAAAGAACAAAATAGTCTCCCCACTCCAAACATAGAGGGACAATAATACTAACTCCAAATAGACTTCTAGCCAGCAGGCACACTCCACCTCCAAACAGAAATATAATACATGGAACACTGGACTGAGAAACAAATCTGTCTGAACGGACTCCACAAAACCAAACTCCAAAACATGGAGGAATACAGGTCAGGATACCAAACAGGAATATTACAAAACCAAACTCCATAACATGGAGGAATACGGGTCAGGACTCTAAACAGGAATACTAAATACAGAGCATGGTACAAGCAAGACTCACAGTGTTAAACAAGGTTAAAGCAAAACGGACATACATAATCCTAAAAACTGACAGATGTACTATAAACCAAGCAGTCTAAAATCTATTATAACAGGAATATAACTATGGTTAAAACTCAGACATACAAACATAGCAAAGATAAAACTAGAACCATCCCAGAGTTCAGGAAAGCTCAGGTTAAAATAGCCACACCCAAGCTTTCATTGGTTTAGAGCTTTAACTATTCCCTAGCCAGGGAGAATAGCAAAGAAAACTGATTAAAAATTAAAACAAAGTCTGAACGGGGTCAGAAACAGAAAAATGCAAAAACACAAAAATGGACATTACAAAGGCTATGAACAACCAATAGTAAGTAGATGGGCAATCTTGTGCTAAAACATTCAAATAAACACCAAAAAGAAAATTGCATAAATTGCAAAATTGTATGCAAACAACATCATTCTTTATTGAATAAATATATATGTACAAACAATAAAAACATCAGCATTCCTCTCCCACCCACTAAAAAATCAACACAACACTCACTGGAGGAACAGTGCATAAACTGGTGGACTATGTCAGCACCTAATAGGTTGCAAAGGCAGGGCAACACATATACATATACATCTTGTAAGGGATTAGGTAACGGGGATAACGTCTCCTGGGTAGACAGGCACAGTTTTGCAGGAACACTGTAGAAATTGCAGTCCAAACAGCAGGGGATTCGTTTAACTGACCAGTTTTATTGACAGGTTGAGGTACAGAACATAAAATATAAAAAACAAAATCCTAAGCCTGTCCGGCTCTAACTAACAACAGGAAACCTCACTAACCAAGTGCCGGCCTAATACCGGGCACCAAACAATATAGCAAAGTCCATACCACTTGTAGTGCTCTCACAGGCTCCATGCAGATAACCTGTTCCCAGGCTGAGAGAGAGATGTGTCTGAATTCTCAGCCTTATATCAGGCCAGCACACCTGAGGAGTGATTACCTGACAGCCCAAAACCCGGACTGTCCGGATGGAGTGGGGGCCCACCCTTCTCTCCCCACTCCAGCAACACAGGCCCTAAAAACACACTGGTTTTATACAAACCCAAATTGCAGAGACGTCTGCATAGACCTCTGCTGAACATTTCCCTGGTTGCTTTAAATTACATAAGTGAGGAACCTCGGGCACACATAGACCCCGTCCACTACTTCTCCAGACACTCTGTCACAATGTATGTAGGGAGAATACGTATAAAAGTAATGTCCATGAAAACAGAAAAGATAGACCTGGCACTGCTAACCAATTGTGCTCCTATTTTGCATGGGAATCCTCGGTAATGTAGGTGTCCCCGGACTGGTGAAGTGTGGTGCTAACGTGTGAATCACGGATAGGTATGTAACGTAGTAACAAGAAAAAACACGTATCGACTCACCACTTCAGCTTGACTGTTTATTGCGGGAGTCTTCTCAGGCTGACACACAATACATCGGGGTAACATGCAGGGAGAGATGGAAGGTGACGGGGGGAGCTCAGAACGATAGATCCATTTCATGTCAGGTGACGCTTCTTCCGGTCTGAGGTGAGCTTGGGTGAGTCTGTAGATATATGCTATCCTCCCCTTTGGGGGTGGAGCATCTCAACATAACCACACATTGTGAGTAAATAAAATACTAACATATAAAAATACATATTGCACCTGTTAAAAACAACCTAACCTGCCTATAGGAAAGGGGGCAAATCATTTTGGTCATTTAATCCCATTGCGCCTAATGCGCTGAGGCGACTGATCCAAAAAACTTCTTTTCTCATTAGGATCTTGTTGCGATCGATCCCCTGTCCTTGTGCTAATACCCTTTCTATTCCTGCGAATTTTAAGGTGGCTGGTTCGTTATTATGAATTTTTTTCATATGTGCCAGTAGTCTCTGGGCTCCTTTGCCTGTTTCTAAGCTGTATAAATGTTCCCTAATGCGCTCATATAGGTGTCTCTTAGTTTTACCCATATAATAGAAACCGCAAGTACACACGAGGCAGTATACGACGTGTGTACTGCGGCAAGTGATAAATTGTTGTTCTTGTAAGACGAAATTGCTTTCTCCTAGGTTATACCTACAGAAATTACAGTTCTTGCAGGCATGATTACTGATGGGGGCTGCTTTTTGGAGCCAGGTAACAGGTTGTTATTTCGTCATTTTGTGTATTTGTTTTTTCAAAAAACCTCCTACTGTCGTGTTACGTTTATAAGTGATTATTGGACCATTTTTGGCTACCTGATAGAGGTCGAGATCTGATTCAATTATGTACCAGTGATTCTGGATGGCTTTTTGGATGGCATGAATTATGAAAGGAAAACACAAACCGCTGTGTCTGATTTTTTTGTTTCTTTTTTCTAATTTCTTGTCTTGTTTTTAGACTCACTTTTTTATATGCATTTTCTATAATCTGTGTTGGGTATTCTCGTTCTTTCAACCTGAGTTTTAGTTCTTCTGCTTGTGACTGGTAACCTGCTTCTTCCGAGTTCACTCATTTCAGGCGCATAAACTGGCTATATGGTATGCTTTTCTGGATGTGTTTTGGGTGGGAACTGATGTAATGGAGCAATGAATTATGCATAATTTCTTTCCTGTATCCTGTAGTTTTCAGACAGTTGTCTTCCACCCAAATTTTCACATCCAGGAAATCTAACACACAGCCTCCAAATTGATATGTGAAGAGCATATTCTGTTGATTGGGATTATTAAGGTACTCAACAAAGTTTTTAAACTCGTCTTCCTGGCTGTCCCACACTATGAAAATGTCATCTACATAGCGTAAATATTTTTTAATCTTGCTAATGTAAAGATTGGACATTGAAAACATCATCTTACTTTCCAATATAGCTAAATAGATATTTGCGTACGTGCATGATACTGGGGTATACATCGCGGTACCCTGGTTTTGCACGTACCATGTGCCATCTTGTATAAATGTATTTTCTGTAAGGATTAATTGCATACCTTCCTTTATGAACTCTTTAAACACTTGTGATTTCTTTGACCCCTCCAAAAAGGTGTGGAGAGCCTGTATACCCGCCTCGTGTGGAATGCGCGTATACAGACTCTCCACATCAATGGACGCCAAACAGTAAGTGGGCTCCCAGTTAAAATCTTGTATTACATCTAGCAATTCGTCAGTATTTTTCAGATATGCAGGGATACTAGGTAACAGGGGTGACAGGAGCCACTCAAGATATGAGGAGAGTGCTTCAGTTGCAGACCCAATCCCCGACACGATTGGATGCCCCCGGGGGATGGGTCTGCGACTTGTGGACTTTTGGTACTATGTACCACTGGGCTAGCCGTATTACTTTAGGGATGAGGCGTTCAGCCATTTTTTTCTCCTATTAGTCCCTTTCTCTCATATTTTGCAAGGAAGCTCCTCAATTTGTTCATCACTTTTCCTGTAGGGTTCTCCTTTAATTTGGTGTAAACCTCTCTGTCTGATAACTGTCTAGTTACTTCAGTATCATGTTGTTCCTTGCTCCATATGACTATGGAGCCCCCCTTATCTGCTTTAGAAATTTTAATTTGCGTCTGTCTTGCTAGCCAATTAAGTGATTTTTTTTTTCTTTGGCTGTTATATTACATTGTCTTGGGGGGGTATATGAGAGCCTTAATGTATTTTATGACTGCTTTCTGAAATAAGTCGATCGGCCCGCCTGGAGCCACAAGAGGGTTAAATGTTGAATCATTGCCCCCTTTAAAATATTGTGACGTTATGTGAATTTCTGGGGTGGCTGATGTCATTACATCAGCCTGTGGCTCACAAAGCAGGTCAAGACACTCCATCTCAAAATCTTCAAACTCAGATATAACATTATAACGAAAAGTATTTACATTGCATGGGATTTCTCCCTCTTTTGGTTTTTCTATCTGCGTTTTAATATTAGAAAAGAATTTGTGGATGTTAATCTTTCTCAATGCTTTGTAAAGTTCTACCTCGAAGTAATGCAATCTAAAATCCACTGTCAGTCCTTAATTTAGACCCTTTGAAAGTATGGAAAGGCAGGAGTCTGATAGTTCAATGTCTGTCAAATTAATTACATTCTGATAAGTGGTTACTTTCTCCAAGAGACTGTTTGTCTTGTTCCAGGGGAGGGTTGCGCTTTTTCCGTCGTCCTCTCCTGGTCGGTCTCCTAGCATTGACATAATCCACCAGTTTATGCACTGTTCCTCCTGTGAGTGTTGTGATCTTTTAGTGGGTACTAGAGGGATGCTGATGTTTTTATTGTTTGTACATATATGTTTCTTCAATAAAGAATGATGTTGTTTGTATACAATTTTGCAATCTGCGCAGTTTTATTTTTTGGTGTTTAATTCCAGATTTCTGTCAATAATAGGTTTGCAGGATTTGTTCCCAATTTTATTTTGTCTCAGGTATATTGTACGTGACTTTTTTAGTATCAAAAGTGTTGTCCTAAACATGGATCCCTTCTTTCCAATACTGGGTGTAAAGGAATGGGGTGAATAGAGTGAACATGGTTTCACAGATCTGACATTGATACTGACTTACATCATGTCAAATAGTCTTTTTCAATGTGAACTGCAGTCAGACTTCCACCATCTTCCTCTTTGCTCTGATCTCACTTCCCAATAGCACCCTGCTGGTTCATGCTTTGAAAGTTTTCATTCTGGGAGATGGAGCGTTGGCTCCAGGCACCGTACAGAATTGTGATGTGCTATTATGGGTACTTCAGTCAGCAGAGTGCTCATACTATCCAAGTGGCAGTCAGCAGGATTGCCCTAGATTGTAATATGTGTTTTTGATGCGCTGTAGTTGAACAAGTCAAGCAGACTACTTGCAAACTTACTTATTCTCGATGCCTGTATAGACTTTTTTCTATTCATTTGCATTTTGGGAGAAGTGTTTCTACCAGATATTGTACAATTGTAGTGTTAAAAAAAAAAACGGCATCTCTTATGATTCAAAGCAGGCCATTATCTCTACTGCCTGTTAGGAGAGTATCTTTTTTCACAGAGCAGACAGATACCAAATGACAGACAGAAGAATTTTAAACATAGTTCTGTGTGCACTGTGTAAAACAGGACATAATCAGGAGATATAGAGTAAAGGTGTAAAATAATGCACAAAAGCTAAACTATACTAACTACATATAATATAGTTCTGCATTGCGTTTTTCATTATTTAAGTTGGTAGCTCATTATTAATGCAGATTTAACACACTAAATGGCATTTTATTTAATTTTTTTTTTAAACCTAGTACTACGCAAAAACAAGATTAGATTCCACCAACCAGGGTTTAAAATATTCCTGGAAAGCAGCATATGGAAACTTAGTTAAAGCGGTATTCCAGGCAAAAACTTTTTTTTATATATCAACTGGCTCCGGAAAGTTAAACAGATTTGTAAATTACTTCTATTAAAAAATCTTAATCCTTCCAATAGTTATTAGCTTCTGAAGTTGAGTTGCTGTTTTCTGTCTAACTGCTTTCTGATGACTCACGTCCCGAGAGCTGTCCAGCTCCTATGGGGATATTCTCCCATCATGCACAGCTCCCGGGACGTGACATCATCATTGAGCAGTTAGACAGAAAACTTCAGAAGCTAATAACTATTGGAAGGATTAAGATTTTTTAATAGAAGTAATTTACAAATCTGTTTAACTTTCCGGAGCCAGTTGATATATATAAAAAAAAGTTTTTGCCTGGAATACCCCTTTAACCACTGTTCTTATCATTGAAAAAGTAACTGTTACTTAAACCACATTGGGTATATTTGGAACCTTACCATAAAATCATTTAGCTAAAAAAATGCAGAGATGACAATATGTTAAAATTTTAAATGTTATATAATGCACATTGAAACCATAAAAGCAAAATAATGCGCTCCATTGTGAATTACCTTGAGGTCAAATGGTAACGCTAAATGTGAACTGCGCTTACCATAGGGGTTTGTACTGAAAACCAAGTACAACAGTGGGATAGCGTATGAAGAATGCTAGGGTCTCTGCAGCTGCTCCACGCCAACAAACAACACGAGCACAGACTTCCTCCTCCAAAACCACGGCAAGATAAAAGGGCACTGAGACCATGATAAAGTAAGGGAATTTTATTACCCACAATGCAACGCGTTTCACGGAGAATCTGTTTCTTCAGGCATGTAGGATAGGGCTAGACAGCAAGGTTATATAGGGAAAATCCTTAACCCCTTAATGGGATAAAGGATTAACCCCTTACAATCAGCTTCAGGATAAGATTATAAGACACATGATAAAAAAGTGACATGATCAAGTACATATAGATAAATATATAAAAAGAATTTACAATCATAAAAATATAAATCATAAAAAGAATGTGTATAATATGCATAAATATGAAAACATATTTTCTCCGAAAATAAGACCGGGTCTTATATTAATTTTAGTCACAAAAAACACACTAGGGCTTATTTTTGGGGTAGGGCTTATTTATTTACGGTATGTACCTTGAACAACATGGGGAGCTGTAGCAGTGTGGAGGATGGGGGGCTGTAGCAGTGTGGAGGATGCCGCACCCCCTCCCCATCTTTCACACTGCTACAGCCCCCCATCCTCCTACAGCCCCCCATCCTCCACACTCCTGCAGCCCCCCATCCTCCACACTCCTGCAGCCCCCCATCCTCCACACTCCTACAGCCCTCCATCCTCCACACTCCTACAGCCCCCCATCCTCCCCTTCCCCCATCGTCCTCCACACTCCTACAGTGCCCCCCACCCCTCTGCCATAATAAAATAGGGTACACATTTCATCCCCCCGGCTCAATTACGGTAACTTACTGCGGGACCAGCCAAGGGGGGGGGGGGGGTGGATAGTGGTCTGCGGGCATTACTGGCAGCCGCGGTCCGGATCTGGACCGCGGTCTGCCAGTTGATTACCCCTGGCCTAGGTCTTATTTTCGGGGTAGGGCTTATATTGCAGCCCACCCTGATAATCCTGCTAGGGCTTACTTTCTGGTAGGGTTTATTTTCGGGGAAACAGGGTATATGTATATATATATATATATATATATATATATATATATATATATATATATATAAAATAATAAGAAAAAAGAAAAACCTAATAGTGAAAAATAAAAAACAAATTGTGGAAAATAAAAATGTTAATGAGCATTTTCTATTGTCTCATTTAATCCGTCTGGAAACAATGTGACCAATAAAGCACATTGAGGTATACTGTAGTATCTCTAGTCTGAGTCCTATGCTTGGAGACACTAACCACAGTGTTATATAGGTAAACACCAACAGCAGGTAGTAGTTAGGCCATTTTCCAATATAGTTTTTCCTGTACGCTTGGAGTATACATTGGCAACTTATCAAAAAAGGCTGCTGATGTATACTGTGGCATACTGAGGACAATGTCCGAGAACATAATTGTATATGTTGAGAAAATAGACCAATTTTAGTCATTGGTTTACAGGGTTAGATCCATTAAACTTACACGCCTGCTCTCTGGACAATATATATATACATATATATATATATATATATATATATATATATATATATGTCAGCAGTCTTTTTTGACAGATTGATCATGTATACCCCAAACATATGGGGCCATAGCCTTAGCAGACCAATAAGATGAACCTTCCTCTTCTTGCTTTCATGAACGGACATGAACATCGACTTGCTCTTTCTGTTTCATACACAGGCAGACAACAAGTGCTATTCGCTGCCTATGGCCAGACCACATTTCCTGAGTTTGGTCTTCTGCCAGTCCAGAGGAAACCATAGTCGGTACTTTTGAGCAGACGGAATGCGGTCTGGGCCAGAAGAGAGACCCCTAGTGGGCAGATTTAAAAGGCCATAAAAGTGACATAAAAAGACATTTTACAGGGAGTTAATTTCAAATCTTGTTTATTTTACCTGCTCTATCATATGTAAAAGAAAATCATTTTAATGACTGTATTAAGGACTGTATTAAAGGGGTATTCCAGGCCAAAACATTTTTTAATATATCAACTGGCTCTGGAAAGTTAAACAGATTTGTAAATACTTCTATTAAAAAATCTTAATCCTTCCAATAGTTATTAGCTTCTGAAGTTGAGTTGTTTTTTTCTGTCTAACTGCTCTCTGATGACTCACGTCCCGGGAGCTGTGCAGTTCCTATGGGGATATTCTCCCATCATGCACAGCTCCCGGGACGTGACATCATCATTGAGCAGTTAGAAAGAAAATTTCAGAAGCTAATAACTATTGGAAGGATTAAGATTTTTTAATAGAAGTAATTTACAAATCTGTTTAACTTTCCGGAGCCAGTTGATATATATAAAAATGGTTTTGCCTGGAATACCCCTTTAAATCCAATGTCTCTTTCCTTACTTTAAATTTTGTTTAAAGATTAAATGTTTTTGCAGGATTTTATATACTGTTGACATTAACCATACAAGTCCCTCTCACTTTAAAAATCTACAAATTGTGTTTTGCAGATAAATTGCATGTACAGTTTATTTGTTGACACAGCAGATTGTTATTTCAGATGTGTGATCATTTTTCCATAAGATAAAACCGATATCATGAGCATTCGGCTATGATTCTCTATATACTTCCTAAAAATCTAATGCAAGTGATTCCTGTATTAGTGGTGTCATTGAATAGTACTGTCATGGAGTACGTGTATAGACAGAAGAAATATCCTGAGTGAAGTAGAATCCCTATTAAGTAAAGATCAACTAGAATACAGCCATTCCTGTCACATCGCTTCAAGGCTGGCTGACTTTCATGCAGATAATCACAGGCTGTTTAACAGCTCTCGGTCGATAAAGTGACTTTACCATCAGCAAACTGCTGCATAAAGAAACAACAACATCACCTGGAGAGGGAGGTTAAGAGAATATCAAAAGATGCTTGGGAGGAAGGAAGACGGAGCCTGAGCAGAGCTCTCAGTGATCTCTACATTCTGGGAAACAGACAATTTTCTTTTAACAAACCATCTGAGATGCATTGGAGCAAAGCTAAATTTGTCATTTGTGACACCCTATTGTAATATTACCATCTGTTATCTGTGGTTTTACATAGGACTGCAGGCAAATGAACTTTGTTATAGTTTTTAAGCTACACAAATTATACAGCCCCAAAGACTTAAATAACACACAAGTTCTGCTACATCTGTATGTCTGTAATGATCAGTTGTAGAAGGAACACTTTATAGGGTAACATTGTGTGATCGATAGCTACATACCTGATGTATGGTTGTGTGAGTACAGCACATGAGTGGTTAGAGGTACATGGTGGAGCTAAACTTCTCATGCAAAATTCCATCCCAAGGGAAATCAGAGCAGCAAATGACTCCAATGAATAAATTATAAAGCTTTCATTTCTAGACTACTTTAAGGTATATAGGAATATGTCAGTGTCATGTGGAAAATTAGTTCAGCATTTATTTAAAAAAGAACAAAGGGAACAGGTCTTGACCATGTACCCCTCACTCTTGTGTACTCTGTCATTAGCACTTCATTTCATGCCTTTTGGGAAACTTTATGAATTATTGGCATAATTTATTTATGATAATTGACTATTTATGTGTACTTTTTATTAGAATGTCTTGTGTCAGCAAAGGGTAAAACAACCTAATTAGCTGAGAGCTTTAACAGATGGATAAATGACCTTACACACCTTATTAGGGGGTGTTCACATACCGTTTAATGCCTCCTTTTAACGTTTGGCAAATGCTCTTAACATATATATATATATATTAATCAGAGACTATGTCTTACAGTGGCATCTGTCACCAGTATACTGATATAGCTCCAAACTAAAAAAAAATCAGCTCTGAACCACCTGGTGCACCAGATTGTGCAAGGAAATGCAGGGCTGCACAAGCAACAAGTACAAGAAAAAAAATTGTTCCAGTGTACTGCGGCAATCGCAGACCAGGAAAACACTTCACATGTGATATTGCGATGCTCCGGCCCCTGTATCGCCGATCATTACGCACAGAGTTTGAACTGGAGGAAAACTATGCCGGATGCCCAGACATATGTTAACCCAGCCTAACAGATGCATCAGTCACCCATATCCTGTTTTGTCAACTGTTTAAGGCTAAGTCTCCACTTGTTTTGTTTTTTTGCAAAACGCAAAGAAAAACGCCAATTCTGGTCAGAAAACGCTGCGGCCAGATGCGTTTTTTTCACTTTGTGTTTTTTTTAATCCTTTTGGCGTTTTTCACTTTTTCTGCGTTTTTTTCCGCTCTTTGGCGTTTTGAAAAAAACGCTGTAGTTCCCTCAAACTGGCGTTTTTTGTCAAAATCGTGGCGTTTTGCTCCAATGTCTATGTGAGTGAGTCTATGGGAGTGAGAAAACGCCAAGAAAAACGCTATGTGGATTTTAACTTTGTCGTTTTTGCAGGCGTTTTTTTAATCTTTTTTGGACTTTAGCGATCCAAAAAAGTGATGTAGATAGCTATTTTTAATAAAATTTCGTAGGGTACCATTAAAAATTTTTTATCAAAAATATACAGTAGTGAAGGAAAAAATTGTATCTAACGAAATGTATATTATTGAAAAAAAAATATTACTTTTTAAGCAGGGATCAATTTATGTGTGCGGGGAAATACAAATGTAGCCGACAATTATAAAAATGTATTGTGTGTGTGTGTTTTTCACACACTGTTCCATGATGGGAGTAGTACTACCTGTACTAATAGACAGATCGCCTGCTGCGATCTTTCTGTATAATGTATAGATGCGGCCGGCCACTCTTCTATGGTCCCCTGCCCTGACGTATATTTACACTTATTCATATTTCCCACAGAGCTGTGATTGGCCAGATGGTTCCAGCCAATCACAGCTCTCTGTGAGAAATAGGAATATGTGTATATATACGGCCGTGCAGGGGACCATAGGAGAGCGGCCGCTTCTATACATTATACAGGAGGATCACAGCGGCTGTAAGAAGTTATACCCGCAGTGATCTTTCCAAAACTGCAGGTAATACTACTCCCAACATGGAGTACACTCTGCCTCATGCTGGGAGCTGTAGTACCTGCATTAATAGACAGATCGCAGCGGGTGTCAGAAGTTACACTTGCCGCGATCTGTCTATTAATACAGGTACTACAGCTCCCAGCATGGAGCAGAGTGTGCTCCATGTTGGGAGTAGTAGTGCCTGCTTAAGGACACATCACAGTGGATGTCACTACTGTGACTGTCCTGTCTATAGCAGAGATGGAGCGACTGTATACATCGCTCACATCCCTGCTCTGCACTATACTCCGGGCCGGCCACTCCTTCATTCATCTTTTCCTCAGAGATGTGATTGGCTGCAACCATCCGGCCAATCACAGCTCTGGGTGGGAAATATGAATTTCTGTTGACATCAGTGGCCGGAGTATAGTGCAGAGAGGCGAGCGCTGTATAGACCCGCTCGCTTCTCCGCTATATTATGGACGATATATGTCTATAGTACAGGTACTACAGTAGTACTTCATAAAAAAATGTTAAAAATTTATAAAAAATAAAATTAAAAAAAGTGAAACACACACTTTATTAAAAAATAATAAAAATTGTGTTATAAAATATATACATTGCGTTTAATAACAAATTTTCCATCACTGCTGCATCCTTTTTTTTTTTTTTGGTACCCAAGAAATTTTGGGTACCAAAAAAAAACGCCAAGGTGCAATTTCCACACAAATGAAAAAAACGCCGGAAAAAACGCCGGAAAAAACGCAAGATGACGTCACTTGCACTGGCGATTTTTCAGGCGTTTTTTTAATCCCAAAAAACGCAGTGCAAAAAACCAAGTGGAGACTTAGCCTAACGGATACATCAAGACAAACTTACAATGTACCTTTTAAATGTACCCCATATTAATCAACAAAGCAAGTTTGCTCTGTGCAGTAATGACAGCGGGGTGCTGCAGCCGAGATCCCGGGGGTTACCAGTGGCAGGACCCCCGCGATCTGACATCTTATCCCCTATCCTTTGGATAGGGGATAAGATGTCCTGGGGCGGAGTAACCCTTTAAAGGTTTTTTTTTTATTTTTTTTAACAATGTGACCAGGCTGTGCTTTAAAATAATAAAGCCTCTACTTCCCTACCTTGTCATGTTTTACTATTTTTTTGTTCTTCTTTTGCTATTTTCTGACTCACTTTTTTCCTTTTTTCCCCTATGGTGCTGTATTAAGCCTCATTTCATTCATGCCATGATGTGTAATTTTTATTGGTAACAATTAGGTATAGATCAAACTTTTTCATAGTTTTTTTTTTTTATTTCTAGGATGTGATAAAAAAAAACCACAATTATGGTGTTGTGGTGTTTAGTATTTTTTTTTCAATTTATGCCATTCACCGCGTATCCGTTGATACCCAATATATTTATTTTGTCTTTTAATTAGAAAAAAGGGGGCAAATTGATTTTATTATGGAAGGGGTTAACTTATATTGTACTATTGGATTTTTGTTACACTTTATTTGTCCCCCTAGGGGACTTGTATAAACAATCATATGATTGCTCATACAGACCAATGCAGTACATATGTGCTTCATTGATCCATGAGATCTGCACTCTCTCGGTTGAAGAGTTTCTCTAGGCTATATTAATAAGAGTCCCGGCAGCCACAGAGGCTTAGGTAAGCAATTGCTGCTATTGCAATTGTTGTTACGCCACTGAAATCCTAACCCCTGCACCCCCAATGAAATTTCTAACTGCCATTTAGATGTTGCCGTCAACTTGAACAGTGGCATCTAAAAGGTTAACAGCCTCCTGCGGCAATCAGCTCAGTTTTTCCTTAGTACCTTTGATGGAGATGAGCTGCAATGCCAGAAATTTTGGAAAGAAGACAGCTATGTTATTCTTCTCTTGTCTTTATTAGGCCAGGCTGTACAAACCTGCACAGTTTAGGTTCCTTTCATACCATATTGGATGTATATGTCAGGGGAATTTCCTGATGTATATCTCTGAAAGGTAGCTATGATAGATAACACTCAAAATGTACTTGTCATCAAAAAAAACTTATGACATGTTTCAGAGAGATTGCAAGAGTTTCTATTGTTTGAAGTCACAGTGTTGTGTGCTCGAAAGGAAGCTTTACTCCCATCTCTAAACAATGTTTGTCTCGCTGCTTCATCATAAGCCTATGGTGCATGCTTATCCCCATTCATTCTCCTGATTGGTACCGGTAAAAATGTTTGACATGTCTCTGTGACATGTCAAATTATTTTTTTCATTTATACAGTATACACTGTTTTTGCTTTATACTGCTGTATGAAATAGTGCAGCAAGCTGCCCTATTCTATACCACAAATAAACATAAACCCTGACATAACCCACTTACATGAAGGCCAAAATGATGCTATTCTGTAGTTGTTGAAACCAAGAACTTTTCCCAACCAGGACTGTTTTTGATCAGTAGAAGACTCTACAGCTTGTGCTTTGCCGTCATGTACATAACAAATCCACTGGCTTTTAATGTGCATGTAGAATGTTTGGGAAGTGCACAATAAAGACTAGATGATGCATACTGATAATGAAAATTGTTATTGCTCTTACAAAACCTTGCAGTTGTGTTGCTTACGCCCAGAATTTGTGACGCATTTATGAGTACATTGCTGTCTGTGCCCCTTCTTTGTAGAAGATTGTCTAGAACAGCATGCTGTTTGGATGCATATGAAACAAGCTTTCCTTATTTACCTGCAGTTGGCTCCATTGAGCTAGTGTTTATCGAATGTAATTGGAATGAATGGCAATTGGGGTTTCAGTAATTATGTGGCACACACAGTTTGGCACTTGTGACTGTTCACATTCACAGCCAGCTGGCTAACCTCATCTTGTTGTCATTAGACATCTCCCCCTATGACTAGTAACTCTCTATTACCAAGGCCCACGATGCCAGCTGGCTCTTGTCTATGATTGATGTTACCATATTTCTCTAAAGAAAAATATTATTCTTACAGATACATTTGCCTTATGCAGAAACAATTTAGTTGTAATAATCACAATAAATTGGTTTATTGTTAGTGTCTGTAGCTGGATGCTGGGTTGACCATGCCCGCGATGGGGGTTAATTGGTAGATAAATGAAAGCAGCGATCCATCCCGTGACTTAATGGACAGGTGCCTTACTGACTGTAAAGTGTATGTGACTGTGAGTAAATAATTGTCCACATGTCAGGTCGCTCGAGGGCTTCATGTGAGATCTGTATGCTTGTATCATTTGGAGCAGTTGTCATTATCCTGGTCTCTAGCATTATTTTCCTGACTGAAGTGGTGGGGGCAAGGGGATTCTCATCATGTCATGAGTGGGTGGCAGAGGTGTTGGGGAAGGGGCCTTTCACCCCCCACCAATTCCCAGCACTGGAAAGTGCTCTCATAAATAACATTTATTTCTGCACTTTTGATTAACAAGAAAGGTACTGAAATGTGTTACAATTATAGCTGTCACATCCTAATATCTTAATGCACAGTAATAATTCACCAGCATTCAGGGGCCCATGTGTGTCATTCATATTTACATTTCCCTTATAAGTAAAAGTCTTAGCAGTTACTTGTATTTAACCTCTTACTGGTGGTGAGGGACTTTGACTTGACTTAAATAGGCAATTTTAAGCTTTTATTTTTGTTTTGTTTCATGTTTTCTCCTATGATATTAAGCAGGTAAAAGCCTGTGTCTGTCCTTATATTAGTTCTAATGGCAGAAAGTGCATTTCTATATACCTTGTATACTGTGGTTAGATAAGCCTTTTGAAGGACTGCTGAAACCTAATGGATGTGATACACCTTTTTTTCTATCTGGTTACTAACTGAAGAGTAGACAGTCACTGAAGAATCTACAAAGCACAGGTTTAATAAAATTTTTGGCTATAAGTAAATCTTAGGGAGGACTCATGGCCTCTTCACACAACTTAACCTCTTATAATCCATCTGGAGCCGCCTCTAAAGATTATTGTACTTTTTATTTTCCTAAACCTCTATTCCCTCTTTACTAGATATCAGTGTTGGTAATTCTGGCACATAGAGAATAAACTGTTGACTGGGCATTCATCACTGCTCAAAGAGGGGAGGGTCTTCCTGTTCTGTATGGACATTTTAGCTGTCTGTGAACTGGCGAGGGTGACCTCACATGGATTATACCAGGGCTTGACCAAATTGTTTTGAATCTAGGAGCCAGCAAAAAAGAGTAAGGAGATTTTTAAAAGAACAGCTTGACAGCATATTTTGGTTCTTGACTTTACCACTTTTGCGCAGAATTGACTACAGTATAAGGACTTCCATTACAAAGATTAATTATATTCTACAAGGATCTAAATCATAGAAGAAAAAAGATTTCTCGTTCTCTGTTTCTAGAAAACCTGGGTGATAACCAATATGGTTGCCATTATGTGTGTCATTCAGCTTTATCAGACTCCTGAATGGCTAATCAGATTTTATGCCATTCACGAGTCTAGGAAAGCTGGATGACAACCAATATGACTGTCACCATATGTGTCATTCACCTTCCTCAGACTCCTGAATGGCTGATCAGCTACTTTGCCATTCACAAGTCTGGGAAAGTTGAATGACGCACATAATTTGTATTAATGTGCATAAAGAAGCCAAGGAAAGATGGAAAAAATCTCCAAAGGGCATCAAATTACAGATTAGACATTCTTATAATATGTCAACAAAAGTTAGATTTTATTTCCATCATTTACACTTTCAAAATAACAGAAAATGGGGTCTGCAAAAGTTTGGGCACCCTGCAGAGTTAATATCTTGTACTGCCCCCTTTGGCAAGTATCACAGCTTGTAAATGCTTTTTGTAGCCAGCCAAGAGTCTTTCAATTCTTGTTTGAGGTATCTTTGCCCATTCTTCCTTACAAAAGTCATCCAGTTCTTTGAGATTTCTGAGCTGTCTGTCACGCACTGCTCTTTTAAGGTCTATCCATAGATTTTCAATTATGTTGAGGTCAGGGGATTGTGAAGGCCATGGGAAAACCTTCAGTTTACACCTCTTGATGTAATCCCCCATGGATTTCGAGGTGTGTTTAGGATCATTATCCATTTGTAGAAGCCATCCTATCTTTAACTTCAGCTTTTTCACAGATGGCATCAAGTTAGCATCCAAAATTTGCCGAAATTTTATTGAATCCATTTTTCCTTCTACTCGTGAGATGTTCCCTGTGCCTCTGGCTGTAATACAACCCCAAAGCATGATTGATCCACCCCCATGCTTAACAGTTGGACAGAGGTTCTTTTCATTAAATTATGTTCCCCTTCTTCTCCAAACGTACCTTTGCTCATTCCGGCCAAAAAGTAACATTTTAACCTCATCGCTCCACAGAACTTTTTTCCAAAATGCATCAGGCTTGTCTATATGTTCTTTTGCAAAGTTTAAACACTGATTATTGTGGTGAGGTCATAGAAGAGGTTTTCTTCTGATGACTCTTCCATGAAGACCATATTTGTACAAGTATCTCTTTATAGTAGAATAGTGTACCACAACTCCAGTGTCTGCCAGATCTTTCTGGAGGGATTATGCAGTCAAAAGTTGGTTTTGAATTGTTTTTCTCACAATCCTGCGAGCTGTTCTGTCTGATATTTTTCTTGGTCTTCCAGATCTTGCTTTAACTTCCACTATTCCTGATGACTGCCATTTCTTAATTACATTCCGAACAGAGGATATTGAAATCTGAAAATGTTTTGCTATCTTCTTATAGCCTTCTCCAGCTTTGTGAGCGTCAACTATTTTCAGTTTCATATTTCTAGACTGTTTAGAAGAACCCATGGTGCTGATTGTTGGGGCATTTAAAACCTTTGAGATTGACATCACCTGGTCTTCCCAGATGATGATTGAGAACAATCCATGACACTGGCAGGTCTCAGCTTTGGAAAGGGGGCAGTGCATGCTATAAATTCTGCAGGGTGCCCAAACAGACTCCATTTTTTTGTTTTCTGTTATTTTGAAAGTGTAAATGATGGAAATAGAAACTAACTTTTGTTGACATATTATAAGAATGTCTAATCTGTAATTTGATGCCTTTTGGAGATTTTTCTATCTTTCCTTGGCTTCTTTATGCACATTAATATACATTTTTACCTGGGGTGCCCAAACTTTTGATCCTCACTGTATATTGGTTGTCATACAGCTTTCCCAGACTTCCGGATTGGCAAGGAAGCTGATCAACCATTCAGGAGTCTGGAAAGGCTGAATTACACACATTTAAGGCAGAATTTGGTGGGTGACCCCTTTATCAAGATCAAAGATGGAGGCAGTGGTTTCATGGCTGGGGCACTGTGCAGTACTAACCTGAGCCCTCTGACGATTCTTATCGGCTGCCATCCTGTCTGTTGTCTTCCTGTCTCCGTGTTACCCCTGAATGCTCCTTGCACAATGCTCCAGCAGCTCTTCTCCTCACACTTCTCCAGAAGTGAGGAAGTGATGCCGCCGGATGTACTGGACATGTCAAAACAAGCATTCCAGGGCAGGCATGCACAGCCTTATTTTGATGTAAGGGCTGCATTATTACATTGTACTTTTACATTGTACTTTCTAAAGAAAATGCAACATTGTTTATTTCACTTTTATTACAGACTAGCTGAGTACCCGGCGTGGCCTGTTTTTTTCTTCCTAATCCTTGTTGTGGAGGAAAATCAACAGAAAGAAGCTTTTGACTTCATATCCCGTCCTCATATATTGTTGTCATATCCCAACCCCATATCCCGTCCTCATATCCGAACCTCCTATCCTGACCTCCTATCCAGTCCTCCTATCCCATCCTCCTATCTCAATCTCCTATCCCGTCCTTCTATCCCTTCCTCATATCCCGTCCTATCTCAACCTCCTATCTCGACCTCCTATCCCAACCTCCTATCCCGTCCTTCTATCCCTTCCTCATATCCCGTCCTCCTATCTCAACCTCCTATCTTGACCTCCTATCCCGTCATCCTATCTCGACCTCCTATTTCGACCTCCTATCCTGTCCTCCTATCTCGTACCTTTATCAAGACCTCCTATCCCAACCTCCTATCCCAACCTCCTATGCCGTCCTCCTATCTTGACCTCCTATCCCGACCTCCTATCCCGTCCTCCTATCCCGTCCTCCTATCTCGACCTCTTATCCTGACCTCCTATCCCAACCTCCTATCCCGTCCTCCTATCCCGTCCTTCTCTCGACCTCCTATCTTGACCTCCTATCCCGACCTCCTATCCCATCCTCCTATCTCGACCTCCTATCTCGACCTCCTATCCCGACCTCCTATCCCGACCTCCTATCCCGTCCTCCTATCTCGACCTCCTATCTCGACCTCCTATCCCGACCTCCTATCCCGACCTCCTATCCCGACCTCCTATCCCGACCTCCTATCTTGACCTCTTATCCCGACCTCCTATCCCATCCTCCTATCCCGTCCTCCTATCTCGACCTCCTATCTCGACCTCCTATCTCGGCCTCCTATTTCCACCTCCTATCTCAGCCTCCTATCCCGACCTCCTATCCCGAACTCCTATCTCGACATCCTATCCCGACCTCTTATCTCGCCCTTCTATCTCGACCTCATATCCCGACTTCCTATCCCATCATCCTATCCAGTGCTCCTATCTAAACCTCCTATCCCGACCTCCTATCCCATCTTCATATCCCGACCTCCTATCCCGACCATCCCATCCTCCTATCCCGACCTCCCATCCCGTCCTGATATCCCCACCTGTAGTATGTGTACCAGGTATTGAAATATCTCCAGCCATACGGATGTGGGAACATACATTTCCCATTGATTTGCATGGGACTTTAAAAAAAAACCCTGACCTTCACAAATGAGGGTAGTTAAGGGTTAAATTAACTATCCTATATTTTAAGTGGACATATAAATAACATGTGACCAAGTATTATCGAAATATCTCCAGCCGTCTGGAAGTTATGCATAACATATTTCCCTTAGACTTGTATAGGACTTTAAACATAAACCCCGCCCCTGGCAAATGGGGAGTAAGGGTTAAATTACCTATCCTATGTTTGTTGTTGAAATATAAGTAACATGTGTGCCAAGTTTCATGTTAATATCTTTAGCCGTTTGGACGTGGTTGTGGAGCATACATACACACACACATTGAGTTTTATGTATATAGATAAAAGATAAGATACATTTACTAATTGCAATGGATATCATCAAAATCATTGCAATTTCTAGCAAGATGTAATTGTGCAAATATCATCACATTGTACAAACATACTGTAGTGTATCACATTTATCTTATCGGTAATGTGGCTGCTTAACCCCTTAAGAACCCATGATGTACCGCAACATCATGGGACCCTGGGTCTTAACCCCTTAAGGACCGGGGGAGGGGGGGTGTTTCCATTGTTGCACTTTCATTTTTTCCCTCCTTACCTTTAAAGAATCATTTAATTTTGCACCTAAAAAAAAAAAAATCCATATGATTGCAAATTTTTTGTGCCACCAATTCGACTTTGTAATGACATCAGTCATTTTACCCAAAAATCTACGGCGAAACGGAAAAAAAAATCATAGTGAGACAAAATTGAAAAATAAAGAACACCATTTTGTAACTTTAGGGGGCTTCTGTTTCTACGCTGTAAATTTTTCGGTAAAAATGACACTTTATCTTTATTCTGTAGGTCCATACGATTAAAATGATACCCTACTTATGTAGGTTTGATTTTGTCAGACTTCTGGAAAAAATCATAACTACATGCAGGAAAATATATACGTTTAGAATTGTCATCTTCTGACCCCTATAACTTTTTTATTTTTCCGCATATGGGGCGGTATGAGGGCTCATTTTTTGCACCGTGATCTGAAGTTTTTTGCAGTATCATTTTTTGTATTGATCGGACTTATTGATCTTTTTATTCATTTTTTCATGATATAAAAAGTGACCAAAAATGCACTACTTTGGACTTCTGCCACTTGATTCTGCCACTTGACTGCTCATGCCAGGATCTCTGGCACTGAGCAGTCATTTGGCGATCGGACAGCATGGAGGCTAGGGATCCTCCGGCTGTCTTGTAAACTGTTCGGGATGCCCGACTCCACCGCGGTGATCCCGAACAGCTCCCTGAGCTAACCTGCATGGTTTTGCTTTCACTTTAGATGCGGCGTTCAACTTTGAACGCCGCGTCTAAAGGGTTAATAGCGCTTGGCACCGCGATCAGTGCTGCACGCTATTAGCCACGGGTCCCGGCCATTGTTAGAGTCCGTGGCCCCGTGTTATAGAATGGGAAAGGACTCAGGACGTACCGATACGTCCTTGGTCCTTAACAGGCGATTTGTGGCTATTCCGGGTCAAATGGGTCTATGGTGACCCGGTGACCTGGAAAAGGAGGGGGATCGGGGTTGTCCAAGACATCCACGATCCCCCTGAAGGGATAGGAGTGAGGTGGCAGGAGTGCCACCCCTCCTATCCCTGCTATTGGTCGTCTAGAAGCGAGGACAAATAGCAGATCGGGGGGCGGGGGGTTAACTCTCAGTTTCCCCGTTCTGCCCACCCACAATAGGCGGGGCAGAACAGGGAAACAAAGGAGGACCTGTGCCGAAGTCCACTTACCCATCGGTGGCGGTCGGGGTGACGATCTGCGGTGGTGAACGGCGGGCGGCGATGTTGTGCGGCTTGCTCCCTGTATCCTACGGAAGCCAGTGAGTTGCCTAGTAACATCTGGAGGGCTACAGTTTGAGACCACTCTACAGTAGCCCTCCAGATGTTTCAAAACTACTACTGGGGCATGCTGGGATTTGTAGTTTTGCAACAGCTGCAGGTCTACAGTTTGGAGATCACTGTGCAGGGATCTCTAAACTGTGGCCCTCTAGATCTTGAAAAACTACAACTCCTTGCATGCCCACACAGCAGTTTGCTGTCTGGGCATGCTGGGATTTGTAGTTCTGCAACATCTGAAGGGCCACAGTTTGGAGATCACTGTGCAGCGGTCTCTAAACTGTAGCCCTCCAGATGTTGCAAAACTGCAAATCCCAGCATGCCCGAACAGCAAACAACTGTCTCGGCTAGTTGGGAGTTGTAGTTGCGTACCTCCAGCTGTTGCATAACTATATCTCCCAGCATGCCCTTTGGTGATCAGTACATGCTGGGAGTTGTAGTTTTGCAACAGCTGGAGGTTTGCCCACCCATGTGAATGTACAGGGTACATTCACACTGGCGGGTTTACAGTAAGTTTCCTGCTTGAAGTTTGAGCTGCGGCAAATTTTTCGCCGCTTCGCAAACTCCTAGTGGGAAACTCACTGTAAACCTTCGCCAGTGTGAATGTACCCTAAAAACACTACACTACACTACCACAAAATAAAGGGTAAAACACTACATATTACACAGTCCCCCCCAATAAAAATGAAAAACTTATTGTACGGCAGTGTTTCCAAACGGAGCCTCCAGCTGTTGCAAAACAACAACTCCCAGCATTTCCGGACAGCCACTGACTGTCCAGGCATGCTGAGAGTTTAGCAACAGCTGGAGGCACCCTGTTTGGGAATCACGGGCGTAGAATACCCCTATGTCCACCCCTATGCAATCCCTAATTTAGTCCTCAAATGTGCATGGTGCTCTCTCACTTCGGAACCCTGTCGTATTTCATGGAAACAGTTTAGGGCCACATATGGGGTATTTCCGTACTCGGGAGAAATTGCACTACAAATGTTGGGGGCTTTTTCTCCTTTTACCCCTTATGAAAAGGAAAAGTTGGGGGCTACACCAGCCTGCTAGTGTAAAAAAATGAAACATTTTTATTTTTACTATTTTATTTTCACAAACGGTAAAAGGAAAAAAAGACCCCATATGTGGGTGTAAAATGCTCTGCCGGCACACAACAAGGCTCAGGAGTGAGAGCGCACTATGTACATTTTGAGGCCTAAATTGGTGATTTGCACAGGGGTGGCTGATTTTACAGCGGTTCTGACATAAACGCAAAAAAATAAATAGCCACATGTGATCCCATTTTGGAAACTACACCCCTCACAGAACGTAACAAGGGGTATAGTGAGCCTTAACAGCCCACGGGTGTTTAATGAAAATTCTTCAAAGTTGAATGGAAAAAAAAAAAAATAATGTGCTGGTGTTACCCTAAATTTTTCATTTTCAAAAGGGAAAATAGGAGAAAAGCCCCCCAAAATTTGTAACCCCATTTCTTCTGAGTAAGAAAGTACCCCATATGTGTATGTAAAGTGCTCTGTGGGCGAACTACAATGCTCAGAAGAGAAGGAGCGCCATTGGGCTTTTGGAGAGAAAGTGTGTCTAGAATTGAAGTCCACGTGTGTTTACAAACCCCCCCCACATGGGACCCCATTTTGGAAATACACCCCTCATATAATGTAATAAGGGGTACAGTGAGCATTTACGCCCCACAGGTGTCTGACAGAATTTTGGAACAGTGTTCCGTGAAAATGAAAAATGTAATTTTTCATTTGCACAGCCCACTGTTCCAAAGATCTGTCAAACGCCAGTGGGGTGTAAATACTCACTGCACCCCTTATTAAATTCTGTGAGGAGTGTAGTTTCCAAAATGGGGTCAGATGTAGGGGGTCCACTGTTCTGGCACCACGGGGGCTTTGTAAACACACATGGCCCCTGACTTCCATTCCAAACAAATTTTCTTTCTAAAAGCTCAATGGCCCTCCTCCTTTTCTGAGCATTGTAGTGCGCCAACAGAGCACTTGACGTCCACACATGGGGTATTTCCACACAAGAAATGGGGTTACAAATTTTGGGGGTCATTTTCTCCTATTAATCCTTGTACAAATGTAAAATTTGGGGAAAAAACAGCATTTTAGTAAAAACATTTATTTTACACATCCAACTTTAACAAAAAGTCGTCAAACACCTGTGAGGTGTTAAGGCTCACTGTACCCCTTGTTACGTTCCTTGAGGGTTGTAGTTTCCAAAATAGTATGCCATGTGGGGTTTTTATGCTGTTCTGGCACCATAGTGGCTTCCTAAATGCAACATGCCCCCCAAAAACCATTTCAGCAAAATTTGTTTTCCAAAAGCCAAATGTGACTCCTCTTCTGAGCATTGTAGTGCACCAGCAGTGCACTTGACATCCACACATGGAGTATTTCCATACTCAGAAGTGATGGGGTTACAAATTTGGGGGCATTTTCTCTTATTACCCCTTGTAAAAAATTTTAATTTGGGAGAAAACTAGCATTTTAGTGAAAAAAATATAAAATCATGTACACATCCAACTTTAACGAAAAGTCGTCAAACACCTCTGGGGTGTTAAGGCTCACTATACTCCTTGTTACGGTCCCTGAGGGGTGCAGTTTCCAAAATAGTATGCCATGTGTTTTTTTTTTTTTTGCTGTTCTGGCACCGTAGGGGCTTCTTAAATGTGACATGCCCCCCAAAAACCATTTCAGAAAAACTCACTCTCCATAATCCCACTGTTGCTCCTTCTCTTCTGAGCCCTGTAGTGCACCTGCCGAACACTTGACATACACATATGAGGTATTAACTTACTCGAGAGAAATTGGGTTACACATTTTATAAAGATTTCTCTCCTTTTACCCCTTGTAAACATTCAAAAACTGGGTCTACAAGAACATGCCAGTGTAAAAAATGAAGATTTTGAATTCTCTCCTTCAATTTGCTGTTATTTATGTGAAACTACAAAAGAAAGAGAACCAAGAGCAATTGCTACTGAATAATCAAGTATACATTTTTATTAGAATATATTAAAAATGTCACTATATGTGACCAACAACAATTAAAACAAAATGACATAACAAAAAAATTGATGTGAATGATATGATCATGATCTACCCTGGTACGTAGGTGAGACAGATGTCAGTTATGGGTCACAGTAACTGACAAAATACATCATAAAGAGGAAACAGTGCTGAAAGGTTCTATATGGATTGCAGTAAATGCAAACTAGTAATATCTACTACCCCATGGTCTATTGTGGGCTAGCCGTTTTGTAACCAGTGAGTATACTGCAATCAGAATGATATAAAGGAATTAGTTGGTTCCTCACTTACCCATAGTGGTGTAATGTCTCCACCGTCCCAACGTACGTTTCGTCACCCAACTTTCTCAAGGAACGCTATCTTAATGTCTGCCATGCCTCCTTATATATACTAAGTTTTGTGCCGATTTGCGAAGTTCGGCGCATGCCAGGGTCCTGACCCTGGTGCGCACGGTACTCCCCGCCACGTCACAGCCCCGCACACAGGTCACGGATGATATACATCCGGACCTGCGCGCGAGGCCTCTTGACGCCCAGGGAGTCCATGCCAGGAAGAGGGCCCCGTGCATGCGCACAAGCGGAAATCGGCAACAGCGTAAGATCATTGTAAGTGATGCCTGAATGTTTAACCCTATTTGCTCAGCCCATGCTACCAAGGTGTTGGTAAATCTAACAGAACCTTTCAGGAATGTTGAACAAGTGTAGTTACTCTGAAGCGATGGGCGTTACATGTATACCTATTATGTACTTAGTGGGGCACAATTAGAATACAATAGCAATAATTATATTTGACAGTTATGAAATATAGTGAGCATAATCATTATTATACATTATTACCCAAAATCATATACAGTATGTATAGGAACCTAATGCATTGGTGTATTGAAATACAAATGGTGTAAAGGGTATCGTAATCACCATATTGTGCTGCATAAATGGATAGTGAAAATGTGAGGAATTGTAATAAAAAAATATTTATATATATATATATATATATATATATATATATATATATATATATATATAGTAACTGAATATAGTACAAAAAATAATATAAAATTAGTATTATACAAACAAAAGGTGATAAAAAAATTGGTAGAAAAAATATGGTGAGAAAAAATTATTATGTTGGTGATAAAATAAAAATTAATGAATAGTGAAAAAAAGAGGGAAAAATGAGTAAGTGTGAAATATTAAATGTCACCAAAAATTTTAAATAAATAAAAATAGTTATGTTGTATATGGAGCTATACTAATATACTATACATTAGACCCCCAGCACATAGAAAGCTTAACATGAGGATAGGTAGATATATAACAATTATTTGGTGCTGTACTTTTTTTTTGTGTATTTATGTGTAACACCTAAAGGGTTAACAAACCTTTTGAATGTCATTTTGAATACTTTGAGGGGTGCAGTTTTTATAAGGGGGTCATTTATGGGGTATTTCTAATATGAAGGCCCTTCAAATCCACTTCAAAACTCAACTGGTCCCTGAAAAATTTCGATTTTGATAATTTTGTGAAAAATTGGAAATTTGCTGCTGAACTTTGAAGCCCTCTGATGTCTTCCAAAAGTCAAAACATGTCAACTTTATGATGCAAACATAAAGTAGACATATTGTATATGTGAATCAATATATAATTTATTTGGGATGTCCATTTTCCTTATAAGCAGAGAGCTTCAAAGTAAAAAAAAAAAAATAAAAATTTTCATCAAATTTTTGAATTTTTCACCAAGAAATGATGCAATTATCAATGAAATGTTACCACTAACATAATGTAGAATATGTCATGAAAAAAACATCTCAGAGTCAGATTAACCCCTTAAGGACGGTGAACGGCGTGAACGAAAAAAAAAAAAGTCCAAAATTCCTACTTTTTTAATACATTTTATTAAAAAAAATTTATAAAAAATGTATTAAAAGTTTTTTATATGCAAATGTGGTATCAAAAAAAAGTACAGATCATGGCGCAAAAAATGAGCCCCCATACCGCCGCTTATACGGAAAAATAAAAAAAGTTAGAGGTCATCAAAATAAAGGGATTATAAACGTACTAATTTGGTTAAAAAGTTTGTGATTTTTTTTAAGCGCAACAATAATATAAAAGTATATAATAATGGGTATCATTTTAATCGTATTGACCCTCAGAATAAAGAACACATGTCATTTTTACCATAAATTGTACGGCGTGAAAACAAAACCTTCCAAAATTAGCAAAATTGCGTTTTTCGTTTTAATTTCCCCACAAAAATAGTGTTTTTTGGTTGCGCCATACATTTTATGATATAATGAGTGATGTCATTACAAAGGACAACTGGTCGCGCAAAAAACAAGCCCTCATACTAGTCTGTGGATGAAAATATAAAAGAGTTATGATTTTTAGAAGGAGAGGAGGAAAAAATTAAAACGTAAAAATGTAATTGTCTGAGTCCTTTAGGCCAAAATGGGCTGAGTCCTTAAGGGGTTAAAGTAACAGTGGTCAGATGTGCAAAAAATGGCCGGGTCCTTAAGGTGAAAATGGGCTGGGTATTTAAGGGTATAAAGACCAAGCCATTTTTTGCAAATCTAACCTCTTTCATTTTATGCATTATATGTTTTTTTGTGATATATTCTATTTTAAGATAGTTGGTACATTTTTGTCATAACTTGCATCATTTTTGTAAAAAATTCCCAAATTTGATGAAAATGTTGCATTTTTCTAACTTTGAAACTCACTGCTTATAAGGTAAATGGACATGCCAAATAAATTATACATTGATTCACATATACAATACGTCTACTTTATGTTGGCATCATAAAGTTGACATGTTTTTACTTTTTGAAGACATTAGAGGGCTTCAAAGTATAGCAACAATTTGAAAAATTTTCTGAAAATTCTAAATCTAAAGTTTTTGAATACTTTGAGGGGAGCAGTTTTTATAATGGGGTCATTTACGGGGTATTTCTAATATGAAGGCCCTTCAAATCCACTTTAAAACTGAGCTGGTTCCTGAAAAATTTTAATTTAAAAAATGTTGTGAAAAATTGGAAAATTGATGCTGAACTTTGAAGCCCTCTGATGTCTTCCAAAAGTAAACACATGTCAACTTTATGATGCAGACATAAAGTAGACATATTGTTTATGTGAATCAATATATCATTTATTTGGAATATTCATTTTCCTTTTCAGCAGAGAGCCTCAAAGTAAAAAAAAAAAAAAAAAGCTAAATGTTCAATTTTGTCATCAAAATTTGGAATTTTTCACCAAGAAATGATTCAAGTATCGACAAATTTTTACCACTACCATAAAGTAGAATATGTCATGAAAAACCAGTCTCGGAATTAGAATGAAAGGTAAAAGCATCCCAGAGTTATTAATGCTTAAAGTGACAGTGATCAGATGTGCAAAAAATGGCCGGGTCCTACACTGAAAATTGGCTGGGTCCTTAAGGGGTTAATGACAGATTGTATAGCGCTACAAAGCCTTCTCATGGTATCATAAAAGAACATACATGAAACATCATATGAGCTGTCTCACTGCAACAAATGCTGTTTTTACGGAGGTGATAATACTACCAACAGGGCTGCATGCATCAGACATTACCAAGAAGCTTAAATACTACTGCCATAACTACCATATATATTGTCATAGCTACCTGCAACCAGCCCTAGGAGGAGCTTACTGCGGATTTATACAGCTCAGAGAAGGTTGAAAGAAAGGCTTCACATGGTTTAAAAGACCCTACCATATGTCCTGCTAAAGCATATGCATCTCATATTTGGGTATCCATTGCTTGGGGCTCCCCTCTTTGAACCAGAGGGACCATGTATTACAAACATGCTCAGTGAAGGGAAATTTGATGCTGTAGGGAGATTTGTGGTTAGTAAAGCCAGTGCCATGATATTCAACTGGTTGCTATGAGGCTTTAATCTAAGACTAGAGCCACATGGCAACTTTGGCCATGCAAAGAGTGTTGGTTTGTGCTGCTGCTTTGCAGCTAATAAAAATTAAATGGGGTTACATTGCAGCCTGTAAGTCACTGCAAGTGGCTCCAACAGTTGCCAAAAATCCATCCAACAGGGACCTCTAGATGAAGTAATGGGCACAACCTGTGTTACACCAAAGTCACCATCCAGCCTTAGCCTAAGAAGGGTTTGTTCAGGTGGATCAAACCCTTCATATATTTACTTAGCTTTCCTAAAGCATTAAAGTCAGAACACAGTACCTTGTACAAGTATATTATGACAATAAACAGCACAGAATTTGGACCTAATAACCAAATGGTGGATATTGAAAATCATGGCTAGAAAGGAATGTTCCCTCCTGATATAGGGTAATTGGCAGGGATTAATGTTCCCCCTGGAATGGGGCAATTGGCTTAAGCCTCAAAAGGGTTTTTCTGCCTTCCTCTGGATAAACACAGTAGAGGCCAAGTAGGGATGTAGGCTGAACTTGATGGACTCTTTTTTTTTTCTTTTTTTTTTTTTTAACCTTGTGAACTATGTATCTATTGAGCACAATTGTTAAACTCTTAGTAGAGAAGGCCCCTTTTGAATTTTGCTATGGGTCATTATAAATTCTATAGTATAGTGTTTTTGGGCTAGCTATATGATAGATGAACTAGTGCTGCAGTGTATTTAGCCAGTGCACTGCATAACCAGTACTAGCCGAGCACATATATGGCAAATGTTTTTTACCCACCTTGCTGCACATCCACCACCATTCTCAGAGCAATATATCACTGTCATTGTCCTGTCCTTGTTTCTAACATTACTGATGGCAATAAAATGTTGTCTTGATTTCTTGTATAGTAACTCAGCAGTAAGTGCTGTTGCCTTGCATCACTGGGGACTTAAAAAGTACCTGTCACCAAATAAACTGTTCTAAACTAACTAAGGCTATGTTCCCTAACTACTCCTAACACCCCTCCCACACTTAGAAAAAATTTCAGAGCTTTAAAAAGCTCTGTATCTTACCTTTCTTCTTGCTCACATAGTGCAATTTCCCAGCAGGAGAAAGTGGGCATTTCCCAGCAAGCATGACATCACTGAAGCCTGCTGGGGGACCACTTGTGCCCTCACATGGTTGCAGTGCTGTGATGAATAGAAGACCTCAGGCTCTGTACATGTTTTAGTCTGTGTTGCTATCAGTGAGGCTCTCCTGCAGCTATCAGTCTGTGTGGCTTTCTTTGAGAATCTGTGGAGCTTTCACTTTCTGTGCAGCTTCATTCAAGCTCAGTGCAGAGAAGCACTTCTTGAGTTTGGACTCCTGCCAAGCCGGGATAAGACCAAACTCACAGTATTAATTGTAGCAGGGAACAGAACAGAGCCACCTAGTGGACGTTTTTATATTACATTTTTAACATATTAATGTTGATAATTTTAAAACCAAGTGAATGGGAAAGTGTCTGCTAATTACACAAGGAACACTATATTAAAAGTTTTATTTGCTGACAGGTACTCTTTAAGTTTAAATCTAACCAGGGTCAACATCTGCATGGAGACTGTATAACCCCCCCCCCCCCCCTATTTGCCCGGGTTTCCTCCATGTTCTAATGTTTCCTCCTATATTCCAAAAACATACTGATAGGTTACTTCACAACCAATGTTGGTGATGGCAGGCTCAGTACAATGCTTTGGAATGTGGCGGTGATTTGTATGTATATATATATATATATAAGGAAATTATTAAAAAATCTATTTTACAAAACCCATAATTAAATAAAGGCCCTACTACACAGGGCGATTATTGGCAGAACAGGCCGGTAGTGCCCTGTGTAATAGGGGCTGCAATCAGCCAACATTCGGCTAATTGTTTCGGCTAATTGTTTCTCTTTTTTCACAGGTTCGTTCATTAATGAAAAGAGCAATCTCTTGAGCAATGTTATTCTGTCTATTTGCAGGACTCTGTTGCAGAATGATTACAGCTTTTTACGAGATATTAATGTCTGGCCTCCTCTTGTTACTATTGGAATTTGCTGCTCAACTCTTTCTGCCTCCATGAGTAACTTGATTGGGGCCTCCCGTATTCTCTATGCACTGGCAAAGGATGAGCTATTTGGTAAGTACCTTTATAAATGACAACACACAGGTACAATACTTATATTTAAATCCTGTAATCATGAATTGAACTCACTTATTTTGAATATCCACAATTCCTTTTCATTGAATGATTGGCTTAAATGCCTATTAGCAAAACAAAAAGAGAAACAGAGCCACACATCCACCATTTGTAATTTGATCTACTTGCTTCTCAGCATAATTTCAAAAACTAACAGGTTGTTAGTATACATTTTGATCAAGAAGTACAACTCACTAAATGCCTATTAAATGAAGTTATATTGTAATGCCTTTTATCAGCTGCATCTGATGGTATGTACTTTATTAACATTCATTTGTCATTGGACAACGTCTTTTCATAGGTAGTATCAGCAAATAGCCCTTGATATTTAATAATATACATTCATCTGTCCTATACCTTTTTCCTGTCTTATTTTCTCTACACTATTTAAGTGAGTTTATTACATTTCTTTGTCTTAGCGGAGGAGCTGGTAAAATGAGAATTACTTTATTTGTTGTTTGTACCAAAGCAGGACCAAAATACTGTATAATATACAGCTTTTCTAATAGGAGAACTCCACTATTAAACAATATTATATAGTGTAAATATCTATAAAATTTGTGACTTTGTCAATGTTTTCTTGATTTAGTAATTGTTTTGTACTTGATCTTGTACTTGTTTTGAGCATTCATAGGGACATTTGAAATTACTAGAGTGGATACCTTATTTTGAACCCTTATTTATTAACTAAACTGATGCAGGGAGCATGTTCACTTTGGAGCTGGCATTTCAGTGCTTTACCCAGACAGGCTTGTTGTGCAATCAAGCCTGACTGGCAGGAGGTGGCGTGGTTGTAACTGTTCACTGGGACTGGAAGACCAGTAAAGGCTCTAACAAATACTTTTCAGGTCTCTGCTGTATTGCAGAGAGCTGAGAAGAACAGTGTTGGAATGTTGTTCTCCTGACCTGTCAGGTTCTGGGGCCAGTGTGTGAGGCCTCGGGGACCTTGAAGGTTCTATTTGAACTTCAAAGCTGTCCTTATACATAGATACAAGATATACAGCAATGCAGCTGATGGATCAGACAACAAGCATATATACAAACAATGCATATATACAATTTCCCCATCAACGTGTCAGATTGGACTGGCTGATATAGGGAAACCGTTCTACACAAGCATAGGGAACAAAAGACAAAATGCACACAAGTAGGGATCAGTCCTGGTCAGCCAGTCACTGTATGCCATGCAAATATCAGCCCACAAAATCCAACATCACTGAACACTTTTCAGTAAACTAGTTGAGTGTTTATTTCTTGAAATCATAACTCCAAATGATGTTTTTATTTAATTTAAAGCTTATCTGTGTCATATGATCATACATAATCGACTGCTCACTATTAGCAGAAATTCCGCAGAAAGTCTGAACTAATAAAATAAGATGTAACAAATAAGTGCAAAATGTTTGCAAAGATGTTCAATTTTCCTGAACTGTTAAAAGTGGTGTTTTCCTTTAAGAAAGTTATACACTTAAAAATATATATAATTGAACTCTCCTAAAAATGAGAACCATTCTTTCTTGGGGCTGAGGGGCTCTCATAGCCAAGCGTATCCAATACACATGAAAAAATTAGTTCCCCTCTGTTATGATCCAGCATTGATAATAACACAGCAATGTGTTTCAGCTTCTTCAGACCTCTTATTCTGATTAGAGTGCCCTCACAAAGATTACAAAGAGGTCTTGCATTGTAGTTCTCAGATTTTTTGTCATTCAGTTTCTGAAAAAATATATTCTTGGGTATACCTAGAAGTGAAAAATAATTTTTAATAGTAGTTCATTATTCTGCTTTTTGTAGGGTTCATATAAAATATAAAAATTGTCTCCTTAATACTATTCAGTATGTCATTGGATGTCAAACTAACCAGAATTATAAAGTATTGAACTATATTATAATTTTTTTGTATGTGCAAGTACGTCATAGGCTAAAACCTTATTTGAAAATCTTATTCATACTTCAAAGTGATACGATTAGATTTCTAGTGTTCAGGTTTATAGGGCAATGTGCCAACATTTTTGGAAACACCAGACGCTTTCTGTACAGGCAAAGAAAGCCAAAGTATATAGAAAATATGCTAGTAACTCAACCCATGTTTTTCTTAGAAAGAATCTTAAATTTGTGATCATTTGTGGACTCTTTATTTTAAATTGAAAACAAACTAATACAATGTGACTTACATTCATTATTTTTTTTACATTTTTTTTATTAAGTTATTTACCCAAAATACTTGAATACATAACGTGTTGTCCCCTGTTACTGTAGATTAAGAGATTGGTGGGATTAAGAGTTTGGTGGGATTCTAAACACTCAGACGCTGACTGATCAAAACTTTCAACATGTCCCTGTGACATGTCAGAAGTTTTTTTTTACAATGACTGGGACATAATAATAGTTAGTTCAGTGGTAATCCAATCTAAAAAAGAAATTTGAAAGTGGGAAGGTGTGAATATGAGACAATGGGAGAGTGAATAAGATAGAAGGCAGACCAGATTAAAAGAGCACAGCAGCCGGCCGGAGCAGGTGAGAAGAGCTCTGCCAGCCAACTTAACTCATTAGACCAGCACGCTTGCACTGCGGGTGGTCCGATTAGTTCCCCAGAGCACCGCAAATCAGTATTAATCACAGTATCTGAAGGGTTAATGGCAAACATCAGCCATTATCCTTGAGTTCCCACGATGTAGAGAGACGCAATGATCGCGAAACCCCGCTACGTACATGTACGTTGCTGTGGGCTAAGTACCAGGGCACAGTAACATACATGTATGTTGCATGTCCTTTAAGGGTTAAATGACGTTTCAATCCATTTGACTACTTAGGGCAGATAGTCAACCAAATAGTAAAACTACTATATCTTAGGGACAGGGGAGTTTAGCAGCCATTTTTTTATACCGATGAAAGGTCATCTTATAGTCTGTATTATTTTGCAATTTATAAAGCTATTATTAAAGAAACACTCTGGGTTAATGTTTTTTTTTAATCCACTGGTGCCAGAAAGTTAAACGGATTTGTAAATTAGACAAAAAGATTTTTTGAGGCTCAAGGTCTTTGGATAAGGAACACACTTGTTGGTTAAAATATATAAAATATTTATTTATTAATTAATTACTATCAACTGATAGTCCGGGATCACAGGGCTCTTGTAAATCCACGGTATCAGAAGATTCATAAAAAATATAAAATCATAAAATTCATATGTATATTCATAAAATTAAATTATATATATACATCTATAGATGTATAAGACCACTGGAAAGGGTAGCAGCTATTTCAAATCGGCACTCTGATGGACATTATTTATATACAAATATTATCCAAAGTGCCAGTGCAGTCCTGAAAAAATATATAACACAGTCTATCACACTTATGAATGTCCTTTCAAGACAGTAAAGTGGCAGTTGAATAATATTCAGCTGTCTGTGGCTCCAGACTTAGATGTTGCTCTGTATGTTATATAGAGCAATCCTAGGATGCTGTATTCCACAGCGGTAAATTCAAACTATGCGCATAGTGTTTGGGAAAGGTTTAGCTCACCGGTCCTGATGCGATTCTCGGGAGGTAACTTTACCGTTCGTTGCTTGTCCTCAGAGATGTCAGGCAGCCGTCTGTCCCCGCTCTCTGGCCTGAGAGCGCACCGCTGGAGTCTCTGCCGACTCCTATTCGCGCGATGTTAGCAGATGGTGGGCGATAGATACAGGGGCTGCTGCGCTTGCAAGGCAGGTAATCCAGGTGGCGTCCTCGTGTAGAGAGCGCGCGCTCCCGGACTCTGACCGCGCGCTCAGAAATGTCCGTGTGATAGCCGGTAATAGCTCTGGACTGCAAATGATGATAGTGGTCTCATACGTCTCTTAGGGGGGGTCGCCGGACGTGTTTCAGCACCCACTAGGTGCTTTCTTCAGCGGCTTAAATATATAAGTACTGGGGGTCTCAGAGTGTATCTTATATAGGGTTGAGCTCCACCCTCTGTTCTGATGTCATGCCAGAGTTGTAAACATTATAGTATCTCACATCTTTATGAATGACTATGTGTTCAGTGAGTCAGATTAAAGGGGAACACTTACTCTATGCGAATTAGACACAACAAATGAACAAAAATACAGAAATACAGACAAAGATAAATAAATAAAATATGAAAAAAGGAGCACTTATTCAGCACTCAAAAATCTATACATATAGAAATGGAAATATATGTGGAAAATGAAGAATAAAATATATTAATGAGTAGTGTGATGCAAAAAATAAGTAGTGTGATGCAAAAAAAATAGTAAATGGGATATATAACATCAATGCCAGAAATATCAAAATGCATATGTATAATTAGATGAATATATGTGCGTAAATATGGGAGGATATTGCAGATATTAAAATTGTTCATACTAATAGCCAACCGATATAAATCAATAAAAATTGATAGCTAAATAGTTTTAGAGCCTCAGACTATTCTGAACTAATATTTTCATATTCATAAAATGCATCCATAGAGATAAAAATTAGATATAAATATGAATAATATAAAATAGTGCACTAGATGGAACATGTATAAAATATGTGTGTCCAAAATGTGGAGATGGGGAGTGGGACCCTCCTAGGACCGATCGGCGTGCTGGAAAAAAACAGCCAAACGTCGAAGGGTCGTTAGAGGGGCCCACCCCCTGGGGGTCTTCTTCTACCTAATCTTGAAAACCGAACAGCTCCAGATCGTTATTGAGGCCTATCGGGGCTAAGGAGCCAAATTCAAAAATCTTCCGTGATTCTGCCCTCGACATTTTAGATATAAAATTACCTCCTCTCCAGTCTTGTTTTATTTTCAGTAGTGCCACATTTTTTAGGTTATTGGGATTACCCTGATGGCAATGTTTGAAATGGGCAGACAAAGGGTGTTTTTCGTTCTGTTTTTTAATATTATAACGGTGTTCAAGGATCCTGGTTTTCAAAGCCCGTGATGTCCTGCCTATATATTGTTTTTGGCATGGACACTGTATTAAATAAACTACACCTTTGCTGCCACAGTTCAAAAATTCATTTATTGTAAAACTGAAATCATTAGATGTAGATTTTACCAGAGCTGTACGTTTCTCAAAGTTTGTGGATTTACAATTAGGGCATTGACCACATCTGAAGAAGCCTTTGAGATCCATTATGGTTGATGATTTGGTGTTAGGTTTTTCCTGTCTTACAGTGGGGGCTATTTTAATACCCAAATTTGGGGCTCTAGTGTAGACAATTGGGGGCCTTGATGGTAGAATTTCCCCCAATGTCTTATCCTGTTGGAGAAGTGGCCAGTATTTCTTCATTATGTTTTCAATCTTACGATATTGGGTGTTAAATAGAATGACCAGTTTACAGTTGTCTTTCTGATTGGTGGGGGCAGTGTTTGGGGTTTTAGGGATAAAAAATGTAGATCTGTCCAGTTTTCTAACTTTCTCTAAGGATTTTTGTAAGTTGAGTAATGGATATTCTTTTTCAAGAAATTGTCCCGTAAGGTCTGCTGCTTCAGTCTCAAATTGTTCGTTCGAGGTGCAGTTTCGTTTTAGTCTCCGGTATTGGCTTGTAGGGACGTTTAACAGCCATTGGGGTAAATGACAACTACTGTGCAAGATGTAACCATTTTTTGCTACTGTCTTACGATAAGTACTACAGGTCAATTTCTGTGAATCAGCGGTAATCAACAAATCAATAAACTCTACACACTCAGAACTGATATTCGGAGTGAATCTTAGATTAAAATTGTTCAAATTAAGAGCAGTGATAAAATGGTCTAAGTCGGTGCTCGTTCCGCGCCAGATAAAAAATATGTCATCTATATATCTATGCCATGACACCAGGTCGCCCCCCAGATGGGGATTGATGATGGAATTCTCCCAGTTAGCCATAAAAAGGTTGGCATAGCTGGGGGCGAACCTGGTGCCCATAGCTGTTCCATTCACTTGTAAAAAATAATCCGTGCCAAACATAAAATAGTTATGAGATAAGATAAAATAAATGCCATCTAGTATGAATTTAATTTGGTCTGCTGGAATATCTAGTTTAGTGTTTAAGATGTTCTGAATTGCTGTTAGACCTTGTTGGTGATCGATTACCGTGTATAGAGAGCTTACATCTAATGTACCTAGGAACCACGAAGAGTCCCATCTGACCGCTTCAATAATTTTAACAACTTGTGTAGTATCACGTAAATATGATTTTGTCTCTTTCACATATGGTTGGAGGAATTGATCGATATACTGTGAGAGGTTGGCTGTAATCGAGCCAATCCCAGATACTATGGGTCGGCCCGGTGGTCTGATGGGATCTTTGTGGATCTTGGGAAGTGTGTAAAATATAGGTAAACGCCCTGGAGTTCCTGTAATGAAATCAAATTCGTTTTTTGAGAGAATACCCTTGTCTTTAGCTTCAGTACATAATTTAATTAACTGTTGTAAATATTCTGCTGTGGGGTCTTCTTTCAATTTCATATATGTTTTATTATCTTCTAATTGGGATTGGCATTCTGCTGTGTAAGTTTCTGTGTCCATCACCACAATGCCGCCACCCTTGTCTGCCTGCCTTATGGTGATGGACAGATCTCTTTGGAACTGTTTGATTGCTGAAATTTCTCCTGGTGTTAAATTACCCCATGTATTCCTACATTTTATTTTCCGAAGGTCTATTTCTACTGCCTTTTTGAAGGATTGCATATCATTACTAATCTCTTGACGAGGGAAAAAATTAGATTTATTTTTGACTGTAGTAGGTTTGTAATTGGTTATTGTTGGTAACTGGGGGACTATAGGGTTTTTCATGAAATATTTTTTCAGGCTCAGTTTCCGGATATACTTCTCCAAACCTACATAGACTCCAAATTTATCTAGTTGCTGGCTAGGTGCATATTTTAGCCCTTTATTAAGTAAATTAATTTGATTACAGTTCAACGTCTTGGAACTCAAATTAAAAATGGCACTCTTATTTTTCAGTGTGTCTATGCCTTGCTGGCTTTTGTTCTGGGCTGTTCGGTTTCTTCTATGTCCTCTACGAACTCTCTTTTTCTGTTGGGGGTAGATAGTGCAGGTACTAGTAATGGTGTTGGGTGTATTTGTGCAACAGTTTCTATTGTCTGGATGATTTTGCGTGGTTCTAGTGGTTGACTGGGGGCTGTCTCTGCCAAAAGTGGTCGTGATTGTGAGTATTGGTGATTGTGATACGGTCTTTTGTATTGTGGTTGATATTGTGCTTTGTGTGGAATATAGGGTCTGGGTTGTCTCCAGCTGTGGTGAGAGGAGTGTGTTACGGGGACTGTGAGTGTATTGGTTGCGGTTGTGTCGATAATATGTGGGTGGAGGGGTGTGACCATAATAGGTTCTGTTGGTTGGCCTGGGGGAATAATTTCTTGGAGGTGGGTTGTTCTGTGAAGGGGTCCCCCCTAAAAAATGATGTTGGTTGTCAGTGGACAGAATGTTGTACCTATTGGACGTAGGTAGATTGTAACTGTATGTTTGAGTTTGTGTTTGGCTAGTTAGTTGTTCATTTGTCTGTTTATTGATTTTCCACAGTCTTTTTTTAGTTTTTTTTGTAATTATCTCATTTTCTACTGCATCTAATTTTTTACATAAACAATCTTTATATTTGATAAATTCAGGTGTTTTCTCTAATGCATCAATAGTTGTACGTATGGATGTGATTTTGGTGTCAAACTCTATGACCATTTCTTGGCGTCTCTCTATCACTAGTTTGGTGGCCTCTGCAGAAACTTGTTTAAAAAATGCGTTCCATTTAACAGTAAAAGTTTAACTTTCTAAATCTCCTGCTGGTGTTTTATGAACAGTTAAACCTTTCGGAATATTTTCTGTATTGACCATATGGCTGAGAGTTTTAATTTCCCATTTCCGTTTTAGGTTTTTAATTAAATAGTATTCTAGTTCTCTGAATGTATCAGATACCTTTTTTTGTGATTGCAATATTTCTGATTTGTTCACATTATTGGTGGGCTCAGTAAAATCAATTGTGTCTATATTTGATTGTTTTTTTGCCAAATGTGTCCATATATCCATGTTAGACTAACCGCAGAGCTCAAATCTCCAAGGTACAAAAATATAAGCAATATAGAAAAAGGATGGAGAGGCTCCTGCGGAAAGTTTCACTAGCATGACCCGGGCAACTCAAACTAACACCTGTACCCAAGGTGTCTGAAAAGAGAGTACTAGACAAAAAGAATTTTTGAGGCTCAAGGTCTTTGGATAAGGAACACACTTGTTGGTTAAAATATGAAATATTTATTAATTAATTAATTACTATCAACTGATAGTCCGGGATCACAGGGCCCTTGTAAATCCACGGATTTCCAGCGGAGTGCCACTTTAACACGTTAAAGGGGTACTCCGGTGCTTAGACATCTTATCCCCTATCCAAAGGATAGGGAATAAGATGCCTGATCGTGGGAGTCCCGCCGCTGGGACCCCCCGGCACCCCGTTTGTAATCAGTCTCCAGAGCGTGTTTGCTCCGGGTCAGATTACCGGCGACTACAGGGCGGGCGGCGTGTGACGTCACGCCTCCGCCCCTCAATGCAAGTCTATGGGAGGGGGCGTGACAGCGGCGGGACTCCCATGATCAGGCATCTTATCCCCTATCCAAAGCCCAGGATGTGCTCTTTGTGACCCTACACTTCGTCCTGTTCAAACTGCGTTTCAGCGATCACCGATCAGAGCGGTGCCTGGTCCAGCCAATACACTTGTAGGGGGTGCAGTATTGTTCTGACAGCTCCGATCCTTTGCAGGCATGGGGTGGGGTCTATAATTCAAATAATGATGCCCTGGAAGCCAAAGGGGCTCCTCTCCTCCTTGGTCCTACCAGGCGGTCAGGCAACCAGATATGGCCTAAGTAGGGGTACTGCCCAGCCCGGGACAAACAGCGTGATAAAATATGGCCATTTCCTCCATTTCAAAAGCGACTTACCAAAATTATGTCCCACAAATAAAGAATTTGTGAAAAAAAGCTAATTTCTATTTTTTTCCACTGACTTTGAAATAATTCTAGCCACACAATAAGGGCTCAACGTACTTACTTTTGCCCTAGGTGAATACTTTAGGGGGCGTAGTTTCGAACGTAAGGTCACTTCTGAGGTTGCAGTATTTTTCTGATAGCTAGAATGCTTTGCAAGATAAGGTGCGGCCTATAATTTATATAATGATATCCTGAAAGCCAAATGGGGCTCCTCTCATTTTGGGTCCCACCATGTGGCCATGCAACCAAATATGGCCTAAGCAGGGGTATTACCGAACATGGGACGAACAGCGTAATAAAATATGGGGTGCATTTTCTATTTTTCAGATATGCATTTGTGCTTGTGTTGCGGTCCCCCCTGGTTTTGCAGTCCCCAAAACACCAGGGGGACTGCAAAACCAGGGGGGACCTGTTTGTGGATGTATCACCTGAAACTACAACTCCTATCATGTCCTGACAGATATACAGGCTGTCAGGACATGTTAGGAGTTATAGTTTTAGAGAGTTTACTGTACCCAACATGTCCTGACAGCCTGTATATCTGTCAGGGCATGATGGGAGTTGTAGTTTCAGATACTGACAGGTTGTGGTGAGCACTGTTTCCCAGCCAGGGAGCCTCCAACTGCTTCAAAACTGCAACTCCCAGCATGCTGGGAGTTGTAGATTTGCAGCAGATGGAGGCACCCTGTCAGGGAAACAGTGCTCTCCATAACCTATCACTCTCTGAAACTACAACTCCCATCATGTCCTGACAGATATACAGGCTGTCAGGACATGTTGGGTACAGTAAACTCTCTAAAACTATAACTCCTAACATGTCCTGACAGCCTGTATATCTGTCAGGACATGATAGGAGTTGTAGTTTCAGGTGATACATCCACAAACAGTCAATCTCCAGCTGCTACAAAACTACAACTCCTATCATGTCCTGACAGCCTGTATATCTTTTCAGGGCATGATGGGATTGTAGTTTTATATTATCCCTAAAAAAAAAAAACAGTCAGTCAATCTACAGCCACTATAAAATTACAACTCCCAACATGCCCTGACAGCCTGTATATCTGTCAGGGCATGATAGGAGTTGTAGTTTCAGGTGATACATCCACAAACAGTCAATCTCCAGCTGCTACAAAACTACAACTCCTATCATGTCCTGACAGCCTGTATGTCTGTCAGGGCATGATAGGAGTGGTAGTTTTAGAGCAGCTGCAGATTGACTGTTTGTGGAGGGATCATATAAAACTACAACTCCTATCATGCCCTGACAGATATACAGGCTGTCAGGACATGATAGGAGTTGCAGACTTGTAGAAAGTGAAGATTGACTGGTTGTGGACGGATCACCTGAAACTACAACTCCTAGTATGCTACGACACCCAAATAATGTGTGGAAATGCTGGGAGTAGTAGTTTTGCATAAGCTTTATGCACATTCAATGGGGGAGATTTATCAAAACCTGCCCAGAGGATAAGTTTCCCCTGTTGCCCACAGCAGCCAACAATGCCTCTGCAAAATGAAAGAATGGATCTGATTGGTTGCTATGGGCAACACAGGTTTTGAGAACTCATCCCCTATTATTTGTAAAAATCTGTGTTATAGTTTTATTGCCTTAGCTGTTGCAAAGCTACAGACAAAGGATGTGCAGGCATGCTGGGAGTTATAGTTTTGCCAATCATGTACCTCCGGCTGTTGCAAGACTACAATTCACAGCGTGTCTGGACAGGCAAATGATGAGTGGGCATGCTGGAAGTTGTAGTTTTGTAACAGGTAGAAGAACATAGCTTGCTTCAACAGTGTTATAAATGAGAGTGTTAGCAATCATATACATCCAGCTGTAGCAAAATCACATCTACCAGCATGCATGAACAGCTAAATGATGTGTGGGCATGCTGGAAGTTGTAGTTTTGCAAAAGCTGGAGGAACACAGCTGGAGGAAACACTGCTATAAAACAGGGAATCTCCAATAATGCTTCTTCCTGGGTGTGTGTGTGGCATAAAACCAGAGAGGAAAGGGTTACAGATGAGACTTCTGTACTTGGCTGACTGCCAGGCTCTTTCCCGAGAACAGTGACTCAGAGCAGAGAGAGGGAGGGGGAGTGGTTATCCCACTGAGGAGAACAGGGACACTCCCCCCTGTTTTTCTGGACTTGTTTTTTTGTGAGCAGCATATAAAAGGGAATTCTAAGAGAAATAAAGGGCATATACTCATAAAAAATTATATGTACATGATCAGAATGAAGTGCTGAGCAACATAGAGCAGTTTTTCTTTTTTTTGGAGATCTGGCAGGTACTCTTTAAGAAAAAAAAAATTTCCACCGAAGTACCCCTTTAAATTGAAGATTTATGGTAGCTAGTGTTACCATAAAAATGTTTAGGTAATGTCCCAGCAGCATGAGGAGACCATATAGTGGCTGAATGGCACAGCCTGGAGTTGGCGGCAGCTTGAAGAGACCATAGTGCCTTACAATCCCTAAGATAAAAAGATTAATTTTCACATTTAAGTTGAAGATTTATGGTAGCTAGTGCTACCTTAAAATGTTTTAAGTAATCTACAAGGAGCATGAGGAAACCATATAGTGCTTGACAAACACAACCTGGAGGTGGCGACAGCATGAGGAGACAATAGGGCTTCACAATCCCTAACTTTAAAGGATGTTTAAGCAATGTACAAGCAGCATGAGGAGACCATATAGTGGCTGAATGACAGCCTGGAGTTTGCGGCAGCATGAGGAGACCATATGGTGGCTGAATGACACCGCCTGGAGTTTGCGGCAGCATGATGAGAACATATGGTGGCTGAATGACACAGCCTGGAGGTGGTGGCAACATGAGGCGACCATATGGTGGCTGAATGACGCAGCCTGGAGTTTGCGGCAGCATAAGGAAAACATATGGTGGCTGAATGACACAGACTGGAGTTGGCGGCAGCAGCATCAGGAGTCCTGAAAGTGACCCGATCAGAGTGGTGCAGTGGGTGGCAATACCAGCCTGGAGTTTGTGGCAGCAAGAGGAGACCATATGGTGGGTGAATGACACAGCCTGGAGTTTGCGGCAGCATGATGAGAACATATGGTATCTGAATGACACAGCCTGGAGGTGGTGGCGGCATAAGGAGACCATACGGTGGCAGAATGACACAGCCTGGAGTTTGTGGCAGCATGAGGAGACCATATAGTGGCTGAATGACACAGCCTGGAGGTGGCAGCAGCATAAGGAAAACATATGCTGGCAGAATGACACAGCCTGGAGATGGCAGCAGCAGCATCAGTAGTCTTGAAAGTGACCCTATGACAGAGTGGTGCGGTGGGTGGCAATACCAGTACCCTGTGAGGAAGGTGGGTGAAAAAAGGTCTAATGCGGAGGAATGTTTGTAACTGGGGAGCAGTGCCTTAAATCTGTTTTGCACTATCCATATTTGTGAAGTGTTGGTGTGGCACCATGGTCAATCTACTCTTATGCATCAGAAATCCTGGGTGGAAATCCTGGCTGATCCATGCCTGATTCAACTTCACAAAGGTCAGTCTCTCCACATTTTTCGTGGACAGACAAGTTCTCCTTGGGGGGGGGGGGACTATGGCCCTGGCCGCACTAAACACCCGTTCTGATGGCACACTACTGGCAGGGCAGGACAGCTTTTCCAGGGCAAACTCTGCTAGTTGTGGCCGCAAGTCAAGTTTGGCTGTCCAGAAGTCCAGTGGATCTTTAACTCCTTAAGGACGTAGGGTGTACCTGTAAGCCCTACGCCCGGTCCCAGTGTTTAAAACGGGGTCACGCCGTTTTTTTCTGAAGTACGACAATATCCAACCTATATAAGTAGGGTATCATTTTAACTGTATGGACCTACGGAATAAAGATAGTGTTATTTTTACCGAACAATGAACTGCGTAGAAACGGAAGCCCCTAAAAGTTACAAAATGACATTTTTTCTTCTATTTTGTTGCACAATTAATTTTTTTTCTGTTTCACCGTGTATTTTTGGGTGAAATGACTAATGTCACTGCAAAGTAGAATTGGTGGCACAAGAAATAAGCCATCATATGGAATTTAATGTGCAAAATTGAAAGCGTTATGATTTTTAGAAGGTGATGAGGAAAAACCCTGCGTCCTTAAGGGGTTAAGGTGTGTTTGCATGGTTATGTCAAGGTATGCCACAACCTGCTGGTTCACGTCCTGCTCCAGGTCTACCTGCTGCTGATGAGTATCTTTCTTCACCCGCATAGTGAAGCAATTCATCAGCGACTGAAGACTCAGGCTGCTGCTGATGGGGCTGGTACTGCTCCTGCCACCCCACCCCTCCCCAGCAGCCGTGGCAGTGGAAGGTGAGTGAAGAGGGCCCCCCCCGAGTCAGACCTGCGCGAGGATGGACTATGGCGCCGATAGGCATCGGCCAACTGACTACGTAGAATGTCTCTGTAGTAGGTCAGTTTGTCCTCCCTCTCAGTGGGTGTAAAAAAGGCCCCCATTTTGTGCCGGAAACGAGGGTCCAATAAGGGGCAGAGCCAGAAATCATCCCGCTGCCGAATGGTGACAATTTGGCGGTCACTATGCAAGCAAGTGAGCATGCATCATGCCATTTGTGCAAGTGACTCGGAGGGACTCCCTACATCCATCTCCACTGCATACTGCCACGGTGTATCTGGGTCCTCTGTCTCGCCTTCCCCATAACCCTCTAGCTCCTCTGGCTTCTGCTCCTCCTCTCCTGACAGATGACTAGAAAAAAAAAAAAAACATTTTGCTAAACCTAATCTGTGCTCCACAGTGCCCCTCCCCCTCCTCCAGTTCAGCCCCCACAGGGCTCAAGTGGCCGTGAAATGTAGGTGCAATGTCTCCAGTGCCCTGACCAGCCAACGTATCCAACACGTGTTGTAGGAAATTAAGCAGTGGAATGACGTTGTTCATCCCGTAATCCTGGCCATTGAGTAATAATGTGGTTTCATCAAAGGGCCTGAGCAAACGGCAGGTATCACGTATGAGCTGCCACTGGTTGACATTGAAGTTACACAGGGGAGTCCCCCTATATGCTTGGATCATCAAGAAATCGGTGATGGCTTTTCTCTGTTCGTATAGTCAGTCCAACATATAGAGGGTGGAATTCCAACGTGTGGAAACGTCGCAAATCAGACAATGTTGGGGGATACCGTTCTGATGCTGCAGCTCAAGGAGGGTGTGCTTTGCGGTGTACGAGTGGCTGAAGTGCATGCAAAGTTTCCTTCCCATTGTTAGGATGTCTTGCAGATGGGGGGAACACTTCAGGAACCACTTGACAACCAGATTGAACACGTGTGCCATGCAGGGCGCATGTCTCAGGCTTCCTTGTCGCAGCGCAGACAAGATGTTCTTCCCGTTGTCAGTCACCATGGTTCCGATTTTCAGTTTTCGTGGAGTAAGCCATGCTCCAATTTCTTTATGAATTAATATTAGCAGTTCCCCCCCTGTGTGACTCCATTCGGCAAGGCAAACCATGTGAAGAACATCGTGACACCGCCATGCCCTGGACACATGGTATGTTGAAAGGGCACTGAGACTTGTCCGTGCAGTGAAGGCTCAGGACACGGTGGAGGATGAGGAGGCGAAGTCGCACACTGTCACAGGACCAATGGCCTGAGAGCGTGGAGGAGGAAGCGGCATGACCTGTCCATGTTGCTGTTGTGGCTGTGCAGAAACCACATTCACCCAGTGGGCCGTAAAGGACATGTATTGTCCCTGACCATAGTAACAGCTCCAGACGTTGGCATTGCCGTGCACTTTGTTACACACCCACAGGCTCAAGGACTGGACCATCTTCTCTTCCACAAAATTGTGTAGGGCTGGTACTGCCTTCTTTGCAAAGAAATTACAGCTTGGGGCTCTCCATCTCTGCTCGGCACAAGCCATCAGTTCTCTGAAAGGTGATGAGTCCACCTCTTGAAAAGGAAGGGACTGCAGCACCAGCAACTTGGACAGGAGCACATTCAGCTTCTGCGCCGACGGATGAGTGGGCGCATACTGTTGTCTCTTAGACATGGCTTCACCGATAGATTGCTGGCGGAATGACTAACTCAAAGTAGGAGGAGCAGGAGCATCTTGAGCGACAGAAGGAGGGTATGACACACAGCCCCCATTCGGCTGAGGTGGTGGAGCCTTGGCTGGCTGGAACATGGAGCGGCGTGCCACTGGGTGATGTAGCAGGCTGGACCACCACATCGGAGCCACGGTTCTCCCAGGCCGCTTTATGGTGACGCAGCATTTGTTGACACAGGGCCGTGGTGCCAACATTGTGACCCTGGCCACACTTTACCTTCTGCCGACACATCTTGCATGTGGCTATGTTAACCTCCTCTGGATGCTTGATGAAAAACTACCACACCGCTGAGTAGCTGATTTTGACTGCTACTGCCGTCGTCTCCAGGAACCCCTGTTCCACTACCTCTCGGGAAGGTAGGCTCCCACGAAGCTTGGCTCCAGAATTTCCACTTCTGCCACCATGCTGACTGCCAACCATGCTACCACCTTCCGGCTCAGCTGCTGCCTCACGGGCAACATGCAAGCCTCTTCTCCTGATGATGATGATGATGAAGCCCCTTCTGCATCCAGCTCCCAATTGCGATCAGCTTAATCATCATCAAGTATCTGCACATCACTGATGTCCTGCTCAGGTTCCTCAACAGTGTCTGCTTCAGGACCCTGAACGCTGGAAACACCAGGCAACGCCACCTCCCACGTCACTCTCCTCATCACTATTTGCCTGCCTAGCGGAGAAAGCAGCGGATGTCTCCACCACTTCTTGGCTGGGCATTAGCTGCTGACTGTACTCTATTAGCTCGTCCTCACTAAATAGTGGAGCTGAACCTACAGCATAAGATACTTCTGTAGGGGAGGGAACAGCATAGGACAGAGGCAATTGGAGGTCAGGGATTGCTCCCGGGCCATGCCAACTGAGGGTTGTGTCTGAGGAACCCACCCACTGTTGGCTGGGGGTATCAGATATCACTTGTGATGAAGTGGATGACTGTGTTATCCAATCGTTGACGACAGATGGGTTGCTCGAGAAACAACCGCTAGCTGATACCGGGAAATCAGGCCTCTCGCTGCAACTCCTGCTGCCACTCGCCCCTAAACTGCTGCCACCTCTGCCTGCGCCTGATGAATTTAGGCCTCTGCCACTCCTTTGTGCACATCCTGGCACTTCTCTGCCTGACATACTTAGTACATATATGAGGGAAGTAAAATACGCTTCACTATGCTGAAAACAGTATTTGTCTAGAACAGTAGCAGGTGTGTACTTTTGGCTGACCTTTTATAGTAACTAGGCCTTTAAGACTTTATCAGGAACAAAATGGTGCAACACTTAGATGTACGTATGTGGTATGCACTTACGAGAGCAGTAGAATGAGCTCCACTACTTATTTTTTTTACACTAACATGCTGGTGTTGCCCCATACTCTTAATTTTCACAAGCGGTAAAAGGAAAAAAGACCCCCAAAATTTGTAACACATTTTCTCCTGAGTATGAAAATACCCCATGTGTGGGCGTTAAGTGATCTGCGGGCGCACAACATGGCTCAGAAGTGAAAGCTCACCATGTATTTGAGGCCTAAATTGGTGATTTGCACAGGGGTGGCTGATTCTACAGTGGTTCTGACATATACGCAAAAACAATAAATACCCACATGTGACCCCATTTTGGAAACTACACCCCTCATGGAATGTAACAAGGGGTATAATGAGCCTTAACACCCCACAGGTGTTTTACAAATTTTCGTTAAATTTGGATGTGGAAATGAAAAAAAAAAATGTGTTTCACTAAAATGCTGGTGCTACCCTAAATTTTTCATTTTTACAAGGGAGAATAGGAAAAAAGCCCCACAAAATTTGTAACCCCATTTCTTCTGAGTAAGAACATACCCCATATGTGGATGTAAAGTTCTCTGCGGGTGCACTACAATGCTCAGAAGAGAAGGAGCGCCATTGGGATTTTGGAGAGAGAATGTGTCCCAAATTGAAGGCCATGTGTGTAAAAGCACATGGCCCCCGACTTCTATTCCTATCAAATTCTCTCTCCTTTAAGCTCAATGGCGCTCCTTCTCTTTTGAGCCTTGTATTTCTTCTATTACCCCTTATGAAAATAAAAAAAATTGGGATATCACCAGTATTTTAGGGAAAAATTTTTCATTTTCACGTGCAACTTTAGCAGAAATTTTTCAAACACCTGTGGGGTGTTAAGGCTCACTGTACCCCTGGCTCACTGAAAGCCAGGTGGGATTTTTTTTTGCTGTTCTGGCACCATAGGGGCTTCCTAAATGCGGCATGCCCCCCAAAAACCATTTCAGCAAAATTTGCTTTCCAAAAGTCAAATGTGACTCCTATTCTGAGAATTGTAGTTCGCCAGCAGAGCACTTGACGTCCACACATGGGGTACTTCCATACTCAGAAGAGATGGGGTTACACATTTTGAGGGGCATTTTCTCCTATAATTAATTTGGGGGAAAACTAGCATTTTAGTAAAAAAAATAAAATAATTGACACATCCAACTTTAAAGGGGTTCTCCGGTGCTTACACATCTTATCCCCTATCCAAAGTATAGGGGATAAGATGCCTGATCGCGGGAGTTCCGCCGCTGGGGACCCCCGGGATCTTGCATGCGTCACCCCATTTGTAATCAGTCCCCGGAGCGTGTTGGCTCCGGTTCTGATTACCGACGACCACAAGGACGGCGGCGTGTGACGTCACGCCTCCGCCCCTGTGTGACATCACGCACCGCCCCTCAATGCAAATACGGGAGGGGGTGTGATAGCTATCACGCCCCCTCCCGTAGGCTTGCATTGAGAGGCGGAGTGTGACGTCACACAGGGGCGGAGGCGTGACGACACACATCGCCGGCCTTGTGGTCGTCCGTAATCAGACCCGGAGTTGACACGCCCAGGGGACTGATTACAAATGGGGTGCCGCGTGCAAGATCCCGGGGGTCCCCAGCGGCGGGACTCCCGCGATCAGGCATCTTATCCCCTATACTTTGGATAGGGGATAAGATGTGTAAGTACCAGAGAACCCCTTTAAAGTTGGATGTGTCAATTATTATTTTTTTTTTACTAAAATGCTAGTTTTCCCCCAAATTAATTATAGGAGAAAATGCCCCTCAAAATGTGTAACCCCATCTCTTCTGAGTATGGAAGTACCCCATGTGTGGACGTCAAGTGCTCTGCTGGCGAACTACAATTCTCAGAATAGAAGGAGTCACATTTGACTTTTGGAAAGCAAATTTTGCTGAAATGGTTTTTGGGGGGAATGCCGCATTTAGGAAGCCCCTATGGTGCCAGAACAGCAAAAAAAAATCCCACCTGGCTTTCAGTGAGCCAGGGGTACAGTGAGCCTTAACACCCCACAGGTGTTTGACAAATTTCTGCTAAAGTTGCACGTGAAAATGAAAAATTTTATTTTTATTCCCTAAAATGCTGGTGATATCCCAATTTTTTTTATTTTCATAAGGGGTAATAGGAGAAAAAGTCTCCCAAAATGCGTAACCCCATTTCTTCTGAGTATAAAAATGCCCCATATCAGGCATCTTATCCCGTATCCTTTGGATAGGGGATATGAAGTGTAAGCACCGGAGAATCCCTATAACGTAAAAAGTCGTCAAACACCTGTGGGGTGTTAAAGGGGTTATCCAGGAAAAAAAACTTTTTTAAATATATATCAACTGGCTCCATGAAGTTAAACAGATTTGTAAATTACTTCTATAAAAAAAAAATCTTAATCCTTTAAGTACTTATGAGCTGCTGAAGTTGAGTTGTTCTTTTCTGTCTAAGTGCTCTCTGATGACACCTATCTCGGGAACTATCCAGAGTAGAAGCAAATTTCCATAGCAAACCTCTTCTACTTTGTGCAGTTCCCGAGACAAATGGCGGGGTCCTTGCAGAGATGTCAGCAGAGAGCACTGTTGTCAGACAGAAAACAACAACTCAACTTCAGCAGCTGATAATTATCAGAAGGATTGAGATTTTTTAATAAAAATAATTTACAAATCTGTTTAACATTCTGGAGCCAGTTGATATAAAAAAAATAGTTTTTTCCTGGAATACCCCTTTAACCCCTTAAGGACCCAGCCCATTTATACCTTAACCCCTTAACTCCTTAAGGACCCTTGACGTACGTGTACGTCATGACACCCTGGTACTTAAGGACCCATGACGTACGCGTACGTCATGGAGAATTCCGTCCCCCGCCGCGCACCGGGCGGGGATCGGACCGGGATGCCTGCTGAAATCATTCAGCAGGCATCCCGTGCAAAGGCCCAGGGGGGTCATCAGACCCCCCCCACGTCGGCGATCGCGGCAAATCGCAAGTGAATTCACACTTGCGATTTGCACGATTCCGGGTCATTACGGGTCTATGGTGACCCGGAATAGAAGGGGGATTGCGGGTGTCCATGACACCCACAATCCCCCTGAAGGAATAGGAGTGAGGTGGCAGGGGTGCCACGTCGTGCGGCTGGATCCTACGGAAGCCGGTGAGTTGCCTAGCGACATCTGGAGTGTACAGTCTGAGACCACTAGATAATGGTCACTAACTGTAGCCCTTCAGATGTTGCAAAACTACAACTCCCAGCATGCCCAGACAGCTGTTTGGGCATGCTGGAATACGTAGTTTTGCAACAGCTGGAGGGCTACAGTTTGAGACCACTATCTAGTGGTCTCTAAACTGTATCCCTCCAGATCTTGCAAAACTACAACTCGTAGTTTGCCCAAACATGCTGGGATTTGTAGTTTTGCAACATCTGGAGGGTCACAGTTTGGAGATCACTTTGCAGTGGTCTCTAAAACTGTAGCCCTCCAAATGTTGCAAAACTACAAATCCCAGAATGCCCAAACAGCTGTCCCAGCATGCTGGGAGTTGTAGTTGCGTACCTCCAGCTGTTGCATAACTATATCTCCCACATGCTGGGAGTTGTAGTTTTGAAACAGCTGGAGGTTTGACCCCCCATGTGAACGTACAGGGTACATTCACACAGGCAGGTTTACAGTAAGTTTCTTGCTTCAAGTTTGGGCTGCGGCAAATTTTTTGCCGCAGCGCAAACTCCTAGCAGGAAACTCACTGTAACACACCAGTGCGAATGTACCCTAAAAACACTACACTACACTACACAAACACATAATAAAAGGGTAAAACACTACATTTACACCCCCCTTACACTGTCCCCCCAATAAAAATTTAAAACGTATTGTATGGCAGTGTTTCCAAAACGGAGCCTCCAGCTGTTGCAAAACAACAACTCCCAGCATTTCTGGACAGCCACTGGGAGTTTAGCAATAGCTGGAGGCACCCTGTTTGGGAATCACGGGCGTAGAATACCCCTATGTAATCCCTAATTTAGTCCTCAAATGCGCATGGCGCTCTCTCACTTCGGAGCCCTGTCGTATTTCAAGGAAACAGTTTAGGGCCACATATAGGGTATCTCCGTACTTGGGAGAAATTGCACTACAAATTTTGGGGGGCTTTTTCTCCTTTTACCCCTTATGAAAAGGAAAAGTTGGGGGCTACACCAGCTTGTTAGTGTAAAAAAATGTACACTAACATGCTGGTGTTGCCCCATACTTTTTATTTTCACAAGCGTTAAAAAGGAAAAAAAGACCCCCAAAATTTGTAACACAATTTCTCCTGAGTACAGAAATACCCCATATGTGGTTGTAAAATGCTCTGCGGGCCACAACAAGGCTCAGGAGTGAGAGCGCACCATGTACATTTGAGGCCTAAATTGGTGATTTGCACAGGGGTGGCCGATTTTACAGCGGTTCTGACATAAACGCAAAAAAATAAATACCCACATGTGATCCCATTTTGGAAACTGCTCCCCTCACGTAATGTAATAAGGGGAACAGTGAGCATTTACGCCCCACAGGTGTCAGACCACTGTTCCAAAAATCTGTCAGTGAAAATGAAAAATTAAATTTTTCATTTGCACAGCCCACTGTTCCAAAGATCTGTCAAACGCCAGTGGGGTGTAAATACTCACTGCACCCCTTATTCAATTCTGTGAGGAGTGTGGTTTCCAAAATAGGGTCACATGTGGGGAGGTCCACTGTTCTGGCACCACGGGGGGCTTTGTAAACGCACATGGCCCCTGACTTCCATTCCAAAAATTTTTTTCCCAAAAGCTCAATGGCGTTCCTTCTCTTCTGAGCATTGTAGTGCTCCAGCAGAGCACTTGATGTCCACACATGGGATATTTCCATACTCAGAAGAGATGGGGTTTCAAATTTTGGGGGGCATTTTGTCCTATTATCCCTTGTAAAATTGTTAAATTTGAGGGAAAACTAGCATTTTAGTGAGAAAAAAAAAAAAAATTTCATATCCAACTTTAACGAAAAGTCGTCAAACACCTGTGGGGTGTTAAGGCTCACTGGACCCCTTGTTATGTGCCTTGAGGGGTGTAGTTTCCAAAATAGTATGCCATGTGTTTTTTTCTTTTTTGCTGTTCTGGCACCGTAGGGGCTTCCTAAATGTGACATGCCCCCCAAAAACCATTTCAGAAAAACTCACTTTCCAAAATCCCACTGTCGCTCCTTCCCTTTTGAGCCCTCTACTGCTTCCGCCGAACACTTGACATACACATATGATGTATTTTCTTACTCGAGAGAAATTGAGTTACACATTTTAGGAAGATTTCTCTCCTTTTACCCCTTGTAAAAATTCAATAACTGGGTCTACAAGAACATGCGAGTGTAAAAAAAAATAAAAAATCAAGATTTTGAATTTTCTCCTTCAATTTGCTGCTATTCCTGTGAAACACCTAAAGGTTAAACAAACCTTTTGAATGTCATTTTGAATACTTTGAGGGGTGCAGTTTTTATAATGGGGTCATTTGTGGGGTATTTCTAATAAGAAGGCCCTTCAAATCCACTTCAAAACAGAACTGGTCCCTGAAAAATTTCGATTTTGAAAATTTTGTGAAAAATTGGAAAATTGCTGCTATACTTTGAAGCCCTTTGATGTCAAACATGTCAACTTTATGATGCAAACATAAAGTATACATATTGTATATGTGAATCAATATATAATTTATTTGGGATGTCTATTTCAAAGTAAAAAAATCCAAAATTTTCAATGTTTTTGAATTTTTTTGAATTTTTTACAAACAAAATGATGCAAGTGTCGACAAAATTTTACCACTAACATAAAGTAGAATGTGTCACCAAAAAACAATCTCAGAATCAGACTGAAAAGTAAAAGCATCCCAGAGTTATTAATGCTTAAAGTGACAGTGGTCAGATGTGCAAAGAATGGCCGGGTCCTTAAGGTGAAAATGGGCTGGGTCCTTAAGGAGTTAATAGCAGAGAAAAGACAGAGCGATCGGCACTTTTGAAATAAATCCAGGTGACTATTTAATCCTCCTCACAGAGTGCTATCAGCTTCCCGTATCAGCAAACACCTATTGAACTTCCACTGTGCTCTACCCCATACAGATGTAACAACATCACTAGATAAAACAGAAGAAAAGAGGGGGGGGGGGGCACTTACGAGTCGAAGTCTCTTGAAAGGTGCAGACTTGGTCTTTATTAAGGTGCAGTTAATAATCCATAGCGCAGGAAGCCAGGGATCACAGCATGGTGCAGTGAACAGCCGCTTTAGCACCGAAGCCTGGCGCTTCTTCAGCCTTCGCCTCTTCCGTCACCTGGGAGCAGGTAAATACACCTCTATTCCCAAGTCACGGAAGGTGGGCGTTTCCAATAAAAACAATCTCCATCAAACTTTTACAACTTGCAATATACATTACATACTTCACAGAAAGACGCTCATGTCTAATCCAAGACCTCATTGTGCGTTTGTTCTTAAAATCCATTTTCCTTCCTTTTGCAAAAGAGTTTTCTTTACATCCTTGCCCTTCGCTGTCCCTATACGTTTGATACCCAAAAATTGCAGTACTCTTGGATTACTATTATGCTCATCCCTTATATGAGAGATAAGCCTAGGAGAACCCTTTCCTGTTCTTATCGAATTAACATGTTCTCTGAATCTAATATTTACTGCACAGGTAGTACAGCCAATATAGAACCCATTACAAGGACAGCAAATGGAGTAGACTAAATTTTTTGTTCGTCAGCATATGAAATCCCAACACTATCTCTACTCCGCCTAACATAATAAATTCATCTGTGCAGCAGAAATTGCACCAGTCGCAACTGCCAAGTCTAAAGGTACCTTTTGGTGTATCTTTCTTTACTAAGCCAATTTGCACTGGAAATGGGAATTTTAGGGAGCTGCTTACAAATTCCTGCACTTTTTAAAGGTGACCAGCGGTCTGTTAACCGTAAATTCTCTCAAGTCAGGGTAATTTTGCAGAATGGACCAGTTATTATTAATGGCATTTTTTTAATCTTTTGAGCTACTGGACTGTATGAAAATGAAAAAGAGAACCGTTGTTTGTGTTTATTACGTTTTTCTGGTTCATTCAGGTTGAATACTATAAGCTCTTTTTAATGCTTCGTCTAGTACATTGGTGGGATAACCTCGCTGAATTAATCGAGCATACAACTCTCTTGCTTGCATTTGGAAGTCTACATCTCTTCTACTGATTCTTTATAGTCTGAGGAACTGTCCATATGGGACAGCCCTCATAACATGTCCCGGATGGTAACTTCCATAGTGCAGGAGAGAGTGGCAGGCCGTCGGTTTACGATAACCCTTAGTGATTACCTCTCCATTAATGAGGCCTACTTTTACATCTAAAAAATCCAGATCAGGATCTCCAACTTTTCAAGTGAATTTGAGATTCATGTTGTTCATATCGTTCAGGGCAGAGATGAAGTCCACAAAGGTGGACTCTGTCCCCGTCCAAATGATAAAGATATTGTCAACAAATCTGTTATATCGGGCAATAGACTTAAGATAATTATTGTCCACAAAAATTTTATTTTTCTCGAATCCCGCAATGTACAGGTTTGCTATAGTACAGGCCACTGTCGTCCCTATGGCCACCCCACTTATTTGGGTGAACCAGTCGCTGCCAAATTTAAATTAATTACTGTAGAGGATAAATTTCAATGACTTGCAAATGAAATCCATATAATTTTTGCTTTTCCCGGATCTCTCGAGAAAACCCCTGATAACCTCTATACTTTTTGTTTGTAATATACTTGTATGGAGACTTTCAATGTCCATTGTCACAAGAATACAGTTCTCTGCTACCGGGAGTCCCTCGAGTGACTTGAGAAAAGCGTTAGTGTCTTTTACAAGGGCTGGGATCTCTGAGTAAGGGGTGCAACAACCAGTCGATATATTGTGATATCGACTACATTAGAGTCCCCACCTCGGAGACAATAGGTCTCCCAGGTGGGGACTCCAATGTTTTATCAACTTTGGGAAGGAAATACCACACCGCTTCTCTTGGTTCTTTAGGGAGGAGTCTTTCTGCTAGCTTTTTAGATATAACACCTTTTTCAAAGTAGGCCCTTAGGAGAGACTGAAGTCTACTTTTTTGACCCATAATAGGGTTATTAGACAATCTTTTATAATGGAGGGGATTACTCAATTGGCGATTTGCCTCTTTTATATAGTAATCTTTACTCATAAGAACTATATTCCCTCCTTTATCCGATTTTTTTATTACTATATTTTCAAATTTTTTCAGTCTCTCCAAGACCAGTCTCTTTTTCCTCCCTCGAGATGTTTTCAGGGTCCTTAGGATGATGCAGTGCCTTGATTTCCTCCAAAATTTCTTTCTGGAAGAGGTCAAGCCTACTGCCAGGCGTGATTTGGGGGCAAAATGTAAATCGTGTGCCTTCCGTAAATTCCGGGACTTCAATTTCTGTCAAGCTGTCATCTGCAGTACCTGGTAACAAATCCACTAATGTATATAAACAGTTTAATTCAACCTGCGGGGCCTAAGAACACTAAAACCTAATGGGCCAATGCTCACTGGGGTTTCACCTTCTAATATCATTTGTTTATAATCACCTTTATTGCAGAAAAACTTTAACCCCTTAACGACGCAGGACGCAAATGTACGTCCTGGTGAGCTGGTACTTAACGCACCAGGATGTACATTTTCGTCCTATACATAACCGCGAGCATCGGAGCGATGCTCGGGTCATGCGCGGCAGGTCACGGCTGCTGATAGCAGCCAGGGACCCGTCGGTAATGGCGGACATCCGCGATCGCGCGGATGTCCGCCATTAACCCCTCATATACCGTTATCAATACAGATCACGGCATCTGCGGCAGTGCGGTACTTTGAATGGATGATCGGATCGCCCGCAGTGCTGCCGCGGCGATCCAATCATCCAGCATGGCAGCCGGAAGTCCCCTCACCTGCATTCCGCTGCCTTCCTTAGGTCTTCTGCTCTGGTCTGCGATCGAGCAGACCAGAGCAGAAGATGACCGATAACACTGATCAGTGCTATGTCCTATGCATAGCACTGCACAGTATTAGCAATAGAATGAGTGCTATAAATAGTCCCCTACAGGGACTATTAAAGTGTAAAAATAAAAGTTAAAAAAGTTTTTAAAAAAGTAAAAAAATATATCTGAAAAAAACCCTCCCCCCAATATAAACGGAAATTGTTCCATTTTCCCTATTTCACCCCCAAAAAGTGTAGAAAAAATATATTATATACATATTTGGTATCGCCGCGTGCGTAAATATCCAAGCTATTAAAATAAAATGTAAAGGAAACCGTACGGGGAACCGCGTGAACGTAAAAAAAAAAAAGTCCAAAATAGCTGCTTTTTTGTAACATTTTATTAAAAAAAAAATTATAAAAAAATGGATTAAAAGTTTTAGATAAGAAAATATGGTATCAATAAAAAGAACAGATCACGGAGCAAAAAATTAGCTCTCATACCACCGCTTATACAGAAAAATGAAAAAGTTATAGGTCTTCAAAATAGGGGGATTTTAAACATGCTAATTTGGTAAAACAGTTTGCTTTTTTTTTTTAAGCGCAACAGTAATAGAAAAGTATGTTATGATGGGCATCATTTTAATTGTATTAACCCAAAGAATAAAGAACACATGACATTTTTACCGTAAATTTTACGGCGTGAAAACAAAACCTTCCAAAATTAACTAAATTGCGGTTTTCTTTTTAATTTCCCCACACAAATAGTATTTTTTTTTTGTTGCGCCATACATTTTATGGTAAAGTGAGTGATGGCAGTACAACGGTCAACTGGTTGCGCAAAAATTAAGCCCTCATTCTAGTCTGTGGATGAAAATATAAAAGAGTTATGATTTTTTGAAGGTGAGGAGGAAAAAACGAAAACGTAAAAATAAAATTGTCCTTAAGGACCAAATGGGCTGAGTCCTTAAGGAGTTACGCTTATTTTCCGTTCAGCCCAGAATAAATCTATTTCAAATGCCACTTGATTGAATTCCTCCAATAAACAAAAATTCAAACCCCTAGAAAGAATAGATTTAGTTGCTTCATCTATTTCATACTCAGACAGATTAATGATTTTTAAGTCCTGTCCCAAGTCACTCGGTAAGTCCAATGCAGACTCTACGTTTTCTAAGACACAACTTTGTGTTTTTGTCTCAGGCTTTTTTCTCCTAGTCCTTGTTCTCCCTCTTCTCGTCTTCCGCCTAAAGGGGCAGCACTTACATCGCTATTCACAGATTGTTGGGGTTTTTCTGTGGCATTCCCTTTCTTTTTTCCTTTATCCTCCGAGCCACTAGACTCGGAGTCCATGGTCCAGAAATCTGTTCTCCGATGTCTGTTCCTATTTTTTCATTGGAGATGTTTATTAATTAACCTAGCGAAGGAAAATACTCCGCCTCTAAAGTAAAAAAAAAAGCATTCCCGGTGAAACTGCGGTGTCCTGATCAGCTAGGACGCACGAGGAGGGTCCCTTACCTGCCTCCTGCACGTCTGATCGGCGATTGATTGCTCTAAGCCTGATTGCTCCAAGGCTGATCAATGCAATGCTATGGAATAGCATTGATCAGTGTCTGCAATCAATGTAATGCATGTTATAGTCCCCTATGGGGCTATACCATTGCAAAAAAAAAAAAGTGTAAGAAAAAAAGTTAATAAATGGGATTTATCCCCTTCCCTAATAAAAGTTTGAATCACCCCCCTTTTCCCATTAAAAAAATAAACTATGTAAATAAAAATAAATATAAACATATGTGGTATTGCCGCGTGCATAAATGTTCCAACTATAAAAATATATCATTAATTCAACTGCACTGTCAATAGCGTACATGTAAAAAAAAAAACTTCCAAAGTCCAAAATAGCGTATTTTTGGTCACTATTTATACCATAAAAAATGTAATAAAAAGCGATTAAAAAGTCTGATCAAAACAAAAATGGTACCAATAAAAACTTCAGATCACGGCGCAAATGAGCCCCCTTACATCCCTGTATGCGGAAAAATAAAAAAGTTATAGGTGTCAGAAGAGGACATTTTTAACCCCTTAAGGACTCGGCCATTTTTTGCAATTCTGACCACTGTCACATTAATCATTAATAACTCTGCAATGCTTTTAGTTATCATTCTGATTCCGAGATTGTTTTTTCGTGACATATTCTACTTTAACATAGTGGTAAAATTTTGTGGTAACTTGCATCCTTTCTTGGTGAAAAATCCCAAAATTTGATGAAAAATTTGAAAATTTAGCATTTTTCTAACTTTGAAGCTCTCTGCTTGTAAGGAAAATAGATATTCCAAATACATTTTTTTAATTCACATATACAATATGTCTACTTTATGTTTGCATCATAAAATTGACATGTTTCTACTTTTGGAAGACACCAGAGGGCTTCAAAGTTCAGCAGCAATTTTCCAATTTTTCACAAAATTTTGAAACTCGCTTTTTTTCAGGGACCAGTTCAGGTTTGAAGTGGATTTGAAGGGTCTTCATATTAGAAATACCCCATAAATTACCCCATTATAAAAACTGCACCCCCCAAAGTATTCAAAATGACATTCAGTCAGCGTTTTAACCCTTTAGGTGTTTCACAGGAATAGCAGCAAAGTGAAGGATTTCTCAATCTTTATTTTTTTACACTCGCATGTTCTTGTAGACCCAATTTTTGAATTTTTGCAAGGGGTAAAAAGGAGAAATGTTTACATGTATTTGAAACCCAATTTCTATCGAGTAAGCACATACATCATATGTCTATGTTAATTGTTCGGCGGGCGCAGTAGAGGGCTCAGAAGGGAAGGAGCGACAAATGGTTTTTGGGGCCATGTCACCTTTAGGAAGCCCCTATGGTGCCAGAACAGCAAAAAAAAAACACATGGCATACCATTTTGGAAACTAGACCCCTCGGGTAACATAAGAAGGGGTAAAGTGAACCTTAATACCCCACAGATGATTCACGACTTATGCTTGGTTTCCTAAAAGTTTTACATTTTTAAAAAGGGTAATAGCAGAAAATATCCCCCACAATTTGAAGCCCAATTTCTCCCTATTCAGAAAACACCCCATATGGGGGTGAAAAGTGCTCTGCTGGCGCACTACAGGTCTCAGAAGAGAAAGAGTCACATTTGGCTTTTTTGAAGGAAATTTTGCTCTGGGGGCATGCCGCATTTAGGAAGCCCCTATGGTGCCAGAACAGCAAAAAAAAAAACCACATGGCATACCATTTTGGAAACTAGACCCCTGGGGGAACGTAACAAGTGGTAAAGTGAACCTTAATACCACACAGGGGTTTCACAACTTTTGCATATGTAAAAAAAATTATAATAATTTTACCTAAAATGCTTGGTTTCCCCAAAAATTTACATTTTTACAAAGGGTTAAAGCAGAAAATACCCCCCCCCCCCCCCCAAATTTGAAGCCCAATTTCTCCCGATTCAGAAAACACCCCATATGGGGGTGAAAAGTGCTCTTCTAGCACACTACAGGTCTCAGAAGAGATGGAGTCACATTTGGCTTTTTGAAAGCAAATTTTGCTTTGGGGGCATGCCGCATTTAGGAAGCCCCTATGGTGCCAGAACAGCAAAAAAAAAAAAACACATGGCATACTATTTTGGAAACTAGACCCCTGGGGGAACATAACAAGGGGTTAAGTGAACCTTAATACCCCACAGGTGTTTCACGACTTTTGCATATGTAAAAAAAACAAAATTTTTTTTTTACCTAAAATGCTTCTTTTCCCCAAAATTTAACATTTTTAAAAAGGGTAAAAGCAGAAAATACACCCCAAAATTTGTAACACAATTTCTCCCGAGTACGGCGATACCCCATATGTGACCCTAAACTGTTGCCTTGAAATACGAGAGGGCTCCAAAGTTTGAGCGCCATGCGCATTTGAGGCCTAAATTAGGGACTTGCATAGGGGTGGACATAGGGGTATTCTACGCCAGTGATTCCCAAACAGGGTGCCTCCAGCTGTTGTAAAACTCCCAGCATGCCTGGACAGTCAGTGGCTGTCTGGTAATACTGGGAGTAGTTGTTTTGCAACAGCTGGAGGCTCCGTTTTGAAAACCGTGGCGTACCAGACGTTTTTCATTTTTATTGGGGGAGGGGAGGGGGGTTGTATAGGGGTATGTGTATATGTAGTGTTTTTTACTTTTTATTTTATTATGTGTTAGTGTAGTGTAGATTTTTTAGGGTACAGTCACACGGGCGGGGGTTCACAGTAGTTTCTGGCTGGCAGTTTGAGCTGCGGCAGAAAATTTGCCGCAGCTCAAACTTGCAGCCGGATACTTACTGTAAACCTCCGCCCATGTGAGTGTACCCTGTACATTCACATGGGGGGGGGGGGGGGGGGGGGGGACATCCAGCTGTTGCAAAACTACAACTCCCAGTGCAACTATCAGTGCATGCTGGGAGTTGTAGTTTTGCAACAGCTGGAGGCACACTGGTTGCGAAACACCTAGTTTGGTAACAAACTCAGTGTTTTGCAACCAGTGTGCCTTCAGCTGTTGCAAAAGCTACAACCCCCAGCATGTACGGACAGCGGTAGGGCATTCTGGGTCTTGTAGTTATGCAACAGCTGGAGGCATACTACTTTGGCTGGGGATGCTGGGGATTGTAGTTATGCAACAGCTGGAGACACACTGGTTTGCTACTTAACTCAGTGTGCCTTCAGCTGTTGCAAAACTACTACTCTCAGCAGTCACCGACAGCCAACAGACATGCTGGGAGTTGTAGTTATGCAACCAGCAGATGCACCACTATAACTCTCAGCATGCACTTTAGCTGTTTGTGCAAGCTGGGAGTTGTAGTTAAACAACAGCTGAAGGTACACTTTTCCATAGAAAAAATGTGCCTCCAGCTGTTGCAAAACATAAGGGCATGCTGGGAGTTGTGGTGGTCTGCCTCCTGCTGTTGCATAACTACAGCTCCCAGCATGCCCTTTTTGGATGCTGGGAGCTGTTGCTAAGCAACAGCAGGAGGCTGTCACTCACCTCCTGCTGCTGCTCCGGGAAAAGGTCAGTCCCGCCGCCGCTCCTGGGGCCCCGATCCCAAGATCGGGGTCCCCAGCTCCCGGGGTCTTCTTCCCGCACCTGCTCACGTCCTCCAGAAGAGGGGCGGAGCGGGTTGCGGGAGTGACACCCGCAGCAGGCGCCCTGATTAGTCGGCCGGGAAACCGGCCGACGAATCAGGGCAATCGTGAGGTGGCACCAGTGCCACCTCACCCCTGCTGGCTATGGCTGTTCGGGGCTGTCTCTGGAGACCCGATTGACCCGAAATCTGCGGCCATCGCCGACATGGGGGGTCATCATGACCCCCCTGGGCGATATGCCGCGATGCCTGCTGAACGATTTCAGCAGGCATCGGGCACCGACTCCCCTCCAGCTAGCGGCGGGGGGCCGTTAATGGACAGGACGTACTCAAACGTCCTGAGTCCTTAAGGACTCGGAGTACTTCCTGCGTCCTTAAGGGGTTAAACGTATTAAATTTTCGTGCATGTAGTTATGATTGTTTCCAGAAGTAAGACGAAATCAAACCTATATAAGTAGGGTATCATTTTAATCCTATGGAGCTACAAAATAAACATAAGATGTCATTTTTACCGTAAAATGTACTGTGTAGAAACGGAAGTCCCCAAAATTACAAAATTCATTTTTTTCTTACATTTTTTCGCACAATGATTTTTTGGGGGTTTCGCCGTAGATTTTTGGGTAAAATGACTGATGTAATTACAAAGCCATCATATGAATTTTTAGGTGGAAATTTGAAAGGGTTATGAGGAGGAAAAAACAAAAATGCAAAAACTGAAAAACGCTAAGGGGTTAAGAACCAGGCCATTTTTTGCAAATCTGACCTGTGTCACTTTATTCATTAATAACTCTGGTTTTGCTTATCATTCTGATATATATTTTTTTAAATTACATTTTCTACTTTATGTTAGTGGTAAATTTTCGTCGATGCCTGCATAATTTCTATGTGAAAAATTCAAAAATGTCACGAAAATTTGGAAAATTTTGTATTTTTCTAACTTTGGAACTCTGTTTGTAAGGAAAATGGACATGCCAAATAAATTGTATATTTATTCACATATACAATATGTCTACTGCATCATAAAGTTGACATGTTTTTACTTTTTGAAGACATTAGAGGACTTCAAAGTATAGCAGCAATTAAAAAAAATGTAACGAAAAATTTTAAATCTGAATTTTTATTTAAGGACCAGTAAGCTTTGAAGTGGATTTGAGGGGCCTTTCTGTGAGAAATCACCCATAAATTACCCCAGGAGCGTTGCTAGGTTGCTAGCTACACCCCTAACCACACCCTAGTCATGCCCCTAACCACACCCCAGTCACGCCCCTAACCGCACCCTCATTCATACCCAATTGTTCACAGAATACCAGTAAACAAGGAGAATTATCACCATACATATTACCGCCATACTGTTAGTGACCATATCTAACCGAAACTAAGACCAATATTACCAATAATACCAGTACAAAAAACTAAAATTCTCCAAATTCATTCAGCATCTCCAAACAAATGAAACACCTGCACAATTTTGGGTGTTACCAGTAGGAAGAAATAATACCACCATACAATGACCACCACCATGTTACCACTGACTAATAACACTATATTTGTTACTGAATACAATAAACTATACAAAAGACCATATTCCCAAATACATTCACCATACAGAGGTAGATACCAGCTGTACACAGGATCTGTAGACCATATAAGTGATTATATACAGGACCATATAGAGGTATATACCAGCTGTACACAGGCTCTGTATACCATATAAGTGATTATATATAGGACCATATAGAGGTAGTTGGGAGCAAAATCTACTAAAGCAAATCTGCAGCAGAAAATACGCAAGTGTGAATGTAGACATAAAATTACATCTAGGAACTCACAGATGGCAACTTTTCTGATCAGCGGCATCCTCTCTCTTTTTCTTCTACATTCGGATCAGACCAACATGACAGCTTCTTCCAACCAAAACTTCATCTACTCAGCATCTGCAGGACAGACATGTTAGAATCCGCATTTTTCCAGTGCCCTCCTTCACAATCTCCCCATCTATAGGCCTCCACACTATAAAAAATGCCCCCTTGGTGTCCCGCTCAGTAAAAATAGGCACGTAGGTAGCCAAGTAGTCAGGTATGTAGGTAGGTAACTAGTCAGGTAGCCATTTTTTTTTTTAGGTAAGTAGGTAGGTAGTCAGGTATGTAGCTAGGCAGTTAGGTAGGCACAAGCCAAACAGGACATAACAGAGACTCAGGTACAGGTGAGGCATTTCGGCCTCACAGGAAGGCCTTAGTCATACACTGGATGTACATGGGTGGATCTCTTTTATATGGGAGGACAGATCCAGCAACAGAAATCACCTGTGCAACTGGATCTGTATCCATACAGTATGCCAGTAGGTGAGTGTTTCCCAACCAGGGTGCCTTAAGCTGTTGCAAAACTATAACTCTCAGCATGCTCAAACAGCCTTTGGCTGCCTAGGCATGCTGGGAGTTGTAGTTTTGCAACACCTGGAGGCACCCTGGTTGTGGAATACTGTCTTGGAAGCCTTTCAATGCAGTGGTTTTTTTTTTTTTTTTTTTTTTTACAACCAAGGTGCCTCTAGATGTTGAAAAACTACAACTCCCAGCAAGCCCAGCAGTTTCCTCACATTAGGTAGCAGTTTCCCCACATAAGAAAGCAGTTTCCCCACATTAGATAGCATATGCAAGGTAGAAGGATGTCCAGCTCGGGAGACTCAGGAGCAGTGGAAGTTTATTCACAAGCCAAACAGGACATAACAGAGACTCAGGTACAGGTGATGTGTTTCGGCCTCACAGGAAGGCCTTAGTCATACACTGGATGTACATGGGTGGATCTCTTTTATATGGGAGGACGGATCCAGCAACAGAAATCACCTGTGCAACAGGATCCGTACCGCCCATATTGGTTAGCAGATTACAACAGAATAAAAACATGCACAAAACTATACAAAATATGCAATATATAAATATAGTTGTAAAGGCTAAAATCCATATTTTCGTTTTAATTCTGTCTATAGACCATTAAAATAATAATGTCAATAACATGACTTTATATTGAACAGAAACACAAAAGAAGAAAACTATAAAGAAAGAGCTGGTACACAAATTTCCCCACATTAGGTAGCATAGTTTCCTCACATTAGGTAGCATAGTTACCCCACATTAGGTAGCAGTTTGCCCACATTAGGTAGCATAGATTCCCCACATTAGGTAGCATATTTTTCCCTCATTAGGCAGCAGTTTCCCCACATTAGGTAGCATAGTTCCCCCTCCTGATACAGACAGACACACACAGACACACACACAGACACACTCACCTGGCAGCACTTCTTTTCTTGATGAGTGATGTCACTGATGTCCTCCTATGCGGGTCGGCAGAGAAATATCACTTGCGCGACCACCCGCACCAGACCTGGGCCGGCCGGCAGGCAGGCTCACTGACTTAAAGTGGCCACTGTGCTATTGCGCCCCAGCCGCTTTAAAACTGAGCAGCAGTGGCGCTGTAACCCGGGGCTATTGGGGTTACACCCGTGGCTACAGCCCCGCTAGCCCCCCCGGCATTGCCCCTGAATGACCCCATTATAGAAACTGCACCCCTCAAAGTATTTAAAGTGACAATGTTTGTTGACCTTTTCACAGGAAGAGCAGTTAAGTGGAGGAGAAAACTGAAAATCTCCATTTCATTTTTTACACTAACATGCTCTTGTAGATTTTTTTTCTCATTTTTACAAGGGGTAAAATAAAAGAAAGACCCCAAAATTTTTAACCCAATGCTCAGAAGAGAAGGAGGAAAATGTGGCTTTTGGAGAGCGAATTTTGTTGAAATGGTTTTTGAGGGCATGGAGCATTTAGGAACCCCCATGGTTCCAGAACAGCAAAAACAAACCCACATGGCACACTATTTGGGAAACTACACCCCTCAAGGAGAGCGTAAAAAGGGGTACAGTGATCCATAACACCCCACAGGTGCTTGTTCAACTTTACTGAAAGTTGGGCGTTAAAAAATGAAAAATTTGATTTTTTACATTAAAATGCTGTGTTACCCCAAATGTTTCATTTTCACAAGGGATAATAAAAGAAAATGCCCCCCAAAATGTAAAATCCCATTTATTCTGAGTATGGAAATACCCCATATTTGGACATAAAGGGGGAGATTTAATAAAACCTTTGTCGAGAAAGAGTGGTGCAGTTGCCTATGGCAACCAGATTGCTTCTTTCATTTTGAAGAGACCTGTGAAAAATGAAAGAAGTAATCTGATTGGTTGCCACATGCAACTGCACCACTCTTCCTCTACACAAGTTTTGATAAATCTCCCCCAGAAGAGAAGGAGCAAAAGTTGGCTATTGGAGAGCACTATTTGGGAAACTACACCCCTCAAGGAACGTAACAAGGGGTATAGTGAACCTTAAAGGGGTTATCCAGAAATCAAAAAACAGACCTAATTTCCCTGTCGGTCTCCAGGTTGGGTGTGGTTCTGTAGCTCCGTTCCATTGAAGTGAATGGAGCCAAGTTGTAATACCACACCCAAAGTGGAGACAGACAGGGAGCAGACTTTGAAAGAAATGAGGTCTGTTTTTGTTTCCAGCATAATCCCTCTAACACCCCACGGGTGATTGACGAACTTAAAGTAGGACGTGAAAATGAAAAATTTGGTTTTTAACACTAAAATGCTGGTGTTACCCTAATTTTTTCATTTTCTCAAGGGGTAATACGAGAAAATGCCCCCCATAATTTGTAACCCCTTATCTTCGGAGTATGGAAATATCTTATATTTTGATGGAAAGTGCTCTGCGAGTGTACAACATGGCTCTAAGGAGAAGGAGTGCCATTGGGCTTTTGGAGAGAGAATTTGCTGGAATTGAAGTTGAGGCCACGTGCGTTTACAGAGCTACCGTGCCAGAACAGCAGAACCCCCCCCCCCCCTCACACATGTGCCATCATTTTGGAATCGACACCCCTCAAGGAATGTATCAAGGAGTACAGTCAGTATTTAAACCTCAAAGATGTTTAGAACAGTGGGCTGTAAAAATACATTTATTTTTTTCACTCAAATGCTGTTACACCATATTTTTCATTTACACAAGGGGAAGTAGGAGAAAATACCCCCGAAAATTTGTAACCCTATTTTATCGGAGTATGGAAATACCCCTTATGTGGCGTAAATTGCTCTGCAGGTGCACTACAGGGTTCAGAAGAAAAGGAGCGCCATTGTGCTTTTGAAGAGAGAATTTGGCTGGAATTGAAGTCGAGGGCCATGTTCAATTACAAAGCGCCCATGGTGCCAGAACAGCGGAACCCGCAACATGTGCCATCATTTTGAAGACTACATTCCTCCAGGAATGTAACAAGGGGTACATGTATTTACACCTCACAGGTGTTTGGAACAGTGGGCCGTGAAAAAAAAAATTCGATTTTTTCACTGAAATGCTGGTGTTACCCCAAATTTTTCATTTAATACCAGGTATACTTGGTATTAGTTTGAACACTTTGGGGGGATTTTCAAAGAATTTAGCACCACCTTTTTTGCATTAGCTGCACCACATTTGCTTAAAATGTGGCGCACACTATTAGTGCCACATATTCAGATATTTAGCACCCGATTTAGCGCCCTGCTAGTCAATTTTTAAAAGTAGTGTGTTTAGGGCAGGGTTTGGCTTTTTGGGTGCTAATAGCACAAATCACGCCCCTTTAAAAAAAAAAAACAACATATTTTTATTAAACATTTTTCAGAAAATAGAAAACACTCATAACAAATCAAAAACAAGGCGCTACACAGAGCATAATGAAAGGTCACAAACAGTCGACCGTGTGTGAATACAGAGAAGGGTCTGCCACAAGATAACATATGGAAGTCCTCACTCAGTTGCAAAAACAAATTAAAAATTATATAAATATAAACTCCCCCTAGTCCCAGTCCCATAAGGTCAATAGCAGTCAGAAGAGCTGAAGCGTGATTCATCATCTCATCCGCCTCCAAACCTAAACAGCGCTGAGAAAAATTAAAACCCTTCGATCGAGTATGTCATGCAGTAAATAAAGTCAGGCTAGTCAGGGAGGTGCAGGGTACCCATGTTTTTATGACGTTCAGTGTCTAATCTATCAATCCCGCAGTATACATTTTCAGCTGAGAAATAGTATATCAGGGCTTGAAGGGGATAGCCAGGAATGAAAAAGGCACCAAAGAGCTACATGTAGAATTATATGAATGATCATGCGCACCTTGAGTGGTCCCAGGCCCCCCGAACCATCTTCTGGAGGTCTGAGTTGGTGGAATAAGACAGCCTGAGGTGTCAGCAGGATATCCACATGCCATTGGGTACGTATATGAGAAAGAAGAGAGGTCCAATAGGTGCCAGTTGCCGGGCAGGTCCAGACGCCATGCCCCAGGTTTGTGAATGATTGAGAAAACTTTTGACAATCCGTTATCCTGTCTGGGAACATGGGCGAGGGCAAGATATTAAAGCGATATAGGGCTCAGTTTAAAATAAGTTTCTCGCCAACACACGTTAATGATACATTTCCTGATAATCTGCCAGCCCTGGAGGATGCAATTTGTGATATCCTCATCTGGTACTCAAGCCCGCCATGAATCAAAACAGTGTGTCTGAGTTCACTTTAAGGAAATTATCCCAAAGTGCACGATACAGAATTGATATTGATGTTCTATGAGATTCAGGACCAATAATATCATCAAGAGTGTGTGTGGGGGCTTTTTTGCTCAGGTCCCGCAACCTCGAGTGACAAGGAGAGGATCTGGTTAACTGCCAACGTGTGAGAGGAAGGGAGATCGAAGCGATCCATAATCGCCAATGTAGAGGACCACCGTCTATTAGCCATATTCATAAGGTCCCCAGCCGTAATGAGACCCTTGTCGTGCCACAACGTGCACCCATGAAACATGTTATCTTTGGGGAACTCAGGGTGACAGTTCAGAGGAATGTGTTTGGAGAGAAGGAAGGGCAGATGAAAGACTTTTTGTATTTCCTTCCATGTAATTATCGTTTCACGGAGTAAAACAGAGTGTTTTATCTGAGGGATAAAAATGAATAGGAGGTATGAAGAAGAGCTACCAGATTCCAAGGGGCAGCCAAGGCCCTTTCTAGAGAGATGCTAGCATGATAAGAGGACCCATGAAGCCAATCCATGACATATCTAAATAGACATACTAGATTGTTCCTTCTGATGTTGGGGAAGTTCAACCCACCAGCTAACTTGCACAACATCTGCTTTTGTAGAGCAATATGTGGGTCACTTGCCAGCCCAGATAAAAGTAGTAAAGTCAGAGTTTGAGGGAGCTAATGTCTACATGTTTCAACAATAATGGTAAAGTAAATGTGAGAAGCTCACCATTTTTATGAAGTGTCATCTTCCCATAAACAATATCGGAAGATTAATCCACCTTTGAAGTTCTGCACGTATTTTAGAGAACAGGGGAGGAGTAGCTCAAGGTATAGAGGGATTCTGGGGTCTTGCCTATTTTCACACCCAGGTATGTTACTGCAGTGTGGGCTACTGTAACACCTAAATGAGCAATCTCGGGAAGCCAGCGTGGGGGGGAGACCATCCAAAAGGCAATAGCTCAGTCTTCACCACATTAACCTTATAGCCTGAGAGGGAGCCGTAGGTATTTAATGTTTCCAGCTAGGTAGGTAGTTAATGTGAAGGGTTGCTGAGAAAGATAAGGACATCATCAGCAAACGTTGCCAGTTTAACTGATTCCATTTCTACTGTGATACCTTTGTATATGAGTGCAAGAGATGCTGAGCCAGAGGCTCTATCGCCAGATCAAACAAGAGTGGTGAGAGTGGGCAACCTTGTCTTGTCCCCTTATAGAGATGAAAAGGAGTAGACAAGATCCCCGGCATGTGCACATGTGCCCATGGTGAAGAATATAAGCTGGATAAGTAGGTCCGGAAAGCCCCGGTGATACAGAACCTGTCCAGCACCAAGTTAAGCCAAGCCCAGTGAACATTATCAAAAGCCTTTTCAGCATCCAGGGCAAGGGGCATGTGACGGTGCTGTACAGAGTCCAACACAGAAAGGACTTTGCGGATATTAATGATGGCTGAGCGGTTACGGATGAAGCCAACCTGGTGAGGTCCCACAAGTTCCGGGAGAAATCGCGCTAGGCGATTAGCTCAAATTTTCGAGAACAGTTTGATATCCTAGTCAATGAGCGAGATCGGTCTATAAGAGCTAGGATTTAAAAGGTCTTTACCAGGTTTTGGCGATACTTTAATATAAGCCATTCATGTTGTAGTGGGAAGTACTCCTGTCTGTAGGAAGCCATTAAAGACCTCAGTAAGGCAAGGAGAAAGATGGCTTATCAGGGACCTGTAGAACTCCCCAGGGTAGCCATCCTGGACCGGAGCTTTACCATTGTGAAGACTTTTTATAGTAGAGCGTACCTCTTCCTCCATTACCTCAGCATTTTGTTCAGATCTCTGAGCGTCTGTCAGAGACGGAAGGGACAGGTGATTTAAAAAGTCTGTTCCTGCTGATAATTCAGAGGGAGAGTTAGCATATAACGACCATATAACAAGCAAGCATCTCATTGACATGATGAGGATTTGTTTGCTCTACCCCGGAACCATCATGGAGAGCTGTGATAGAAGTAGGCACGAAGCGTCCCTTGTTACTATGTCGGAAGAGGTGAGTATCAAATTGCGAGCAATGCAAAACGTTCCCTCCTATCCAGCCACAACTCAAACAAGGCTCTAGCGGCATTCCACTCCATCCTATGGGCATCTGTTGGGGAATCTAGATAATGGGCATATGCAGTGCCTAAAGCTGCACTAGACTGTTATAGTTTGCCTGAGACGTGCATCTGAGAGCGGACACATGAGCCATCAGTTTCCCTCATATGACCACCTTAACTGTATCCCAATATAGCTGGGGGTTTGTTCTATGAGCCTTATTGTCCACATCGAATTCCAGCCACCACGCCCGTAACTAATCAGTGAAAGACTCGTCTTTAACCAGGAAAGATGGAAAGTGCCAGATATAATCAGAACCCCTAGGGCAGGAGGTCTGGAGTTCGAGGAGCACTGGTGCATGATCTGATATTACTAAGTCTGCAATGTCCACCCGGCTCACTCTGTGAGCAAAGGAAGGGCAGAGAAAAAAAATGATCTATGCGAGACGACGCCTGGTGGACACTAGAGAACTGAGTGAATTCTCGAGAGTCTGGGTTCCTAGTGCGCCATGCATCCTTCAAATCTGTCTCCTCTGGAAAGAGGGGAAGGACTCTATCACGGGAGCATATCAATGGGATGGGAGAGGTAGAACTCTTTCTATCAACTAGCGGGTTAAGAACCGAATGGAGATCCCCCCCCCCCCCAGAATCTTTCAGCTCTCCTGATTTCCCCTTAAAAATAAGGATAAGGATGAAATAATGCATGATTGGTGCCATTCGGTGCATAAATGTTATGAATACTGAAGTGTTCATCAAGATGATCAATCAGTTGATGAGACACCCTTGTCACGCTCCGGCTGGCAGGTGGTGGATCCTCTGTGCCAGAGAGGGATTGGCGTGGACCGTGCTGGTGGACCGGTTCTAAGTTGCTACTGGTATTCACCAGAGCCCGCCGCAAAGCGGGATGGTCTTGCAGCGGCGGTAGCAACCAGGTCGTATCCACCAGCAACGGCTCAACCTCTCTGACTGCTGAAGATAGGCGCGGTACAAGGGAGTAGACAAGAGCAAGGTCGGACGTAGCAGAAGGTCGGGGCAGGCAGCAAGGATCGTAGTCAGGGGCAACGGCAGGAGGTCTGGAACACAGGCTAGGAACACACAAGGAAACGCTTTCACTGGCACAATGGCAACAAGATCCGGCGAGGGAGTGCAGGGGAAGTGAGGTATAAATAGGGAGTGCACAGGTGAACACACTAATTAAGCCAACTGCGCCAATCAGTGGCGCAGTGGCCCTTTAAATTGCAGAGACCCGGCGCGCGCGCGCCCTAAGGAGCGGGGCCGCGCGCGCCGGGACAAGACCGACGGAGAGCGAGTCAGGTACGGGAGCCGGGATGCGCATCACGAGCGGGCGCCTCCCGCATCGCGAATCGCATCCCGGCTGAGAGAGGTATCGCAGCGCACCCGGTCAGCAGGTCTCGGCGTAACAACCCTCCCCATCAGTGGTGTGTAATAGCAAGGTAAAAGGAAAGGATTTATGTACCAGGGTGAGATCCCCCGCCCTACCCTCCAGGGCTGGTGAACCGTAGACATGACCTACCACTGTTGCTGCATCCTAAAGAAATCCCCTTGCGATAAAATGGGTCTCCTGTAGGAGTACAATGTCCGGCTTACGGCGTTTCAAATGGCACAGGACAAGGTGCCGTTTTTGGGGGGGGGGGAATCGGAGCCCCTTGACATTCCAGGTGACAATGGTAATCATAGTCAAGGGAGTGATAAGTGATACCGGCTAGAGAGAAAACGGGTGAAAATAAGGGAGAATATCATAGAAGGATGCAGCAACTGTAGGACCACATGAACCACATTAAGCATGGGCTGAGAATTCTGGGGAGACATAAGATGGAGGTAGGGAGGGTAGAGAGGGTAGACCCATGTGGCATGGCGTCGGCAGAAGACACGGAAGACAATAATACAAATGACATAACATACATCTAACATAATGCATAACAAGAAAAATAACCAAAAGGATACCCACTCAGGTGCTACAAGGAGGCAAGCTTCCCCCACAATGTGGGAAAGAGACCTATTTTTTTCCATACATGCAGACCATCCCAAAGCCTAATCTCCCCACCCCCGTCCCCGGCTAGGGACATAGCGGCCAGCTATTACGGGAGCACAAAAGGGTCCTCTAAGCAATAATAATGGCCTCCCCAGGATAGAAAAGTGATGGAGAAACATTCTAAAACCAGAAAAGGCAAACGGATGAAAGAGAGGATAAACAATAATAATTGCTATACGACCGTATGGTGGTGCTGAGAATCAGTCCAGTGACGGAAAGTGATCATAGCTGTTTCTCCATCTAGGTGATTGATGTCGCTTGCGACGATCCCTCTGGGATGAATCCTGGCGATCCTGCAAGCAATTAGCGACGATCCAAGAGTGGGGAACTGGAGCATGCCACTGTGTTGCTTCGGTGACGTTGGGTGAGTTGAGAAGAGGGTACAGAGGACTCCAAAGCGGTAGCAGCAGCAGCTGGGGTAGTGTAAGTTGAGATAGTGCCGTCATCTTCATAGATTTTCAATACTGCCGGTGTCAAAGACCGACCAGGGGACAGGGAGAGTGAGCCCTAAACTGACCCTAAAACATCTCTCCCTGCCTACTTGCCCATGAATCCTAAACGATGGATTGACAACTGGGCCCCGACCCCTTCCTGCGCTAAAGTGCAGGGGAGTAAAAATGCATAATATACATAGTCGGTACAAGGCCAGAACAGAAAGCTACTAGACAACCAGATATACCAAACAGGATACAAATACTAACAGGGCAGAATATAAACAGAAATAATAAATGGGAATGCAGACCTCTAGATACACATATGGTGGTGTTCTATGTGAAATGGAAAACTATGATAATGTTAGAATGAAAATGATAATTACTATATATAGTATAGATAGTATAGAATAATAATAATAATAATGCAGGCTAAGTGATAATATTAATGCTGTCATTTTGAATGATTGAATGAGAGGCTGTGCAGGGCCCTTGCACCATCAATACAAATATTTGATTAGACTAGAAGACATAATAAAAAAAATAAAAATAAAATATAGGCAATTTGAATATAAAAATGTTGAAAAGTGAGATAATCAGTCCCCAATAATTAGTGAATGGAGGAGTTATAGTACTCAGGATAAAGTTCAAGTCCTATACAATGTATGAAATCTTCCACTGTAACAATGAAGAACAAGTGCTATACCATATATTTAGAGATCCTCCACTGTATGACTTTGACGCAAGATAATTGTAGCTCTGTAACAATCCTACGGGCTCACCTGAGTTAGAGGACCGCTGGCTGGAAGTAGGAGTGGAGCCCAGTGGCAAGGACCGCAGGCAGGTAGTAAGTGCAGGAAGTCTGGCAGAGGCGTAGTCAGTAGGCAGGCGGTGGGTCAGGGCAGGCAGCAATAAGCGTGGTCAGACAATCCAGATGGCAACGGTGGTAGCAGTTCAGTAAGTAGGGACAAAGCAGAAGAGTAGTCGGTAGGCAATTCCTGGTCAGCAGTGGACTTCAGTAGTAGCAAGAGCAGCAGATGAGGAGAAGCTTGATCAAGGCTCAGGAGCTCAATAATCAGCAAGCTAGAGTGCAAGGGGCTGGACTTATATAGGGAAGTACCAGGTGTGGGGAATCAAGGGTGATGAGCAAGACTTGGCAAGACTAAGGTTACATAATAGGTTTCAGGAAGGAATGTCCAGAGAAGACGGTAGCCTAGTAAGCAGGGCTACTGCCTGGGATGTGGCTGGTCACGGGTTCGAATCCTGACAGTACTCCCCCCCTTCCAAGGTGACCTCCGGGCACCGCAGGGGCAGGCTTACCGGGGTGCCGTTGGTGGAACTCTTTTACCAGTCTGGGGGCGTGGATATTTTCTTCTGGCTCCCAGGAGTTATCCTCGGGAGGGTAACCCTCCCACCCAATTAGGTATTGTAGTCTTCCCCTGTGGATCCTGGAGTCGAGGATCTTTGCGACCACGTATTCTTCTTCACCCTGTACCCTCACGGGTGGTGGAGGGGGCGAGTGGCGGCCTGTGAAGGTGTTCTCCACGTATGGCTTGAGGAGTGAACAATGGAAGACAGGGTGCACCCTAATGGAGTCCGGAAGGTCAATCCGGAACGTGACCTCGTTGATTTGTGCGGTGATCCGGAACGGACCCATGTATCTTTGGGCCAACTTTTTGGAGGGGACCTTCAATCTGAGGTTCCTGGTGAACAGCCACACCTTGTCTCCCACATGGAAGCCCGGGGTGGGTTTGCGACGTCTGTCTGCTCCCTGTTTAAAACGCCTCTGGGCGAGCTGGAGGTTGTCTATAATGTTCTTTTGTGCCTCCTGTAGGGTTGTTACGCGTTCGGCCACTGCTGGGAGGGTAGAGGCGACGGGCAGGTGGGGAATGAATACCGGGTGCGAGCCTGTGTTAGCAAAGAAGGGGCTGTGCTTGGTTGAGCTGTGCTCAGCATTGTTGTAGGCGAACTCGGCCGTGGGGAGATGGTCAAGCCAGTCATCCTGCAGGTGGGAGCTGAAACAGCGTAGGTACTGCTCTAGGGTCTGATTAGTTCTCTCAGTCTGCCCGTTTGACTGAGGGTGGAAAGCGGAGGACAGGTTTACTTTAACCCCGAGCGCCAGGCAGAAGTTCTTCCAGAACTTTGAGGCAAATTGTACGCCTCGGTCAGAGACCACTTCGTCCGGGATCCTATGCAGCCTCAAGACCTCTCTGAGAATTAGATCGGCCGTCTGTTTGACGGTGGGTATGCCTTTGTAGGGGATGAAATGGGCCATCTTGGTGAGACGGTCGACCACGACCAGGATGGTGTTCATCCCTTTTGAAGGAGGAAGGTCTACCACAAAGTCCATGGAGATCGAGCCCCAGGGGCGGGAGGGAATAGGGAGGGGTTGTAACAGACCCACGGGAGAGGAACGAGGAGTCTTATTGAGGGCACAGACCGCGCATGAGGAGATGTACCTCTTGATGTCCTCCTTGTATGTTGGCCACCAGAAGGAGCGGGAGAGAAGCTCCTGGGTCTTTCTTGTGCCAAAATGGCCGGCCAGCTTGGAGTCATGATTGAGTTTGAGCACTTCGAGCCATGCGATTTCTGGTACATATAGTTGTAGGTCCTGATGAAACCAATGGGCGTTCTTAAGCGTAAGGCTGATATTCCCTGTGGGGTGGGCGAGGAAGGGATCATTTTCATATCCTTCTTTGATTGTGCCCAGGAGTTCTTTAGAATAGGTGGCCCCTACGACCCTTCTCTCGGGTAAGATGTTATCTTGGCCCTTGTTACTCTGTGAGGGCTCAGAAAACATTCTGGAGAGGGCGTCAGCCTTGCCGTTTTTTGATCCAGGACGATAGGTGATGAGAAAGTTGAAGCGGGAAAAGAATAGGCTCCATCTGGCCTGTCTGGCCGAGAGTCTCTTAGCGCTGCGGATGAACTCGAGGTTCTTGTGGTCAGTTAGTACGATTATGGGGTTGGTGGCTCCCTCCAGCAGGTGTCTCCACTCGGAGAAGGCATCCTTGATCGCCAATAGTTCTTTGTTCCCAATGTCATAGTTCTTCTCGGAGGGGGACATCTTGCGGGAGAAAAATGCACACGGGTGTAATAGCATTCTCTCCCCTGTCCGTTGTGACAAAACTGCCCCCACCGCAGAGTCTGATGCATCCACTTCGACTGTAAATGGGAGCTCGGGGTTCGGGTGGATTAAGAGTGGGGCAGAAGTGAAGAGGAGTTTCAGCTTGGTGAAGGCCTCCTGGGCCTCGGGTGTCCAGGAGAAGGGGACTGCCTTCTTGGTGAGTTGGGTGATTGGTGCTATGACCTTGGAGAAGTTCCGGATAAACTTCCGATAGAAGTTGGCGAAGCCAATGAATCTTTGTATCTCCTTCTCGTTTTTTGGAACGGGCCAGTTCATTACAGCTTGGACCTTCCCAGGGTCCATACTTATGCCCTCTGGGGAGATGATGTATCCGAGGAACTGAGTGGTGGTTCGCTCAAACTCGCATTTCTCTAGCTTGATGTAGAGAGAGTTCTGTCGGAGTCTCTGCAGTACCCTGCAGACGTGTTCGCGGTGCTGCTCGAGGTCTTCAGAGAAGATCAAGATGTCGTCCAGGTAAACGACTACAAACAGATCCAGCATGTCCCTGAGGACGTCGTTAATGAAGTGCTGGAATGTGGCGGGAGCAATTTCCACAGGCTCTGTTTGCTCTGGAGCTGCGTCCTGAGCCCAGTGCAGGCATGCTGTCGGAGGGGGCAATAGCCTCCGACAGTCCATGATGCGCAGTAGTAGAGGAGGAAGAAACTGTTGTGGGCGCCATCTTGGAGATAGGGGGCAGCGGAGCAGGCTGAGACAGCGCGGCGGAATGCAGCTGTTGTACAGCAAGCTGAAGGTACCGTTCCATCCACCAGAAAGCGCTGTGGTCCGTGCAGGTGAGACTGTTGCTGCAGATCAGGTCCCGACAGGTAATTTAGCAGAGAGGCGCCGTCGGCAGGGAGCAGGTGTGCTTCGGTCCTGTCTACATGTCCGCGCCGGACCCGGAAGTCTGCCAGCCAGGCCCCTTTTAAAAAAATTGTCTAACAGGGCACTAAATCAGGTGCTAAATATATAAATATGTGGCACTAATAGTATGTGCCACATTTTAAGCAAATGTGGTGCAGCTAAAGCAAAAAACATGGCGCTATATTCTTTGACTATATCCCCCAATGTACTCTCAAGACTGGTATATTGGGGTCAAATTATAGGAAATTAAAATGGGGTAAGACAATTAGAAATTTAGTACTCAATGGAAGTGTGGTACTCCCTGAAGTAATTGTTAATGCAGAGGCCCGGATAATCGGGGCATGTGTCGCACTGAGTGGTGGGGTCTTTCCTTATTTCCCTCCTGCGACACCCTCTACATTTTTTCTGGGACTGTCCCTTCTTTCCAGAGTGGGGGACCTCACCTGGAAAGTGTTTGCCTGGGACTATCCAGACACCTACAGTTCCAGTTCCAAGGGTACTTCGGCCTGCTCTTTCCCGGTCGCCAAAGATCAGGGCCTTGAGGACTTCCTCTTGGGACTGAAGTAATGTCCCCCCATATACTGATTTTAGTCCATAATACAATCAGGCTTGAGGACCGTTGTGGTACCTCGCACAAGTACAGGAGTGTTGCATTTACCATGAATTGTGGTCAGCATAAGGACCTCTCTCTTTTCCTTATACCTGACCAGCAACAGCTTTTCACTCGTAAGGGCCCTGGTCTCACCCCTGGGCATAGATTTCTGGAGGGGATAGGTAGGCAGGCCTTTTTGATTCTTCTGCCCGATCCGTGGATCTGGACCGTGGATCTGGCCGTGAGGGATTTGAAAAGAGGGATACTGATATAAAAGTTATCCACGTAAAGGTGGTAACCCTTATTCAGCAGTGGGTGCGAAAGGTCCCACACAAGTTTCCACCTAACTCCCAGAGTGGGGGGACATTCTGGGGGTTCAACACGGGAATCCTGTCCCTCGTACACTCTAAACTTGTAAGTGTATCCTGAGGTACTCTCACAGAGTTTATAGAGTTTCATGCCATACCTTGCCTGCTTAGTGGGAATGTATTGACGGAAGATGAGTCTCCCTTTAAAGCTAATTAGAGACTCATCAATAGAGACCTCCCTTTGGGGTACATAGGCCTCCAAAATGTTGACCCCAAAGAGCTTGAAGGCGGCTTTGTTCAGGCGGTAATATGTAGGATCACTTTGGGACAAACATGCTGCGTTATCAGCATAATGCAGGCATTTCCATATGGCCTCAAAACGTCCCATTGTTATGGCCATACTGTAGAGTGGGGTCTAGTAGAGGACATTCCCACTCCAGTATTGCCTAATACTGTGTTTTTTGACTAGGCCCATGTGCAGCACAATGCCCCAATACATCCTCATGTTGGCTGCACTGACAGGGCTCCATCCATTGGGAATCTGGATAGTGGGCGGCAAACTGTAGGGCACACAGGTTTGTCTGCTCCGCCATTAGATTGACAAATTTGTCACTGAAAACAATAACTGAAAAAGTTAATCTGTGAATCTGACAATGTCAATCTAGATTCCTGGGTTGCCAACTAACCAAGAAATCACAGGCTGATAGTCTTCTGATGCAGTCTAGGGGGTCGGACAACTAGTACGGGCGCCAGGGTCACTCATACTAGTGTAGGTCACTGGGTCACTTGTATGGGGGTTTGTGGCCATGTCTCCGCTGCCTTCTAAGGGCCTCATCATCACTAGATTATGAGGAGGACGAGGTAGACAACAGAAAAGTGGGGTCTTCCTCACCTTCACTAGCACTTTTGGTGTCGGAGAGCATCAAGACTTAGTCTTTGCATATCCACCATTGAAAAAGGGGACGCTGCTCCCCGAAACACGTCTGTTCCAAGACTGCCTTGGCACAAGAAGTCGGGACTATTTGGATTATTTGTGCAGCACTATTGGCCTTTTACTGCCCTCTCAGCTTCTCCCCGCACCGTTGGGGTAGAGAGGGATCCCACACCAAAGACCTCCAGCGCTGCCATACGTTCCAGCGGACTACGCAATAACCGTCTGTACCGGACATCTTCACCACTCCTACACCTTCCCCGTGCTGCCGAGGGTGAGAGGCATCAATCCGGATTATCGTTAGGCGCTGCTATGCGCATATAACTGCTTTCGCCGGAGCCGGTAAGAGGCACTAAGTGCCTGACTTTCATCTATAGAAAAGTGGGGTCTTCCTCACCTTCACTAGCACTTTTGGTGTCGGAGAGCATCAAGACTTAGTCTTTGCATATCCACCATTGAAAAAGGGGACGCTGCTCCCCGAAACACGTCTGTTCCAAGACTGCCTTGGCACAAGAAGTCGGGACTATTTGGATTATTTGTGCAGCACTATTGGCCTTTTACTGCCCTCTCAGCTTCTCCCCGCACCGTTGGGGTAGAGAGGGATCCCACACCAAAGACCTCCAGCGCTGCCATACGTTCCAGCGGACTACGCAATAACCGTCTGTACCGGACATCTTCACCACTCCTACACCTTCCCCGTGCTGCCGAGGGTGAGAGGCATCAATCCGGATTATCGTTAGGCGCTGCTATGCGCATATAACTGCTTTCGCCGGAGCCGGTAAGAGGCACTAAGTGCCTGACTTTCATCTATTTGCCCTCTATATCCTCTTCGGGGTATAGAGGATAGATCTTTAGCGCTATTGCGCATACAAGTATACTCAGTGGGCTCGTAACTGCGAGCCTCCAGCGCTGCAAAAACTGTTTATTGGACATATCCTATAACACACATTGGACATATCCTATTACATACATTGGACTATAAATCTCCACCAATATCCCACCGTTTAAGTGCAATACTATTTTAACGTCATGTTTTAAATGTTTATAACTAACTTTTACCATTCTATTTTAGTGAGCTGTCTGCGGCAAGGGCCCTGCCCCAGACCTCACAGAATTATTCAATAAATGTAATTATATTTTATATCTTATTATCAGACACTTCCTTTCTTTCTTATTTATCTCTATTTATTCAAAATTTTCTTCCTAGCCTAGTAGGACTGCTATTTTTCCATTTTTAATCTATTTGGCACATGGCTATGTGTAACGCAGTATCATCGGTTTAGGTCTCTTATATTTTACGTAGAGCTCCTACACTTGTACATTATATCCCTGAAAAAATGCCTACTCCCCCAAAAAATGCAGATCAGGGACTGCACTGATCAGTGGTGGGGTGGGCGATTCGCTAACAGTAGCCGGCCGTTCTTTTATAGCGAAAAGGGTCTGGCCAATGTTAGCAGGAAAAAGGCCCTAAAGAAGGGCCTGGGTCACACAGTGGAAGGTGCTGCGGACCCTCAGACACCAACTTTCGGTGTCGGAGAGCACTTGATCTCCCTAGCACTTTTGGTGTCGGAGAGCATCATGGCATATGCCTTCTCCACTGAAAATACCCTGCAGGCCATTTTATAAGGGGAGGGAAAAAAACATGCAATAAGGGGAGGGAAAAAAGGGGAGGGGAGGGAAAAAAACATGCAATAATCCCTGGAAAAACGCCTACTCCCCCCTCCAAAAAAATGCAGATCAGGGACTTCGCTGATCAGTCGTGGGGTGGGCGATTCGCTAACAGTGGCCGGACGTTCTTTTATAGCAAAAAGGATCCGGCCAATGTTAGCGGAAAAAAAGGCCCTAAAGAAGGGGCTGGGTCACGGAGCTGAAGGTGCTGCGGACCCTCAGACACCAACTCTGGCGGCTCTGCGCCAAAAAAAAAAAAATATATATATATATATATTTGTTTTACCTTTTTTAAAACTTTTTTTACACACCTACACTATCTCTGCCTGCACTATATCTGACACTAAGCTAATCCAGTGCCGGATGGCACAGATGTTTCCCAGATGAGCTGGATCACCCTGGGTCAAGTACGAAAGTCTTTAAGGTGTTAATAAATGTGTAGCCTTCATATGTGAGCTTTGTATTATTTAAAGTGTTAATTTTATATGCAATGCATCAGTCTTCTTTTTCCTACTGTTGTTGATGCCTGTGAAGTGACAATAGTAGTTTCTTGCAATGGTATAAGTAACTGACAATTATTCACACTGTTACACCATATGGACGCAGTAAAACTAGCTGATGCTCTTATAAAAAATTAAAAAATAAATAAAACAGAATACATTGCTATTTCTCTTACTAAATATATTCCTTATTAAAATATGTAGATTATATCTAACAGGTAAGCAAATGGTTTGTGCCCTCCTTGCCCCTTTATTATATAGTGATCCATACACTGACCCCTTATATATTTCTTTCCTTTATCATAATGGATATTGTAGAGTATGGTAGAGCATCTGTTGTGGTAAACTATGGCAGTGAGGAGATGTAGCACTGCGGGCAGGGGGAAGTGATAAATTCAATTTCTGATGTAAAATGTGAGATCAGTGGTAGCCTTAATCTGGCCCTGAGGACTATTGTAAAAATTATAGAAGATTGTCGGGAGAAAAAGACCACCTGCTCTCATCTAGTCTGTCCTTATATTATTCCCTTTTTATTTGTTTTTTAGTATGAAAAGTTCTAACTGAATACCCTGTTATGCATCCTCTATATAGGGATGTCAAAAATTATCATTATTAAATAGTATGTTAAAGGGGTACTCCACCCCTAGATATCTTATTCCCTACCCAAAGGATTGGGGATAAGATATCTGATCGCGTGGGTCCCGCCACTGGGACCCCCTAAGATCTCCGTGCGTGGCGTGTCATCCCGAGGGGGCATTGCATTATGTCACGTCTCCCGCCACAGGAACAAATACTGTTTAGAATTCTGGGTGCTGCACAGAGATCGCGAGGGATCCCAGCGGCGGGACCCCCGCAGTCAGACATCTTATCCCCTATGCTTTGGATAGGGGATAAGATGTCTAGGGGTGAAGTACCCCTTTAATCTTTGATGCAGTTGTGAAATGATCTTTTAAATGTCAGCAATGGATGTGTCTACCAATGGCCATTTTTCTGTATCTTTGCACATATGCAACATGTGAAAGACATTAAACAGTACATAGCTGCAGTGAAATCGCGTAAATACTGGTGTGGTCTGATTTATTTAGCACATATGTTTTTTTCACACTCCCTTCTCATTCCTGACACTTTATAATTAAACTTTTTCTCCTTATCTGTTCTTCCATTTGAATTAATTTCTTCTATCCTCTCCAAGTGCTGTTCACTCATCCTGCTGGACGTCCTTGTCAAGTCTTCTCTATCCTTGGCAGAGACTCCTAGCTATCACATGAGCGATAGGAATATCAATGCTTTACTTGGCTGGATTTCTTAAGGCAGCCCTGTGTAGCGATGTCCGTCTTCTGTCCGTTTCTCTGGCGGCTTTTCGCTGAAATCCTGTCTTTACTGTCTGTGATAATGAGAAAAAGAGAAGGGATGCATTAGTGATAGTGATTCTTTGTATAGCTTTCCAGGCAGGGGTGAAAATATATCACATGCTGTTGTCCACAGCTGCTGCTAAACTTTTTTTCTTTCGCTTTCTGTAGCTTTGAGAATTCATCATGGAAATTCACTTGTTTCCTACTTGGTGTGGACCTGTTGAGAACGCTTATGATTGTGATGTGTGGTGTGTTTCCAATTTACGGATATGACATTCTGCTTCTCAACAAACCTTGTTCAGAATTAATTTATTTTCCATAGCTAGTTTCTTCGGATACTTGGTTAGAAGAGGCATTGTGTAAGCTAATTTTTGCTATAATTCAACAATAATTTAGTCTGAAAGCCATAATAGCACACCATGGTGATATCTGTGCAGTCTCAACTAGTTCTATTGAACAGCTAGATACAAATCCTTAAGACAAACATCACTCCGGGGTCCTGTATATTTGGTTAAAAAAAAAAAACGAAGTTCATCTCAGCGACACAACTGGGATGCTGTTTTACATGATGAGGATGCTACATATTAATGCACGTTCCAGTAAAATAAGTGCTTAAAATACATATGTATTAAGCAACAACCCATTCCTAGTCCTAGGAGAACAGCATCAGACAGAAGACAGACGTGTAGATTGCAAATTCCTGCAACCGGGGATGGAGGATTCCTGTTTGATCGGGTCATTAACTCTGCTGATTTTGTTTCTTTATTTCTGGGGAAATATGACTTGAAAAGTATAATACAATGGTTTTGCACATTATACTGTCATTTAGGTTAAAAAGCACGGATATAAAAATCAGACGAGCAGAACATTGAATCAGGTCTATGAATGGTTGCAGAAGTCGGCCTTAGGTAATTTATAGGTGAGGTAATAAACTCCCTGTTGCTTTTTTTATTTTATTTTATTTTTTTAAACTAAAGTTTGGATCACCTGGGTGTTCAGAAAGATCTAGCAAACTCCAAAGTAGGGGTTGTTGCAAAAAAAAAAAAAATGGTATGTGCATAATCGTGCTGTCAGTCAAGGTCAGAAATCCATTTCATACCTTACTGTACTGACAGAAAACTCAGACATTGGGAAAAGGACCGATAGACAGACATTATCTAAACATATTGGGGGAGATTTATCTAAACCTATGCAGAAGAAAACTTGCCCAGTTGCCCATAGCAACCAATCAGCTTGCTTCTTTCATTTTTAGGAAGGCCTGTGAAAAATGAAAGAAGCGATCTGATTGGGTTGTTATGGGCAACTGGACAACTTTTCCTCTGCACAGGTTTTCATAAATGTCCCCCAATGTACCTGAACAGATGTTGCATACATTTATAAGTGACATATAAGTGACAGCCACAGAGCAAAATTAAAATGGTGTTCGCCTCTGATTTGGCTCCTTCAGGATCCATCGAGGCAAAGTCTGAAGTAACCTAATCTATCACTAAATATTGACCCATATCTAATAATCTTTACTGTTACAGTGACTGAATTGATATTATATAGTGTGTACAATACTGTAGGTGCGATGACATTGGAGAGACCAAAATGTATCTAGCACCATTCCAGAATGACAGAGCACTTTTCCATTTCTGTTAAGTAAGAGTTTCTAGGAAAACATTTTAGATTGTGATCTCAGTATTGCTGAATTTAAAGCACAACTTTCATGACTTTCTAACCTCATAATCTCAGGATGCGAAAGTTGACTACAATTGCAACTCGGTTATATATTTTGCAGCTTTCTGGGCAGTGTTTATCAGCCTGAAAAATGTTTTATTCTGCAGTCAGCAACTATCGTATAGGCGCTTATCCCTTTGACGTCAGCACTGGGACCTCTGTATGATTGACACACAGGTCCTTAGCGCTTGTGACCTCCATCTCATGAGTTCTGTGAACAAATGCTTGCTCAGTTTGTGAGCTGTGGCTCCCTCCCTCTGTGAGAGCCCGCTGCCTTGTGGCACCTACAGGCAAAAAGATATGATGTAGGGCACATGTGCTGAGCACCTGTATGTCAATCTCACAGCAGTCCCAAGGCTCATATAAAGGGGATGTAAAGGCATGGCTGCCTCGGGGCATTGCAAACCCTTGGCCATGCCTATCTGATTGTTGCTGACTCCAGAATAAAGAGTTTTTCAGGCTGATCAAGACTTTTAGAAAGCAGCAAAAGTTATACATGAATTGCAATTGTAATCAACTTTTGCATCCTGGGATTAGTTTATGGGGGTAGAAATTCATTACAGTTGCGATTTAAGGAACTTATTATTGTTACTAAATAATGGTGCTCACAGCTATACATGGTGCTGCATGCTTATACAGTTGGTATGCAAATATTAGGCCACCACAGGCGAGGAGAATGGGCATTGCACTGCTCAAAGCGGCCTAACGAAGCGTCATGTGGCGTGATACAGTCCGTGGCTGGCGTCTGAACTCCCCCCGTTTCCATCTGCCGCCTGCCCACTCCCATCCGAAGAGATCAGCATTCAGAGTTTGCGGTAATACAAGTGACCTGGTGTGTGCTACGTTAGCATTTTCTGCATATGTTCCCTACTCCCACTAAATACTTGTTAGCTAAGACGTGGCTCCAGCTACAGCTTAAATCCCAATTCACACTTCTGAAACTCACAATGATCCAAGCTTAGTTTTGGGAAGATGTTTGTTGGGTTCCTTGTTATAGCTGGTTGAGCTATCCCTGTGCTTTGTTGCAATGGCATCAATATAGTGACCACAGGATTTTCTTTCCATGTCTTGTAAAATAGTGAAACCTGCAAGTTATAGAAAATAGTTTTTTATATACTGTTTAGAGTATCTACCCATGACCTGTATCTCATCTTTCTTGGCCCCTTTCTAATGTGGCAGTAGAGGAGGAGGGCTATTGGGGTTATCTGCAGTCACTTGAATGTGTAGGTTTGAGTGGAGTTTATAACATTGTCAGTATGCTGTACAGCAGTTTTGTTAAAGTTGTGTATTAGGTTTTCATGTATTTACCAATAGTAGGAGAAACGCAAAAAGCTGATTTCCTGATGTTGCTGCCTCCTTGGCTATAGCTTTTTGATACAGAGGGGTTTTACACCCACATCCCAAACATGAAAAACTTAAACAATGAATAATGAAAATAAAGCTTTTCAAATTCCCATTACTGTCCCCTGTGGTTCTTCGATGTAAGAAATATTGGCCACTTTACACACTTAATGTGTGACAGTCTCCTCTAGCCTTATCCATTTAACTATTTACATTGCGCTGCACTCTGCTCATCCAGAAAATGTCTGGGGTGGAAAATGAATATAGTGCAATGTGTGCAGCTTTCTCCTTTTTGCATTTACCAGTTGCAGATTTATCACCAAAAGCCTTGTAAATTACCCATCAAACACACAGTGCATCATTACAATTAGGATGATTGTTATTTTGCTCTATTCCATGCCAGGGCCTAACTAGTAATTTCTGCTTTTAATAGCTCTTCTGTCCTATTATCCTGTGTTCTTGTGGCTCTGCGCTTAGCTGTTAACAGCTTGGTACGTGCTAATCACAGCCGATATTGTAATACATTGTGTGACATATTCCACTATACCTCTGCAGTCATCCTTTATTTATTACTCATATCAATATAGTCTTGGTATTTAATGGCTTCCACTTCTAAAGTCACTGAGGTCTCAAAAATTTGTACAAATGTATCTGGAATGGGGGGTGTAAATTTCATATATTTTGTTTGCTAATCAAATTAGTACAGTCGTTTTGAAATGTTTCATTTGCTTAATGATAGGATTCCACTCTTTGTGTTAGTTTTTATTCCCCTTATGAGACTCATCATACAGTTCTGTGCTTTGTTTGTCCTCAGTGCTTTATGAAACATTTCCATAAATCCAATCCTCCTGTCTCATACTCTTTCAGTCTATATGCTACTTAACTGTTGATAGTTAATAGGAAAATTGCTTAAACCAATCGGCCTTTGCTGAATTTCAGTGGGATGTAATGATGTCTGTCTGCAGGTCCTAAAATTGCTCTAATGAGTGTAAATGTGGAACAGGCATCAAATGTGTTTGTTTACATGGGGCAAAATGCTGAACATTTTGGTTAAACAACCCACTGGCTACAAAGGCTAATGTGCATCCTTACAGCTCAAAATCAGGAAGAAAATTTCAAAAATACTGTAATAGAAAATCTACCTTACTTTTGTTCTTTCATTTATGTATTTTAGGGCTTACTTTGTATTAAATAATTCATGTTTTACCTCTTCCAAGTTATCTTTCATAAGTGTTCCAAAATATGTTCTGGAATAAATTCCTGTCCAGTTTCCCTGTCTGTAAAGTTTGGTTAACACTACCACAAATAATGTATGCTATATTCAGCATTAGGGAATGATGCATTTTGTTATTCTTTACTTTTAAAAGTCCAGACTCAAGAGGATGCATTGTTATCTTCTGTGGAAAGCAAAACCTATAACTGATGTGCATGATGTCATCCTCTACAGCTATAAAAAAGTGTATCATTTTGCAATCAGTGTTACTTGAATTTAAGTGAAGTAATCATTTAACTGTTTTAGGTTCTCTTTTTGTAATTATGAACCCATTTGAAATGGAGAGTCATCTACATGTTTGCACAGTAAAGTGCCAACTAATATGTTACAAGGTGTTTTTACTTATCAAGAAAGACACGCCTGTAGCTGCCACTATTCAAGCTGCTTGGGATTTAGGCATTGATGTTGTTGTTGTGTTGTTGATAAACACAATACCCCAATGATAATTTGAAGCATGCAGCAACAGGGCAATATCTCCAGACTTTGGCCAACCCTTAGCAAAAGAAAATGATGGAATCTCCACACTTAGAGGATGGCCACCCAGCCTTTTACTTTGTAGCAAATACACTAACCACAAATCTGTTACAAAATAATGTTTAAAATAACTGAACATTCTAGCTTCATGAAACAGACCTTTATCAAATTGAAGTAAACGATTTTAATAAATGGTAAAATTATTGCTTCCCTAATTACAGCTTTCACTGCTTGACCCCAGGCTCAATGCAGAAGACAGACTCCCTAGACTATACTGGAGCCTAACTCCTTCAATCGGTCAAACAAAATGCTGAGCCAGGAAGTGAACTGCACTATCGTGCCCTTCACCAGGCTTTAACTAACAGTTGGAGGTGATCTCATCACTTTTGACCTGTCTGTGCAACATTTCAGGCCATAAGGGTGGGTAATAAACCCACAAAAAGAAAGGGGCCAAATCAAATAAAAAGAGAAAGAAAAAGGTAGAAGAATAAACAGAGGAGAAAAAGAGACATACATACACAGAAAAAAAAAAAAGAAAAAGAATAAAAGGGGAAGAGGTAGGGGCAATAAAAGGGACATACAACTACTTGAAGACAAAGGAGAGCTGAAATCCATGAGCTAATGCCAATGAAACCACACAGTAAAACTGACAAAGTGATGATGCTTTTCAACGAAAAGTTCCTCTATCCTCTTTATGTCTTTAATTTCCACTAGCCATTTGGTCATGATAGGTACCATAGTAGATTTCTAGTGACGTCCAATGACCATGCAGCCCACCTTCAAGAACTGCCTCAGAATCCCAATCCACTTTTTAACTTTTGCTAAGGAGCCTGGATTTATGGCACAAAAAAAAAGAGATAAAAAAGAGCGCCATAGTGTA